>NC_059207.1:48305753-49505753 GCF_020615455.1 Coregonus clupeaformis
TAGGACAGAAATCAAGGTTGTATTTTAGAATGAGCTTAATACATTTCAATGTCCTGACAAATCTGCATGATAAACAATATAGGTGAATCTATTTATCTAACATTGTGATGTTGCACACTCCTGAAAAATATCCTGGGATATGGTCAGTATCCTGGTTTCTGGGAGGTTCACAACAAGTTCTTTACATCTGCAGGATGTCAGAGTTGGATGTCCTTCAACCTGGAACAAGCAGAGACAAGGGGAGAGAAATAAACCTCATGCTCAAATTTCATTGCTGGTTCAAGTTACTGAAGCCACAACTACCTTTATTAATGTGCAATTGTTTTGTTAACAGTTTTGCATATGTTTAGGCTTGGTCAAGTTGTTTACAGTAAGAGTAGAATAGCATAGCCTCTAATTTTAACTAGTAACACCGACCCCAATGGTGCAACACAATAGGGGAAGGGAAAGTGGCAAGACAAAGTTAGCTAGGTAAACAGACACTGCATGTAGCTAGCTAGCAAAACAGACTCATCAACAGAATGCACAAATAACTTGGCTGCTAGCAATCCTAGATTGAACAGAACACAGCTGGCTGCATTTTCATCAGATGTTGTGAAAACGTCTTACCTCCAAATGAGTCGGGCAGGACTGTTTACTCCTGCCACGCCAATGCAATGGAGTAAAACGCGATCAGATTCCCACTTTAGTCCCTGGAAACATGGGAAAAAACGATTTGCTACATGTCTTTAGCTGACTAGCAAGTTCACCAATTCATGATTTTAAAACTGTCCAGGTCTTCACAATTGGCACATTGCTGAATCTACGAGTATTTAGTTTAGTTGTTCATCTCTAAACAGCCGATAAACAGGATGAGATTGCCTGCTAGCTAGCTATCTCGTCCGATGTGTTTGCTAGCTAGCTTGGCAACTGGCTGATAAACACAAGTTACTCAACATTTGAATTCACAATTCATATGAAAGTAATTTGTTGAAAATGTTAACGTCATTTAGTGAATAACTAAAGGTTATACTTTAGTGAAGTTATTCCTCATTCTTCTGGAGCATTTTCTCCGAAGCGGGGACTTCTGTCCACCATTAATTCAGATATTTATTATTTTTATGCGCCGCAAGGTGTTATGGTATAGTCTCTCCAGCAAAGGATACATGGGATTGGGACATTCCAATTTTTACGCCTTGCCTAGAAAGTCTTCCTCAAAAGGCAGCATTATCACCAACTGATGTCTCGTTAAACCATCAATACGCGCTAAATTCACCCGCACATTGGATCTCAATTGCAACCATTATTGGTCACCTCATTACCGCTCCCTAAAAGATGATTGCAACCAAAGTCTTTCAATATATGTTTTTGAACAGACTAAGGGCGATTTATCTATTTGGCAAGCATTCCCTACAAAATAAATACATTATTTCCTTGTTTACCACGGCAAATCTACTCTGGCAATTTACCCGACAATCAGAGGATTTAGTTATTTGTGCCAAAAGGGCATGGGCCAGAATCGAACTCTTGTCAACACAGTAGATCTATATGTGCACACTGAAGGCAGCGGCCCTAACTGCTAGACCTCCCCAGGCCATGATTGAACTACATTTTTAGTTAATTCGTAACCTTAGGATACACTAGACACTTGTATGTCCTAGCCTAGTGCAGACCAATATCTATCTTGTGTTATTAAGCTATATAAAATGACGAGTGATCAAGTTAAGAGCCGACATCTGTAGAGAGAGCAAAGGAAGGAGAGAGAGGGAGTGGAGTGAAACAAATAATGGTTGAAGGGACAAAGAGACAGACAGAGAAGCACCAGAGAGAGAGGAGACTACACTTTATTATTCTGCGGGCTTTGCCTACAAGAGGCAATTTAGTCTGTCATGTTGAGCATGTTCGCTGTTGGCAGAGAAGAATGCATCATTGTTGTTATTATTTAATCAGGTCTGCAGAGCTGCTGCTGCTGGTGGAGGAGTGTGTGTGTGTGTGCATGCATGTGTGTGTGTGACTGTGCAAGTGTGTGTGGCCGTGTGTGTGCGTGTGACTGTGTGTGTGTGTGAGTGGAGGAGCAGGGGATGCACACTCAGTTAAAAAAGAGCATTGGGAGGCTTCGCTTCCCATGCCTCTTCCCACTTGGCTCCATCTTTGTTTCTGACATCCACTCTCCCTAGAGCAGAGTTTGGAGGACAGTTCCCAAATAGACATTCAAAAACAGTCACTCTCTCTCTCTCCCAGTGCCACTCAGGAGGTTACTTCCTCCCAACTTACTTCTGCTGATGACAACTCAGCATTCCTCTTTCTCTTTGCACTGCAGTAGCTAATTGTCTCCACTGCATAGTATATGTGACCCAACACCTCTATGTAAGCACATAGTAATTTTTTGATTGGATGTGAGAAGAATCTGACAGCGTAGGGAATGTTAAGTTTGTCAGTCCTTTACCCATTCAGAGGCAGTTGACAAATACATAAAGTGTATTATTATGGTATTAGTGAATGTTATATAAATAAAGTGTATTATTATGGTAGTAGTGAATGTTATATAAATAAAGTGCATTATTATGGTAGTAGTGAATGTTATATATATAAAGTGTATTATTATGGTAGTAGTGAATGTTATATAAATAGTGTATTATTATGGTAGTAGTGAATGTTATATAAATAAAGTGTATTATTATGGTAGTAGTGAATGTTATATAAATAAAGTGCATTATTATGGTAGTAGTGAATGTTATATAAATAAAGTGTATTATTATGGTAGTAGTGAATGTTATATAGATAAAGTGTATTATTATGGTAGTAGTGAATGTTATATAAATGAAGAGTATTATTATGGTAGTAGTGAATGTTATATAAATAAAGTGTATTATTATGGTAGTAGTGAATGTTATATAAATAAAGTGCATTATTATGGTAGTAGTGAATGTTATATAAATAAAGTGTATTATTATGGTAGTAGTGAATGTTATATAAATAAATTGTATTGTTATGGTAGTAGTGAATGTTATATAGATAAAGTGTATTATTATGGTAGTAGTGAATGTTATATAGATAAAGTGTATTATTATGGTAGTAGTGAATGTTATATAAATGAAGAGTATTATTATGGTAGTAGTGAATGTTATATAAATAAAGTGTATTATTATGGTAGTAGTGAATGTTATATAAATAAAGTGTATTATTATGGTAGTAGTGAATGTTATATAAATAAATTGTATTGTTATGGTAGTAGTGAATGTTATATAGATAAAGTGTATTATTATGGTAGTAGTGAATGTTATATACATAAAGTGTATTATTATGGTAGTAGTGAATGTTATATAAATAAATTGTATTGTTATGGTAGTAGTGAATGTTATATAAATAAATTGTATTGTTATGGTAGTAGTGAATGTTATATAGATAAAGTGTATTATTATGGTAGTAGTGAATGTTATATAAATGAAGAGTATTATTATGGTAGTAGTGAATGTTATATAAATAAAGTGTATTATTATGGTAGTAGTGAATGTTATATAAATAAAGTGTATTATTATGGTAGTAGTGAATGTTATATAAATAAATTGTATTGTTATGGTAGTAGTGAATGTTATATAGATAAAGTGTATTATTATGGTAGTAGTGAATGTTATATACATAAAGTGTATTATTATGGTAGTAGTGGCAGGGATATAACTCAGTTGGTAGAGCATGGCGTTTGCAACGCCAGGGTTGTGGGTTCAATTCCCACGGGGGGCCAGTATGAAAAATAAAAAGAATGTATGCACTAACTGTATGTCGCTCTGGATAAGAGCGTCTGCTAAATGACTAAAATGTAAATGTAAAATGTAGTGAATGTTATATAAATAAAGTGTATTATTATGGTAGTAGTGAATGTTATATAAATGAAGTGTATTATTATGGTAGTAGTGAATTAATATATGTCTCTGCGTGTTTGTGTGAGAGAGGGAGATCGAGAGTCCTTGTATCTGCTTCCTATGTCTGCCCTTAGGACAGATGGACATGTGAGTTGGACCTTCTCAGACATCTGCATGGTGTGACTCACCCTCCCTTTAGCATTCTCTAGCCTAACTTCCTACTATCCAAAACTGCACTGCCCGCTAAGGAAGGGTGAAATGTACAGATGCAATTCTACTACTACTCACATCTTTTTCAGTAAGTATTTTTTACCTGAGAAGAGGCAGAAAAAAAACAAGTTCTCCTGGAGAGGCCATGTTAGAATGCTATGGCCATTTCAGTAATAGTGAGAGAGGAAGAAAAAATGCTAATGAAAGGAGAAAACAAAATACATGGAGTATTCATAAATCCTCAATAAGATAATAAGGTCAATAGTCATACTTAACAACAGACACAGTTTGTCTCAACAAAAGGAGCCTTTATTGGTGGTTGTTTAATTTAAATACAGTTTGTACATTGTTTGAGTGAACCACAACAGCATAAACCCTTACAACAATCAGATCAGAACATCTGAAGAGAGACATACAGTACCATCTAAGGGCCCTTCTTATGCACATCAAGATGAGACAGAGAAAGAAAGGAAGAACACAGGTACCAACATAGATCCACTTACACTGCGTGATTGCACGATAATGTATGATAATGAAAGATGATGTGCTTGATAAGGGAAAGAGGGAAAGCAGCACTAGCAGCCTAGCAGGTTGGCAGTCATGTAGTGGAGAAACAAGAGTCCTCCACCAGTCATGTAGTGGAGAAACAAGAGTCCTCCACCAGTCATGTAGTGGAGAGAAACCAAGAGTCTCCACCAGTCATGTAGTGGAGAGAAACCAAGAGTCCTCCACCAGTCATGTAGTGGAGAGAAACAAGAGTCCTCCACCAGTCATGTAGTGGAGAGAAACAAGAGTCTCCACCAGTCATGTAGTGGAGAGAAACAATAGTCTCCACCAGTCATGTAGTGGAGAAACAAGAGTCTCCACCAGTCATGTAGTGGAGAAACAAGAGTCCTCCACCAGTCATGTAGTGGAGAAACAAGAGTCCTCCACCAGTCATGTAGTGGAGAAACAAGAGTCCTCCACCAGTCATGTAGTGGAGAAACAAGAGTCCTCCACCAGTCATGTAGTGGAGAAACAAGAGTCCTCCACCAGTCATGTAGTGGAGAGAAACCAAGAGTCCTCCACCAGTCATGTAGTGGAGAGAAACCAAGAGTCTTCCACCAGTCATGTAGTGGAGAGAAACAAGAGTCCTCCACCAGTCATGTAGTGGAGAGAAACAAGAGTCTCCACCAGTCATGTAGTGGAGAGAAACAAGAGTCTCCACCAGTCATGTAGTGGAGAAACAAGGGTATCCACCAGTCATGTAGTGGAGAAACAAGAGTCCTCCACCAGTCATGTAGTGGAGAAACAAGAGTCCTCCACCAGTCATGTAGTGGAGAAACAAGAGTCCTCCACCAGTCATGTAGTGGAGAGAAACAAGAGTGTCCACCAGTCATGTAGTGGAGAGAAACCAAGAGTCCTCCACCAGTCATGTAGTGGAGAGAAACAAGAGTCCTCCACCAGTCATGTAGTGGAGAGAAACAAGAGTCTCCACCAGTCATGTAGTGGAGAGAAACCAAGAGTCTTCCACCAGTCATGTAGTGGAGAGAAACAAGAGTCTTCCACCAGTCATGTAGTGGAGAGAAACAAGAGTCTCCACCAGTCATGTAGTGGAGAGAAACAAGAGTCCTCCACCAGTCATGTAGTGGAGAGAAACAAGAGTCCTCCACCAGTCATGTAGTGGAGAAACAAGAGTCCTCCACCAGTCATGTAGTGGAGAGAAACCAAGAGTCTTCCACCAGTCATGTAGTGGAGATAAACAAGAGTCCTCCACCAGTCATGTAGTGGAGAGAAACCAAGAGTCTCCACCAGTCATGTAGTGGAGAGAAACCAAGAGTGTCCACCAGTCATGTAGTGGAGAGAAACAAGAGTCCTCCACCAGTCATGTAGTGGAGAGAAACAAGAGTCTTCCACCAGTCATGTAGTGGAGAGAAACAAGAGTCTCCACCAGTCATGTAGTGGAGAGAAACCAAGAGTGTCCACCAGTCATGTAGTGGAGAGAAACAAGAGTCTTCCACCAGTCATGTAGTGGAGAGAAACAAGAGTCCTCCACCAGTCATGTAGTGGAGAGAAACAAGAGTCCTCCACCAGTCATGTAGTGGAGAGAAACAAGAGTCCTCCACCAGTCATGTAGTGGAGAGAAACAAGAGTCTCCACCAGTCATGTAGTGGAGAGAAACAAGAGTCTCCACCAGTCATGTAGTGGAGAAACAAGGGTCTCCACCAGTCATGTAGTGGAGAAACAAGAGTCCTCCACCAGTCATGTAGTGGAGAAACAAGAGTCCTCCACCAGTCATGTAGTGGAGAAACAAGAGTCCTCCACCAGTCATGTAGTGGAGAGAAACAAGAGTGTCCACCAGTCATGTAGTGGAGAGAAACCAAGAGTCCTCCACCAGTCATGTAGTGGAGAGAAACAAGAGTCTCCACCAGTCATGTAGTGGAGAGAAACCAAGAGTCTTCCACCAGTCATGTAGTGGAGAGAAACAAGAGTCTTCCACCAGTCATGTAGTGGAGAGAAACAAGAGTCTCCACCAGTCATGTAGTGGAGAGAAACAAGAGTCCTCCACCAGTCATGTAGTGGAGAGAAACAAGAGTCCTCCACCAGTCATGTAGTGGAGAGAAACAAGAGTCTCCACCAGTCATGTAGTGGAGAGAAACCAAGAGTGTCCACCAGTCATGTAGTGGAGAGAAACAAGAGTCCTCCACCAGTCATGTAGTGGAGAGAAACAAGAGTCCTCCACCAGTCATGTAGTGGAGAGAAACAAGAGTCCTCCACCAGTCATGTAGTGGAGAGAAACAAGAGTCTCCACCAGTCATGTAGTGGAGAGAAACAAGAGTCTTCCACCAGTCATGTAGTGGAGAGAAACAAGAGTCCTCCACCGACGATCTCAGTGTAGAGCAGCTTCTCACAATCCCCCTACTGCTCTTCACCACCTGCCACTCACACCCAGGGCTCTAAAGTGCAACCAATTTGGTCGCATATGCTCCTAGATATTTTGCTGTGCGACCTGACATTTAGATTGGGAGCACCAGTGCGACCACGAGAAAAAAGCGAGTGAATATTAGTTCAATCCAAAGCCTTACATGTAAAGAATATTAAAGAATGCATCAGTGATTTGTATGTGTCGCAACTTTCTGAAGACGTAATGGCATGTCTACCAGTTAGCGATGCCGAAACAGTCATTTCTGAAGGCTTCCCCATAAAACGTTCCAAATTAAATGTTAAGTGCAAAGTAGGTACACTGACACTAACCACTGTACAGCCACTAGAGCGACACACACTCCTTCTCTGGGGAAGAATCTAGCTTCTAGTTTGTCTGTTGCCAATCTCTCTATCCCTCCCTCCCTCACTCTCACATTTCTCTGTGAGTGGAGCGATAGGCTTCTGAGAAGAAGTGAGATGAGTGAATGAGGAAAGCAGGGTTTATTTACATGAGCTGCAGATCTGTCGGGCTTTAAAACAGAGAGTGAGGCCAGACGTGATAATCAGTCTCAGCATGGGCTCCTCTATACTCCCCCGTCGCCTCCTCTCCTCTGTCAGTCTCTCTGTCTCCCTCTTCTCTTTCAATCTCTTCATGCTGTCAATATCATTTTGTATCTCCTCATTGCCTATTCTGTTCATCTGTCAACTTCACTTCATCTGACACAGGGCGCTCTGCTCGCCGGTCCCTCTCCTCTCCCTCTTCTCTCCTCTCGTATGTCTGGTGAGGACTCCACTGAAGGTCAGGAATTACAATGAGACCATGCCAATCCCAGAGCTAACAGTTGTCTGTGTTGTTTTAGTCATTCCCCAACATTATTTAGCACTATTTCTCTGCTGAGGTCTGCAGGGGTGCTCCTCGATTCACTCAATATATTTTTTGGGGGATATTTAAACTTTCTCTACACTTAAACATTGTTTAGATTCTTTGTTTGAAGTCATAATAAATACTATAAGCTACACTATTCTCGACAAACTGATGTTGGATTAAAAAAGTAGCTATAATATGAGCAACCGTATTCATAACATTAACACAATATTGAGATTTGCCTGAAAACAACGAACAACATAGTTACACGTTAAAAGGCAAAAGAAACCCCACAAAACATCTGATAATGTACACTACCGGTCAAATGTTTTAGAACAGCTACTCATTCAAGGGTTTTTCTTTATTTTTACTATTTTCTACATTGTAGAATAATAGTGAAGACATCAAAACTATGTAATAACACATATGGAATCGTGTAGTAACCAAAAAAAGTGTTAAATCATGTAGTAACCAAAAAAGTGTTAAATAGATTTTATATTTGAGATTCTTCAAATTGCCACCCTTTGACTTGATGACAGCTTTGCACACTCTTGGCATTCTCTCAACCAGCTTCATGAGGTAGTCACCTGGAATGCATTTCAATTAACAGGTGTGCCTTCTTAAAAGTTAATTTGTGGAATTTCTTTCCTTCTTAATGCGTTTGAGCCAATCAGTTGTGTTGTGACAAGGTAGGGGTGGTATACAGAAGATAGCCCTATTTGGCAAAAGACCAAGTTCATATTATGGCAAGAACAGCTCAAATAATCAAAGAGAAACGACAGTCCATCATTACTTTAAGACATGAAGGTCAGTCAATACGGAACATTTCTTCAAGTGCAGTCGCAAAAACCATGAATCGCGACTACGATGAAACTGGCTCTCATGAGGACCGCCACAGGAATGGAAGACCCAGAGTTACCTCTGCTGCAGAGGATAAGTGCATTAAAGTTACCAGCCTCAGAAATTGCAGCCCAAATAAGTGCTTCACAGAGTTCAAGTAACAGACAACTGTTCAGAGGAGACTGTGTGAATCAGGCCTTCATGGTTGAATTGCTGTCCAAATTTGAGATTTTTGGTTCCAACCGCCGTGTCTTTGTGAGACGCGGTGTGGGTGAACGGATTATCTCTGCATGTATATTTCCCACCGTAAAGCATGGAGGAGGAGGTGTTATTGTGTGGGGGTGCTTTGCTGGTGACACTGTCTGTGATTTATTTAGAATTCAAGGCACACTTAACCAGCATGGCTACCACAGCATTCTGCAGCGATATGCCATCCCATCTGGTTTGGGCTTAGTGGGACTATCATTTGTTTTTCGACAGGACAATGACCCAACACACCTCCAGGCTGTGTAAGGGCTACTTTACCAAGGAGAGTGATGGAGTGCTGCATCAGATGACCTGGCCTCCACAATCCCCCAACCTCAACCAAATTGAGATGGTTTGGGATGAGTCGGACCACAGACTGAAGGAAAAGCAGCCAACTAGTGCTCAGCATATGTGGGAACTCCTTGAAGACTGTTGGAAAAGCAATCCAGTTGAAGCTGGTTGAGAGAATGCCAAGAGTGTGTAAAGCTGTCATCAAGGCAAAGGGTGGCTATTTGAAGAGTCTCAAATATATTTTGATTTGTTGAACATTTTTTTGGTTACTACATGATTCCATATGTGTTATTTCATATTTTTGATGTCTTCACTATTATTCTACAATGTAGAATATAGTACAAATAAAGAAAAACCCTTGAATGAGTAGCTGTTCTAAAACTTTTGACCGGTAGTGTACATCAGAGAAAGTGGGTTAGTGTAAAGTAATACTAACATTGTAAATACCTTTGACCTTTTTTTTTTTTACTGATGAATCCTGCTGAAAATATATATTGATAATAATGTAATAAGTGCGTTCACAATGTTGATATAAATCTCACAACAAGAATAACATATACATATGAAATACAGAAAATAACACATAATTACACATATGAAAGCATAACCCAAGAGAGTAAGTGGTGTAACAGAGGTGGTTTGGGATAGTTGCTGATAATATCCAATCCAGGGGACTCAGTCAGGTAGAGGCTATAATATGGAACTGGACTGTAATACATGTTTTTCTGTTGCAACAGAGATCTTCCTCCAGGGCTAATAGTTCAGTCATTCAGGGTAATTGTCTGACAGAGTGTTCAGAAATGTTCAACAATGCCTCAGAGAAGTCAGCAGCATGCCAAGTGAAGTCCATTTGATAGATCAGTGCAATACATAGAACAACGTTGTTTTGTTCAATGGTTCATCTTACAATTCCTCCCAGTCTGGTCTCATAGACTAGATGTAACATAGTACATGTAAATCTGGGACACTCAAATTAGTATAATATGTTACGTTTGGTATGGTTCAGTGGAGGCTGGTCGGATGAACTATAGGATGATGGGCTCATTGCAATGGCTGGAATTGTATCAATGGAACGTAGTCGAACATGTTGTTTCCATATGTTTGATACCGTTCCATTTATTCAATTTCAGCCATTACAATCAGCCTGTCCTCCTATAGCTCCTCCCACCAGACTCCACTGGTATGGTTACTTAAGGCAAAAATAACGCAAACGTCTAGCAACCCAAAGTTTGCGTATACAAATCTCATCATGGACAACGTAAGCATTTTAGCAACTTTGCAACTACTTACTACTTTTAACTACTTAGCATGTTGGCTAACCCTTCCCCTAACCCTAACCCTAACCTTAACCCTTTAACCTAACTCCTAACCCTAACCTTAACCTTAACCCCTAACCCGTCGCCTAGCAAACGTTAGCCACCTAGCTAACGTTTGCATTAACCACTTAGCTACCTAGCTAATTAGCCACTTAGACACAACAAATTGGAATTCGTAACATATCATACATATAGCAAATTCTTAATATATTGTACAAATTGCAATTCGTGACATATACGAATTGTAATGCGTAACATATCATAACAATTGTAATTCGTAACATATCATACAAAATGGATGATGGAAATCCACAAATGAATACATACATACGAAAAGTAACATATCGTACTAAATGGAGTGTCTTGTATAGAATAATACGAAATGCTCTGAGACCAGGTTGCAGCTTTTCTCCCTCCAGCAGCTTGTAAACCCCACCACATCAGCTGCAATAGTTGGATATTTTCAATCGCGTTCATGTGATGGTTAGCTTGACAGTTATATTCAAAACAAAATGTACAACAGAGACCATCACAGACCACACAAGCCATGCCATGTGTAGTAGCAGTAAATGAGTATGGCAGGGGTGGGCAACTAGATTCAGCCGTGGGACGATTTCTGTCGGAGCAGATGGTCGGAGGGCCGGAACCTAATTATAATAATCTGTACACTGCAAATTGACCACAACTAAGCCCAAAAAAAGGTTGTTTTTGAAAATAACAATAATTTCATACCTTAATTGTGGGGGGAAATCACTTGCGGGCCGGTTTTCGCCCCTGGGCCACCTGTTGTCGACCCCTGCAGTATGAGTTCAACTGGTATGCTTGACAATGACATTTCAAAGAAACAACAAAGTTATACAGAGTACCAACCAAACATAACTGTACTATGTACAAAGAGGTCATCACAAGAGATGAACTGATCTTTCAGCACTGTACCAGAGAGCATTGTGTGTGTGTCCCATGGCACCCTATTCCCTATGGGCCCCAGTCAAAATAAATGCACTATATAGGGAATAGGGTGCCATTTGGGACACAACTGAGGCTGTGGTAAACTATAAGCAGTGTGTGAGCTGCTGTCCAGCAGTACTGCTGTAATCTCTGCTAACCCAGAAGTAAATTTGCCCAATCCTGATACGTCCAAATGACCAGTGACGAAAAACTGGAACTAATGCTGCTCGCCTCTCACCCATCCTATTCAGTCCTGGCAGACTCTCTCGATCTAAACGCATCAAAGCAGTAGCCACTCAGATCACTGTAGCAGAGATAAGCACATCTCATGGTGCGTTGCACCAGCCAGAGTCCATCATGTAGATGGTACACTCATACAGGTAAGTGAAAAACACATCACATCATTAAGGCAAAGGAGAGATCTGTTATTTTTACCATGTGTGTGTGTGCGTGCATTCGTGTGCATGGGTGTGTCTGTATGTGCCTATGTGCGTTTGTGTCTTTGCGTGTGTGCTTCTCTCTATATGTGTGTGTACAGCTGTTCTGTCTTTATCCATTCCGTCTCTCTCTCCCCTTGTGGGTAATTAGTGTGATTGGAGAGAGATGGCGTTGATGAGGACATTCACCCAGTTGAGTAGACAGCCTGGCGCCAGCTCTCTCCCAGCCCACTGTAACAAGGCCAGCCTATTGTCTCCATCACTACAGTTATCAAAACCAACACTGCTTTCTGAAATGAGCTACCATACATCCTGCAACATTGTCAACTAACAGATCTGTTTTGAATGAGGTTGAGTACATATTCAGCTGCCTGTCTTTGGTATAATCTTCTCTTGAACCTACCATCTGAAATGTAAAAACATTCTACTGAATTTAGAAATTGAGTGTTTGGTCTATTTTTGGTTTCAGTATTCAGTTCAACTGTATGGGAGCTACCTACCTTTCGGTTTAGGAGGGATGCCTTTTTAGCTAAACTAGTGTCTGGCTGAGAGGGTTTTTTTGGAGAGAAAAACAGGCTACCTGGTTCCCCATGTTAAATTAATCAGTTGCAAGGCGTGTTTCAGTTAGTGGCTGTCTTGAGGAGAAATGGAATGTCTGGGTGAATCCTGTCCTCCTTCTTACTGACTGTGCCCACGGAGACGTGTCTCACACACACACACACACACACACACACACACACACACACACACACACACACACACACACACACACACACACACACACACACACACACACACACACACACACACACACACACACACACTCCAACCCATCCCATTAAAATTAAATCTGAATGAATCTTAGAAGTTGAATATACAGTATCTACCAGAGACAGTAACAGAGGAATGGCAGGGCAGAAATAATAGTTATCTAATTACAACGAGATAAGTATATATTCTACACTCCTAATGATTTACATTTTTAAATTCAGATTCAAAACAAAACATCCTGGTACTTTGCCAGCCAGGAACGGTAGAGGACAACCGATAAAATCAAACTCTCTCTGTGGTGAACAGAAGCTAGCGGCACCAAAGGAGCAGTTTCTGTAGGTTTCTAAAGCCATTGTGGTATGTTTAATTTATTGTCTTCCTAGGAATTTGTCTCTAGCGTTTTAACCATTTGGGCAATAAGCTTAGCCCATTCCTGAAAGCTAAGACTCTCAGGAACATGTACATGCATGACACAAGACTGTGTTAGCCCGCTTATCTGAAGCCCATAGGGATACGTTCAGGAAGTTAATGTAAAGGATAAATGCAATACTGTATCTACCATTTTGACACTGAATATAAATATAGAATTTGAATATTGAATTAAATTGAAATATAATTTTTAAACTGAATGAAATATTCATAAAATTCAGTTTCAAATCATGAAATACAATTTGAATTGATGAATTCAATAATTCAATTAGTGCATTACAAATGCAAAAATATTGATGTAAAATGTTAATACAAACGCAAAATTGGGGAATTCAAATACAATTTCTGTTGGCACTGAAATAACTCCATACATCCGTGTGTGGTGGCATGTGTGCCTCTGTCTGGTGTGTGAACAACTGTGGGTGTCTGTGGGTCTGTTTGAGAATGTGTGTGCTGAACATCATACATACATACATACATACATACAGTTGAAGTCGGAAGTTTACATACACTTAGGTTGGAGTCATTAAAACATTTTTCAACCACTCCACAAATTTCTTGTAAACAAACTATAATTTTGGCAAGTCGGTTAGGACATCTACTTTGTGCATGACAGACAGATTATTTCACTTATAATTCACTGTATCACAATTCCAGTGGGTCAGAAGTTTACATACACTAAATTGAATGTGCATTTAAACAGCATGGAAAATTCCAGAAAATGATGTTATGGCTTTAGAAGCTTCTGATAGGCTAATTGACATAATTTGAGTCAATTGGAGGTTGAACAGAACAGCGCCGGAGAAGATGGCTGCCGTTTTACAGCCCTCTAACCAATTGTACTATTATGTGTGTTTTTCCGCGTTATTTGTAATTTATTTTGTACATAATGTTTCTGCCATCGTCTCTTATAACCAAAAAGAGCTTCTGGATATCAGGACAGCGATTACTCACCTCGTATTGGACGAAGATTTTTTCTTCAACGAGGCGGCCGCGAAGGATATCATACAGACACCCGACAAGGCCCAAATCCCCGTCATTCGCATGAGGAAGAGACGGAGATATCGTGGACGTAGGTCGGGGTGCCTTGTAAGGATCCGACGGCGAGCGAGTAAACTGCCGCTCCCATCAATCCTATTAGCCAATCTTCAATCATTGGAGAACAAATTGGATGACTTAAGATTACGGTTATCCTACCAACGGGACATTAAAAACTGTAATATATTATGTTTCACCGAGTCGTGGCTGAACGACGGCATGGATAACATACAGCTAGCGGGCTATACGCTACATCGGCAGGGTAGAACGGCTGACTCCGGTAAGACAAGGGGTGGCGGTCTGTGTATATTTGTAAACAACAGCTGGTGCACAAAATCAAATACTAAGGAAGTCTTGAGGTTTTGCTCGCCTGAGGTGGAGTATCTTATGATAAGCTGTAGACCACACTATTTACCAAGAGAGTTTTCATCTATATTTTTCATAGCTGTCTATTTACCACCACAAACCAATGCTGGCATTAAGATTGCACTGAATGAGTTGTATAAGGCCATAAATCAACAGGAAAACGCTCATCCAGATGCAGCGCTCCTAGTGGCCGGGGACTTTAATGCAGGGAAACTTACCTAATTTCTACCAGCATGTTAAATGTGCAACCAGAGGAAAAAAAACTCTGGACCACCTTTACTCCACACACAGAGACGCATACAAAGCTCTCCCTCGCCCTCCATTTGGCAAATCTGACCATAACTCTATCCTCCTGATTCCTGCTTATAAGCAAAAACTAAAGCAGGAAGCACCAGTGACTCGGTTAATAAAAAAGTGGTCAGATGATGCAGATGCTAAGCTACAGGACTGTTTTGCTAGCACAGACTGGAACATGTTCGGGATTCTTCAGACAGCATTGAGGAGTACACCACATCAGTCACTGGCTTCATCAATAAGTGCATCGATGATGTCGTCCCCCACAGTGACCGTACGTACATACCCCAACCAGGAGCCATGGATTACAGGAAACATCCGCACTGAGCTAAAGGGTAGAGCTGCCGCTTTCAAGGAGCGGGACTCTAACCCGGACGCTTATAAGAAATCCCGCTATGCCCTCCGACGAACCATCAAACAGGCAAAGAGTCAATACAGGACTAAGATTGAATCGTACTACACTGGCTCTGACGCTCGTCGGATGTGGCAGGGCTTGAAAACTATTACAGACTACAAAGGGAAGCACAGCCGCGAGCTGCCCAGTGACACAAGCCTACCAGACGAGCTAAACCACTTCTATGCTCGCTTCGAAGCAAGCAACACTGAAGCATGCATGAGAGCATCAGCTGTTCCGGATGACTATGTGATCACGCTCTCCGTAGCCGATGTGAGTAAGACTTTTAAGCAGGTCAACATTCGCAAGGCCGCAGGGCCAGACGGATTACCAGGACGTGTACTCCGAGCATGTGCTGACCAACTGGCAAGTGTCTTCACTGACATTTTCAACATGTCCCTGACTGAGTCTGTAATACCAACATGTTTCAAGCAGACCACCATAGTCCCCGTGCCCAAGGACTCTAAGGTAACCTGCCTAAATGACTACCGACTCGTAGCACTGACGTCTGTAGCCATGAAGTGCTTTGAAAGGCTGGTCATGGCTCACATCAACAGCATTATCCCAGAAACCCTAGACCCACTCCAATTTGCATACCGCCCCAACAGATCCACAGATGATGCAATCTCTATTGCACTCCACACTGCCCTTTCCCACCTGGACAAGAGGAACACCTACGTGAGAATGCTATTCATTGACTACAGCTCAGCATTCAACACCATAGTGCCCTCTAAGCTCATCACTAAGCTAAGGATCCTGGGACTAAACACCTCCCTCTGCAACTGGATCCTGGACTTCCTGACGGGCCGCCCCCAGGTGGTAAGGGTAGGTAACAACACATCTGCCACACTGATCCTCAACACGGGGGCCCCTCAGGGGTGCGTGCTCAGTCCCCTCCTGTACTCCCTGTTCACCCATGACTGCATGGCCAGGCACGACTCCAACACCATCATTAAGTTTGCCGACGACACAACAGTGGTAGGCCTGATCACCGACAACGATGAGACAGCCTATAGGGAGGAGGTCAGAGACCTGGCCGTGTGGTGCCAGGACAACAACCTCTCCCTCAACGTGACCAAGACAAAGGAGATGATTGTGGACTACAGGAAAAAAAAAGAGGACTGAGCACGCCCTCATTCTCATCGACGGGGCTGTAGTGGAACAGGTTGAGAGCTTCAAGTTCCTTGGTGTCCACATCACCAACGAACTATCATGGTCCAAACACACCAAGACAGTCGTGAAGAGGGCACGACAAAGCCTATTCCCCTCAGGAGACTGAAAAAGATTTGGCATGGGTCCTCAGATCCTCAAAAAAATTATACAGCTGCACCATCGAGAGCATCCTGACTGGTTGCATCACCGCCTGGTATGGCAACTGCTTGGCCTCCGACCGCAAGGCACTACAGAGGGTAGTGCGTACGGCCCAGTACATCACTGGGGCCAAGCTTCCTGCCATCCAGGACCTCTATACCAGGCGGTGTCAGAGGAAGGCCCTCAAAATTGTCAAAGACTCCAGCCACCCTAGTCATAGACTGTTCTCTCTGCTACCGCACGGCAAGCGGTACCGGAGTGCCAAGTCTAGGTCCAAAATATTTCTCAACAGCTTCTACCCCCAAGCCATAAGACTCCTGAACAGCTAATCATGGCTACCCGGACTATTTGCACTGCCCCCCCACCCCATCCTTTTACGCTGCTGCTACTCTGTTAATTATTTATGCATAGTCACTTTAACTCTACCCACATGTACATATTACTTCAACTACCTCAACTAGCCGGTGCCCCCGCACATTGACTCTGCACATTGACCCCCCTGTATATATAGCCTCCCTACTGTTATTTTATTTTACTTCTGCACTTTTTTTCTCAACACTTTTTTTGTTGTTGTTTTATTTTTGTTAAAAAGAAATGCACTGTTGGTTGAGGGCTGTAAGTAAGCATTTCACTGTAATGTCTGCACCTGTTGTATTCGGCGCATGTGGCCAATAAAATTTGATTTGATTTGATTTGATTTGTACCTGTGGATGTATTTCAAGGCATACCTTCAAACTCAGTGCCTCTTTGCTTGACATCATGGGAAAATCAAAAGAAATCAAACTAAGGTGTCTCAACACTAACGAGTAGTCATGCTGTACTTCGCTCCGCAGGTAATATGACACACATTACATTACAATGGAACGATTTGATTAGTGTAATGTTAGCTAGCTACATAGTTGTCTTTGTATCAAAGATAAAGGTGTAGTATAGAGAAACTATCAAGGTTAGCTAGCCAGCTACATTCGTTCGCAGCGACACCGTTTTTAAAACAAAGTCAACACCGCAGCCATTGCTAGCTAGCCAACACTATCAGCTAGCATTACTGTAGCAACTAAATACAATATCATTTTAGTCAATGAGAATTTTGCAACGTAAAGCTTCACTTTCTGAACATTCGAGATGTGTAGTCCACTTGTGTAGCTAGCATGACTGACTTTGTGCTAGCTAGCCAACGTTTAATTATTTCTGCGTTATGTAAGGAACTAGACACGGACACAAATGATCTGTTTAGTGTGTTAACACACTATTGGTAGTTTGTTGTAACCAAGTATTGGTGCAAAACCGTGTGTTATTGGATGCTAACATGCTAGTTAGCTATGGCGTCATAGGATACGGTGCCCTGGGCGGTTTTCACGGAAGAATACTGTACCAAGTTAGCTAGCTGAATAAACTAAGTTAGTCTATTCCTAGAAAACATTGAACCGCTGTAGTTTACTTATAATAATTTCTAAAGTGGAAGTTGGGAGAGTTATATTTTAGTGTTTCAGTGAAAGGTAAGTGAGGGAGGCCCCGCTCGCTCGCTTCCCCAGATGTTTAGTTAATTTTATTCCGATCTCTTTTGCATTATTGTAGCCTTTTCTGTAGCCTGTCCACTATGTGTCTGTCTATCCCTGTTCTCTCCTCTCTGCACAGGCCATACAAACGCTTCACACCGCATGGCTGCTGCCACTCTAATCTGGTGGTCCCTGCACGCACGACCCACGTGGAGTTCCAGGTCTCCGGCAGCCTCTGGAACTGCTGTTCTGTGGCCAACAAGGCAGAGTTCATCTCAGCCTATGCTACCCTCCAGTCCCTCGACTTCTTGGCGCTGACGGAAACATGGATTACCACAGAAAACACTGATACTCCTACTGCTCTTTCCTCGTCTGATCATGTGTTCTCGCATACCCCGAGAGCATCTGGTCAGCGCGGCGGTGGCACAGGAATCCTCATCTCTCCCAAGTGGACATTCTCTCTTTTCCCCCTGACCCATCTGTCTATATCCGCATTTGAATTCCATGCTGTCACTGTCACTAGCCCATTCAAGCTTAACATCCCGCCATAAAAAAAGCCAGACTACGGTTTGCAACTGCACATGTGGACAAAGATCGTACTTTTTGGAGAAATGTCCTCTGGGGGGTTGCTTGCAAGCCGAAAAACACCATCCCAACCGTGAAGCAAGGGGGTGGCAGCATCATGCTGTGGGGGTGCTTTGCTGCAGGAGGGACTGGTGCACTTCACAAAATAGATGGCATCATGAGGAAGGAAAATTATGTGGATATATTGAAGAAACATCTCAAGACATCAGTAAGGACGTTAAAGCTTGGTCGCAAATGGGTCTTCCAAATGGACAATGACCCCAAGCATACTTCCAAAGTTGTGGCAAAATGGCTTAAGGACAACAAAGTCAAGGTATTGGAGTGGCCATCATAAAGCCCTGACCTCAATCCTATAGAAAATTTGTGAGCAGAACTGAAAAAGCATGTGTGAGCAAGGAGTTCTACAAACCTGACTCAGTTACACCAGCTCTGTCAGTATGAATGGGCCAAAATTCACCCAACGTATTGTGGGAAGCTTGTGGAAGGCTACCCTAAACGTTTGACCCTAGTTAAACAATTTAAAGGCAATGCTACCAAATACTAATTGAGTGTATGCAAACTTCTGACCCACTGGGAATGTGATGAAAGAAATAAAAGCTGAAATAAATCATTTTCTCTACAATAATTCTGACATGTCACATTCTTAAAATAAAGTGGTGATCCTAACTGACCTAAAACAGGGAATTTCTACTAGGATTAAATGTCAGGAATTGTGAAAACCTGAGTTTAAATGTATTTGGCTAAGGTGTATGTAAACTTCCCACTTCAACTGTACATATTATTTGTTAGGTTTCAGATAATACCAGATGGTGGGGTAGACAGGAGCTGCTGTGTCACAACAGGGATCAGTAGACACAGCTATAACAGCTGAACTCACAGTCACACAGAGGATGCATACCAAATGGCACCCTCTGGTCAAAAGCAGTGCACTATATAGGCATAGGGTTCTATTTGAGACCCAGAAGTTGTATACAGAGAGAATTGCCTCAAAGCTGCCTCCCTCCCTTCCTCCCTCCCTCACCGGCATTATGCTAAGTATCCAGACACATCTTCAAATCGCTAGTTACAAGAACTAACAAAAGCCTCACAGTGCAGTTTCTCTTTGTTTATGTAATCACACCACGTCTCTCCACTGTCTTATGTCCTGTGAAGTACACAGCTGACAAGCACTGTTCAGGTCTGTTTCTTTGGCTCTATCCCACATGATTCCCCTGAAGCAATGCTGACAGGCCACCAGCTAAACGCACCTCAGCCCCAGTAGTCTAATTTAAACTGTGTCCCATGGAGTGCTGGCTTGTTAACCCTGTGCTTCGTTGTAGGGTCTGAGGCTATGCTACTGGAATACCAAGGTTTTTGAGAACTGACTGTGCTCCCAGCATGCAAGCAGCAATCACACACTAATGCACCAGTCAGAAGTACTGGTGGTAATATGAACACTGTGTGTGTGTGGTGAGTGGGTCTGTGAATATGCTAGATAAGTACTGGGTACATTCTGATAGTTGAAGGTTTGTGGATAGTGTGAAGGTTATAGGGTTCAGTTAGGGCTGGGTCCTGTATTAACCTTGTTTTCATGTATTGACCCAGTCTTGTGACCCAGCCTTGAACCCAGCCTTTGTCTCTCTGGGCTATAGACAGGTTGGTTGTTTAGCAACAAAACCGATGCGTGCGCAACTACGGGGCAAAACAGACGGGGTTGGCTTAGATTGCTGACAACATGTAAACTATATTTAGTCTCCAATGTTCATTGAAAACATAAATAAAGTTGCACAATGAGCACTTGTTTTCTCTCAAATATATTGTTACATTTGTTGGTTAGCTAGCTAGCGAATTTTAGCCATATTAGCATAGACATGACAGCAGTAAAAAAACTAAAAAAACAATGTAAAACTAGCTGAAACGAGCCACTTACGATTCCCCACTTGTCATTGTTGCTAGCTATCTGGCCATTCAGAATCACAACAACACACAGCCTTCTGCCCCATTAAAGCGTGCTCATCGTTTTCGCAACGTTCTCAACTAACTCGTCTATAGCAGGTATCAGGCAATGTGGGCTAGGTATGACTTATGGCCTTAGTGTCTACTGACTCCTGTTTCGTTTTGAATCAGGGCACAGTGGAAAGCGCATTGCCCTCTGAAGGGGAACCAACCAAGCCTTAGTCACAGGCGGTAGACTTGATGCCCAACATTCAATGAAAGGACATTATGTAAATAGGCAAAGACACACATGGATGGAACCCACACACCAACACAAATGTACACACACACACAAACACGCTCAAGGCCACACACACACACACGCATACAAACACACACGGTCCCCATTGGCAGATATTGTGAGATAGAGAGTGTTTAGTCGCGCCTGACTCTCCTCTCCCCTCCCTACTCAGGCAGGTTGTTGTAGAAGCTGGAGGTCTCCGAAACGGTCTTGGAGACGCTGCGGGACGAAGAGCCGTTGGAAGTCAGGTCCAGAGAGGAGCGCCTGGGTGCCGCCACCGCACACAACCCCACTCCCCCTCCGCCAACCCCCCGCGCCCCGGCCTCACACCCGGCCCCAGATAGGGCCCCAAACCTGGGAGGCTCCAAGTCGTCGGCCACGTGCGGCACGGTGGACACAGTGGTCTCCATACGGCTGGCCTTGTACATGCTGGTCTGGGTCTGTAGATAACGTGTGGACTTGAGCTCCAGACCCTCGTAAGAGCCAGCGGGGACACAGGGACAGCATCGGAACGCCTGCTTGAAGCCAGCTCGGAACCTAGGGAAGGACAGAGAGACAGATAGCACAGGACAGACACAGACAGACAGACAGGGACCAGAAGAGAGGCCAGGAGGAGATATTTTAAAAAAGGGGAATGTGAAAAAGCTGAGGACAGAGTAAGAAGAAGAGGAAAGTGTTTGATGAAAAATGAGTGGAGGCAGATGTGGAGAGGAGAGGGGCACTGCAGAATGTTTAATGACTTAGTTCATGACGCAGTTCTCTAGCAGTGTAACTAACTCTCACATTTCTGTTTTGTACTATAATGACACTCAGTCATAACCTAGTGTGAAATAGGCATCTTTCAGAGACACTAGACAGTCGACAGGTGGTTGTTAGGAAAACCAACCAAATCTATAGGTTTACCAAATGTTTAAGTGATCATCAGTCAGATTAAGTAATAGTAAAATGTCTTAAAAAGAGAAGAGAATCATATCAAAAGTAATGTGAGCATTGCATTGTGAAAGGCAATTACTTTATATGAAAATGTATTGCAATGTGAAACGTATTTCTAGATGAAACAGTTTGGTGAAAAAATTACTATGATTTTGTGTGTTGTACTTAGTCAATTGAAAATGTTCTTAGAGTTTTGAAACAACTACCATTTTGATGATCTGTTTTGAGTTTTGTACCACATACTTGTGAAAATTGCACCAAAGCAATAAACAAAAACTGTAACAAGTCATATTAGAGCAACTAGTTGTTGTTCATGCAATAATTCCTACGTTTTTTTCTCCAATTTTGCCTTCACCACAACGGTAAAGGTTAAGAATAATATGTGATGAATGGTCCTCAACATATAAATAATGCACTGAATAAACAATCTACCTAATAAAAAACAGGTAAGAGGATTTGCATGCGTGCATATGTGCCTGTGTGTGTGTGTGCCATGTGCGCACACCTGTGTGTGTGTTCCTGCGTAGTGTAGTGTACCTACCTGTCGTTGAGACAGCAGTAGATGATAGGGTTGTACATGGTGGAGCTCATGGCCAGCCACATAACAGCCAGGTAGACTTGTTGGATGTAGAGCGTCTCAAACAGGAGGGGGAAGAACAGGTGGAGCAGGAAGTACACGTGGTAGGGCAGCCAGCAGATAGCAAACGTACACACCACCACGATCATCATCTTCACCACCTAACACAGATAGAGATACAGATACACCACAGGATTGGGGTTCATTCAAATTCTAATCACAGAGATCGTATTAAATTAGTTCTATATGTAATTCTGAGTTCGACTCAGTCATTTCAGGAGGCGTTTCATTGATATAAATGGGACTTCGCAATTGTTGAATCAAAATGTAAATTAATCTTGTGAATTGGCTTCGCCTCAATTCATATTGAATTGACCCTAACCCTGATACAGTGAAACTGTATAAACAGGGAGAGAAGTCAACTGAAGAAAAGAAGGTGAAAGGGAACAAGACAGCGGAAAGAAAGTGGAAGACGGTATGTGTGAGAGAAATAAGAAAGTAGTGTGTCTTACGTGTGTCAGTGAAGAAAGAAGGAAAGTTCAACTTCTCCCTGGCTGGACCTGGAGGTAATGCAGCCAAGTTGTTCTTGTTTTCTCCCAAATTACACCATAATTTCCTATAACGTGCAGTGATTTTGACCAGGGCTCATACAATTGGGCTTTTTCCAAACATTGGGCAGAATATCAGAAGTGGGATGCCTGTGTAAATGCAGCCATAGCGGTATACAGCTAGCCCCATAAACCCCAGATATTCTTACTGAAATTTTGATGAACAGTAGCTAGCAGAGCATGTAAACCATAGCTTACTATGGTGTTGATTGGTACTGACTTATAAACTTGAAATATGAAATATCCTTATTCATGTTACTGAAATGGTACATTCTGTCAGAACATGTTATTGTTAGACATCAGGTATCCTATGGAGAGGAGAAGGGCCACAGTCTGGTTTCAGTCAACAGATAAGGTAGGACAGCCGTGAGTTGGGGAGGAGTGAGGAATTTGGGCCGAGGTCAGGTCAAATGAAGTGAGAAAGAACAGGCATCACTAAAGTCCTGTCTAGCAACAGAGATGTATTGGCTGTCTAGATGTGCAAGGAGGAGACTCGGCATAGGAGGAAGGTATAAATATATGTGCTTGTGTAAACATGTCTTTGTCTTATGCAGCTGTGTGACCCAGTGGGTGAATAAACTTGGTTTGAACATTACTAGTTGTCCGTGAGTTTTTCTCTGTTCATTTAGAACAGTTGGCGCTGTGAACAGGATTCACCACGATTTAGATCGGGGCGGGGAACCGTGACAGATTGTGTGGAAATAAGAAGACAACTGTGAATAATTTTGGTTACATGTGTTGTCAACAACAATGATATTTGAATAAGACATTAGGTCATCCGTATTCTCCATTAGTAAATTGGCAGAAGCTTCAGTATTGTTTCTAATTCAAGGTATCAGGTCCAGTCACCAAATTATTTGGTACCAATACCGTAACTACTCTCCGGGAAGTGGGATAACTAAATACAATAACAAAATATTTATAGTTAAAATTGGCGAGTATTAGAGCCATGGGTGAAGAAATCTAAACACTCTGGACACCGTCGGGAGAGGCGTCGGAATAATAACTATTGAAATGGCGACTGGCGACCCCGATTCTCCCTGTGAAGGGGGGCTAGAGGAAGAAAAGTTTAATAAAGCCATAGAGGCGCTGAAAGAGGCGCACAAGCATTCTACTAATTCGTCTCGAATATGGGAAAAATTTAGCAAATTTGATAAAATTGCTCAGCATTTTCCTATTGATGGAAAATTCCAATCTAATAAAGAATTCAGAGATGCAATTGTGACTTGGCACAATGACATAGAATAAAAATCTAAAGCTAAATACACCAGTGTTTTGATGTCAGCATTCTATCAACAAAAAATAAAAACCGATAAAACCAAAATTAGTAGATGTACTCAGCTGCAAAAAGACTGGGTACGTTTTAATTTTTTTATTTTATTTCACCTTTATTTAACGAGATAAGCCAGTTGAGAACAAGTGAGTACATTGATAGAATGTGTACGAATGCTTTGACGGCAGGTTTGAAACCTGTTATCAAAACGGCTATTGCAGGGGTAGTGGACCAACATTTTCATTGGGATCTAATTCTGATTACTTTGCAGCCGTGCGTGTGGTTAATTTAGCCACAGTGAGAGTCACTAACAGTGGTTTCAATGGCCAAGGTAAGACAAAGAAACAGGGAGGGAAAAGTAGCGAAAAAACATCAAAGCGTAATGCGACAGATCCCTGTTTTAGATGTGGGGTCGTTGGTCATTGGAAGAATGAGTGTAGGGTAGTACTAGAGCCTACGGCACCCGCTGCATTTGGAGGGAATACTGCGATGCAAGCGTTTGCAACTTTGACAAAAGAACAGCAGCAAACACTCTTGAAAGCAGCGGGACAGGAAACTTTCACATAGCGGTGTATGGCCTCGGTTTGATCGATAGTGGTTCATAGAGATGACGGTTTCTATGTGTAGGGAGATGTAGGAGGACACTTCTCACACAACTTTCGAATAGATACCGGTGCTCAAATATCACTGATTCCTTAGATGAGAAATAGGCTAAATTTAAGACAGGAAAAAGTATTATATTCAGCAAGGTAACAGGGGCAGAATCGAAAGCGATACGACTACTACCCATGTCTCTGACCATAGGACCAGTAACAATACCCGGATAATGTTACATGGCGACGGGTGTGGAACCAATTTTGGGTTTGGAAGAATCTATGCGAAATGCCAGGGGAATGGATTCTAAAAGGTAACAAATTACAATTACCAGGCCAAACACCTTGCAAACTCAGAAAACCTTGGGGGGTTTTTAATCTCGTGAGACGTTTTATTACATCTTATTCCGAAATAGATTTATAGAATTTACGAAAGTGAGGAGGGGTCACGAGAAATTAGAGTGGAGTTCATATTGTGAGTAATTGTTAGCAGAGTTTTTAAAAATAAATTCTGTCAAACGACAGCATTGGTGTTACCAAACCCTCAAGTGACAGCATTGGGGGTTACCAAACCTAAAATGGCCGTTATTTGTATTTGTTCATAAACATGAAGGGCAAGGCAGGACAGTGGTCTTATCATATCATGTTTTGTATGTAATTAAAACGTTTGTGTTGCTGATTAAGATTAGCATAGTGAATACTAACAAACACTTAATAGTGTTGAATGACCTTTTTCCTGACTTTCTGGTGAGGCCTGATCAACCTCACTAGAAATGATAGAGTCATCAAATCAAATCAAATTGTATTTGCCACATGCGCTGAATTCAACAGGTGTAGACCTTACAGTGAAATGCTTACTTACAAGCCCTTAACCAACAATGCAGTTTTAAGAAAATAAAAAAAAGTTTTAAAGTAAAAAATTATTGACGGGTTACCATTACAGAGTCAATGTTGAAGGGGGCACCGGTTAGTCGAGGTAATTGAGGTAATATATACATGTGGGTAGAGTTAAAGTGACTATGCATAAATAATAAACAGAGTAGCAGCAGCGTAAAAGAGGGGGATGGGGTGGGGTGGGGTGGAGGGGCAATGCAAATAGTCTGGGTAGCCATGATTAGCTGTTCATGAGTCTTATGGCTTGGGGGTAGTAGAAGCTGTTAAGAAGCCTTTTGGACCTAGACTTGGCGCTCCGATACCGCTTGCCGTGCGGTAGCTGAGAGAACAGTCTATGACTAGGGTGGCTGGAGATTTTGAAAATGTTTAGGGCCTTCTTCTGACACCGCCTGCTATGAAGGTCCTGGATGGCAGGAAGCTTGGCCCCAGTGATGTACTGGGCCGTACGCACTACCCTCTGTAGTGCCTTGCGGTCGGAGGCCGAGCAGTTGCCATACCAGGCGGTGATGCAACCAGTCAGGATGCTCTCAATGGTGCAGCTGTATAACTTTTTGAGGATCTGAGGACCCATGCCAAATCTTTTCAGTCTCCTGAGGGGGAATAGGCTGTGTTGTGCCCTCTTCACGACTGTCTTGGTGTGTTTGGACCATGATTGTTTGTTGGTTATGTGGACACCAAGGAACTTGAAGCTCTCAACCTGTTCCACTTCAGCCCCGTCGATGAGAATGGGGGCTTGCTCAGTCCTCTTTTTTTTGCTGTAGACCACACTATTTACCAAGAGAGTTTTCATCTATATTTTTCGTAGCTGTCTATTTACCACTACAAACCGATGCTGGCACTAAGACCACACTCAATTAGCTGTATAAGGCCATAAGCAAACAGGAAAACGCTCATCCAGAGGCAGCTCTCCTAGTGGCCGGGGACTTTAATGCAGGGAAACTTAAAGCCGTTTTACCTCATTTCCACCAGCATGTTAAATGTGCAACCAGAGGGAAAAACACTCTAGACAACCTTTACTCTACACACAGAGATGCATACAAAGCTCTCCCTCGCCCTCCATTTGGCAAATCTGACTATAACTCTATCCTCCTGATTCCTGCTTACAAGCAAAAACTAAAGCAGGAAGCACCAGTGACTCGGTCAATAAAGAAGTGGTCAGATGACG
Organism: Coregonus clupeaformis; assembly: GCF_020615455.1. Classification (NCBI taxonomy): domain Eukaryota; kingdom Metazoa; phylum Chordata; class Actinopteri; order Salmoniformes; family Salmonidae; genus Coregonus; species Coregonus clupeaformis. The sequence goes on from NC_059207.1 coordinate 48,332,592, forward strand.
CAGATGCTAAGCTACAGGACTGTTTTGCCAGCACAGACTGGAATATGTTCCAGGATTCTTCTGATGGCATTGAGGAGTACACCACATCAGTCACTGGCTTCATCAATAAGTGCATCGATGACGTCGTCCCCACAGTGACCGTACGTACATACCCTAACCAGAAGCCATGGATTACAGGCAACATCCGCACTGAGCTAAATGGTAGAGCAGCCGCTTTCAAGGAGCGAGACTCTAACCCAGACACTTATAAGAAATCCCGCTATGCCCTCCGATGAACCATCAAACAGGCAACGCATCAATTCAGGACTAAGATTGAATCGTACTACACCGGCTCCGACGCTCGTCGGATGTGGCAGGGCTTGCAAACTATTACAGACTAGAAAGGGAAGCACAGCCGCGAGCTGCCCAGTGACACAAGCTTACCAGACGATCTAAATTACATCTATGCTCGCTTCGAGGCAAGCAACACTGAAGAATGCATGAGAGCATCAGCTGTTCCGGACGACTGTGTGATCACGCTCTCCGTAGCCGGTATGAGTAAGACCTTTAAACAGGTCAACATTCACAAGGCCGAAGGGCCAGACTGATTACCAGGACGTGTACTCCGAGCATGCGCAGACCAACTGGCAAGTGTCTTCACTGACATTTTACACCTGTCCCTGACTGAGTCTGTAATACCAACATGTTTCAAGCAGACCACCATAGTCCCTGTCCCCAAGAACACTAAGGTAACCTGCCTAAATGACTACCGACCCATAGCGCTCACGTCTGTAGCCATGAAGTGCTTTGAAAGGCTGGTCATGGCTCACATCAACACCATTATCCCAGAAACCCTAGACCCACTCCAATTTGCATACCGCCCCAACAGATCCACAGATGATGCAATCTCTATTGCACTCCACATTGCCCTTTCCCACCTGGACAAAAGGAACACCTACATTACCAGTGAAAAGTTTGGACACACCTACTCATTCAAGTGTTTTTGTTTATTTGTACAATTTTTTACATTGTAGAATAATAGTGAAGACATCAAAACTATGAAATAACACATATGGAATCATGTAGTATCCAAAAAAGTGTTAAACAAATCAAAATATATTTTATATTTGAGATTCTTCAAATAGCCACCCTTTGCCTTGATGACAGCTTTGAACACTCTTGGCATTCTCTCAAACAGCTTCATGATGTAGTCACCTGGAATGCATTTCAATTAACAGCTGTGCCTTCTTTAAAGTTAATTTGTGGAATTTATTTCCTTCTTCATGCGTTTGAGCCAATCAATTGTGTTGTGACAAGGTAGGGGGGTATACAGAAAGTAGCCCTATTTGGTAAAAGACCAAGTCCATATTATGGCAAGAACAGCTCAAATAAGCAAAGAGAAACAACAGTCCATCATTACTTTAAGAAATGAAGTGTAGTATCTGAACATCCCAGAACTTGGCTCTGCTTGCGGAAACATCTGGAAAGCATTAATATAGGGGCCCCCTAAAACAGAGGAGAGTCTGCTATGTGAAGGTCAGGGATTGGTCTATTCAAATCACGCGATATTATGTTACATAGGATATATACCAGGTTTTGAACAAAGGACGGGGAGAATAATCATTTTTAGATTGGGTTAGTTGTTCTCCGGATTTCTGCAGAAGTCTGTAAATTGATGCTGAAAATCTTTGATATAATAAACCATTATAATCAGAGTTCAGTGTCCGCGGATTTCTTGTCAACACAGCATATCAGCATCGTTGTCTCGACACCACAGAAGGTCAGTCAATACGGAACATTTCAAGAACTTTGAAAGTTTCTTCAAGTGCAGTCACAAAAACCATCAAGCTCTATGATGAAACTGGCTCTCATGAGGACCTCCACAGGAATGGAAGACCCAGAGTTACTTATTTCATAGTTTTGATGTCTTTACTATTATTCTGCAATGTAGAAAATAGTAAAAAATTAAGAAAAACCCTTGAATGAGTAGGTGTGTCCAAACTTTTGACTGGTACTGTACGTGTGAATGCTATTCATTGACTACAGCTCAGCGTTCAACACCATAGTGCCCTCAAAGCTCATCACTAAGCTAAGGACCCTGGGACTAAACACCTCCCTCTGCAACTGAATCCTGGACTTCCAGGTGGTAAGGGTAGGTAACAACACATCTGCCACGCTGATCCTCAACACGGGGGCCCCTCAGGGGTGCAATCTCAGTCCCCACCTGTACTCCCTGTTCACCCATGAATGCATGGCCAGGCATGAGTCCAACACCATCATTAATTTAGCCAATTACACAACAGTGGTAGGCCTGATCACCGACAACGATGAGACAGCCTATAGGGAGGAGGTCAGAGACCTGGCCTTGTGGTACCAGGATAACAACCTCTCCCTCTACTTGATCAAGTCAAAGGAGATGATTGTGAACTACAGGAAAAAGATGACCGAGCACACCCCCTTTCTCATCGACGGGGCTGTAGCTAGCAGAGCATGTAAACCATAGCTTACTATGGTGTGAACCCATGCAGAGTTACTGTACTCAATTCTGGAATCATCTGCTGCTTCCCAGAGCCCCACAGTAAATATTTACCATACAACACCCCTGATTTGTAAGTGTGTAACAGCAGGGAAATAATCCTGCAGCAACAGAAAATGTGAATTGTTATGTGGATTATAATGGATTTAAAAAAATATATAAACCTCAAATACACTACAAGTTTAAAATGTCCTGCATTGCAAGAAAATTATCCTGCAACAGGGTGATCAATGAAGATCCTACTGTACACCTGTACCTTGCATTTGGCTGTGAGCTGGGCTACTGTAGAGCATGTAAACAACAGAGACAAAGTACATTATATAATACTATGGTCAATGCTATTTCTTTAAACCCAGTGTTAGTGTATGGTACCTTGTGTTTGGCTGTGAGCTGGGCTGGTGTAACCCAGGGTTACTGTACTGTACCTTTTATTATAGTGTGCTGTACCTTGCGTTTGGCAGTGAGCTGCTCCTTGTAGCGGTCAGAGGAGTCTCCAGGTATGTTACTGGCCCAGAGAGTGAGGCCCACCACCAGATAGGCACAGCCCATCACCAGTAGAGGCAGGAAGTAGATCAGCACTGTCACGCACACGTAGTACCTACAGGACAGGGAGGGGGAGACAAGATCAGCATGCAGCACTGCTACATTGTACCTACAGGACAGGGGAAGAAGATCTGCATAGTCACACACACATACAGGTAACTGCCAAAATAATAGAAACACTTGAGTAAATGAAGAATATAAAATATATTCAAAGCAGGTGCTTCCACACAGGTGTGGTTCCTGAGTTAATTAAGCAATTAACATCCCATCATGCTTAGGGTCATGTATAGAAATGCTGGGCATTATTTAGGCTACCATGGCTATACACCCATTGGATGACAATGTCCCCATCCAAAGGGCACAAGTGGTCACTGAATGGTTTGATGAGCATGAAAACGTTGTAAATCATATGCCATGGCAGTCTCAGTCACCAGATCTCAACCCAATTTAACACTTATGGGAGATTCTGGACTAGCGCCTGAGACAGCGTTTTCCACCACTATCAACAAAACACTAAATTATAGAATTTATTGTGGAAGAATGGTGTCACATCCCTCCAATAGAGTTCCTGACACTTGTAGCATCTATGCCAGCGTTTCCCAAAGTCGGTCCTGGGGACCCCAAGGGGTGCACGTTTTGGTTTTTGCCCTATCACTACACAGCTGATTCAAATAATCAACTAATGATTAAGCTTTGATTATTTGAATCAGCTGTGTAGTGCTAGGGCAAAAACCAAAACATGCACCCCTTGGGGTCCCTAGGACCGAGTTTGGGAAACACTGATCTATGCCAAGGTGCATTCAAGCTGTTCTGAGTCATGGTGGCCCAATGCCATATTAATACACTTTGTGTTTCCTTTATTTTGGAAGTTACTGGTAAACAACAGGGAGTGGGAAGAAAAGTGCAGACAGGGAGGACATCAGTGAATTATGACATCCAGTCAAAAACAGGGATCAGGTAGGTGTGTGGGTTTGGATGGGATACAGATAGGGTAGCTGTATCTTTATGCCAGGTGCAACAGTAATAGGGTATGAATAAGGACCTCCTTTATCTAGCAAACATATCTAATACAACTATTCTGAGATCATTTTTCTATTTTTACATGGCAAAGGAACTAACTCCCCCCCATAATTAACTGTCCATTAATAAATAAAAAATGAAGAACATTAAGACAGCTCAGATTCAGTTCATTTTAGTTAATGGCTTGGTTATCAGACACAGTAGGCGGTCTCTCCTCCCCAGACCCTTCCATGGAAGAGTGTGTGTTTTTGGTTTTACTATCCTTGTGGGGACCAGAAGTCCTCCTCCTTGTGGGGACCAGAAGTCCTCCTCCTTGTGGGGACCAGAAGTCCTCACAAGGATAGTAAAACAAGGAGCATTAAGACAATTATTATAATCAGATAGAACGCCCAGGAGGACAGAGACACAACATCAGCCTTCAGGCCTACTGAGCCAAATGCAGGTGCACTAGAGGATCAAACCTGGCACACACAGCACACAAGGCATATGAAATGAGCCCAAAGAGAGAGAAGCTGCAATTCAACCAATTGACTTGAAGGCTTACCTTTTTTATGCACCGATGGTTTTCCTCCCCAAAATCTCTGTTGTATCTTTTTGTTCTCTAGTGATGCATGCAGTGTTTTTGTTTTTTTGGATATAAAAGGTAAGGCAAAATTTTTTTTGTCTCTATGTCCAGTATGAAAGAAGTTAGAGGTAGTTTTGCGAGCCAATGCTAACTAGCATTAGCTCAATGACTGGAAGTCTATGGGAACAGCTGGAAGTCTACAGGAACAGCTAGCATGCTAGCTGTTCCCATAGACTTCCAGTCATTGTGCTAAAACTAGTTAGCAATTGCGCTAACGCAACATAGCAACTTCCACAGAGAGAGACATAGACATGGTATCCAAGAGTTCATCTGACTCTGGGGAAGTAGATAAAGGGCATTGCCAACATCCTGAAATATCCCTTTAATGGCATTCAAGGTCTGTTACCAGTGATTATAACAGTGAAATTTGTAGGAACCGAATGAGAGAGTACAGCCAGCAAATTGGTAATGGGTGGGCTCCTGTACAGACTTCCACTTACTTTCTTGTCTGAGATGTGTGAAATTAACTGTCACAGCTCCCTAATACTTGCTTTTTGTAAATAATATGACAGGAACGGGGAAATTAGTTAAATTCAAAGGAGAACACACTGGGGTTTCAGAAGTAAATGAGAGAAGTTAAACATTCTTCCTTAGTTGATAATTTTCTTGATTCGAGCCAATGTCTTATAAAACAACCTTGTAAAAGAGATAAACTGATGTTTTCATTTTAGTCAAAAACGACTTTATATCGAAGGAGTGCCTTTGATTTGACGGCCTGCACATGCGCAGTTCGGCACGAGAAGAACGTTAGACCAGAAGATGTGTTTCTGCACATGAGCTTAGCCAGCCAACGTCACCATGATATCGTGTGACAAGTGTGATCGGGGATTTCTATTGGAGAAGCAGTTTCTGCCTATCTTCATACTGTACTGTCTTTGGAGAACAGGTAGGTAGCACTTCCTCAGATAAAGTCTTGTTTTATAGTGAACAAAAATATGTAAATTGGTGGTCCCATGTTTCATGAGCTGAAATAAAAGATCCCAGAAATTGTCCATACGCACAAAAAGCTTATTTCGCTCAAATTTTGTGAACACATTTGTTTACTTCCCTGTTAGTGAGAATTTCTGCTTTGCCAAGATAATCCATCCACCTGACAGGTGTAACATATGAAGAAGCTGATTAAACAGCATGATCATTACACAGTTGCCCCTTGTGCTAGGGACAATAAAAAGTCACTCTAAAATGTGCAGTTTTGTCACATAACACAAAGCCACAGATGCCTCAAGTTTTGAGGGAGTGTGCAATTGGCATGCTGACTGCAGGAATGTCCACCAGAGCTATTGCCAGAGAATTGAATGTTTATTTGTCTACCATAAGCTGCCTCCAATGTTGTTTTAGAGACTTTGGCAGCACGTCCAACCGGCCTCACAACCGCAGACCATGTGTAACCACTCCAGCCCAGGAACTCCACATCCGTGTTCTTCCCAAGCGGGACGGTCTGAGACGAGCCACCCAGACAGCTGATGAAACTGTGGGTTTGCACAACCGAATCATTTTTGCAGAAACCGTCTCAGGGATGCTCATCTGCGTGCTCTTTGTACTGACCAGGGTCTTGACCTGACTGCAGTTCTGCATCGTAACCGACTTCGGTTTGAACTGTACCGGTCAGATGGCAGACAGCATGTATGGCATCGTGTGGGCGAGCGGTTTGCTGATGTCAACGTTGTTGGCGGTGGGTTTATGGTATGGGCAGGCATAAGCTACGAACACAACTGCATTTTATCAATGGCAATTTGAATGCACAGAGATACCATAACGAGATCCTGAGGCCCATTGTCGTGCCATTCATCCGCCACCATCACCTCATGTTTCAGCATGAAAATGCACAGCCCCATGTCGCAAGGATCTGTACACAATTCCTGGAAGCTGAAAACATCCTAGTTCTTCCATGGCTTGCATACTCACCAGACATGTCACCCATTGAGCATGTTTGGGATGCTCTGGATCGACGTGTACAACAGCGTGTTCCAGTTCCCGCCAATATCCAGCAACTTCACACAGCCATTAAAGAGGAGTGGGACAACATTCCACAGGCCACAATCAACAGCCTGATCAACTCTTTGCGAAGGAGACTCTATGCATGTCACGCTGATCCATAGATTAGGTCCTAATGAATTTATTTAAATTGACTGATTTCATTATATGAACTGTAATTCAGTAAAATCTTTGAAATTGTTGCATGTTGCGTTTATATTTTTGTTCAGTGTATTTGTAACAACAGAGAAACCAATAACAACAGTGTTTAATTTTCATCCCTCTCTCTCTCTCAACATGAAAGAATGTTACGTCTCAAATCGCACCCTATTCCCTATATGGTGCACTACATAGGGAATAGGGTGCCATTTGGGATGCATTCTGAAGGCCTTCCAAATACGGACTCGTAGAAAGAATGTGTATATCAGCCCCAGCTTTTCCATTCTCACCTCCCTATGACTCTGTCAGCAAAGCATGTGTTTAATTTCTCTGACAGTTTTTAGGGTTGTTGTTGTCACTTGAATAACTATTTTCTTCAGGGGAACACTTAAAAAGGTAGCAGGGCTTGTCAGTGTGTTTTGGTTTGGCAGGCTGAGGATTTGACTGTTTGCAGGTCTTTATCAGGGTTGCTTCAATTGGAGACTGTGAGTAAGACAGCATTTCAGCATTTTGCAACACCCATCACAAGCAGCTGAGGATATCATATGTCGTTAACGCACTCATGCAGACACACTCACCAGGCAGACACATGCATTGACACACCGACATGCCATAGACATACACAGAAACTCACAAAAATGCATGCACACAAACTGGCAAACACGTACAGTCACACACATACACTATTAGAAAAAAAGGTGCTATCTAGAACCTAAAAGGTTTCTTCAGCTGTCCCAATAGGAGAACACTTTGAAGAACCATTTTTGGTTCCAGGTAGAACCATTTTGGTTCCAGGTAGAACCCTTTTGGTTCCAGGTAGAACCATTTTGGTTCCAGGTAGAACCCTTTTGGTTCCAGGTAGAACCCTTTTGGTTCCAGGTAGAACCCTTTTGGTTCCAGGTAGAACCCTTTTGGGTTCAATGTAGAACACAGGAGGTTGGTGGCACCTTAATTGGCGAGGGCGGGCTTGTGGTAATGGTTTAAGCAAAATAGGTGGAATGGTATCAAAAACATTAAACACATGGTTTCAACGTGTTCGATGCCATTCCATTTGCTCCGTTCCAGCCATTATTATGAGCCGTCCTCCCCTCAGCAGCCTCCAAGAACCCTTTCTACATGGATCCCAAAAGGGTTCTACCTGGAAGTGTACAGATTTAAGATATTTGAGCCAGTTTGCTACAGCAGGAAAATAATCCTGCAGAAAAAGGAAATGTGAATTATTATGTGGATTATAATTAATGGACATCTTTGTAGGGGTTGATACATATTTCATAAGGGAAAATGAAGTCTGAAATTTCAAAGTGGAAATTAGAAACTTCAGAAGTTCTCCTGCAACAAGGTGATCAAATTAAGATCTTACAAATTAAGATGCTCACACACACGCACAGTCTGGTGGGAGCTCGTAGAAAAATATACATTCTGTTTTAAAAACTAGTGTCCGTCTAAAGAACTGTCAGTACTTCCAGCAGAGCCTGGTGTGGATTACATAATGAGCCGGGTGGCTGCCTGCCTCCTGCCTCTCCCCTCTTCTCCTCTCCCCTCTTCTCCTCTCCCCTTTTCTCCTCTTGTCTCCTCTCCCTCCAGCCTCCTGGCCCCTGCCTCCTGCTCGCTGGGCTGGGCTGGCAGAAAAGAGAAGTGAGTGTCTGTCACCTAACTGTCACAGGACTGTTATCAATAAAAATCCTGTCAAATAAAGTCACACTGGGGATGAATGATACATAAACTTTACAGTTTACAGTTACACACAGCACATCAAATTCCAATAGCCCATCCAGTAATATTCACCGTGTACAGTACTTGCTGCTCATGAATTTTCTGGCTTCTCTTCCTGCCTGACTGTCCAGCCGAGCTCTAGCCTGGATCTCAATGTCTGTCTGTGTTCTATAGCGCCAGGTGTGGGCTGCTGTTGTTGTTCTTTTGACTTTGCTGGGAGAAGAGAATGAAGCCTGGGTGTCTGCAGAGGGAGATGAATGTAGTGGCTGAGGTAACATGACACCCTGCACAACGCTGCTGGCTTACTGGCATAGGTCAAAGACAAGCTCTTTAGGTACCCAATTTAGGGGATGGGGGACAGAGAGTACGGGGTGTGCTTGCACAGCATGGTCTCTGCGTGTCACTTTTTCTCTTTCTCTCTCACTGTGTATGTGTGTGTGTGTGTGTGTGTGTGTGTGTGTATAGAAAAGGTCTGTGCACAGCTGTGTGTGTGGCTGTGCTCACACCCGCACACGGGTGTGTGTGTGACGGTCTTGCGTACATGTCTGAGTGTGTGATCATACTGTTGGAAACTGAAGCTTCGGTAAGTTTGTGACGTTGCTATTTATACCCTCCGATGTGGCCTTACTCCCTAATTCCTGCTGGCTGAGCTGAGAGGGGGCTATAGTGGTGGTGGCAGAGGGGCAGCACACACACACACAATCACACACATAACCACAACTACACACATACACACAACTACACACACACACACACAACCACACATAACCACACATACACACAGCCACACACAACTACACACACACACACACACAACCACACACATACACACATCTACACACACACACATATACACAACCACACACATGCACACAACTATACACACACACACACACACACACAAACAACCACACATACACACAACTACATAAACACACAACCACACACACACAAACACACTATCCCACACAGCGCTTGGACTGTAGGGTCAGCCATAATCAGATGTGTCAATTACAGCAGCGGACGGGCTGGTTGAATTACAACCACACCAAAGCTCCGCTCACTTAGCTCTGATGTGTCAGTGATTACAGTTTCATTAAAAAAGTAATAAGTGCCACAGCGATTCCTACATGAACATTGTAATTGTCATCGTGCTGTTCATAATAAATGGTTACAATGTGGGAGGGTGGGAGCCCGGACAGCCAGGCTGAATGACAATGGCATTTGGAGACAAAGAAAACAGCCCTAAAATGCTGTGGTGTTGATGTGAAGAGTGGAGGGGCTGCTGTGATCAGAGCAAAGCTGGAGGCTGTGTGTTTATCAGCTCGCTGGATGGCGGAAGGTAACGACTGCAGACAAACAAATACATTAAGGGCCACAGGGGTGGGGAGCACTTTCCCGCTGTCAGACTAAATGGACCTTATGCGTGCTAGAATGATACCTTGCTTTTGTAACCCTGAGTTGCATCTCCAAGTCTCTCTGCCTCTCTCTCTCTCCCTCTCTCTCTCTCTCTCTCTCTCTGCCTCTCTCTCTCTCTGCCTCTCTCTCTCTCTCTCTCTCTCGGCCTCACTCTCTCTCTCTCTCTCTCTCTCTCTCTCTCTCTCTGCCTCTCTCTGTCTCTCTCTCACAGCAGACCATCTACAGTGTGGCCATCGGAGGATTTAAACCTTCAGCTGAAGCTGCCATACATCTTTACGGCTTTTATACGCACACACACATGCAAACACGCACATACACACACATACACACACACAAAAACACAAACACACACACACACACACTGTAATACATTTTCACAGCAGTGGCGGTCTGTGACATTTAAGATGAGGGAGGGCGATTCGTTTTTTTATGAGCATGGCCTTCTTTATATTACAGTATATTGGATGACTGTCATTCATATTCCATTCACCCAGCTCAATGTTACATTAATAGGTTTAGGCTACTACATGATACTCTAATTTTCCCTATACCCATCATGAGGTTGCTACAACCTTGAATGTAAGTTTACAACGTAGGTGCACAGGTTGTGAGTTTTTTAAATGTAATTAAGGCGACAGACAGTGATACATTCAACACCGCCTTGCACACTCTTACCTGCATCTAGTTGATCTAGGGTTTAATCATTAGTCCAACAGTTGCAAAGAAAAGTTTATATTGGACAAATTCAGATATGTTTATCCCCGTTTTATTCAGTTTGATTCCGTTTAAGAAATTATCTCATCTACTCGCTCTCCTCCTCTCACTTTTTACCTCCGCTTGTGGACTTCAGTGCAGAGATATTTCGCATGATGGAGTTTCACATCAGCTGAATGTGACCAGGCAAAAAAATCTTTACAAGCCAAACCTTCATATCATAACTGCTAAACGCTACACACAGCCTATATCATTGTCACCATATTAGCTAACGTCATAAACAACATAACTACTAGAACTAACGCATTAGTAAACCCGCTACAATCATGCAGTACAGTGTACAGTCAGCAAGCAGTTTAGCAGTTAAAACCAAAAGCTTACCTTGACTTCAAAGAGTTCCAGTGTTGGATAGCCATAGCCTGCTAGCTAACATAGCATCCCTCTCTGTTTGAGCCGGGTGTTTGAGTAGGCTAAACTAGCTAGCTGCATTTGGTAGCTAAGTGAAAGTGTAAGTGAAAAAAGAAATGCTACGAAATATCTCTCTTTATCTCTCTCTCTCTTGCTTCTCCTTCATTTTTTAAGAAATTAAATTGTTCAAAAATGTTCAACTATTGTCTTTCTCTCTCTTTGAGTCAACTACTCAACTACTACACCACATTTTATGCACTGCAGTGCTAGCTAGCTGTAGCTTATGCATTCAGTACTATATTCATTCTCTGATCCTTTGATTGGATGGACAATATGTCAGTTCATGCTGCAAGAGCTCTGATTGGTTAGAGGACGTCCTCCGGAAGTTATAGGTGTGAAGCGCTAACATTATCTCCCGATATACAGTACCAGTCAAAAGTTTGGACACACCTACTCATTCAAGGGTTTTTCTTTATTTTTTACTATCTTCTACATTATAGAATAATAGTGAAGACATCAAAACTATGAAATAACACATATGGAATCATGTAGTAACCAAAAAAGTGTTAAACAAATCAAAATATAATTTATATTTGAGATTCTTCAAAGTAGCCACCCTTTGCCTTGATGACAGCTCTTGCCATTCTCTCAACCAGCTTCACCTGGCATGCTTTTCCAACAGTCTTGAAGGAGTTCGCACATATGCTGAGCACTTGTTGGCTGCTTTTCCTTCACTCTGCAGTCCGACTCATCCCAAACCATCTCAATTGGGTTGAGGTCGGGTGATTGTGGAGGCCAGGTCATCTGATGCAGCACTCCATCACTCTCCTTCTTGGTCAAATAACCCTTACCCAGCCTGGAGGTGTGTTGGGAAATTGTCCTGTTGAAAAACAAATGATAGTCCCACTAAGCCCAAACCAGATGGGATGGCGTATCGCTGCAGAATGCTGTGGTAGCCATGCTGGTTAAGTGTGCCTTGAATTCTAAATAAATCACAGACAGTGTCACCAGCAAAGCACCCCCACACCATAACACCACCTCCTCCATGCTTCACAGTGGGAACTACACACACTGCGTCTCACAAAGACACAGTGGTTGGAACCAAAAACCTCAAATTTGGACTCCAGACCAAAGGACACCTTTCCACCGGTCTAATGTCCATTGCTTGTGTTTCTTGGCCCAAGCAAGTCTCTTCTTCTTATTGGTATCCTTTAGTAGTGGTTTCTTTTCAGCAATTCGACCATGAAGGCCTGATTCACACAGTCTCCTCTGAACAGTTGATGTTGAGATGTGTCTGTTCCTTGAACTCTGTGAAGCATTTATTTGGGCTGCAATTTCTGAGGCTGGTAATTCTAATGAACTTATCCTCTGCAGTAGAGGTAACTCTGGGTCTTCCATTCCTGTGGCGGTCCTCATGTGAGCCAGTTTCATCATAGCGCTTGACGGTTTTTGCAACTGCACTTGAAGAAACTTTCAAAGTTCTTGCAATTTTCAGTATTGACTGACCTTCATGTCTTAAATTAATGATGGACTGTCATTTCTCTTTGCTTATTTGAGCTGTTCTTGCCATAATATGGACTTGGTCTTTTACCAAATAGGGCTATCTTCTGTATACCATCCCTACCTTGTCACAACACAACTGATTGGCTCAAACGCATTAAGAAGGAAAGAAATTCCACAAATTAACTTTTAAGAAGGCACACCTGTTAATTGAAATGCATTCCAGGTGACTACCTCGTGGAGCTGGTTGAGTGAATGCCAAGAGTGTGCAAAGCTATCATCAAGGCAAAGGTGGCTACTTTGAAGAAACTCAAATATAAAATCTATTTTGATTTGTTTAACACTTTTTTGGTTACTACATGATTCCATATGTGTTATTTCATAGTGTTGATGTCTTCACTACTATTGTACAATGTAGAAAATAGTAAAAATAAAGAAAAACCCTTGAATGAGTAGGTGTGTCCAAACCTTTGACTGGTAGTTTATATCAAATTAATTCAAATCAAATGTTATTGGTCACATACACATATTTAGCAGATATTATTGCGGGTGTGGCAAAATTATTGTGTTCCTAGCTCCAACAGTGCAGTAGTATCTATATGTATATATATAGTTCATTGGGAAAGGGAAAGGGGGATACCTAGTCAGTTGCACAACTGAATGCATTAAACCGAAATGTGTCTTCCCCATTTAACCCAACCCTCTGAATCAGGGTATGACAACCGTAATCCTTTCCATTCTATTTTGGTAACGTAAGGAAGGAAGCAATGTAGAGGAAAGGTTGGGCAGAATATCACTCAGACACGTGTCTGATGGTGTCACTTTCCTGCTTCATGTTCAACTGTGAAGCACAGCAAAACAGTGTGAAAGATGAGAGGTGAGAGAGGGGCAAATGGAAGAATGAATCAGAGAGGCTCAGATCCAATGATTATTCAGCAATAACATCTAAACTGCCAAAGCCCCCTACAATACAAATAATAATCTGTTCAATATCTGGCTAGCCATATTCACCTGATTCTGCAGCTCAGAATGTGTCTACTGGCTTCGCAATCACACCAATAAATAATACTCTGTTTCCTTCCAACAATGTTTTGTTAAGGTTAGACACAGGGTATGAAGTCTGCATGCACTCTCAGTCTGCGTCTCAAATGGCACCCTCATTCCCTTTATGGTGCACAACTTTCGACCAGAGCCATATGGGCCCTAGTCAAAAGCAGTGGACTATAAAGTGAAAAGAGTGCCATTTGGGATGTACCTCAGTCCTCTCAGTGTGTTTATTGCTTCTGATGGATGGACATAAGAGGATATTATGAAATCAGCCCTGTGTTTGGACAGCTAGAAGATAATGGAATTGAGCTTTTTATATTTAACACAAGCTGTTCTTGAGTGGAGACACAATTAGAGTAATTTGGAATCAATAGTGAAGGTAAATAAAATATTTGATCTGTTAGGCAACAGAATTGTAAACAGCAGAATGTCTTGGTCCATCTTTTATATGCTCTGCTGAAGACATGCAGAAGTCGACCCAGGGGGGTCTTAACTCTCCACTGCTTTCTATAACAGTCATCATTAGCATTGTATTTAAAACAGAGGCAAACTGTTGCTTTAATAAGCAGTGCGGGAAGGGTAAACATTACATTGGCTTTAATAAATAGTGAGAGAAGAGTGAACTGTACAATGTTATGTATTCTACTGTTTGCATCTGAAATTATATTTTCCCTACACAGGTGTATTCGATAAGAAACTTTTGGTGTGTTTTCTTTAATCAAGAAACATAAAAGGAACAAAGCATCTTTGTTCTATGCTGCTATAATTTACTGGCTAGTGTATACCAACAACCGCCTCATGCATTTGTAATCAGGAGTGTTTAGTTTAGTGATTAGTGGAAACGCCCGCTCGCACACACACACTCTCTCTCTCCCTCTCACACACACACACACACACACACTTATAAAGGAAACTCACATAATTCTGTAGTCGCAGCCGGTGTATTCGGGCCACTCGATGTAGCAGATGATTCGTCCAGGCAGCTCTTCTGTCACTGAGTAGTAGTACTGAGGGAAGGCCAGGAGCAGAGCCAGCACCCAGATCACCCCCACGATCACCTTGGTCTCTGTGGACGACATGCGCAGCTGCAAGGGGTGGATGATGGCCATGTACCTAGGAAAAGAGGAGAGACAGGAGGTTCAAACACATATTCAGTCTTGGGGAAAGATACAAGGTGAAAATCTACACACACACATACACACACACACACACACACACAAACACACGCATGTACGCACACACACACAAAATGACACTATTAATCAAACTAAAACTAAAATATTTTATTCTTCAATGCAATGTGCATGTTACAATCCTCCCCTGTCTCAATTTAGTTTGAGTCATAGACTATGTCTGCTTTTGACAGAGTAAAAGCTTATCTTCATCTTCTTAGAATTAGGTGTGACTCGAGGAACCATTGCAGTCAATGGGTTCATATTTGAACGTTTGGTTAATTGAGGGGTTCTTGGAGGAACCTTTCTGAATGCCCACCTGGACCCTCCCCTAATGAGTCAGGTTGGTGCGGCCGGAGTACTGTCACGCCCTGATCGAGAGAACTCTTGTTGGTTGGGTCAGGGTGTGATTCCCAATCAGAGGCAGCTGTCGCTCGTTGTCTCTGATTGGGGATCATACTTAGGCAGCCAGTTTTCCTGCCTGGGTTGTGGGATCTTGTTTGTGTATAGCCTTCTGACGTCACGTTTCGTTGACTTTTGTTTTGTCGGTGTGTATTTAGTTTAATAAACATGTTCGCATACCACGCTGCACCTTGGTCTGACCCGTCTCTCAACGATCATGACAATGTTCACGTTAATTAGAATATATAATATGCATAAATATCCAAGGAAATTTGAAATGTATAGTGTTTAAACTTAATATGATGAACAGGAATGATGTTGACCTTTTTAACCTGAAAAGGTTCCCCAAGAGTGGCAATCTTTTGAACCCCAAAAGGTTATTCAAGGCTCCTTTACTTCTAAGAGTGTACTGTGAATTGGTGTCCTTTGACTTGTACCAACAGAATAATTAAACCAGACAGTATCAGACACCTGAAAAGAAAAGAGGCTCTTTAGAATGCATTCAAGTTAAAGTATTTATTCCCATCCATCACTACCTTAGGATCATTTATCTCTCAGATTGATAATCATTCAGCACATCATTTCAGTAGGAGCATTAATATGTTAGGGTCGTTCCACCAATTCGATGCCTTTTTTGAGTAGTGTAACTTGGTAAAATATATATTTCACCTAATTGTAACATTCCCTCATAAAGAACACATGTTCAACTTAATAAAAAACATGTTTTCCCATTTCAAGAGGTTAAATACAAAAATGACTATAGTAGTGCCTATTGAGTTCCAAATAAAGCAACAGAGTTGACCTTAACAGGGTTGTCACGCTCGTTTAAGGACGGGTCAGACCAAGGCGCAGCGTGAAATGCATACATGTTTATTTCAACGATAAACACACCAACAAAACAACGTAACGTGAAGTCCTCAGGCTAAAACACAACACAAGCCTCTAACACGGAACAAGATCCCACAACTAATGATTGCCAATAGGCTGCCTAAGTATGATCCCCAATCAGAGACAACGAGCGACAGCTGTCTCTGATTGGGAATCACACCCGGCCAAACATAGAAATACAACACCTAGAACGAGAACATAGAAAATACAACATAGAACTCCACACCCTTACTCAACATACTAGAGTCCCATAAGTCAGGGCGTGACAAGGGTTGACGACTTCATCTTAAATAATTCATAAATCCCCTTCCACAGGGGGAATGGAAGCTTGTTACTATATGTGCCCCAGGTAGGGGAAAATTGAATGCAAGCTTCACTAAAATTTTGAAATTGTTTTTTAAAATCCTGGGTATGTTTTGCATGATCCGCTCAGTTTTCCACCACAAAAAAACAGAAAATGGCCATTAAGAGTAGAACCAGCTCACCTGATTTTAAACTATGATTTGACTATTAGATGTTCCAATTTGTATTTTGAAAAAAATATTTTAAAAGGAACAGTTTCACAATATAAAAATGAGAGTTCAGTTCAGCTAACGGGGTTGACCTTAAAGTGAGGGACGGATTGTTTTTTTGCAACAAAATAACTAGGGCTTTACAATGGGCTATAATCTTCCTAGAAGTCATAGAGGATGCACAGAGGGACATGTCAAAATGCTTAATTTTGGCACTTTAGCAAGTCTTTATTCATATCAGATTTATAGAATTTTCCATGTGGTCTATATTAAAGGGCACTTAAAATGCAATATTTGTGCACAACTTCTACCAGGGGTTGGAACTGAATTATTTTCTAATCGTTTCATTCATTTTGTTCGATGCTGTTCGACTGTTCCGACCAGAAAATTAAAGTTCTGAACTGGTTCGAACAAAAACAAAGTAACGGTTTATATAATTCCTTTCTGTTCCTTTTTAAACCTCTGAAATATATTTTTTTACATTTAGCTCGACATTAAATTACTTCACCAATCAGTGCAGATAGAGCAGCTTGCTGTGGAGTGGGTAAGCGATTTAATCTGTATAGAAAAGTCGTTAACTACATGCTTTAATCATAATGAAAGACAAACACACACACTGTGCTGCCAGTCACAGTGTAGGGTGCGAGATGCAACTGACATTCTGAGGGTGAGGAGAGAGCGAGAGAGGATGGAGGAAGCTTGCCTTGAAGCGCTGGTCATTTTGTTATGATATGCATTATCTGAATTAGGCCCACATAATTATACCTAAGGAGGAGCAGCTTCAATGAAGGAACTTTTAATGTCTTTGAACTTCTGAGTTGGTTTAACGTTGGACCAGAGCAAACGTTAGCTAGCTAACAAGCTTGTGTGTGCAGAGCAGCACTAGAATTAAAAACATGTCTGACGTGAAACGTGATAACTATACTTGAAAAAGCCCTTTCCTGCAGTCAAATGACCAAGTGGCCTCATGGGTGGAATGTTATAAATATTTTTCATAATTTCATAATTAATCAACATTATATATATTTTGTTATATTTCAGTCTTCTGTGATGTACACTACCAGTCAAAAGTTTGGAAACACCTACTCATTCAAGGGTTTTTCTTTATTTTTACTATTTTCTACATTGTAGGATAATAGTGAAGACATCAAAACTATGAAATAACACATATAGAATCATGTAGTAAACAAAAAAGTGTTAAACAAATTTAATCAACATCTTAATCCACTTAATAGCCCCATTTAATCTTCTAATTGGACATTCTCCCAATAATCTTTGATTTCAAACGCTCTCTGTAGTCCAACACAACTATCTGTCACATCTTGACTATCTGCTATACCTGGCTCATTCCATTACCACACGGCTCTTGGAATCTTCTATCTTGTTTCAAGAGAGACTTACAATGCTGCTTCTCCATGGTATGGGTTTAGTTTAGCTGTGTTTCTGACAACACTCTCTGAAAAGCATATAGAGGCCTGGTTTATGAGGCTAGTATGGATTAGATACTCGCTACATGTACATATTACCTCAATTACCGCACATTGACTCGGTACCGGTACCCCCTGTATATAGCCTCGCTATTGTTATTTTTACTGCTGCTCTTTAATTATTTTTTACTTTTATTTAGTATTATTTTATATTGTATTTTTTGTGTGATTTTTGTTGTTGTTGCTATTCTTTCTTAAAACTGCATTGTTGGTTAAGGGCTTGTAAGTAAGTATTTCACTGTAAGGTCTACACCTGTTGTATTCAGCGCATGTGACAAATAAAATTTGATTTGATTTGATGCCAGCTTGTTTGCTTTTCACCACTTGTATACAAATGCATAGATTTAAATACTGTATGTTCACATGAACACACAGCAAACACACAACCCCTGTCTTTCTCTATATTTTGTATAACCTTACAACAACAGCATGGAATCACGGTTTTGGGAATCCTTTAGTAAATTTACTCCTCACTTTCTTTCTCGGATTTCTACCTGGCTTTGTTGTGAATGTCTCTGGGCAATAGCAGACAACACTGGAAGATGGTATAAATCAGGGATGGGCAACTGGGGCCCGCGGCTCCCCTTTTGAAGGACCTCGGCTCAATTTCCCCCTCCCCCCAAATAAACTCAGTCGGGGTCTCAATTTACTGTTGCAAGTTAGAATAGTAGAATACCCAAGGTGCAATTTCTAAATGTGGTTATGCATCAGCAGTTTTTCGTGTTATGTCAGTCACTGATAGTCACTCAATTAGCCCATGTCAGCTAACATGTTTTAGATTGGTAAGTTAGTCTAGCGGCTAGCTATCTAAACTCGTAGTAATCATGGTCGAATTACCGCCTGGGGCACCCATTGATTTTGTTAGTCACTCTCACTCAGATATCATATTAAAAACTGCAAACATTTCTCTCCACCTTATGGCAAAATGTATAGAATTGCAACTGCGGCCCCTCATGATGAGTTCAGATTTTTTGTGGCCCACACCCCCATCAAAGTTTCACATCCCTGGTATAAATGAATGAGAGAGGCACAGATCTAATGATCCAACAATAACATCTAAACCACCAAAGTCACTTATAACATAAGGAATAATCCAATAAAGACAACAGGAAAATGCTCTGTCTGGGTGCTCTCTTGCTCTCATGGAGAGCTATAAGCCTTTAAGGTATAGGCTCCATCTACAGAGGTGCCAACACAATATTCAACCTTCACGCTTACAGTGTTTTTTCTGTTTTGAATTGTTTTGGTTTAAAGGCTGTAATTTGATCAGGAATCTGTTTCCTGGCTCATTGTGCTCTCAGGGGGTGCTGTTGTTTTGCTGAAGATTACATAAAATCCCCATCAACAGATGGGAGGAAATGGGCCCGATGGCAGACCTGGGTTTAAATACTATTTGAAATCTTTCAAATATTTGGAGTATTTGCTGTTGACTGTCTGGAGTTCCAAATGGGTGGGGTTTACAGTTTTGGGACTATTCTTTGGTCAATTAAGCGGCATGGTCAATCAAGCACAGATAAAGTAATTTAAATTATTTCAAATACTATTTGAACCCAGGTCTGCCGGGTGGTGAGAGGCTGGGGGCAGAGAGAGGTAATGCTGATTGATAGAGAATATTTCTATTCCTGCCGGAGACGTACATATATATATATATATATATATATATATATATATATATATATATATATATGCAGCAGCCCAACGTTGCCAAGCATTGTGTGTGTGTGTCTGTGTGTGTCTTTGTGTGTGTGTGTGTGTGTGTGCGCACGTGCGTGCGTGTGTTTGTGTGCCCTGCATTCATTACTCCAGCAGTCAGCACTTCCCGCTGGACACCAGCCATAGACGATCTAAATCTAATGCTCCCCACAGCCCAAAGCCCACAGCCTAAACCACTGAAGACCGAGATTTGAAGCAATATATCCTTAATTATTATAATCCTATATATATATATATCCATATAGTGATTTCAAGTACTGTGTGTGTCAGATATTGTGTGCGTTTTAACCCTTCACTTCTGCTTAGGTGTCTGTGCTATCTTTAGAAAGGGCCACTCCGCTGAGGAATTCTTGTGGAAGAGAATGCTTATTTTGGGCAGTGAAGTCGCTGGCCAAGAGACATTCCCCTGAAGGGGAAACCTGAGTTGTTGACCAGTTTGAGCTATTTATTTTTAACTACATGTCAGTCGGCTTTCTGTTAACCTCATGTCAATGCCATATTTGAAGTATGTGAAGTTATGTGCCAACCAATCACAAGTGTGTTATGTGTAAGTAGACAGTATATAAGCCATGTAAAACTTAGACTTCCAAGGTGATCGTTGAAGCGACCCCTTCCATTGCATTTCATCGCAATGTATTGAAAGAATATTGGACCTGGAAACCCTGTCAGAGATTCCTCGAGTCGTCTCATCACTCCTCTATAAATCTAAACTCAATATTGAATCTTCAGCATGGACGTATGCAAACCACCATCCACCTCCACAGTGCACACACAACCATTGCTCAAAATCTACTTAATCTGTTCTGTGTAGCAGGGGTGGGATAGTGGGGATGGTGTGTGTGTGTGTGTGTTTATGTGAGCGTGTCTCTGGACAGATCAGCTGTAGACCTACAGTAAATGTAGGCTTTATTTATTGACTCTGTATTGATGTGTGTGGCTGTGTGTGTGCAGTCCTATTATAGGTGAAAGGTGGGAGACATGGTATGATGGCCTAACATGACACAGTGCAAATAAATCCAAAGTGACTAGACGGTGTGCCAGAGTCTAGTCTGGAGGTAGCGCTGCCGTGTTGACCCCAGACTATATACGTTTGGCCCCCAGCAGTGGGGGTTCATTTCCTGCATACTCCTTACATCTCTTTCTTAACTTCCCTCTAACTGTAATGAATACCCAGGGAGAAAAAGGTGTAGATTCACACGCAGAGCGCGGCAGGAGTTTATTTCGCCTTCGCAGAAGGCAGGAATCGTGTTCACAGGCAGGCAATGGTCATACACCGGTAGGCAAACAGGCAGGATAATCAAAGCTAGGACTGAAGGCTATAACTGGTTCTCACAAACGAGCTAGGAAAGGCTTAGTAGAGTCAAAACAAACAATACCTCACAAGGCACAAACAGAATGAACTGAACTAAATAAGGAGCTGATGAGACCAGGTGAGTAACTGACACAGGTGAAATCAATGAACAAAAATGAAAGACAGGGCTACGTTCAAGAACACAAAGAAACAGAGCTACGTTCAAGAACACAAGGTTGACTAAGAAAATAAATACAGAACCTTACACTAACTCACTCTTTTATTCCTTCACAACTAAATACAGAATTTTGTTCTGCTTTTTTATAAAAAGCAATCAGATGAAGATAGGAGAGAAATATACAGAGATTTGCTGAATCGCTGTGACATCCCTTGAGAGTCAGGAAGAAATTAGAGAAATTGAATGAACAAAGACAGACACAGTAGTCTGGGTGCCACAGGTGGGAAAGGACGGCATGGCTGCATTAAGATGCTCTGCACTGCAGCAGCACAACGCTGCCAAGCACACACACACACACACACACACACACAGCGTCACCCCGCAAACACACACACACACACACTGACACAAGGAGGGAGGGGGTGACAGAGACTCTACAGGCTTGGTTCTTTGTCTGCCTTGCTGTAAATATGTGCACAGCATAGCATGGGAGCAACATGGAGGTGATGACTCAAGGCAGCAGATGCTGGGACTATGAGAGAGGGAATTAACCGGGTTAGCAGAGATGCTCAACACAATCACCTGGCACGTATTACCCTCTACTGCTTTTTTATAGGGCATTAGAGAGACATTTCCTATACAACGGGAATACACGGAAAGACACATCATTTGATCTACATAATTGAAGGCAAAACACTAGTTGTTTGTGGTGTTTTTCCCCCATACAATGGCTTGCGAAAGTATTCACCCCCCTTGGCATTTTTCCTATTTTATTGCCTTACAACTTGGAATTAAAATTGATTTTTTGGGGGTTTGTATCATTTGATTTACACAACATGCCTACCACTTTGAAGATGCGAAATATTTTTTGGGGTGAAACAAACAAGAACCAGACCAGAGTACCTTCTTCCATATGTTTGGGGAGTCTCTCACATGCCTTTTGGCGAACACCAAACGTGTTTGCTTATTTTTTTAAGCAATGTATTTTTCTGGCCACTCTTCCGTAAAGCCCAGCTCTGTGGAGTGTATGGCTTAAAGTGGTCCTATGGACAGATACTCCAATCTCCACTGTGGAGCTTTGCAGCTCCTTCAGGGGTCTCTTTGTTGCCTCTCTGATGAATGCCCTCCTTGCCTGGTCCGTGAGGTTTGGTGGGCGGCCCTCTCTTGGCAGGTTTGTTGTGGTGCCATATTCTTTCCATTTTTTAATAATGGATTTAATGGTGCTTCGTGGGATGTTCAAAGTTTCTGATATTTTTTTATAACCCAACCCTGATCTGTACTTCTCCACAACTTTGTCCCTGACCTGTTTGGAGAGCTCCTTGGTCTTCATGGTGCCGCTTGCTTGGTGGTGCCCCTTGCTTAGTGATGTTGCAGACTCTGGGGCCTTTCAGAACAGGTGTATATATACTGAGATCATGTGACATATTATATGACACTTAGATTGCACACAGGTGGACTTTATTTAACTAATTATGTGACTTCTGAAGGTAATTGGTTGCACCAGATCTTATTTAGGGGCTTCATAGCAAAAGGGGTGAATACATATGCACGCACCAGTTTTCCATTATTGATTGTTTTGAATTTTCTGAAACAAGTTATTTTTTTCATTTCACTTCACCAATTTGGACTATTTAGCGTATGTTCATTACATGAAATCCAAATAAAAATCCATTTAAATTACAGGTTGTAATGCAACAAAATAGGTAAAATGCCAAGGGGGATGAATATTTTTGCAAGGCACTGTATGTTCCACATTAGGGTCTCTGCGCCATGATCACTTCACTCCCTCTGTTTCCTGGAAATGTTGAATGAAAACGATAGACCTTACCAATTACACCTTGCATACATGAGTGCATCCATGATCACTGGCTCATTGAGTATGTTAAGAGAATGTGATCATGACGAGACAGGATTCATTAGGTATGTTCATAAGAGTGGTTGGATAATGATGAATGGAGACATGACTACAAGCTTAACCCCTTGATAAGAATGGGGTTTAATCAGATCAGTGTGTGTTGTTTGGAGTGTCTCTCTGTGGCCTTTTACCGCCTCACATGGTGCCTGCTCTCCCTGCTCTCCCTGCTCCAGGTCCTCTCAAGGGTAATTGAATTTTAAAACACTGCAAAGGTCAAGTACATGCACACTCTGCTGGGAGAAAAGCAGAGATATGCAGGCATTACAGACTATTACCTCTGGAGCACCAAGTCAGAGGGTAATGGGAGAAATCAGACAGCAGCTTTCACACGAGAATGGCTTCATCTCACAAACAGAAACTGAGGTTAATAAGAATAGCATTGTGGGGGTGAGTCTGTTTAAAGCAACAGCCTGGATATAAACACACGAGTGAAGTCACACACACGCATTATTGATTGATTTGATGATGGAGCAGCAACTGTAGCATCACCCCAGAACCAATTAAGTTGAATGAATACATTAGCTATATAACATGTCTATGTAGCCTGTGCAGATTTTACATTTACATTTTAGTCATTTTGCAGACGCTCTTATCCAGAGTGCATACATTTTTCATACTGGCCCCCCGTGGGAATCGAACCCACAACCCTGGTGTTACAAGCGCCACGCTCTACCAACTGAACTATAGGAGGGACAGATATGTTATTATCTTAAATGGGCAATCTGCATTTCAAAGAACAACAAAGCGGGTGCCCCGCCAGTGTTTTGGTAAATAGCTGAGGGATAGGGCTGGAGAAATGTAACCACTCTTAAATTCATAGACAGAGCTATGGATTCAAGGACTGACTATCCATGATATCAACATTAGGGTAAAGTTTTAACAATGTTTTGAGGCTATACAATGTTTGTTTACAACTACATTGTTTACAAACATTGGAGTAAAAAAAACATATATTTTGGGTTCTGATGGAGCATGACAGTAAGCTATATTCTTCAAGAATCAATGGGTATATATAATTAATTAAAAGTAAAACAATTGATGTATCAATCGCTGATTGCCACTTTGAACGTGTACACTTATAATCTCCACCTGCACAGCTAGAAGAGGACTGACCACCCCTCAGAGCCTGGTTCCTCTCTAGGTTTCTTCCTAGGTTCCTGCCTTTTTAGTGAGTTTTTCCTAGCCACCATGCTTATACATCTGCATTGCTTGCTCTTTGGGGGTTTAGGTTGGGTTTCTGTATTATCACTTTGTGACATCTGCTGATGTAAAAAGGGCTTTATAAATAAATGTGATTGAATTTTAATTTCATTGATATTACATAGATATTACTAATACATTAGTGACAGTATTAAAGTGCATTATTGTTCTGTTTTGCTTATTGTGACCACAGGCAAACATTCTAGCCTATAGCCATTGAAACGTCCCCCCAAACTGAACTCACCTGTCCACCGCTATCGCAGTCATAGAGTAGATACTAGCGAAGACAGCAGCGACGGGGAAGAAGTTGTGAAAGCGGCAGTACATCAGCCCGAAGTACCACTCATTGTGGACGGAATAGACGAAGTTGATAACGGTGTTGAAGGCTGACATAGACGCTTCTGCAAACGCCAGGTTCAACAGAAAATAGTTGGTCACAGTTCTCATTCGTTTGTGCGCCATAATGATCCATATTACTACGACGTTCCCCACCAGAGACACAGTAACCATGCAACTGTAGGCGAATGCCCATAGAACAATTCTCCAAACTGGTTGCACAAACTGGTTCCCGTCTTGCTCAGTTCCATTGACCCCTGACGCGTTTGTCCAATTGAATAGCAATGGCAAATCAGTCGTGGTGAACAAGGGATCCATTTTTCTTTGACAATAATAATGTTGGTCCATGCAATACCTATGAAATGTACACTCAACCACTAACAACTGATTGAGTAAATGGTTAGAAATAATCTTGATGTGTGTTGATGTCTTTCAATTTAAACTTTCTTCATCATTGCCATTCTTCTGATTAATTTGGCACACCTACATTAGAATGGTAAAATCATGGAATGATCACTGAAGACGCAGCTCACACACAGAAAATTGAGAATAGTCGCAGTTATTAAAAATGGAATTTGGATAAGAAAATTGATGTGTATTTAAGTTGACTCCACTCCGAGTAAAATATAGGTGGTCCTTGGTGTATGGCTCTTCTCCACCGCAGCAAAAACACTTGTCTCCAGCGCTGTACTCTCTACTCTGTACCCTGTACTCTTGACTCATTGAGGTGCTCTCTCTCCTCTCACACAATCGACGTGCGCCAACCGGAGCGCAGCCAAGAGCGCGCATACGCGAATGTCATAGATGTTCTGCAATAGTGTGTGGTAACTGGAAACGTCCATGGACTGGACAACTTGTTCAGGAAGCCTAGCATACTTAAACTAATTCACATAACTGTCTAAACGTAGACAATAGAGAAGTATTTAGCCGACGAATAAAAGGACTGGTCGGTTGCTGCTGTAGCAGATAGGGACTCCTGTAGTGAATGGGTGGTATATTTCAATATGGAGTGTATTTTATTATAGGCTTTCTACCTCACTATTTCCAGTAGCTCACATATTCTGACAGCATTGGAGAAACATTATATGGGGACAAAAATGGGAAAGGGGAAGGGGCATTTTAGAGGGAGACTCAAATGAATGCTGCTCTGTTTTCCTCAGTTTCCCCCAAATTGGTGTAAAAAGCTAAAAAGCTAAATATTTATACTGAGGTGGACAGCTTCGTGAAAGCTCACATTTTGGTCGTTTTAGAGGCCTCTGGAAACTGACCTGATGGGCTTCTGTATCATAAGCCATAAAGGGATATGTCAAAGTAAAACATGTGCATTCATTTCCTAAGAACTGAAAGACAGCAGAGAAACACAATTTAACGAGAAGTTGTATGACTTTCTTCGATCATTTTCACAACTGACTGTCTGCTACATGTTTCTGCTCACTGTCCCCATCTAGTGGTACTTTCTGCCACAGCCACCCAATGCTCTGTGGTGAACTCTGCTCTAAATGGCCATAGCTAAATATCGAATGAATGTTGAAGCCAAGGAATAGGGGACGGAGAGAGAGAGAGACCGCTGAATGCAAGACTGCTGAATATAGACTGCCAGGGACACATTATTGACTGTTAGCGAGAGCAGCTATAGGAGATAACTGAGGAAGCCCTTGTCTGGTGCGACACTGGACATTTGTATTCCTTTCACAGTGTCCATGTGGCTGACAGGAGAGGTCATATTACCTGCTGGCCACAGGCAGGGTTGGGTAGGTACATTTTCTAAATGTAATCCTTTACAGTTACTAGTTACCTGTCCAAAGTTATAATCAGTATGGTAACTTTTGGATTACCCAAACTCAGTAACTTAATCTGATTACTTTCAGTTACTTTTGGAGTACTTTCCCTTTAAGAGGCATTAGAAGAAGACAGAAAGGATCCATCAAACGCAATTGGTGTGTCATCATAGTGGTCTCTGACTTGTCGCTCAGGTGGAACAAATGTAACCTTGTGCCTTTTTTCAATGCTGAATTGATGTCATTGAGAAAACAGGTGTCATAATGTATTTTTTCGCAAACATCCTTTCTGAATTTAAAAATAATCAAAGTTTTTCAAGTATCTTTAATCTGATTACAATATTTTTGCTGGTAACGTAACTGACTACAGGTAACATTTTTTTGTAATCCGATTACATGTAACCGATTACATGTAATCAGTTACTCCCCAACCCTGGCCACAGGCATACAGTTTCTGGCCCACACACACAGAGAGGTAAAAGCTGGAAAATGAGAGGTCGCAGTAGGAGTTGCAAATGACTCTTCACGCTGTTTACATCTCTCCTTTGTATTACAGTAATTCAATTGAAGCCACTGCCCCCTTTTGTAACAAGACAGCCAGGTATCATTTGGATGACTAATGTTGGGTGGCAGAAGTAGAGGCTTGAATGCCATCTTGCTGGCTCATTTTTGCTCCATCAGTGAGTGTTTTCAGGATGACACCCAGGCTTTTGGACTGGAGGCCAAGAGTTGGTCATGTGATGCTTTCCCCACTGTCTGCCATACCAGGATAGCGCTCCCAATAGCTCAGTGCTGCCTTGGCCAGAGCAGTACCTCACAGAAAACAGAAGAAAGGAACGTTGTTGTTTACCAGTGTTGGTGGCCACTTAATGATCTGTGCAAAGAGCTGACAAAGTCAACCATCAGCATCTGACATACTTCCATTATCTTTTATGTTCACTAGTTTAGTGCCATGACTCATACCACAATATGTTTTTCTCAGAGGCATCTGCATTTTCCTGGGTGCTGAAACAAAACACATTTTTCCGTGCTCTGTGTATTGAGATTAAATGTGTTAGGATGTTCTGTGCCAAGGAGTATTTTCTGACTGAAAATGAAGTGTGAGTGCTGCCCTTTGCAGAGCTAATATTGACAGTAATTCACAGTTCAATTAATGATGTATTTACTGTCAGAGAGAGCAGCCAGGAGATAAGGGAGGAAGCACAGTGTCAATGTGGCTGGTAGGAAAGGTCATATTACCTAAGGGAATGTGCATAAAAGCTGGAAGAGGTTGCAAGAATTATAAATAAATCTGACATACAGTGGGGAAAAAAAGTATTTAGTCAGCCACCAATTGTGCAAGTTCTCCCACTTAAAAAGATGAGAGAGGCCTGTAATTTTCATCATAGGTACACGTCAACTATGACAGACAAAATGAAAAAAAATCCAGAAAATCACATTGTAGGATTTTTAATGAATTTATTTGCAAATTATGGTGGAAAATAAGTATTTGGTCAATAACAAAAGTTTATCAATACTTTGTTATATACCCTTTGCTGGCAATGACACAGGTCAAACGTTTTCTGTAAGTCTTCACAAGGTTTTCACACACTGTTGCTGGTATTTTGGCCCATTCCTCCATGCAGATCTCCTCTAGAGCAGTGATGTTTTGGGGCTGTCGCTGGGCAACACGGACTTTCAACTCCCTCCAAAGATTTTCTATGGGGTTGAGATCTGGAGACTGGCTAGGCCACTCCAGGACCTTGAAATGCTTCTTACGAAGCCACTCCTTCGTTGCCCGGGCGGTGTGTTTGGGATCATTGTCATGCTGAAAGACCCAGCCACGTTTCATCTTCAATGCCCTTGCTGATGGAAGGTTTTCACTCAAAATCTCACGATACATGGCCCCATTCATTCTTTCCTTTACACGGATCAGTCGTCCTGGTCCCTTTGCAGAAAAACAGCCCCAAAGCATGATGTTTCCACCCCCATGCTTCACATTAGGTATGGTGTTCTTTGGATGCAACTCAGCATTTGTCCTCCAAACACGACGAGTTGAGTTTTTACCAAAAAGTTATATTTTGGTTTCATCTGACCATATGACATTCTCCCAATCCTCTTCTGGATCATCCAAATGCACTCTAGCAAACTTCAGACGGGCCTGGACATGTACTGGCTTAAGCAGGGGGACACGTCTGGCACTGCAGGATTTGAGTCCCTGGCGGCGTAGTGTGTTACTGATGGTAGGCTTTGTTACTTTGGTCCCAGCTCTCTGCAGGTCATTCACTAGGTCCCCCCCGTGTGGTTCTGGGATTTTTGCTCACCGTTCTTGTGATCATTTTGACCCCACGGGGTGAGATCTTGCGTGGAGCCCCAGATCGAGGGACATTATCAGTGGTCTTGTATGTCTTCCATTTCCTAATAATTGCTCCCACAGTTGATTTCTTCAAACCAAGCTGCTTACCTATTGCAGATTCAGTCTTCCCAGCCTGGTGCAGGTCTACAATTTTGTTTCTGGTGTCCTTTGACAGCTCTTTGGTCTTGGCCATAGTGGAGTTTGGAGTGTGACTGTTTGAGGTTGTGGACAGGTGTCTTTTATACTGATAACAAGTTCAAACAGGTGCCATTAATACAGGTAACGAGTGGAGGACAGAGGAGCCTCTTAAAGAAGAAGTTACAGGTCTGTGAGAGCCAGAAATCTTGCTTGTTTGTAGGTGACCAAATACTTATTTTCCACCATAATTTGCAAATAAATTCATTAAAAATCCTACAATGTGATT
Organism: Coregonus clupeaformis; assembly: GCF_020615455.1. Classification (NCBI taxonomy): domain Eukaryota; kingdom Metazoa; phylum Chordata; class Actinopteri; order Salmoniformes; family Salmonidae; genus Coregonus; species Coregonus clupeaformis. The sequence goes on from NC_059207.1 coordinate 48,361,860, forward strand.
TTCTGGATTTTTATTCCTCAATTTGTCTGTCATAGTTGACGTGCACCTATGATGAAAATTACAGGCCTCTCTCATCTTTTTAAGTGGGAGAACTTGCACAATTGGTGGCTGACTAAATACTTTTTTTCCCCCACTGTAAGAGTCACCGTCATTACAAACCACACATTAACCTCAGGATGACCCTGTGTTAGGCCTACTGCTGCTAGGTAGCTCTCTCTCTCTGCTCTCCCCCTCCCCTCTGTCTGTTCTTAATTGCAGGAGTGAAGTCTGGTGTGCGGCAGTCAGGGTTCCAGCTGCAGCTCATTCACCATAATCACCTCAGCCTTAAAGACCCGGTCAAACTTGCCACTCATCGTCAGATCATAGTCAAGACGACCATGTTAGTCTCGCTGCTGACTCAACCTGCTTGTTTTCGCTCTTTGTGTTTTTGGCCTGTTCTGTTTATATTTCTCCTGTGCCACAGATTATTGGAACCTGACTCCTGCCTCCGCTTCACTCCTGCCACCACCATCCTGCTTTCCACTACTGGACCTCACATTTGGACTCACCACGGACACTAGGACGTTACGGTACCACTCCTGCTCAGAACCCTGGATCTGTTACCCTCCCTGTAGACCTGGACTTGCTCTTCCCCTATTTTTGGAAACCTGGACAATTTAACTTTGAAATAAACCTGTTAAACCTTCTCTGGCTCGGTGTAGTTGTCTGCATTTGGGTTCATATTCAGTTTAAATCGTGACACCCTGATTGAGTATAGTCCAGGTATACAACCACCACATTTAAGTAGTTTAATCATCAACAGCTTTTCGTCTATCATCCACTTTATGAGGGAGAACCGGTAATTAACTAGGTCAGGCCCAGAGATTAATTTTTCTGTGTCATTTTCTGTGTCTGAGTGCATCATAATATAATTCAGTATATGCCTTTTAGCTGATGCTTTTATCCAAAGCGACTTACAATCAGTCATGCATTCATAACATTTTTGTGTGGCCCCAGAGTGAATCAAACCCACGACCCTGGTGTTACAAGCGCCATGCTCTACCAACTGAGCCACAAATGAGAAACACATTTTTAGTTTGTAAATGTTATAATGCTGGGTTCATAACCAAGTTGGAAGGGGGTAATTACCAGTTGGATGCATTCACATGCTTTGAACTCGTTGAGAATCGTTGATTGGCTAATGACCAACAAGCTGCGTCAACCATAAACTAAAAGTACAGCTATCATGATTGCAAATCAATTCGTGTTAGAAAACCACGCAAATAGATTGCTTTTCATAAATAATGTTTTGTTGTTGCATTTAACTGCCATAAATGCTGTTATCAAGGTTATTTCCTTAGTTGGTGATCAGAGGTCAGCATGTGGGAGAATTCGGAGCTCAGGGATGATAGATGAGTTTCCCACTAGTAATTACCAGTTGGAGAGGCGTTCAAGTGTATCATTCCCAGTCGTATGTGGTAAATACCCCCTGGTCCCACTTGGTTATGAACGCAGCATAAGGGCATTGCTAGCCTCTATTACAGGCTTTCACCGATTGTGAGTGAAGCCTGGGAGGCTAGGGCTTTGCAGTTCTTGGAAAATCTTCTGGGGAATTGAGAAAAGACACAATGGTAGCCTGTTGTAGTACAACTAGTATCGTATATACTGTAGTAATCTCGTCACTGAAAATGGAGCTTGATTCACGTGCCTTTATGTACCTATAACATTAGAGAAGAAGAATTTAAAATATGATTCCACAAAGAGCAACCATTGACATCCCTGTCAGCATGGTGGTAACATCATTATGTGTGCACCCATACAGGACAGTAGTTCAAATGAAGTTATACATCACTACGCAGTTGGAAGGCCTTACAATGGCCTGTCTATTGATTTTCATCAATAGGATTGCTTAAAATCTCACAAACGCAGAGGATGCTGCTGTGTAACTACTGTACCGCCATACAGTACAGTATGTCATTATCTTGGATCACAGTAGGTTTCATGATAATGTGAACTATTACTTTACCTCTAAGAGCTACAGACTAATTTATAATTTGAGAGAAAATATTGAATTCATCTAACTACTATGTATAGTCGTGGGGACATAATGGTGGTCATGAAATGTATGGTACAGAATATTGCCTAGCCATTAGTAGAGAGTTCTATGCCTGGCTGCCCTCTCCATGCTCCGTGTCTTGTGAGTCACACACAGCCTTTATTTTCTGATCACTGTTCTCTCTACTCTCCCTCATCCTCTTTTAGAAGATGCCAATCCTGAATTCCATTCACTCTCAAACAAACATAGTTATTGACTACTTAAATGACTACCGACCCGTAGCACTCACGTCTGTAGCCATGAAGTGCTTTGAAAGGCTGGTCATGGCTCATATCAACACCATCATCCCAGCAACCCTAAACCCACTCCAATTTGCATACCGCCCCAACAGATCCACAGATGATGCAATCTTTATTGCACTCCACACTGCCCTTTCCCACCTGGACAAAAGGAACACCTACGTGAGAATGCTGTTCATTGACTACAGCTCAACGTTCAACACCATAGTGCCCTAAAAGCTCATCACTAAGCTAAGGACCCTGGGACTAAACACCTCCCTCTGTAACTGGATCCTGGACTTCCTGATGGGCTGCCCCCAGGTGGTAAGGGTAGGTAACAACACATCTGCCACGCTGATCCTCAACACGGGGGCCCCTCAGGGGTGGGTGCTTTAGACCACTCCTGTACTCCCTGTTCACCCATGACTGTGTTGCCAAGCACGACTCCACCACCATCATTAAGTTTGCCAACGACACGACAGTGGTAGGCCTGATCACCGACAATGATGAGACAGCCTATAGGGAGGAGGTCAGAGACCTGGCAGTATGGTGCCAGGACAACAACCTCTTCCTCAACGTGATCAAGACAAAGGAGATGATCGTGGACTACAGGAAAAGGAGGGCCGAACAAGCCCCCATTCTCACCAATAGGGCTGTAGTGAGAGCAGGTTGAGAGCTTCAAGTTCCTTGGTTTCCACATCACCAACAAACTAATGGTCCAAACACACCAAGACAGTCATGAAGAGGGCACGACAAAGCCTATTCCCCCTCAGGAGACTGAAAAGATTTGGCATGGGTCCTCAGATCCTCAAAACGTTCTACAGCTGCACCATCGAGAGCATCCTGACTGGTTGCATCATCGCCTGGTATGGCAACTGCTCGGCCTCCGACCGCAAGGCTCTACAGAGGGTAGTGCGTACGGCCCAGTACATCACTGGGGCCAAGCTTCCTGCCATCCAGGACCTCTATAACAGGCGGTGTCAGAGGAAGGCCCTAGAAATTGCCAAAGACTCCAGCCACCCTAGTCATAGACTGTTCTCTCTGCTACCGCACGGCAAGCAGTACAGGAGCGCCAAGTCTAGGTCCAAAATGTGACGTGATGAGGTTGGACCCAGGAGCAGAGAAGAGACCAGACGAGAAATCAGTGGTTTAGGATAAACATAAATACTTTACTGAGAATTGGTAACAGAAGGATCACAGTAATACTAGGAAAACAACAACACACTAGGACTAGAAAACTCACTCAGGAGACAAATGGCAAACGAATCAAGCTTCTGCAAAGTGAAACAGAAAACACACCTCTCTTAAAAGGGAAATCATAATTAGTGACAGAACACACCTGAGTGTCATTATTGTCTCTATGATGGTGTCTGCCATCTCACTGACGACCCCAACAGGGAGCAGAAGGCTTTCCAATACTGATCCGGGCCCACGATGCGAGACAATGTCCTCGGGAAGTCTGTGTAGTCGAAAGACATGGGTATTCATGAGATTCGTGGTCTTCCTCGCCGATGGCAACTTGGGTAAGACGATGAAATGGGCTGCCTTGGAGAACCGATTGACGACCACCAAGAAAGTGGTAAGCCCTTGGGATGGAGATAACCCTGTGATAAAGTATACGGACAGGTGGGACCAGGGCTGGCTGGGGATGGGCAGAGGTTGAAGCAACCCAGGCAGTCACTGTTGTGAGAACTTGCTTTGGGCACAGATGGAGCAGGCCATCACGAAGGAGCTCACATCCTCAGTCATGTTGGGCCACTAGAATCTCAGCCTCAGGAACTCGTGTCCGACTAACCCCTGGATGCCCAGTTAATTTAGAGGAGTGTCCCATTTGTAGTACTCGGGAACGGGCTGATCGCGGAACATAAAGTCTGTTAGTGGGAGCCCACGCCGGGGTCAGGTTTTCGGGTCTGGGCTTGTAGTACCGTGGTCTCAATACTCCATATCACAGGGGACACAATGCGGGAGCTGGAGATGATGGGCTCGGAGACCCTCTCCTCGTTAGAGACATTGTGTTGGCGGGACAGGGCATCTGCTTTCTGATTCTTGAACCTGTTAAAAAACAGAGCGTTCAACTTCTTGGCTTCTTGAATGGAGACTAAGTTCTTATGATCTGTCCAGCTCACGAAAGGATGAGGTGCCCCCTCAAGGGCCCACTTCACTACCAAGAGCTCCCGGTTGCTTACATCGTAGTCGAGTTCCGCTGGCGAGAACTGCTTGGAGAGAAAGGCGCATGGGTGCAGTTTCTTGTCCTCCTCGTTCCGCTGTGAAAGGACTGCCCCTGCTGCGGTGTCCGAGGCATCCACCTCTACTATGAAGGGACGAGTAGGATCAGGATGAATGAGGATGGGTCCGGAGGTGAAATATCCCTTGAGCTCCACGAATGCCCTGTCAGCCTCGGGGGCCCAGCAAAAACGGGTCTGGGTCTTGCGGGTTAGGACCGTGAGAGGCGCTGCCACTGCACCAAAGTTGCATATAAAACCTCTGTAAAAATGGGAAAACCAGAGGAACCGCTGGACTTTTTGAGTGAGGCGGGACGGCGCCAGTTGGTGACCGCCTTAACCTTTACGGGGTCCATTTGGATGCCAGCGGTAGAGGTAATGTGACCCAGGAAAGAAACTTGGGATACGTGGAACTCGCATTTCTCTATCTTGATGTATAGTTGACTCTGCAGGAGGCGTCTCAGGACTTGGCAGATGTGCAGGATGTGTTCCGGAGGGGTCTTGGAGAAGATCAGGATGTCGTTGAGGTAAACAAAGACGAACCGATTCAACATATCCCTAAGAGTGTCATTGACCAATGCTTGGAAGACTGCCGGTGAGTTCGATAATCCTAAGGGCATAACTAAATACTCATAGTGGCCACTAGGGGTGTTAAAGGCAGTTTTCCATTCATCTCCCTCCCTGATTCTCACAAGATTGTAAGCGTTGCGGAGGTCCAGTTTGGTGAAAATTGGGCCCCTTTGGCCAACTCCAAGGCGGCGGACATCAGGGGTAGGGGGTAATGATTCTTAATCGTATTACTGTTCAGCCCTATGTAATCGTTGCTGGGAAGCAGACCTCCATCCTTCTTTCCCACAAAGAAGAAGCCTGCACCAGCTGGGGATTGAGAGGAGCGAATGAAACCTGCCTCCAGCGACTCCCGGATGTAATTGTCCACGACTGCTGCTTCAGGGGTCGAGAGGGAGTAAAGACGGCCCTGGGGAGTTGTGGAGCCGGGTAGGAGTTCTATGGCACAGTGGTATGGACGATGAGGGGGGAGGGTGGCGGCTTGCCTCTTACTGAAGGCCTCCCGGAGGTCGAAGTATTCGGGAGAAGAGCAGAGAAGTATTGGTCTTCAAGGGATGCCAGTGAATGCGGCAAGGCTCTTGGTGGGGGTATTAGGCATTTAGTCTGGCAGTTCTTACCCCAGTCTAGCAGGTGTCCCGTGGACCAGGAGAATAGTGGGTTATGTAACACTAGCCAGGGTACCCTAGGATCAAGGGATTCTCGGGAGCAGTGATCAAAAGCTAACTAAGAGTCTCTGAGTGGTTCACCCCAACCTGCAGTAGAATGGGCTTGGTCTAATACTCCACCTGGCCGAAGCCGATGGGGTGTCCATCGAGAACTTGAATCTGCAGAGGGATGGGACACTTCACACAGGGGATTTGAATGTGGCGCTGACGGTTGTCCCAGTGGAGGGTTGCGGGTAGTGACAGACGGTGACTGGGTAGCTGGGGTGTAACTGCACAGCTCGTCAGGGTCTCCCCTTGTCCTGGCGAGTCCCGGCATTTTCCATCAACTCTGGGCATGTAGCACGGAGATGGCCGAGACCTCCGCAGTAGTATGTCACTTTCCTGTGGGCTCAGACGTGTACGTCCCAGCAGCATGGGCTCTTCAATGCTGGGCTCGGGGGGCTTGGGGTGCTCAGGAAACCGGGATGGTGTCAAAAATGTGCTGTCTCACACATTCTCGGATGCGGTTGTCAATCCTGATTGCCAGCATTATCAGTGACTCGTGGTCCTCTCCCAGTTCCCGAGCGGCCAACTCATCCTTGATGGAGTTAGACCGACCCTGGTGGAAAGCGGTAACCAGTGCCTCAGTATACCACCCGCTCTCGGTGGCGAGGGTGCAGAACTCAATGGCGAAGTCAGCCACTGGTCTGGCCCCTTGGCGGAGTCTGAACAGTCGGCTTGCCGCTTCTCGTCCGCCGATTGGGTGGTCAAAGACTTGTCGCAACTCGGTAGTGAATGCTAATATGGAGATGCAGGATGGTGGCTGCTGTTTCCACACCGCCGTTGCCCACGCCAGGGCCTTGCCCGAGGGTAGAGAGATGATGTATGCGATCATGGCCCGATTGGTGTGGACCGGGACCGCCCCCGAGCGGTATGATGGCCACCCGAGAGGATGCAAGGGGTTCCTCACTCAGTGCTCTCTGGTGTTTGAGCTACAGTCCTCCTCATAACTACGGCGACGCCTGTAGCACTGGCCAATGAGACTTGGGCATTGGCTCCTCCTGGGTTGGGGTTGGATCGTGGTTGGAGGGAATCGGTAAGTGCCCGGAGGGTCTCTGATATTTAGGAGAGTTGTTCTTGCTGCCGCCCCAGTAGTGCTCCTTGGTGGGTTCTAACATTCTTGATCTGGTTGATCTCTGCTGGGTCCATTTTGAGGGGCAGAAGCTTGCTGTGACGTGATGAAGTTGGACCCAGGAGCAGAGAAGAGACCAGAGGAGGAATCAGTGGTTTAGGATAAACGTAAATACTTCACTGAGAATTGGTAACAGAAGGAAGGATCAACGTAATACTGGGAAAACAACAAACACTAGGGCTAGAATACTCACTCAGGCGACAAATGCACATGGCAAACGAATCAAGCTTCTGCAAAGGGAAACAGAAAACACACCTCTCTTAAAAGGGAATTCATAATTAGTGACAGAACACACCTGAGTGTCATTATAGTCTCTAGGATGGTCTCTGCCGCCCTCTGGTGACAGGTGGAACCATGACACAAAAGGCTTCTTAACAGCTTCTACCCCCAAGCCATTAGCTGCTGAACAGCTAATCAAATGGCTACCCGGACTATTTGCATTGACCCCCCCCCTTTTTACGCTGCTGCTCCTCGCTGTTTATTATCGATGCATAGTCATTTTACTCCTATCTACATGTACATATTACCTCAATTACCTTGACTAACCTGTACCCCCGCACATTGACTCTGTACCGGTAACCCCTGTATATAGCCTTGTTATTGTTCTTTTATTGTTACACTTTGATTTTTTAAAACTTTTGTTAATTTAGTAAATATTTTCTCAACACTTTTTATTCTTAAAACTGCATTGTTGGTTAAGTGCTTGTAAGTAAGCATTTCACGGTAAGGTCTACACCTGTTGTATTCAGTGCATGTGACAAATACATTTTGATTTGAGTTATTAGGCTAATCTTTCAATTTTTGGCATACATCTCTTTTCCATGAAAAAAAAAAAGCAATCTGTGCTCCAAGGTCGTGACTGCTTAAAACATGTAAGCAATTCAATATTCTTACTAGTTTCTCCTATAGGAGGTAGAAGATTGAATCATATAGAACATTGTTTCACATGGATTCTGTGGCATTCCATTTTGGCACAGTACAGGCATGTTACTGGCAAGCTGAAAAATGTAAAAGGCTAGATTATCCTGTTGTTTTAGGGATGAGGAAGGAAATCAAGGTTTAATGTAGCAGTTTCCTGAAACAGAATGAAACTCCTGCTATCTTGTGTAGAATGTAGAATGTAGCAGGCGAAAGAAGTGGAAGAATAACATTGGTAAGAGCAGGTAAGAAACAAGGCAGGAAGCTCAGCCAACAAGGGTGTAGTCCAAAAGTAATTATAGAAGAAAATAAAACCTATTCAACCTGAAGCTATATTCAACCTGTGAAGACTTGTCAGCTCCATGATTTACTTGCCTATTCTTCAAACTCAATTTGAATCCTGAAATGAATCAGTATGAGCATTTGGAAAAGTAAAAAACTAAGTGAGACACCGACAGGTTAGATTCCTCATAGATATTCAGCTCTCTTGTTTCATCATGGTCAGGCCTATACAGTACAATCAGAGGCAAACCTCTATATCCTGCAATCAGCTCCAACCTCATCCATTCCATGCACCAACTACCATCCAAATCATGGTAAGAATAATATCTACCCTGAGGGAAAGAGCTAAATTGCGTCCTATTGCACTCTATTCCCTTTATAGTGCACTAATTTTGACCAGGGCTCTGGTCAGAAGTAGTGCACTATATAACGTTAGGGAATAGGATGCCACAAGACAGGATATCCTATTTCTACAACGAGCCCATTTATCTCAGTTGATAACTTGACTCCTTTCTCAAGCCACTGCCTCACTATACAGGGGGAAATTAATTATGAATATCAGTGACTATTCAAATAAATAAATGTGAACTGTGTTTGGTGGTCAGGCCCTGTATCAGCGAGGAGATAAATCCCTCTAGAGTCAAATTTCTTATATAAAAAAATATTTGATGAAACATTGAATTCGCTATTAGCCTAGCCTATAGAAACGCATTGAATAACAAACATATTCATACATGGCAAAAGAGATAGTCAAAAAATGTATCAAAAGGAAGTATGTTTTGAAGTATCTGTCCTATATCTGAGAGATATAAGAAACCTAAGGATTGTTTAGTATTTGTTCATTTGTTTTTTACCGGGGAATGACCTGTATACGTTTGACATGGAAATGCCCAATTCACTTCCATTCATTTTTCATCCCGGTACTGGATTGCCTCCAGACAAGTATTTTGAGGCTTGTGGGCGTAGTAGAGCAAAACAACAGACATGTACGTGTTAGTGAAAGTCCCAGCTTTCGTTTGTAGCCCAAACCGACCGGATGTTACAGACAGAAGTTGGCACATCGGCGGTAGGTTCTTCAGACGAGACGAATTGTTGTGGTCATATAGCCCAAACCGTTCGGACTCTGCAGACATTTTCGCGAGATAAACGATTTTCAGGATGTCTCCTGGTCTGACAAACACTGTAACTCTGCCACCTTCCACCCCAGATGTGGAAGTCCGACATTGGCGGATGTGGTGGATTGAGATGCAACCCATGCAAAAAAAAACGTATCTCTAGTTTAAACAGACAGATTTTGATTGGGGTTTGTGTATTATGTTAATTAGATTTCCGCGAGGGCGCGGACATCGACTCTAGGGTTTTTTAAATATGGTGAGGCGATGGAGGAGAGGGTGCTGACCTGCATTCCAAAAAGAGTATATTTGCGACCAAAATGGCACTCTATTCACTATATGGTGCGCTAGGGCCCTGGTCATAAGGAATGCACTAGGGAATAGGGTGCCATTTCGGATGTAAGCCATGTTGATCTTCCACTCAGTAATTGTTACAGCATCATTATTTTAAGTGAGCTGTGGTCTCCGATGCCAGCAGTGCAATTCTCTTCAAGGCAAATTAAATGTTCTTTAATGACACCTGTTGTGTTTTACAATGTTGAGTCAAATTGGATGTCAATTAATCATAAGATTTTCTTAGATTACAGACAACAAAGACACACAACAAACAGTGGTGTAGTGGTGCCTGGAGAAGTGGGTATACTCTAATTTTGCCAAAACCTTCCTGAACAGGAATGAAAGGCGCCCTGTCTGAAAAGGTCTATGACAAACAGTGACATACACTCTGAATGATCTAAAATTATAGATCCCATATTGGTCTTTCAGTCAGGCCATTCCAAGCTGTACTGTGCAAGTAGGCTAATAGTAGGACTGCTATTGAAATAGATAAATGACACTGTCAACTGAGTCAGAAATTCACAGGTTTCAGATTTTTCCCAAAATGATCAGGTCTTCACTCTCAAAGTCAAACTTTTGGAATAGAAAAACAACAAAATTGGATGTTCTAAGTCCACAACAATGCTTAAACCAGGAGACCACTTTTGAGGTCTGGGAAAAATCGTAGATAGATTATATTTATTTGTGTGGTTACCCTTTAATTCAATTGAGCAGGCACCTACCATTCTTTAAGGAATACCTGGGATAGGATAAAGTAATCCTTCTACCCCCCCCCCCCCCCAATAAAATAAAATAAAAAAATAATATATATAGAAAAATAAAATAAAACATAAAATGTGTAAAGTGGTTATCCCACTGGCTATAGGGTGAATGCCCCAATTTGTAAGTCGCTCTGGATAAGAGCGTCTGCTAAATGACGTAAATGTAATGTAAATATTTCTGTAGCACACATTAGATGAAGTTTGCATAACAAATGGCCACTGGATTGATGCAAATAATCATGTTATCATTCTGCCAGGTAGGCATAGGTTACTTTGTAGTTAGTTTTTGGCAAAGCCTTTCCATCTACCAGAAGACGGTTAGACCTATCATTCGCATCACTATATTTTTCCTGCTCCTTAATCGTTTGAAACCTGGACATTTTACTTCATATTATGCGGCATTTCTTACCTTGCTTCAAACTAGCCTAGCCAAAATCCCACCATAGAAACGTGGAGGCAATTTTTATTTTTTTTTATTATAGACTTCCTCATATTCGCTCTCATATTCTATTGGTTTCCAAAGCAACTTTCTTTCATTGTCTAGCAGCCAAAGGCATTATCCTAGTCATATTAGCAACCCATGATAGATAGTGATGAAGACATTTAAGCATGTTAACCCCCGCAAGGCTGCTGGCCCAGACGGCATCCCTAGCTGCGTCCTCAGAGCATGCGCAGACCAGTTGGCTGGTGTGTTTACGGACATATTCAATCTCTCCCTTTCCCAGTCTGCTGTTCCCATAGGCTTCAAGATGGCCACCATTGTTCCTGTACCCAAGAAAGCAAAGGTAACTGAACTAAATGACTATCGCCCTGTAGCACTCACCTCTGTCATCATGAAGTTCTTTGAGAGACTAGTCAAGGATCATATCACCTCTACCTTACCTGTCACCCTAGACCCACTCCAATTTGCATACCGCCCCAATAGATCCACAGACGATGCAATCGCCATCACACTGCACACTGCCCTATCCCATTTGGACAAGAGGAATACCTATGTAAGAATGCTGTTCATTGACTATAGCTCAGCATTCAACACCATAGTACCCTCCAAGCTCATCATTAAGCTTGAGGCCCTAGGTCTGAACCCCGCCCTGTGGAACTGGGTCCTGGACTTCCTGACGGGCCACCCCCAGGTGGTGAAGGTAGGAAACAACATCTCCACTTTGATGATCCTCAACACTGGGGCCCCACAAGGGTGCGTGCTCAAATATAAGTATAAAGAGGGGTTCCTGCAGATTCAGGAATGCCCACATGCTGGAATGCCCCGAATTGCAGGCAGCAATTACACCTCATGGCTTCTACAGTTTAAGTTACAACAAAGATTAGTGACCTAGTAATAGCCTAGTATCCAGCATCCACATCATGTGTGCCAAAAATACACCAACAACAGCCAACCAACAACTAATGCAATGAGGAGCAATAGCAGGCATTAATGCACTTTGTCCAGTAATAGTGACACTTGTAGGGTAGTGACACACTATTCAGTGGGCTGAGATGTGACCCATTTCCTTTAAGAGGTAAAGGAAAGCAAGCAGTAGTCTGGATGATGAGAGCGACCTCATTTGTCTACTGTCTCAGCTATCGCACACGATGATGCTGTAATCGAGTTTTCTTCGATAATTATAAATGAAATAGCTCAACACTATGCAATTGCAAACTAGCTATATTTCTAAGAGACGATGAACGTATTTTACCTCTCTGGCCCTTTAAATGACGTCGCCAAAACACAGGGTGCATGGAACGCGGCCCGGAAATTGTTATTTTTTGTGAGGGTAAATTTAACGGGAGTAAATAAACTAAATGAAGGCATTGACATCCTTGTGCAAAATCGAGATGTTTTGAAAATTCAATCCGATAATATAATTTGCTAACTGTGGTTAGCTGAAATAGCTAATCAGGTCAGTGTTGATATGCGTCTACTAGCATAGATATCTAACCTTAGTTAAATTTCGTTCTCAGCTAGCTAGTTTCTTCACTTCAGCTGCCAAGCAACATGCCTTCGTACAAAGAAGTGAGAAACAGCAATCGCTTCTATTATTTCATAAAATTCACCTTAAATATCTACTCAATGCTGTTCTCGGTAAGTGTTTTTAATATAGACTTGTTGGTTTCAGGGACAGGGTTGGGGACCGGACCACATACATGTTGGCTTGTGTGACTGTCAGAAAACCATCATCACCTTTGTTTGCTACAGCTATCTAGCTAGCCAGTGTGTAACAGCTAACGTTAGCTTGTAGTTGCCGGTATCTTCCTAGTTGGCTAGCTACATTAGCTCGCTAGCTAACTCGGGTGTCAAATTGCTTGCAAGAATAACAAATAATGAAAATACTGCTGTGCACACTTCGTCTGATATTGTCGTTAATTTACTACACTAAGGCTACACTGCTTTTTCTGCTATATAGTGTAGGGCGTGAGACTACTGTGATACAGTTAAAAGGGGTGAATTGGGAGATTTTCTTTTTGCCGAAAGGAAATGGGATGATAGCTGTATTCCATGAACACATTTTATTGTTTCAGACTATTCTAGGGCCTTCATATTGCAATGTTGGGAAAGAGTAGCTAGCTATAGGCATAAGCCTACCTATCACTCTACATTTGATTTAAGCCTAATGAGTCTAATCAGTTTTCTGTCCCAGTATTAAACTCAAATTACAATTTAATGCAGCCAGGTGTTAATGCCTCTTCTAGGTGTTCTGAGACGTGGGACATTTATTACATTGTAATTACAGCTTTTCAGGGCAGGAGTGGGTTACACAGGTAAGTCTAATTCACTTAAAATCCATAACATGTTAACATATATGACACACCTACACATCTGTGTCATGTAGGCTTTAAAGTGGAACTGACAGCGCTTTATCAACATTAAATCTTATTCAAATCTGTTCATATACATCCCAGGAAGAATATGACACCTTTCATTTTTTCTTTACATGTTCTGACAAATGAGAACATAGATATGGTCATTTTCACGTTTTCATACATTCATAGAACGTTTGGGAATTCTGTAGCACTATAGAGTTGGAAAGTAGCCGTGCCTTTGGACTATTAGACACTGCAGCAAATAAAACCTAATAAAAACATCAGTCTTGTCCAGGACAGGAGTCTACATAGACCGGTGTGCCATAGCCAATCAGAGCTACAGTAGGCCTATACGCAAATAAGCCATTTGGCACACGGGCCTGCCATCAATTACTTTGAACTGGACTGTGTGTTTACAGGCAGTAGCAACAGCGTGACTTTAGATCATTAGAAAGATTAGCCAAAAGCCACAAAATACACCTGAATGGATTTCTGTAAAATATGTAAATACCATGGGAGTCCTTTTACATTTGGGAACTTTACAGTCCTATTGATCAAACAACCCTGAAAAGGTAGGCTCTCTCACCCTCCGTTCCCAATGCACATCAACAACAACAAGATCAACAACTAATGTTAACCAGAGCGAGATTAGGTAAAATCTATCGAGGGAACAGTAGATAAACCCTCTCAAACTTTTTCGGGTTGTCCGCAAAATTGCACTGATAAACGATGGGGAATAGTAGCCTGCTTGTCCCAACCCGCGTTTTGACAACTGAATGGGAACTTGCCTGCCTGCCTTCCCGCTAGTGATGTGAAGTTTGCAAATGATTCGTTCTTTTTGAACGATCCTTTTTACTGACTCGAGAGTCATGATTTGTTTTTTCAGAGTGACTCGTTCATTTTTGTCGTTTGATTGACCTACTGGCCGCAATGAATTCTACATACGGATTAAAAGCCAATTTATGCTTGCTCCGCACATGCGATCCGGAGGCTCAGTACGGAGGGTGTGATGCAATTGTGGAGGCTTGTGGTGGCCAAATCAAGCTCTGTATCGCCGTGCCCCTCCCAAATTGTGTAACAATGCGGAGGGCTCCGTATAGCGCCGTATAGCTCCGCATTTACATCATTGGTTGACGGTAGGTTGGGGCGGGAGGTCCTGTATAAACACAAACTCCCTTGACAACTTCCTTCACAACAGCTCTGTTCCGCGAAGCGCAAGAAGTATGAATGCCCTGACTTCTGCAGAGGTCGTATCGCTTTAAATGAGGAATGGCCAATGCAGACACCAGATTGACCATGCAGAGCCTTTAATACGCGCTCCTCCGGATCAACGACTCCGGAGATGTGCTCCGACCAGCAACTGTCTGTCATGTGCGCGAGGGAAAATGGATCATGCTGCAGGCAGCATAGAGAAGAAAAATACATATTTGGAACTGATCATTGATCACATGGCGCAAGAATGAATGCTATTAATTGATTATTGAATGTTATGATGGACAAAGCTTTGTAGAACCAAAACATACACAGCCTCTGCTCAACAAACTTGAACTCGAGAACAAATAATTTGGGGGTGTCACGATCGTCGTAATGAGTGGACCAAGGCGCAGCGTGAAATGCGTACATCTTTTATTGAGTACTATTAACAATAACAAAACAACAAAACGAAATGTGAAGTCCTCGGTCATAAACACAAACCTACACGGAACAAGATCCCACAAAAGACAAGTGCACAACAGGCTGCCTAAGTATGGTCCCAATCAGAGACAACGAGCCACAGCTGTCTCTAATTGGGAACCACCCCGGCCAACATAGAAACACATAAACTAGAACAAGAACATAAAACCTAACACCCAGAAACAAACACATAGAAACTAACACCCTGGCTCAACATATAAAAGTCCCCAGAGCCAGGGCGTGACAGGTAACTGGGGGCTCCTGAGTGGCGCAGTGGTCTAAGGCACTGCATCGCAGTGCTAACTGTGCCACTAGAGATCCTGGTTCGAATCCAGGCTCTGTCGCAGCCGGCCGCGACCGGGAGACTCATGGGCGACGCACAATTGGCCCACCGTTGTCCAGGGTAGGGGAGGGAATGGCCGGCAGGGATGTAGCTCAGTTGATAGAGCATGGCGTTTGCAACGCCAGGGTTGTGGGTTCGATTCCCACGGGGGGCCAGTATAAAAAAAATATGTATTCACTAACTGTAAGTCGCTCTGGATAAGAGCGTCTGCTAAATGACTAAAATGTAAATGTAAATGTAGGGGGACTACAATTCGCAAACGATATTGTGCGTATCACTCGGCAGTCAAGCAATGTTTAACAATCTAGTCTGGTTGCGGCCACCACAAATAGACTTTGTTTCAACTGTGTCAAGTAGGGCTGTCCCCGACAAAATAATAATCTTAGTAGACCGAAAGTCGTCTGTTCTTTCGACCAATCGGTTGGTCGACATTTTTAAACGTGTATTTTTCCATATATAGGCTCACCCTATGTGTTTTAACAAAATCAACTATATGCATTGAGCTTGTCTGATGCTTTAAGTTTACGGTTTGATGAAATAAGACAAATGCCTCGAGGGTGCCAGAGATCTAGATAACCAGAAGAAGAAAAAAATTAACCTGACCCAACTATTCTCCTCCCGCTCCTGCTGGCTTTCGCAGATTCTGCCATTACTCTCCTGAAGTTGCCGGTAATAGGCTATATGAGGAGTCTGCAACCTTTCTCATGTGGAATGCCAATTTATCTTACCAGTTCTACTGATCTGTGTGCCAGTTATGGTTTTCATATGCACATTTTCGTGAAACAGTTTCATTTTATTTATAATAACATCTTCATATCTCAAAATCATTGTCATGTAGTTAATCAAAATTCTATCCAAATCTAAATTAATATGACTCAAACCTAAAAAGTAACTTCCATTGCCATCTATGTAAAAATAGCCTACATAAAGCCAACAAATAAACATGGCAGCCTGCAGGTAGAAAATATCCTGATAAAAATAAATTGGCTACACATGGCCTGTCTGCAACAAAGTTGAAACATTGTATTAACTATTAATAAATCCATTATTTATTTTAGACCGGTCTAAAGAAACATAATATGAAGAAAATGTAGTCTATTTCAGAAGAACAGAATAGCATACTCTGAGTTGTCCTCATGTTAGGTCCTCATCTGGCTGTGCCATGTGGCTGTGGGCTACACTAGTTCATTTAGCAGACAAGATATGCAATTGAACAAAGCTGAATAAAGTAGAAAGGATATTTTCTCCAAACATTTGAGGGAGTGCGCACACGCGGCTATTCTGTGTTGAGCGGTTAACAAAGAAATAGGTACTCCTATATGCTTAATTTAGAGTTAATGTAACTTTAGTTGTTCTACAAACGTGATGCAACTCTAATGATTTTGAAAAAAGTTGCATGAAAGGCATGAGCTCTGCTTGGTTTCTTGCGCAGGCTGTACACACTTCATCAGTCTCTCATTCACAATTTGACAAGCACTTGATAATGCCTCGAAATTTCCCGGGCGGCATCTCCTTTATGTGGCTGTAATGCCCCCTAAAAAAATTCCATGCCTTTTGCGGTCAGTAACCGTTGTGCCTTTGGGCTGAATATAATAATTATGATTCCCTTCTCCCTGAGTGCTGCGTGCTCCGAAGCACCTCTCACTCACATGGCTCTCCATCACGTGATTGGGTCATTCTCACAGGCTACAAGTGAAGACTAACACATCGGGGAAGCAACTGCGCGCGTCCTTATCCAATTCCGAGGTGCATATTGAAGATTTTGGAAGAACTGTCCATATTTACTTTTCGTCAGCCAACAAGATGAGTAGGCCTAACAAACAGCAAAAGCGCTAGCCTATGTCAATCTACTATCCCCCATAGTACAAATGTTGACCTATTCTGTGCGATAAATAAATATTTCAAACATAGTCTGGGACAGTTGTGGGATGCGATAGATCTCAAATTAATACAACCACTACCATCAAAAAACCTGTTTACGCAATGAGGCTGACGCAACAGATCAGAACGTTTAGCTTAAAATGTTGATAAACTATTAGGCTATTTCTTCAAATTATAAGCACAGCAATGCGCACACAGCAGTAGGCTATAAACGTGAATGTCCATTAGTGGGAAAACACCATTATCAAAAGTGACCGCAAATGCGATTATGCATGTAATGCTTTTATTATAAAGGTGCATTTTTATGATAAATTATCTTACACAAACTTGAAACTCACGCGCTGCTTATGTATGCCAGTTAGGCTCTACACCCCTTGTAAAGAGGATTAATGTGCTTAATTTTAAGAAGTTATTTGGCAACTGTAGTTGTGATACAAACCTTATCAAAACATATAGGCCAATGGGCTAGGCTACATGAGGTGTGCGAATATGGTTAGAAAAAGTCGCAAAAAAAGGCATTGTTTCTTGCCTTACGCTGGGCATCATTCACAAGTGATAATATATAATTCACAAGTGATAGGCTAAAATTGTCACCCATCTGACTATTCTTGATTTAATCTTGTCTTTACATATACTAAAAAATATACACTGCTCAAAAAAATAAAGGGAACACTAAAATAACACATCCTAGATCTGAATGAATGAAATAATCTTATTAAATACTTTTTTTCTTTACATAGTTGAATGTGCTGACAACAAAATCGCACAAAAATTATCAATGGAAATCAAATGTATCAACCCATGGAGGTCTGGATTTGGAGTCACCCTCAAAATTAAAGTGGAAAACCACACTACAGGCTGATCCAACTTTGATGTAATGTCCTTAAAACAAGTCAAAATGAGGCTCAGTAGTGTGTGTGGCCTCCACGTGCCTGTATGACCTCCCTACAACGCCTGGGCATGCTCCTGATGAGGTGGCGGATGGTCTCCTGAGGGATCTCCTCCCAGACCTGGACTAAAGCATCCGCCAACTCCTGGACAGTCTGTGGTGCAACGTGACGTTGGTGGATGGAGCGAGACATGATGTCCCAGATGTGCTCAATTGGATTCAGGTCTGGGGAACGGGGGGGCCAGTCCATAGCATCAATGCCTTCCTCTTGCAGGAACTGCTGACACACTCCAGCCACATGAGGTCTAGCATTGTCTTGCATTAGGAGGAACCCAGGGCCAACTGCACCAGCATATGGTCTCACAAGGGGTCTGAGGATCTCATCTCGGTACCTAATGGCAGTCAGGCTACCTCTGGCGAGCACATGGAGGGCTGTGCGGCCCCCCAAAGAAATGCCACCCCACACCATGACTGACCCACCGCCAAACCGGTCATGCTGGAGGATGTTGCAGGCAGCAGAACGTTCTCCATGGCATCTCCAGACTCTGTCACGTCTGTCACATGTGCTCAGTGTGAACCTGCTTTCATCTGTGAAGAGCACAGGGTGCCAGTGGCGAATTTGCCAATCTTGGTGTTCTCTGGCAAATTCCAAACGTCCTGCACGGTGTTGGGCTGTAAGTACAACCCCCACCTGTGGACGTTGGGCCCTCATATCACCCTCATGGAGTCTGTTTCTGACCGTTTGAGCAGACACATGCACATTTGTTTCCTGCTGGAGGTCATTTTGCAGGGCTCTGGCAGTGCTCCTCCTGCTCCTCCTTGCACAAAGGCGGAGGTAGCAGTCCTGCTGCTGGGTTGTTGCCCTCCTACGGCCTCCTCCACGTCTCCTGATGTACTGGCCTGTCTCCTGGTAGCGCCTCCATGCTCTGGACACTACGCTGACAGACACAGCAAACCTTCTTGACACAGCTCGCATTGATGTGCCATCCTGGATGAGCTGCACTTCCTGAGCCACTTGTGTGGGTTGTAGACTCCGTCTCATGCTACCACTAGAGTGAAAGCACCGCCAGCATTCAAAAGTGACCAAAACATCAGCCAGGAAGCATAGGAACTGAGAAGTGGTCTGTGGTCACCACCTGCAAAACCAGTCCTTTATTGGGGGTGTCTTGCTAGTTGCCTATAATTTCCACCTGTTGTCTATTCCATTTGCACAACAGCATGTGAAATTGTTTAAGTGTTCCCTTTTATTTTTTTGAGCAGTGTATGTGTGAAATTTGTTTTGATTTAAAATGGACCATTATCATTCACCTGTCTCGAAAAGGGGCAGGGGAAGAAATACATGTCATCTATGCACTTAAATAACGAATGGAGGACGCTTTTCCCGTGGTTAATTGTTTTATGCCAGCCAGGTAGGCTATACTCCTGTTGTAAAGAGAAGCAATGTGCTTAATATTAGGAAAGTTAAGAAATAAATATAGTAGGCCTAGCCTTTTAATAGAGGCCACCACTCTGTTTTCTCAAGCAAATGCATAGCCTGTAGAAATGTTGCGCAACATGAGCACATGGGCTCTCATGAAGTGTTTGATTAGATTTTCGATCATATTTGCATTGATGTCAGAGTGATTAGAGGGACAATAGAGTGTTATGTACCAGGCAGTTAGCAAGGTTGGAAGGCTACTAATGACCATCAGCAGCATCAGAGCTTGGAGAAGCCCAATTACCTCGACTAAACAGTCAGGTGGAATTTGACTGCCTTCATGACCGGTGTGTGGCGGTAATATGGTCACCGTAACAGCCCTAGTTATGAATCAATGAATGTGCACAAATTGGAGGTAGAGAGCACATCCTGGACAGAGAAGTGCATCTGGGCGCATGGTCAATCCGATGTCTGCATTGGCCATGCAGCATTTATGGGGACATGGCCTCAGCAGAAGTCAGGGCATTCATACTTCTTGCGCTTCACAGAGCTGTTGTTAAGGAAGTGAGTTTGTGTTTATACACGATGTACCGCCCCCACCTACCATCAACCAATCATGTAAATGCGGAGCTACACAGAGCCCTTCGCATTGTTACAACATTTGGGAGGCGCATGGCGATGCGGTACAGAACTCGATTTGGCCTCTGCATGCCTCTGGAGGCTCCGCAATTGCAACACACCCTCCATATGGAGCTTCCGACAACATTTTCGGATCAAGCATTAATTGGCTTTTAGTCTAGGCCTCAACAATTGATTAGTTCATTGAAATGAGTAGGTGTTCTAAAACGTTTGACCGGTAGTGTATATATACAGTACCAGTCAAAAGTTTGGACACACCTACTCATTCAAGGTTTTTTCTTTATTTTTACTATTTTCTACATTGTAGAATAATAGTGAAGAAATCAAGACTATGAAATAACACACATGGAATCGTGTAGTAACCAAAAATGTGTTAAACAAATCAAAATATATTTTAGATTTTAGATTCTTCAATGTAGCCACCCTTTGCCTTGATGACAGCTTTGCACACTCTTTGCATTCTCTCAACCAGCTTCATGAGGTAATCACCTGGAATGCATTTAAATTAACAGGTGTGCTTTGATAAAAGTTAATTTGTGGAATTTCTTTCCTTCTTAATGCGTTTGAGCCAATCAGTTGTGTTGTGACAAGGTAGGGGGGGTATACAGAAGATAGTCCATATTATGGCAAGAACAGCTCAAATAAGGAAAGAGAAACGACAGTCCATCATTACTTTAAGACATGAAGGTCCGTCAATACGGAAAATGTCAAGAATCAAGTGCAGTCGCAAAAACCATCAAGTGCTATGATGAAACTGGCTCTCATGAGGACTGCCACAGGAAAGGAAGACCCAGAGTTACCTCTGCTGCAGAGGATAAGTTAATTAGAGTTAACTGCACCTCAGAAATTGCAGCCCAAATAAATGCTTCAGAGTTCAAGTAACAGACACATCTCAAAATTGTTTTTGTCCAAAATATTAAGTAATTGAAACTGAAACAGTGCATCCCGAATGGCTGGAGGAAGAAAACAATGTACCAGGCCAGCTGGGATCTGCAACGTGATAGCAATATTTGTTGAACTACCAAGACATACTGTATATTGGTGAATTATATTAATCATGCATTGAACTGCATCCATCTATTCAGCCAAAAATGCCTTATACGTCATGGAATTTGTCAAATATAACCTATTTTTAAAACCTCTTTCTTATAAAGGTGGTTTTGTAACATAACTGGGAATTGCAGACTGTCACTGTCTCCCAGTGTTGTTTTTTACACAAGCCTTTTCAGTGTCCTAAGACATTCCAAGAAGGGCATGTAACCCACCCACCCACACGCATCACAGCTTGGGGGGGGGGGTGATTATGCACGCTCAAGTTTTCTGTTTTTTTGTCTTATTTCTTTTTTTTTCTTATTTTATATCTTCAAAGTGGTAGGCATGTTGTGTAAATCAAATGATACAACCCCCCCCCAAAATCTATTTTAATTCCAGGTTTAAGGCAAAAAATAGGAAAAATGCCAAGGGGGTGAATACTTTAGCAAGCCACTGTACATCTGGTGTAATTAGAAGAAGTTATTGGTAACATGATTGTCTATTTTTATGTTGATTTCTTTACTCAAATTGACCATGAAGATTGCCATTTTTCCATTCACTATAATGGGGGGGGTCATGTTTTCTGCTAACAATGTCTGCAGTACAACAGTCGGCCTTCAACTTCCATGGCTTCAATGTCTACCCAAGGCCCTGGGTAGTCGTTTTCCCCAGCATGCAGCTGAAAGAGAGGAGGAAGGGAACTAGGGGAGTTAGTATGCGATATTGATGGATGGGTGACTTTGGCCATGACTTTCAAGTGGTTTTCTTGGCTATACATCAGCGTTTATGTAATAAAATTCAGCCTAACCTTGAGTAGTGATGTCTTTATACATTTAAATGTGTGCCTATTGGAAAATCGCCAATATCTGACTCACCATAGACAACCTTTGACTGCCATTTAAAAAAAAAAAAATGTTGTGTGTTCTCATATAGTTAACCTAGGTGTTGTTGCGCTGCCTGGAAAGTTTTGAGAATAGAATGTCTCTAGTATAGGCTAGTGCTCTCTGCCACTTTTTTATTTTATTTGTCATATTTGAATTGCAAGCCCTATCCTACGCTAATGGATGAGTCAGCCAATTTTGATAGTGAGTATTTTACTCATCCAGTTACTTTATCAGTTAAATGTAACCCTGCCCCGCCATCACTCTCTCTTTCCACCACCATTTTTTGTGTCCGTCTTCCTGGAATCAATCAGCGGGTATAATGAATCCCTCTCTCTCTCCCTCTCTGCTTTTTCACGCTCTCTCTCACTCCATGACTCTCCCTCTAACCTCACAGGAAATTGCAGTCATTTTCATGTTAAATTTGCACCCTCGTTCTCTCTCTTTCTCTCACTCTCTACATCAGCCATAGTGCTGCTGAGTATGACCTACAAGAAACTGTAATGCCGCATTTCCACTGAGGATTTACCCAGGTGTTTTACCCAAAAGGCTCAGGCTTTTCTGTTTCCATCTACGCAGGCCGGCACCCATGTCTCACTGGGCCATGGCTCCAGCGGACCTGCTCTGACTTGGATGCTATTCTCATTGACAAACATTTAAGGAGAGGCAGCGTGACGAGATTGCAATTTACATAATATGTACATAAACTTTTCAATTTACATTACATCCTTGCTTTACCTTTCGTTGTGGCTGACAACGTGACATTCTTAACATGGAAGTCAGGAGGTAGCGTTCAAGACGTGAGAAATGCGCAAGTTACATTACAGTAATGAGCCAATGGCTAACTTTAACACCTTATCACAAAGCAACAGTCTTGAATGATGCAGAGCTTGTTGATTCTGCTCGCCACAAGTCTTTAGTGTCACACTCCTGATGGAAACACAATAACACTAGAGCTGACATTAACATAAAACACTGGCGGCCCACTGGTGTGGGGTAAGTCTCAATGGAAAAGCAACATCAGTCACTTCATTTGCTTGGATTTTTATTTTCTCTCCTTCTTTCCAGTCTTTCTCACTTCTTCCTCTCTCTTTCCTTTCAGCTCCCCCTCTTCCGTGTTGAGATGTAGTACCTTGGCTTGTGTTGTACCCAGAGGTTCCCTGGCCCACAGCCAGCCATGCAGGAGCTTTCATAGTTAATGAATGCTATTTCTTCCCCTTGTCTCTTCAATCTGCTTAATGTAATTTCACACACAGTTTTGCGGGAATCCGTATGACGTGCATGCATAAGTGTGTGTATGTTTTCCTTTGGGAAGGAGAGAGTCAGGCAATTAATCATTTAAGAGTGTGTACCCTATTTGAATTGCTTCTTATTAGGTTTGGTCATTTTAGGATGATGTTTGTCTCAGTGCATCCAGCCTACTTTTCAGTCCACTTAGGCTACAGTGGGTGACCGAATAAATAAGAAAGGAGCAAAGGTTCCACTGTAAGAGACTTAAAGTAGGCCTACGTCTTTGAAAATAGAGCCTTAATACATTTTCCGATGGTGGACGGGGTGGTGGTGGCTGGCAGTAGTGAATGGACGAAAGTAGTTAAAGAGCGATGAGGCTTGTTCTCTCCCTAATTGAGAATCAATAGGTAAGCCTAGGTGGTGGCAATTGTTGGTTGTTTTTCTCTTCTTTTCATTGGGTCAAAGCTTGTGTTCCAAATGGCACCCTATTCCCTATATGTTGCCTTTATGGTCCCTTTAATTCACTATAAAGGGAATAGGGTGCCATTTGGGATGTAGCCAAAGTGAACTGGCAGCCCACCCTGCCCTGGTTTTGAAAGCTCTCAAATAGCACACTAAGAGCTAGTCAAGTGGGTTTCGTTTTATACTAACAAGGGTGATGTCGCAGCAAGACAGGATCTAGGCCCTGTTCTCTTACCACCATTTACTGTCCTCTCCTGTCTCCCTCATCTTCTGTTCCCTATTTGCCAACAGCAGGGTGTGAGCAGGAGCACTAGCAATAAAGCCTGTCTTTGTGTTTCCTAATTGACTACAAGAAACAGGGAAATTACGCATTACGCTACAACTAGAGACGAAGACATTGGTTGAGTCCCAAATGGTACCCTATTCCCTATCTGGTCAAAAGTAGTGCACTATAGGGAATAGTGTACCATTTGGGACTCATCAATACTCTTTTAAAGATATCCAAGGCAAATGCTTTTTTATTGACATTCAAGGCAAACGGTAGCTTTGAACATGGCAGTTAGTGCTGAGCGATTAGTGCTTTTTGAGGTTGGTTCGATTATAAAAAAAGTAATCACGGTTTTCAATTTCAGTATAATTTTTTTTGGGACATTAAATGCACTATGGATTATTTACATTTACATTTTTACATTTTAATCATTTAGCACACGCTCTTATCCAGAGTGACTTACAGTTAGTGAGTGCATACATTATGTGGGTTGAATGATGTAACAACAGAATAAAACAATGAATCAAAGTCCCATGAAGGTAGTGACTACCCATTACTGCTTATTAACCATGATTTATTCACATTACTTTATTATTTCATTACAAGTCATCATCTCATCTCTATGCTATGCTGTCTGACAAAATCAAAATATAGTAGTTCTTCAAAGTAAATAAGGCATACTTTTATGACTGCAGAATAACAACTATCAATCACTTAGATTATGTATTTTCAGGGAGGGATACCTCGCGAAGCAACTGCTCTCTATCCCTCTCCATCGTGCCTTCTCTATTCTTTTCGTATCCGTGTCTGCTCCACACAGAACGGACAAGTAGGCAGACGCACAATGGATTATGGTCATTGTAGTTGATAACCATGTTTTCGGCGCTAAACTATGTAGAATATTGGCCTGTTGGAAACTACTACATCGCACAGTTCGGGCTTGATCTGATTTATCTCTACAGAAACTGCTCATCAAGCTCACAGAAACAAAAATAACAAAATGGAATTCAAATAATTGAACTGACGTCGGTCAATGAGTTGTTTAAAAAACGAAAAATAACTGACATTTCGGTTAATCGCTCAGCACTAATGGCAATAGCTTTTAACGTTGCTCGCTTGGTTAGGCTATGCTTTCTATGCACACTGCTGTCATAAAATCCTGTTATTTGCAGTGATGCTAATTCAGAAAGATGGCACGCTGCAGGGTTCTGACCGTCTCACCCCAACCCACTCTCCCTCTCTCCCCTACTTCCCTCTCTCTCCTTGTCTTCCTCCTCTCTTCTCTACTCTTTCCTCCCCCTCTTCACCCCACCCCCACCTCTCTTTTGACTCTCCCCTCTCACTGTCTCGCCGCTTCTACCTCCACCCTCTCTCCCTGCCTCCCTCTCTCTCTTCCTTCCCCTCTCTCCCTGCCTCCCCTACCCCCTCTCCCCCAGCTCCTGGGCCTGTGTGTGCTGTGCGTGGGGGTGTACGCGGAGGTGGAACGCCAGAATAACCGTACCCTGGAGGGGGTGTTCCTGGCCCCTGCTGTGGTGCTCATCCTGCTGGGCCTGGTGATGTTCACCGTCTCCCTGGTGGGCATGGTGGGGTCCCTCAGGGACAACAAGACCCTGCTACACATGGTGAGAGTGGGGAGGGATGGAGCGGTGGGGAGAGGAGACCCTGCTACACATGGTGAGAGAGGGGAGGGATGGAGCGGTGGGGAGAGGAGACCCTGCTACACATGGTGAGAGAGGGGGGCGGGAGGAGGAATGGAGAGGGAGATGAGAGAGGGAGGAAAGGAGGCAGGGGGAAGGTATGGAGGAGGAAGCACATGGTGAGAGAGTAAAGGGATGGGGATGGAGGGGTAGAGAAGGGAGGAAAGGAGGGCGAGAGGGGGAGGAAATGGTGGAGAAGAGTAGGGATAGAGACATAGGGAGGAGAAGAACCCCCTCACATAGAGCGGGGTGGGAGAAAGGGATGGAGAAGTTGAGGGGGTAGGGAGGGAGGAGGGGACTGACTGGGGGTATGTCAGTAAGCCGTCAGTAAGCCTGAGGACGGTTGCCTATCTCAGCCCAGCAAGCCACCTGCAGGCCAGTTTGTTCTCAATCAATTATCCCTCCCTCCAAACTGGGCTATACAGATGGCAGCTAAAGTCCCCCTGAACTCTGTCTCTCTGGTTTGTGTCATGCTAAGTTCATTCTAAGTCTCTCTTCCGCTCTCTCTCCCCCCTTCCCCTCACGTCCTCTCTCGCTCTCTATTCAATTCAAAGGGCTTTAGTGGCATGGGAAACATGCCAAAGCAAATGGAATAGACAATAACCAAAAGGGAATGAAAGAAGGGAAATGAACATCTCTTTTTCTCTCTCTCCTCTCCACCAGTTCTTGTGTGTTCTGTGTGTCCTACTGTTCCTGCAGACTGTGGCTCTCATCGTTGCACTCATCTTTGAGAAGAAGGTCAGTTCTCTAATCTCTGGCACCTACACACATGCATGCACACACATCTGTAACATGGTACAGCAGTGTCCCCTCTGGCATAGCCTTCAGCCACGATAAGATCACATCACAGCAGCATTCAATGTGATGGAGGATGACTTTCATCGCTCATCATCCCCACCCCTCTCTCTCTACTCTTCCTCCTCTCTCTCTCTCTCCC
Source organism: Coregonus clupeaformis (assembly GCF_020615455.1). NCBI lineage: Eukaryota > Metazoa > Chordata > Actinopteri > Salmoniformes > Salmonidae > Coregonus > Coregonus clupeaformis. The sequence goes on from NC_059207.1 coordinate 48,388,356, forward strand.
TGTAGACATCAGCCTTGTTCCAAAGCAGCATACGAGAGGGAATTAAACACTATTACGATGATCTGGACTTCAAAAACATCTTGGACTTTGTGCAACAGAAGGTACGATTTGTAAGTCGCTCTGGATAAGAGCGTCTGCTAAATGACGTAAATGTAAGAGAGGACTCGCTTTTCATTAACAGAAGCAACAGACAGGAAATAGTGACGTGGGTCTGGATGTGTGTGTGTATTGAATGTAGGATACACTGAGATGGATAGAGTATGATTGATGACTGAAAAAACAACAGACTGAAGCCTGTCATTATTAAATCCTCCCCCACTACACACACACAAACACGCTAGCTTTTGAGAGGTTGGCTAATTTAGTATTTTATCTCTGCCATTCATCCTGGTTAATTAATCAGACGACATTATAAGCCTCACTGCTGCAGGCATTCAGTTCTTTCATTTTCCACCATTGTTCACACCTCTCAAAGCTTTCATTTCCGTCTTTGTAACAAATGGCACACACGATTCCCTACATAGTCTGCTACTTTTGACAGAGCCCTATGAGGCCTGGTCAAAAGTAGTACACTATATAGGGAATAGGGTGCCATTTGGGGAACATTTGTTGTCATTTGTACTGCTATTAGGGTGCCTCTATCTCAATCACCAGCGGAGTACCAAGCTGTTGAGCTTCACAAAGAGAACAAATACAATAACATTTACATTTTAGTCATTTAGCAGACGCTCTTATCCAGAGCGACTTACAGTTAGTGAGTGCATGCATTTTTCATACTGAATAACTAGCTGCTGCTGCCACTATAATGATACCAAAATATACCAAAAGCGTTGACCTGCTGTCGTTGCTCTACATTGTCCCACTGGGGCGGCAGGTAGCTTAGTGGGTAAGAGCGTTGTGCCAGTAACCGAAAGGTTGCTGGTTCTAATCCCCCAGCCGACTAGGTGAAAAATCTGTTGATGTGCCCTTAAGCAAGGCACTTAACCCTAATTGCTCCTGTAAGTCGCTCTGGATAAGAGCGTCTGCTAAATGACTAAAATGTAAAATGTAAAAATGTCCCAGGGCTGCTATCAACATGCTAGGTTATCCATCTGATTTCCTACAGCCAGGAGTTTTTATTTGAGTGTCAGAAAGTCCTGGTTTACCTGGGCCCTCTCTGGCAATCTCCACATCGATATCCATTTGCTGGGGGAAATGGGTGTGAGATTAAAGTCAATGAATGAAGCCAGCCCTGCCCTGGGTTGAAGGGATAAGAATGGGTGCTTCCCAAATGGCTATTATCTACAGTGAGGGGAAAAAAGTATTTGATCCCCTGCTGATTTTGTACGTTTGCCCACTGACAAAGAAATTATCCGTCTATAATTTTAATGGTAGGTTTATTTGAACAGTGAGAGACAGAATAACAACAAAAAAATCCAGAAAAACGCATGTAAGAAATGTTATAAATTGATTAGCATTTTAATGAGGGAAATAAGTATTTGACCCCCTCTCAATCAGAAAGATTTCTGGCTCCCAGGTGTCTTTTATACAGGTAACGAGCTGAGATTAGGAGCACACTCTTAAAGGGAGTGCTTCTAATCTCAGCTTGTTACCTGTATAAAAGACACCTGTCCACAGAAGCAATCAATCAATCAGATTCCAAACTCTCCACCATGGCCAAGACCAAAGAGCTCTCCAATGATGTCAGGGACAAGATTGTAGACCTACACAAGGCTGGAATGGGCTACAAGACCATCGCCAAGCAGCTTGGTGAGAAGGTGACAACAGTTGGTGCGATTTCTCGCAAATGGAAGAAACACAAAATAACTGTCAATCTCCCTCGGCCTGGGGCTCCATGCAAGATCTCACCTCGTGGAGTTGCAATGATCATGAGAACGGTGAGGAATCAGCCCAGAACTACACGGGAGGATCTTGTCAATGATCTCAAGGCAGCTGGGACCATAGTCACCAAGAAAACAATTGGTAACACACTACGCCGTGAAGGACTGATATCCTGCAGCGCCCGCAAGGTCCCCCTGCTCAAGAAAGCACATAATGTCCTCAGGGATCCAGTCCAAGGTGACAGGGAGGTTCTGACCTGAGCAGGGAAGCAGTCACTCACTGGGATTGTTTTCTCTGACTTCATTAAGATACATGCTGCCTGTGTTTGGTGCTGTTTTAAGATTGATGTACCAGTTAACTTTATCCTCTGATTTAAACTAACTCTCTCTCTCTCTCTCTCTCTCTCTCTCTCTCTCTCTCTCTCTCTCTCTCTCTCTCTCTCTCTCTCTCTCTCTCTCTCTCTCTCTCTCTCTCTCTCTCTCTCTCACATTCTCTCTCTCTCTCACACATTCTCTCTCTCTCTCTCTCTCTCTCACACATTCTCTCTCTCTCTCTCTCACATTCTCTCTCTCGGTTTCTCTTTCTCTCTCCCCCTCTTTCTGTATCTATCTCTTTCTCTCTGTTTCTTTTCCTCTCCAGTTCTCTTGTTGTGGTGGGGACGAGTACAAGGACTGGGGTGTCAATCAATACCATTTCTGCAATGGCACCGGGCCACTGGCCTGTGGCGTTCCTTATACATGTTGTGTCCGCCGCAAGGTGAATGCTATCATCAACACGCACGCACACACTCAGTTGATTTTTTAAACCTCCGCTGGCACCATGCTCCAGCTCCTCTGCCTGTCACCTGTTACCTAGACTGTGTCGTGTGTGTGTGTGTCAGGTAGGAACTGATAACACATAAACCTTAGCCAATATTATACCTGCCCTCCCTATCATCTGCTCACATCTCTGGGGAGACATGTCTCTGTGGATCTCATTTAGTGCTCCTCCAGACACACACAAAACACTGAGCCTTGCAGGGGTAGTGAGAAGCATCAGTGACCTGTAGCAATAAGGGATCTTCATTTCATTTAAACGAAGATCAGTTCTGGGAAACTGAAGAAGTCTCTAAACCCCAAATCAATACTCTACTCTTTAAATCATACACTAAGACCCTGTTATTTGTAAAGGTGATCTTCACACCCAGATGAAATGGGGGTGAATGTCATTCTGCCACACAGAATCACATACCCATCAGGGAGACCTTTCCTTGTGCTTTGATGAGTAAGTTAACCATGTCCTAGCTCCAACAACGTCTACTGTTCATCTTTGGTGTTTGCGTGCACAGGTCAGATATTGTGAGAGACAGAGTAAGAAAGAAAGCCAATCAGACCTCTAGCCATGAGTTGAGTGAGTGACTGGAGGGATCCATGTTCTGCTCTCAGTACAGCCCTTCTCCACCTGCCTCATGCTGCATTACTAGGCAATTAACGCTGGTTGAATTGGTTACAGTGAAATGTGTAGAGTCACTCAGGCACAGGAAGAGACCCCGAGGCCTTGGCGTCAGTTGAGGGAGTGGGAGCTAATTAAATCAATTTACTGAACTCATGATTCATTTTCTCGCTCCCTGTCTAACTCACCCTCTTGCTCTCTCTCTCTCTGTTTCTCTCTCACTCCGTCTTTCTCTCTCTCTCTGCCTTGTCTGTTTGTCTTTCTGCTCTCTCTGTCTCTCGTCTTTCCCTCTTCCTCTGGTCTGTACCCACGCAGGGCAACTCCACAGCACCACCAAGCTATAAACACTGATTAGGGAATGTCCAGCTCTCTGCCATGTACTCCACAACGTGTGTGTGTGTGTGTCGGTGTCCTGCGTGCATAAATGTACTTTTAACAACAAGCATACTTACTTGACTTCAAAAAAACAAAATGAATAAATGTCCGTTCTTTGCACATGACTTCATAATCGTATTCTCTTCCTTTCACGTTTTTCCCAGGTGGGAGAGGTTGTCAACACTCTTTGTGGTTACAAGACTCTCAGCCAGCAGGTAAGGGGAAGATAAGTGATATCCCAGTCCTAATAGGCTGTGAAATCTTTACCCCCTCCATTTCCCCTCAGTGTGCTGCTTGTTTGTTGGCCTTCATTAGTCTGTGGAGCTTGTCATTCTGCACAGAGACAGAAGCTATGTTTCAAATGGCACCATATTCCATATATGGTGCACTACTTTTGACCAGGGCCTGCATAGGTTGTGCACTATATAGGGAATAGGGTACCATTTGGGATGCAACACGGAAAAGAGCAGCAGCAGGAGAATTGACTTTCATGGCCCCAAAATGTTTGTTCTCTAGCTGCTGCATGCGGTAAATAAGGTAATTGGGTATCACTGTATTATGGCTGCTGGTATTGGAATATTGATTCAGCTGTCTCTGTTTTCTGTCTTTGAGCTGTTCTTCAACATATTTTCTTTGATACAGTTTTTTTGGGGGAATAGTTTAACAGATTTTTAAAGGCAAAGTATTAGTTTGTCGTAATATAATGTATTTTCCCACTGTTTTTCTATTAATGTTAGCATTGTAGTGCCTCATCATTGTGAAATGACTGTCTTTGTTTTTGCCTTAATGCGATGTATACAAACTGAATTACAATCAGTCAAATGCATTTCATGTAGTCTCTCTCTCTTCCTCCCTCTCTCATTCATTCTGCCGGTCTCCTTTCTTTCTCTGTCAGCGTGAGCTCCTGGATGAGGTGATCCATGTGCGAGGCTGTATCCATGCTGTCAACCTGTGGATGGGTGACAACGTGGGAGCAACTATCGGGCTATGCTGTGCTATAGGTCTGCCACAGGTCAGTCACAGACTCACACACTCGCTTGCGCCAGGTGAGAGAGTGTGTGTGCGTGTGTATTTATTCACTCAGTCTTTCATTTTTTACATTTTAGTCATTTAGCAGATGCTCTTATCCAGAGCAACTTACATTATTTTTTTATTTTTCATACTGGCCCCCCGTGGGAATCGAACCCACAACCCTGGCGTTGCAAACGCCATGCTCTACCAACTGAGCTGCATCTCTGCCGGCCATTCCCTCCCCTACCCTGGGCCAATTGTGCGCCGCCCCATGGGTCTCCCGGTCGCGGCCGGCTACGACAGAGCCTGGATTCGAACCAGGATCTCTAGTGGCACAGCCTTAGACCACTGCGCCACTCGGGAGACTATCCCCGGGAGGTTTCTCCCAGCCCCATTTGCATTTTGATTGCCTCCTAGCCAGTCTGTGTCTCTGTCCACTGCTTTATTAGTATTTTGTCTGCCTCACACACAGAACTAAACAATGTCTGCGTTCCAAATGGCACACTATCCCCTATATAGTGCACTACTTTTGACCAGGGCCCATAGGGAATAGGGTGCCATTTGGAACACGCACAATGTGATGTGAATGGTGTCTGTAGTAAGCACTCCCCCTGATGTACATTTGGGCTTAGCTAGGCAACCCTCTCCCTGCACTGTTGGCAACATGGCCTAGCCTACATGTAGCTTAGCCAGTTTACACTTCATGATACAGTACCTCTAACGTTAATGCTTTCATAACCAACAAGGAGCTGGATGATTTTATTGTGTTCAACTCAATTTGAATAAATCAGAGTTTTTTGTTTACTCTTATTATCTATTCACTTTGATTCATTTTTAGTTCTAGTTTAGAGCGTTCGTCTGTCTGCCTCGCACTTCTTTTGTCTCCCCCACCCTATCTCACTTCTTTTGTCTCCCCCACCCTATCGCACTTATTTTGTCTCCCCCACCCTATCTCACTTCTTTTGTCTCCCCCACCCTATCGCACTTCTTTTGTCTCCCCCACCCTATCGCACTTCTTTTGTCTCCCCCACCCTATCGCACTTCTTTTTACTTTTATCCTCTCTCTATTCCTGGCCTCCTGTGCTGTGAAAGTTTTGCAGCCAGACTTCTATGCGATCCCCCTTGGAGATGTGTAATTACACCATACTGATTCTGCAGCAGCTGCACTATTAGATGATTAGCCTAATCTTTGGGGATGAGGTGCAATACAGACAGTACACCAGGGTTCACTAGACCACAAACTGTCTGCAGAAAACGTTCTCATACTGAAAAGGAAACTGAGGGTTCTTATCAGGCAAGCTCAGCTGGGAACTAGTTAATTTCAAAGCACTTGGGAATGGACAGCTGCACACTCAAGTTGGCTTGCCCAGGCATTGCCCACCTTGGGACCAAAGTAAGATATTACTTAATTGAAAAGTTGGATGTGTGTATGCCTCTGCAACTTTTGTGGTGTCAGGTACATACAAGCACATTAAACACACACGACAGTGCATTCTATTTAAATACATAGTTACATGGTCTAAACTGGTTTCTATGCGGTGGTCCTTGAATATCCATCTGGAATATTTCCCCCTGGCTGTGGGTACCAGTTCCTATGGGCCCTGGTCAAAACTATATAGGGAATAGGGTGTCAGAGTTCGATCCCCAACCGAGTCAAACCAAAGACTGTAAAAATGGGACCCAATGAATCTCTGCTTGGCACTCAGCATTATGGAGACAGATTGGGGGTAAGGCCATGCGATAGCCTAGGGTCCTGTCCAGGAGGTGTACTTGTACATCAAGCTGCCTCACGCTACAGAACCAGAAGATAGGCTCCTGCAAGGCTACTTCCATCTCTGCTGTGTACCCTGTCTCTCTCTCCAGCCTGCAGAGCTGTGGGTACTAGTCACAGTGTCCGAGTCTAAATGTAACTGGTCTCTCTGCTGTGTGTCTCTCCAGCTGATGGGCATCGTGCTGAGCTGTATGTTCTGGAACCTGCTGGTGGAGATGAATGAGTCCATGGACATGGTGGACTTCAAGATCCTCAAGAGGGCTGGCTTCGAGTACAGCGAGCTGGACCTGGCTGGTGCTGGCTGCTGCCTGTGTCTACCCAGAGACGGAGGCTACCTCCCCCTGCCAGCCTTAAACCCCATCTTGTCTGACCCTGACCTAAAGCCCATCCCCATCCGGGTCCAGCGGCCCCTGCCCGTCCAGGTCCATAGGCCCCTGGCCCAATCACTCCAAGACCTCCAGCTATCTGGGCTTAGACTGGACGAGGTAGACATTGGGCGTAAGCAGAATAAGCAGAAAAGAAGGGAATATTGATTTTTGAATTTCCTCTGAGTTGTTTTGTTATTGTTTCGGTCACTCTGTTTGTTGAAGGACAGGTTAGACCTGTTGCACTATTTGGTGATCAAACCAATCAATGGTCATTCACTGACAGGATTACAGGTTATAATGGCCACGTTCCTAGCTGACTACATTGAAGACGCATGCCAGATCTCAAAACGCCTGGATAGGTGTTGAACATATCAGCTAACCACATTATATGATATAGCAATCTGATGACTGACTGTGCAGTTGATGACGTGACACACAACCATTGGTTGATGCAATGCATGTAGTTGGCCTGGAACCCGACCAGAGGTTTGGCACTTTGGAAAGGCATTATTGGAGCAATCGTTATCCTGTTTTTTATAATTGATTTGTCTTTCAAAGAACAAGGTGCTGCAGTGGCTTTTAGACACTAATTTAAGTGTTGTTTTTACCTTTTTAAAATAGAGCTTTCAAATGGAGCTGCGGTCTCTGCATTATTTTGATATTTCCTATAATTTGTTCCAGGTATTTTATAAATATTTTATTTTGAGCTGCATCTCATGTGCTAAAGCATACCTCAGGCTGTATTCAAATGAACCAGTAGTCAGAAGACAATTCACATGTTTATTTACTATACAGACTTGAAATTCTTAGTTTGAGATGATCATTCTAGTCAGAGCAGAGGAATGGGAGTAGCCAATCTTGTCTTGCATCTCGTGCAATGTCTGTGAAGGATGTGTAGCCTGTTTCTTTTTTAGTATGAACTCTTTGATGTATGTATGTATGTATGTATGTATTTATTGAGGAACAAAGTGGAAAGCATGTGTGTTTTGTATTTTAATGAAGTTAAAAAAGGAAACTTTACAGCTCTTTTAGGGTCTCATCAGGGGGTTTTCAGTCTCTTCCATTTTTTAAAGACTTGTTTTTATATACCGGTACTTAGCTTTTTTGAAACAAAACCAATGTTATAAGGGATACAACAAATCCATGTTAAGCTAGGATATTTTTCATATCTAATCTGATTTATTGCACTGTTTGAGCTTCATCTTAGCTCTGGCCTTGTATAAACACTACTGTCATTGTCAATAAAGCTGTTTTGAATTTGATTTCTTTGCTGTAATGTCATCTATATTCTGCCTTTAAACGTTTGATGCCTGCAAACATCTCCCATGTAAAGTGTGGCTGCGTCTGATATGTCACTATAACCCTATGGGCTCTGGCTCCTGTAAGTCGCTCTGGATAAGAGCGTCTGCTAAATGACTAAAATGTAAAATGTAAATGATCAAAAGTAGTACACTACTATATGGAGATTAGGGTGCCATTTCAGACGCGTCCTGTCTTTTAACGATGCTGTAATGGTCACATGGTTGATGTGGTGGATTTCCTGGGTCTGCTTCCCAAATGGCACACTATTCCCTATATCATGCTAAATGGGTTATTCTTCAGAAGTGGTACAAATTGGGGGTTGGAAAAATATGCAAATGTGTATCCTATTTTTCCAAAACTTTCAGCACACGTATTCCAACATGTGTCATGTAGACATATACTATATATACTATGCCTTCGGAAAGTATTCAGACCCCTTGACTTTTTCCACATTTTGTTACGTTACAGCCTTATTCTAAAATGTATTCAATTGTTGTTTACCCTCAATCTACACACAATACCCCATAATGACAAAACAAAAACAGGTTTTTAGAAATTGTTGCTAATTAAAAAAATAAAGAAAAAAAGAAATATAACATTTACATAAGTATTCAGACCCTTTACTCAGTACTTAGTTGAAGCACCTTTGGCAGCGATTACAGCATTGAGTCTTCTTGGGTATGACGCTACAAGATTGGCACACCTGTATTTGGGTGGTTTCTCCCATTCTCTGCAGATCCTCTCCCTCTCAAGCTCTAAGGTTGAATGGGGAGCGTTGCTGCACAGCTATTTTCAGGTCTCTCCAGAGATCGGGTTCAAGTCGGGGCTCTGGCTGGGCCACTCAAGGACATTCAGAGACTTGTCCTGAAGCTATTCATGCGTTGTCTTGGCTGTGTGTTTAGGGTCGTTTTCCTGTTGGAAGGTGAACCTTTGCCCCAGTCTGAGGTCCTGAGCGCTCTGGAGCAGGTTTTCATCAAGGATCTCTCTGTACTTTGCTCCATTCATCTTTCCCTCAATCCTGACTATTCTCCCAGTCCCTGCCACTGAAAAACATCCCCCACAGCATGATGTTGCCACCACCATGCTTCACCGTAGGGATGGTGTCAGGATTCATCCAGACGTGATGCTTGGCATTCAGGCCAAAGAGTTCAATCTTGGTTACATCAGACCAGAGAACCTTCATGGTCTTAAGAGTCTTTAGGTGCCTTTTGGCAAAGTGGGCTGTCATGTGCCTTTTACTGAGGAGTGGCTTCCGTCTGGCCACTCTACCATAAAGGCCTGATTGGTGGAGTGCTACTGAGATGGTTGTCCTTTGGAAGGTTCTCCCATCTCCACAGAGGAACTCTGGAGCTCTGTCAGAGTGGCCATTGGGTTCTTGGTCACCTCCCTGACCAAGGCCCTTCTCCCCCGATTGCTCAGTTTGGCTGGGAGGCCAGCTCTAGGAAGAGTCTTGGTGGTTCCAAACTTCTTCCATTTAAGAATGATGGAGGCCACTGTGTTCTTGGGGATCTTCAAAACTGCAGACATTTTTTGGTACCCTGCCCCAGATCTGTGCCTCGACACAATCCTGTTTAGGAGCTCTACGAACAATTCCTTCAAACTCATGGCTTGGTTTTTGCTCTGACATGCACTGTCAACTGTGGGACCTTATATAGACAGGTGTGTGCCTTTCCAAATCATGTCCAATCAATTGAAATGTATACAGTGGGGGAAAAAAGTTTTTAGTCAGCTACCAATTGTGCAAGTTCTCCCACTTAAAAAGATGAGAGAGGCCTGTAATTTTCATCATAGGTACACGTCAACTATGACAGACAAAATGAGAAAAAAAATCCAGAAAATCACATTGTAGGATTTTTTATGAATTTATTTGCAAATTATGGTGGAAAATAAGTATTTGGTCAATAACAAAAGTTTCTCAATACTTTGTTATATACCCTTTGTTGGCAATGACACAGGTCAAACATTTTCTGTAAGTCTTCACAAGGTTTTCACACACTGTTGCTGGTATTTAGGCCCATTCCTCCATGCAGATCTCCTCTAGAGCAGTGATGTTTTGGGGCTGTCGCTGGGCAACACAGACTTTCAACTCCCTCCAAAGATTTTCTATGGGGTTGAGATCTGGAGACTGGCTAGGCCACTCCAGGACCTTGAAATGCTTCTTACGAAGCCACTCCTTCGTTGCCCGGGCGGTGTGTTTGGGATCATTGTCATGCTGAAAGACCCAGCCACGTTTCATCTTCAATGCCCTTGCTGATGGAAGGAGGTTTTCACTCAAAATCTCACGATACATGGCCCCATTCATTCTTTCCTTTACACGGATCAGTCGTCCTGGTCCCTTTGCAGAAAAACAGCCCCAAAGCATGATGTTTCCACCCCCATGCTTCACAGTAATTATGGTGTTCTTTGGATGCAACTCAGCATTCTTTGTCCTCCAAACACGACGAGTTGAGTTTTTACCAAAAAGTTATATTTTGGTTTCATCTGACCATATGACATTCTCCCAATCCTCTTCTGGATCATCCAAATGCACTCTAGCAAACTTCAGACGGGCCTGGACATGTACTGGCTTAAGCAGGGGGACACGTCTTGCACTGCAGGATTTGAGTCCCTGGCGGCGTAGTGTGTTACTGATGGTAGGCTTTGTTACTTTGGTCCCAGCTCTCTGCAGGTCATTCACTAGGTCCCCCCGTGTGGTTCTGGGATTTTTGCTCACCGTTCTTGTGATCATTTTGACCCCACGGGGTGAGATCTTGCGTGGAGCCCCAGATCGAGGGAGATTATCAGTGGTCTTGTATGTCTTCCATTTCCTAATAATTGCTCCCACAGTTGATTTCTTCAAACCAAGCTGCTTACCTATTGCAGATTCAGTCTTCCCAGCCTGGTGCAGGTCTACAATTTTGTTTCTGGTGTCCTTTGACAGCTCTTTGGTCTTGGCCATAGTGGAGTTTGGAGTGTGACTGTTTGAGGTTGTGGACAGGTGTCTTTTATACTGATAACAAGTTCAAACAGGTGCCATTAATACAGGTAACGAGTGGAGGACAGAGGAGCCTCTTAAAGAAGAAGTTACAGGTCTGTGAGAGCCAGAAATCTTGCTTGTTTGTAGGTGACCAAATACTTATTTTCCACCATAATTTGCAAATAAATTCATTAAAAATCCTACAATGTGATTTTCTGGATTTCTTTTTCTCAATTTGTCTGTCATAGTTGACGTGTACATATGATGAAAATCACAGGCCTCTCTCATCTTTTTAAGTGGGAGAACATGCACAATTGGTGGCTGACTAAATACTTTTTTCCCCCACTGTATATGGAATAGGGTGGCATTTTAGACACCCTGGGTCTGCAAAGCAGCGTTCTGTTTGTGGTTGGCACGCAGGGCACATTGCAGCAGATGCTTGGGCACAGGCCAGAGATTACTGCTGCTTCTGTCTCACTTCTATGGTTGGGTTTGATAGCACCACAACCAGTAGCCTGTGCTTTGAGCTAATATAAGGCCTATGCACTTTGCATTCACTAAAAAGGGAAATTTAATTTCACTGATGCATTTCTGAAATGGGGAACTACCAATGGCCTATCCTATAAATCAAATCAAATGTTATTTGTCACATGCGCCGAATACAACAGGTGTAGACCTTACAGTGAAATGCTTACTTACAAGCCCTTAACCAACTATGCAGTTTTAAGAAAAATAAGTGTTCAGTAAAAAATTGATAACTAAAAAATAACAAATAATTAAAGAGCAGCAGTGAAATAATAGTAGCGAGGCTATATACAGGGGGTACCGGTACAGAGTCAATGTGCGGGGGCACAGATTAGTCAAGGTAATTGAGTTAATATGTACAGTACCAGTCAAATATTTGGACACACCTACTCATTCAATGGTTATATATATATTTTTTAATACATTGTAGAATAATAATGATGACATCAAAACTATGAAATATCACATATGGAATAATGTAGTAACCAAAAAAGTGTTAAACAAATCAAAATATATTTTATATCCGAGATTGTTCAAATAGCCATCCTTTGCCTTGATGACAGCTTTGCACACTCTTGGCATTCTCTCAACCAGCTTCATGAGCTTCCTGTACACAGCCCATCTGTAATTAGCCCACCCAACTACCTCATCCCCATATTGTTATTTACATTGTTATTTATTTTACTCATTTGCACCCCAGTATCTCTATTTGCACATCATCTTCTGCACATCTATTACTCCAGTGTTACTACTAAATTGTAATTATTTTATACTATGGCCTATTTATTGCCTTACCTCCATAACTTACTACATTTGCACACACTGTATATAGATTTTCTATTGTGTTATTGACTGTACGTTTTTGTTTATTCCATATGTAACTCTGTGTTGTTGTTGTTTTTATCGCACTGCTTTGCTTTATCTTGGCCAGGTCGCAGTTGCAAATGAGAACTTGTTCTCAACTGGCTTACCTGGTTAAATAAAGGTGAAATAAATAAAAATAATAATAAAATGAGGTAGTCACCTCGAATGCATTTCAATTAACAGGTGTGCCTTCTTAAAAGTTAATTTGTGGGATTTCTTTCCTTCTTAATGCGTTTGAGCCAATCAGTTGTGTTGTGACAAAAGATAGCCATATGTGGTTAAAGACCAAGTCCATATTATGGCAAGAACAACTCAAATAAGCAAAGAGAAACGATAGTCCATCATTACTTTAAGACATGAAGGTCAGTCAATACGGAACATTTCAAGAACTTTGAAAGTTTCTTCAAGTGCAGTCGCAAAAACCATCAAGCGCTACGATGAAACTGGCTCTCATGAGTACCGCCACAGGAATGGAAGACCCAGAGTTAACTATGCTACAGAGGATAAGTTCATTAGAGTTACCAGCCTCAGAAATTGCAGCCCAAATAAATGCTTCACAGAGTTCAAGTAACAGACACATCTCAACATCAACTGTTCAGAGGGGACTGTGTGAATCAGGCCTTCATTGCTGCAAAGAAACCACTACTAAAGGACACCAATAATAAGAAGAGACCTGCTTGGGCCAAGAAACACGAGCAATGGACATTAGACCGGTGGAAATGTGTCCTTTGGTCTGGAGTCCAAATTTGAGATTTTTGGTTCCAACCGCCGTGTCTTTGTAAGACACAGTGTGGGTGAACGGATGATCTCCGCATGTGTATTTCCCACCGTAAAGCATGGAGGAGGAGGTGTTATGGTGTGTGAGTGCTTTGCTGGTGACACTGTGATTTATTTAGAATTCAAGGCACACTTAACCAGCATGGCTACCACAGCATTCTACAGCGATACGCCATCCCATCTGGTTTGGGCTTAGTGGGACTATCATTTGTTTTTCAACAGGACAATGACCCAACACACCTCCAGGCTGTTGTAAGGCTATTTTACCAAGAAGGAGAGTGATGGAGTGCTGCATTAGATGACCTGGCCTCCACAATCTCCCGACCTCAACCCAATTGAGATGGTCTGGGATGAGTTGGACCGCAGAGTGAAGGAAAAGCAGCCAACAAGTGCTCAGCATATGTGGGAACTCCTTTAAGACTGTTGGAAAATAATTCCAGGTGAAGCTGGTTGAGAGAATGCCAAGAGTGTGCAAAGCTGTCATCAAGGCAAATGGTGGCTATTTGAAGATTCTCAAATATAAAATATACTTTGATTTGTTTAACACTTTTTTGGGTACTACATGATTCCATATGTGTTATTTCATAGTTTTGATGTCTTCACTATTATTCTACAATGTAGAAAATAGTAAAAATAAAGATAAACCCTTGAATGAGTAGGTGTGTCCAAACTTTTGACTGGTAGTGTACATGTAGGTAGCGTTATTAAAGTGACTATGCATAGATAATAAACAGAGAATAGCAGCAGCGTAAAAAGGGGGGTGGGGGGACAATGCAAATAGTCTGGGTAGCCATTTGATTAGCTGTTCAGGAGTCTTATAGCTTGGGGGTAGAAGCTGTTAAGAAGCCTTTTGGACCTAGACTTGGCGCTCTGGTACCGCTTGCCGTGCGGAAGCATTTACATTTACATTTTACATTTACATTTTAGTCATTTAGCAGACGCTCTTATCCAGAGCGACTTACAGTTACATGTGCATACATTTAATTTTTTTATTTTTCATACCCCCCGTGGGAATCGAACTCACAACCCTGGCGTTGCAAACGCCATGCTCTACCAACTGAGCTACATCCCCGCCGGCCATTCCCTCCCCAACCATGGACGACGCTGGGCCAATTATGCGCCGCCCCATGGGTCTCCCGGTCGCGGCCGGCTAAGCAGAGAGAACAGTCAATTGCTAGGGTGGTGGGAGTATTTTACAATCTTTAGGGCCTTCCTCTGACACCGCCTGGTATAGAGGTCCTGGATGGCAGGAAGCTTGGCCCCAGTGATTTACTGGGCCGTACCTACTACCCTCTGTAGTGCCTTGCTATCGGAGGCCAAGCAGTTGCCGTACCAGGCGGTGATGCAACCAGTCATGATGCTCTCGATGGTGCAGCTGTAGACTTGTTGAGGATTTGAGGACCCATGCCAAATATTTTCCGTCTCCTGAGGGGGAATAGGCTTTGTCGTGCTCTCTTCATGACTGTATTGGTGTGTTTTACCATGATAGTTTGTTGGTGATGAGGATACCAAGGAACTTGAAGCTCTCAACCTGCTCCACTACAGCCCCGTCGATGAGAATGGGGGCGTGCTCGATCCTCTTTTTCCTGTAGTCCACAATCATCTCCTTTGTCTTGATCACGTTGAGGGAGAGGTTGTTATCCTGGCACCACACGGCCATGTCTCTGACCTCCTCCCTATAGGCTGTCTCATCGATGTTGGTGATCAGGCCTACCACTATTGTGTTGTCGGCAAACTTAATGATGGTGTTGGAGTCGTGCCTGGCCATGCAGTCATGGGTGAACAGGGAGTACAGGAGGGGACTGAGCATGCACCCCTGAGGGGCCCTCATGTTGAGGATCAGCGTGGCAGATGTGTTGTTACCTACCCTTACCACCTGGGGGCGGCCCGTCAGGAAGTCCAGGATCCAGTTGCAGAGGTCGGTATTTAGTCCCAGGGTCCTTAGCTTAGTGATGAGCTTTGAGGGCACTATGGTGTTGAACGCTGAGCTGTAGTCAATGAATAGCATTCTCACATAGGTGTTCCTCTTGTCCAGGTGGGAAAGGGCAGTGTGGAGTGCAATAAAGATTGCATAATCTGTGGATCTTTTGGGGCAGGATGCAAACTGGAGTGGGTCTAGGGATTCTGGGATAATGGTGTTGATGTGAGCCATGACCAGCCTTTCAAAGCACTTCATGGCTACAGACGTGAGTGCTACGGGTCGGTAGTCATTTAGACAGGTTACCTTAGTGTTCTTGGGCACAGGGACTATGGTGGTCTGCTTGAAACATGTTGGTATTACAGACTCAGTCAGGGACAGTTTGAAAATGACAGTGAAAACACTTGCCAGTTGTTCAGCGCATGCTCGTAGTACACGTCCTGGTAATCCGTCTGGCCCTGCGGCCTTGTGAATGTTGACCTGTTTAAAGTTCTTACTTACATCGGCTACGGAGAGCGTGATCACACAGTCTTCCGGAACAGCTGATGCTCTCATGCATGCTTCAGTGTTGCTTGCCTCGAAGCGACCATAGAAGTAATTTAGTTCGTCTGGTAGGCTCGTGTCACTGGGCAGCACGCGGCTGTGCTTCCCTTTGTAGTCTATAATAGTTTGCAAGCCCTGTCGGAGCTGGTGTTGTACGATTCAATCTTAGTCCTGTACTGACACTTTGCCTGTTTTGTGGTTCGTCGGAGGGCATAGCGGGATTTCTTATAAGCGTCTGGTTTGTTGGTGTTAATTGTCAGTCATAGGCTTTCAGTCATAGGTTTCGAAATGGCACCGTATTCCAGGGGTTCAGGGATCCCCTCATAACTCAAGTGAGAGAAATGGTTTACAAGGAGTTTTACTATGACTTCGGCAGTGCATGGCCGGGCAAACCAAATCTCGGGCACTGGGAAGGAACATTTTAAAAGCCAACGTCTTGCCATCGGAGAGAACATTTTGCAGTTTTCAAACTAATTATCTGCAATTCTACATGCCTCTGTTTTGGTAAAAAACTGAGGGATGGGCCTGGAGAAATGTAACCGCTCTCAAATTCATAGACAGAGCTATTGATGCAAGGACTGACCATCCATGATATCTTTCAAGATTCCATGAATATATAATGTTATTCAAAAATGGATGTAGCAACTAAGGATTCTAGCTAAAAAAATTAAATAAAAAAAACTGGGGCTTTTTGGCAAACTTGAGTCAACTTTTTATACGACATGGGTCCCATTATGCTAGGAGAAAACCAAACAATGCATTCCACAGTAAGAACCTTATACCAACAGTCAAGCATGGTGGTGGTAGTGTGATGGTTTGGGGATGCTTTGCTGCCTCAGGACCTGGACGACTTGCCTTAATAGAAGGAACCATGAATTCTGCGCTGTATCAGAGAATTCTACAGGAGAATGTCAGGCCATCCGCCTGTGAGCTAAAGTTGAAGCGCAGCTCGGTCATGCAGCAAGACAATTATCCAAAACACACAATCAAGTCTACATGAAAATGGCTAAAAAGCTACAAATTTGAAGTTTTGGAATGGCCTAGTCAAAGTCCAGACATAATCCCAATTGAGATTTTGTGGCAGGATTTGAAACGAGCAGTTCATGCTTGAAAACCTACAAATGTCGCTGAGTTAAAGCTGTTCTGCATTGAAGAGTTGGCCAAAATCCCTCCCCAGCGACGTGAGAGACTGATCAACAACTACAGGAAGCGTTTGGTTCGAGACATTGCAGCTGAAGTTGGCACAACCAGTTACTGAGTGTAAGGGGGCAATTACTTTTTCACACAGGGGTATTGGGAGTTGCATACGTTTGTTTATGAAATAAATGAAATAAGTATGTAATTGTTGTGTTATATATACACTGCTCAAAAAAATAAAGGGACCACTAAAAGAACACTTCCTAGATCTGAATGAATGAAATAATCTTATTAAATACTTTTTTCTTTACATAGTTGAATGTGCTGACAACAAAATCACACTAAAATTATCAATGGAAATCAAATTTATCAACCCATGGAGGTCTGGATTTGGAGTCACCCTCAAAATTAAAGTGGAAAACCACACTACAGGCTGATCCAACTTTGATGTAATGTCCTTAAAACAAGTCAAAATGAGGCTCAGTAGTGTGTGTGGCCTCCACGTGCCTGTATGACCTCCCTACAACGCCTGGGCATGCTCCTGATGAGGTGGCGGATGGTCTCCTGAGGATCTCCTCCCAGACCTGGACTAAAGCATCCGCCAACTCCTGGACAGTCTGTGGTGCAACGTGGCGTTGGTGGATGGAGCGAGACATCATGTCCCAGATGTGCTCAATTGGATTCAGGTCTGGGGAACGGGCGGGCCAGTCCATAGCATCAATGCCTTCCTCTTGCAGGAACTGCTGACACACTCCAGCCACATGAAGTCTAGCATTGTCTTGCATTAGGAGGAACCCAGGGCCAACCGCACCAGCATATGGTCTCACAAGGGGTCTGAGGATCTCATCTCGGTACCTAATGGCAGTCAGGCTACCTCTGGCGAGCACATGGAGGGCTGTGCGGCCCCCCAAAGAAATACCACCCACACCATGACTGACCCACGCCAAACCGGTCATGCTGGAGGATGTTGCAGGCAGCAGAACGTTCTCCATGGTGTCTCCAGACTCTGTCACGTCTGTCACATGTGCTCAGTGTGAACCTGCTTTCATCTGTGAAGAGCACAGGGCGCCAGTGGCGAATTTGCCAATCTTGGTGTTCTCTGGCAAATGCCAAACATCCTGCACGGTGTTGGGCTGTAAGCACAACCCCCACCTGTGGACGTCGGGCCCTCATACCACCCTCATGGAGTCTGTTTCTGACCGTTTGAGCAGACACATGCACATTTGTGGCCTGCTGGAGGGCATTTTGCAGGGCTCTGGCAGTGCTCCTCCTGCTCCTCCTTGCACAAAGGCGGAGGGAGCAGTCCTGCTGCTGGGTTGTTGCCCTCCTACGGCCTCCTCCACGTCTCCTGATGTACTGGCCTGTCTCCTGGTAGCGCCTCCATGCTCTGGACACTACGCTGACAGACACAGCAAACCTTCTTGCCACAGCTCGCATTGATGTGCCATCCTGGATGAGCTGCACTACCTGAGCCACTTGTGTGGGTTGTAGACTCCGTCTCATGCTACCACTAGAGTGAAAGCACCGCCAGCATTCAAAAGTGACCAAAACATCAGCCAGGAAGCATAGGAACTGAGAAGTGGTCTGTGGTCACCACCTGCAAAACCAGTCCTTTATTGGGGGTGTCTTGCCTATAATTTCCACCTGTTGTCTATTCCATTTGCACAACAGCATGTGACATTTATTGTCAATCAGTGTTGCTTTCTAAGTGGACAGTTTGATTTCACAGATTGACTTGGAGTTACATTGTGTTGTTTAAGTGTTCCCTTTATTTTTTTGAGCAGTGTATATATAAACTCAGCAAAAAAAGAAACGTCCGCTCACTGTCAACTGCGTTTATTTTCAGCAAACTTAACATGTGTAAATATTTGTATGAACATAACAACATTCAACAACTGAGACATAAACTGGACAAGTTCCACAGACATGTGACTAACAAAAATTGAATAATGTGTCCCTGAACAAAGGGGGGGTCAAAATCAAAAGTAACAGTCAGTATCTGGTGTGGCCACCAGCTGCATTAAGTACTGCAGTTCATCTCCTCCTCATGGACTACACCAGATTTGCCAGTTCTTGCTGTGAGATGTTGTATGACCTCCCTACTCTTCCACCAAGGCACATGCAAGTTCCCGTACATTTCTGTGGGGAATGGCCCTAGCCCTCACCCTCCGATCCAACAGGTCCCAGACGTGCTCAATGGGATTGAGATCCGGACTCTTCGCTGGCCATGGCAGAACACTGACATTCCTGTCTTGCAGGAAATCACGCACAGAACGAGCAGTATGGCTTGTGGCATTGTCATGCTGGAGGGTCATGTCAGGATGAGCCTGCAGGAAGGGTACCACATGAAGGAGGAGGATGTCTTCCCTGTAACGCACAGCGTTGAGATTGCCTGCAATGACAACAAGCTCAGTCCGATGATGCTGTGACACACCGCCCCAGACCATGACGCACCCTCCACCTCCAAATCGATCCCGCTCCAGAGTACAGGCCTCGGTGTAACGCTCATTCATTCGACGATAAACTTGAATCCGACCATCACCCCTGGTGAGACAAAACCGTGACTCGTCAGTGAAGAGCACTTTTTGCCAGTCCTGTCTGGTCCAGCGACGGTGGGTTTGTGCCCATAGGCAACGTGGTTGCCGGTGATGTCTGGTGAGGACCTGCCTTACAACAAGCCTACAAGCCCTCAGTCCAGCCTCTCTCAGCCTATTGTGGACAGTCTGAGCACTGATGGAGAGATTGTGCGTTCCTGGTGTAACTCGGGCAGTTGTTGTTGCCATCCTGTACCTGTCCCGCAGGTGTGATGTTCGGATGTACCGATCCTGTGCAGGTGTTGTTACACGTGGTCTGCCACTGTGAGGACGATCAGCTGTCCGTCCTGTCTCCCTGTAGCACTGTCTTAGGCGTCTCACAGTACGGACAATGCAATTTATTGCCCTGGCCACATCTGCAGTTCTCATGCCTCCTTGCAGCATGCCAAAGGCACGTTTATGCAGATGAGCAGGGACCCTGGGTATCTTTCTTTTGGTGTTTTTTAGATTCAGTAGAAAGGCCACTTTAGTGTCCTAAGTTTTCATAACTGTGACCTTAATTGCCTACCGTCTGTAAGCTGTTAGTGTCTTAACGGCCGTTCCACAGGTGCATGTTCATTAATTGTTTATGGTTCATTGAACAAGCATGGGAAACAGTGTTTAAACCCTTTACAATGAAGATCTGTGAAGTTATTTGGATTTTTACGAATTATCTTTGAAAGACAGGGTCCTGAAAAAGGGCTGTTTATTTTTTTGCTGAGTTTATATGAGATCTGCCTGCGGAATGCCTGCCGTACTTCGTGGACGCTGGACCCCAGTTTGAGAAACCCTGCCCTACATAGTGCACTATGTTTGACCACAGCCTTTGGGCCCTGGTCAAAAGTAATGCACTACAGATGTAGGATCTTAATTTGAGCCAGTTTGTTACAGAAGGAAAATGTGAATTATTATGTGGATTATAATTAATATACTATTTTTGTAGGGGTTGATACATTTTTATTTATGTGCCTAATGTGCAGGAAAATTCTCAGTAACAGAAGAGTGATCAAATTAAGATCCTACATCTGTATATTGGGAATGGGATGCCATTTGGGACTCAGCCATAATGTGTGGTATCCCCTTTGACATTTCTGAATGTCTCCTGAGCTGCTGTTTAACACATCAAAGGAGACACTTTACTCTCATGATATAATTCTAAGAAACAGACTCCTGTTGCACATGGGTCGTTCCACGAAAAGAGTGCCTTTTGTGTTTCTTTGATACTTTATGTAGAAATTGTGCACCAATATTGCATTTTAAAGCCTGTTATATTAAATGAAGTGCCCTTTAATATAGACCACATGGAGAATTCAATAAATCAGATTTTCTTATATGAATAAAGGCTAGCTAAAGTGCCAAAATTCAGCATTTTGACATGTCCCTCCGTCAACCCTGTGTTATTTCCAGGAAGAGTTTATCCCTCTTAATCCAAACATTTATCCAAGTTTCACCATCATTGTAAAGCCCTAGTTATTTTGTTGCTTTGACAGTCATTTTTGAAGATTATTATTTATTTCACGTGATTAGTGATTCATTTACTTCTGTCCCTCATTTTAAGGTCAACCCTGTAACATGAACTGAACTATTGTTTAATATGCAAAACTATTCCTTTTAAAATATTTTTTTCAAAATAAACATTGAACATCTAATAGTCAAATCTTAGTGTAAAAGCAGGTGAGCTGGTTCTACTCTTTTTGGCCATTTTCTGGTGGAAAACTGAGCGGGTCGAGCATAACACATCAACCCTGTTACCCATAGATAGACAGGCTAGAAATGTTTTAACAATTTGATGTTTTTTTTGTGAAGGTTGCCTTCAATTGCCACTCCCTGTTGCACACGACAAGCTTCCATTCCTCCTGTCACATGGGAATTTTTGGCTGATTTAAGAAGAAATCGTCAACCCTGTTATGGTCAACCCTGTTACTTTATTTGGCACTTAATAGGCACTTACTATAGTATTGTTTTTATTTATTTAACCTCTTGAGATGGGAAAACATGTTGTTTTTTTCATGTTAAAATTAGGTGAAAGTTACACTTCTCAAAAGGCACCGAATTGGTGGAATGACCCACATACATGTACACAATAATTCATTTCCACAAACAGAACATGGTGAAGCATCTTTTGGACACCCCTCATCTCTCTCTCTCACGGTCTCTCTTCCTCTGCCTCTATGTCTACCCCCTCTCTCTCTCTCTCTCTCTTTCTCTCTCTGTCTCTCTCTTTTCTTACCTCTCTTCTGCCTTTGCGATGGCGATCAAGAGCAGGAATGGAATAATTACATAGAGGCGAGTGGCACAACGGGAGGAAATTAACTGCGTCGCCAAAATAACACACGGTGGCCTGAGTGCAGGAACGGGACGCATCCAAACAGCCATGATTATGATAATATCGACATGAATGCTGTTGTTGTTAATTACCAAGAGCAGACAGGGAGCCTCTCAAGGACAAACCCCCCTGTCCCCCCTCTCCACTCAGACTCACAGGCAGGCAGGGACAGAGTTGTCTACTGAGCTTTGTGATTAACACAGATGCACAATCAATAGCTGGTACAGATAGTGCCTGTTCAGACACACATGGTGGGTGGAAAGAAGGGTTTTGTGTCTATGGTAGTTATGAAGAGAAGACTATAAGAGAACGTGAGAAAGAATTGATGGCATTCTGCCTCATGCTGGGCCTGATTTCCCAATAGCGATGGAACTTAGGCTTACAAGTGTTTTAACGATGGATCTTTTCCAAAACACCATGCAGAGAGAACGGTCGCTAAGTGCTTAATTGGAGCATGTGTCGATACTGATAGGGTCGATAGAAAGGGAGCTCTTCTCTCGAATCAGCTTTCTCCATTCAAATCTTTCCTTAACATTATAATTATTCCACAAGGGTTCTATCCCTACCCCAGAGTGTAATGTGGATTTTAGCAAACAACAGCTAACACATCAAACTCTGAAATCACAGCTAACTAGCTCCTTTTTCATTTGTTTTAGCTATTTTGCATTGACATTTATATCCATGTTAATGATGCTGCTGCATGATTTCCCCTCTAGCTGACCTCCGACACCGTTAACTCTCTATATAATATGCCATTTAGCAGACGCTTTTATCCAAAGCGACTTACAGTCATGCGTGCAAACATTTATTTTTATTTTTTTGTGTATGGGTGGTCCCGGGGATCGAACCCACTACCTTGGCGTTACAAGCGCCGTGCTCTACCAGCTGAGCTACAGAGGACCACATGGGGGAGATTTTGCAACATTGTTGCAAAGGTCGGAGTGGCAAACAGCAAGGTTCATACAAACCTGTGCTGTTGCAAACTAAATGCTAGCCAGAAGCTAGGAAATAATGTGCTTAATAAAAGCATACACTATAGATTAAAAAAGGGGTTCTATATAGAACCTTTTGGTCAAACTGCCATTCCAGCATGATGATGCAAAAGGATGGTGGTTAAACTAGCAAATAGCCTACCAATAAGCAGGTTATTTTAAAATTTATTAGGTGAGCAAAGTTGATTGTTTAATTCAAATATACAGTGCATTCGGAAAGTATTCAGACCCCTTGACTTTTTCAACATTTTGTTACTTTACAGCCTTATTCTAAAATGGATAAAATAAATTGTTTCACTCATCAATCTATACAAAGTACCTTATAATGATAAAGCGAAAACAGTCTTTTTGAATTTTTTGCAAATGTATTAAAAATAAAAAGTAGAAATACCTTATTTACATAAGTATTCAGACCCTTTGCTATGAGACTTGAAATTGAGCTCAGGTACATCCTGTTTCCATTGATCATCCTTGAGATGTTTCTACAACTTCATTGGAGTCCACCTGTGGTAAATGCAATTGATTGGACATGATTTGGAAAGGCACACACCTGTCTATATAAGCCCCACAGTTGACAGTGCATGAGATGGCTTCCGGCCAAACTGAGCAATCGGGGGGGAAGGGCCTTTGTCAGCGAGGTCAGCAAGGTGACCAAGAACCCGATGGTCACTCTGACATAGCTCTAGAGTTCCTCTGTGGAGATGGGAGAACCTTCCAGAAGAACAACCATCTCTGCAGCACTGCACCAATCAGGCCTTTATGGTAGAGTGGCCAGACGGAAGCCATGCCTTAGTAAAAGGCACATGACAGCCCACTTGGAGTTCGCCAAAAGGCACCTAAAGACTCTTAAGACCATGAGAAACAAGATTCTCTGGTCTAACGAAACCAAGATTGAACTCTTTGGCCTGAATGCCAAGTGTCACGTCTGGAAGAAACCTGGCACCATCCCTACGGTGAAGTATGGTGGTGGCAGCATCATGCTGTGGGGATGTTTTCCAGCGGAAGGGACTGGGAGACTAGTCAGGATCGAGGCAAAGATGAACAGAGCAAAGTGCAGAGAGATCCTTGATGAAAACCTGCTCCAGAGCGCTCAGGACCTCAGACTGGGGCGAAGGTTCACCTTCCAACAGGACAACGACCCTAAGCACACAGCCAAGACAACGCATGAATAGCTTCAGGACAAGTCTCTGAATGTCCTTGAGAGGCCCAGCCAGAGCCCCGACTTGAACCCGATCGAACATCTCTGGAGAGACCTGAAAATAGCTGTGCAGCAACGCTCCCCATCCAACATGACAGCTTGAGAGGATCTGCAGAGAGGAATGGGAGAAACTCCCCAAATACAGGTGTGCCAAGCTTGTAGCGTCATACCCAAGAAGACTTGAGGCTGTAATCACTGCCAAAGGTGCTTCAACAAAGTACTGAGTAAAGGGTCTGAATACTTATGTAAATGTGATATTTCCGGGGGGAGGGGGGGTTATTTATACATTTGCAAAAATGTGCAAAAACCTGTTTTTACTTTGTCTTTATTGGGTATTGTGTCTAGATTTATGAGGAAAAAAACAATTTGATACATTTTACAATAAGGCTGTAACGTAACAAAATGTGGAAAAAGTAAATGGGTCTTGAATACTTTCCGAATGCACTGTATGTATCTAAATTATTTATAATAAATTATTTATAGTAAGTATTGGTGATTTAATAGCCTAGTCAATCTTTAATGACTTTTAACACACTCTCTATGTTTTGCTCAGTCTGGCAGTAACCCAACTATCAGAGACAGAGGATTTCGCTTTCGCTGCTGCTGACAACTGCATGTAAATTGTTATTTTAATCTACATCATAATAATGATACATCTGCATAGCCTTTGGTCTTCATTTTGGCAGATTAACTCATGTTTTTGCTATTTTTTTCTTCTTCTCAGGAACCAGCCAGGCAACAACCCATACTATACTGTTCCATAAAGAAGTCAGCCAGGTTGGTACCAAGATTGATGTGGGCCATCATTCAAACAAAGCAATGCCTCCCTGGCCACCAGTGCATATTTTGTCGAGGAATTCCGTAGGGATCTTTTTGTCTCTGTAAAATTAATTATACAAGAAATTGTGATGGAAATGCCTTTATGTGTAAATATAAATATAATAATTACTTAGAGTCACGCGATGATATGTTGTGTGGTCCTCCCACTATGAATCGGGAAAGAATGCAGTTTATTAGGCTACAGATTAAATAAATTATGATGAACTTCACAAGGTGGTGAAAGTGCACACAGTGATTGATGCTCCTTTCCAATAAATATCAAGGGTCTTATTCTGAAGACATGATGTTTGATGATTGGCTGCCTTTTGACAAATAAAAATAATCTTGCTCTTTTGTCCATAATAATCTCCTCATGTAGGCTATTCTACCCACACTGTATCTGCAAGCTGTTGACTAGAGCAGGGTTTTCCAAACTCGGTCCTGGGGCCCCACCTCCTGGGTGCACTTTTTTTTTTGCCCTAGCACTTCACAGCTGATTCAAATAATCAAAGCTTGATTATTAGTTATGCTCTTTTATTCAATTCAGCATACATACAGACTGTCATCATCTTGTGTTGACAATTATGGCCTCAGAATTTGCAAGATATTATATAGGCCTATAGAATAAACCAATTTGTAAGGTGGCAAACAAAATATAGGGTATGGAAATATACATTATGTAGCCTAGGCTATCTAACGTTTTCTTCAGTGGACATCAATGATGAAGTAGGGAATCAGTCCATAAGAGCAAAACATGTATTTCTTACTGAAGCATGGCCATACAGATTTTTTACAGCATACGCAAAGGCAGAGGTAATTGTTGAGAGAACTTTTTACCCTATTAGCCTTTGAGACAAGACATGAGAATTCAATTCAATCATTCAAGCCTAAACTCCATTCCATCTCTTTCTATCAAGCATAAAGGCAGATAAGAGCAGCTCTCTTGGGATTTCTAGACTGTGACAATGTATCTTCAACTTTCGGGAAGCTACCTTTGTGAATTGAGGAAACTATAGCTTGCTTTTGTCTTTATCACATCATTTTGGTTGTATTTGTTGCCTATTTCCAAGCAGGTGTCGTGCTACAGCAGCCCATAACTGTCATCTCTACAGTTCCTTTCCTCTGCAGTTTCTCAAATAGTAGATGCATTTGCTAATTTAGCTAATAATACATATTGCTAATTGCCTCTGTACAGAGCCATGGAGGTGACATTGACTGAGATAAAAAATGTAATTAAATTCAGGGCTCTACAGTGCGACCATTTGCGCCTAAACATACTCGCATATGCGCGTAAATCTTTTGCTGTACGACCTGGAATTTCTATTTAGGAGCATCAGTGCATCTAGAATAAATAAGGATTCTAGCTTTAATATCTCAAATCATTTTCATTGTGCTCCTACATTTCTTTGTGTGCACCTACATTTTTCTACTTAGGCGCACAAGTGCTCCATGTAAAAAAGGTCAGCGTAGAGCCCTGTTTTTATTGTTACGTACACCAAAATATGTTGTTTTACAGGGTCAGCAATAGTGGTACAGCACCCCTGGAACAAATTAGGGTTAATCAACAGACTTTTCACCTTGTCGGCTCAGGTATTTGAACCAGCGAGCTTTCAGTTACTGGCCCAATGCTCTAACTGCAAGGCTACCTGCTGCCCTAAACAAAATCATGAATTATAAAACGTGCCTATGAAGTACTGAAACATACATGAACTGATATAAACTTGCTCATGATTGATAAAATAAACTCACAAATTATAAAACATACTCTCAAATTACTAAAACGTGTGCATGAATTGATATAAAACATGCTCATGATTTATAAAACGATTAATTGTAAAACGTTCCCAAGTGGCTACGGAGACAATCTCAACCACCACCACCCATTCCCGACCAACAGGAACACACAAAAGACAATGACACAAGACACAAAGACCCACAACACACATGCAAGTGCTGCTTTCCAATGTAAGAATGTGTAGGCTATTATATAAAACTTTCCTTCTAATGTTATCTATTGAAAAATGTAAGTCCCGAAAGCAGTTATAGTTCTTATTTCAGATTGACTTCGTCACCAACTGTAGCTAATGTTAGCTAGATTAGCTAAGGGCCAGCTATCTAGTTAGCTAGCCTAGCTAAAATCGGTAGCAAACGTGATGCCAGCCATGTACTATTTTTGGAGGGGTAGCTAACTCAACTAGTGCCTCCAGTCAATGGTCCACATTGATCAATTGTGGTAAAGTTTTTATTTAACTAGGCAAGCCATTTAAGAACAAATTCTTATTTACAATGACAGCCTACGCCGGCCAAACCCTCCCCTAACCCGGACACTGGGACTCTCGATCATGGCTGGATGTGATACAGCCCGGGATCAAACCATGGTCTGTAGTAACACCTCTAGCACTGAGATGCAGTGCCTTAGACCGCTGCGCCACTCGGGAACTAAGTAAACAAGGCTAACTACCGGAGTTAGCTAGCTAACTAGCTAAATCAGTAGCTAACATGATGCTAACCAGATGCTATTTTGGAGGGGTAACCCAGCTAGTTTATCATGTCTTGCATGTCCACATTGACAAATCGTACTATTGCAACTTTGTTTCATGAAAACATCCTGTTGCCAACAAGGGGTGCAACTTTCACTGGGCACATTCTGAAATTGCATTTTTGTCCCCCCCAATTTTATAATTGGAATGTGATACAAAATAGGTGTGCTTTAGGACAATGCGGACACCTCCGAGCGGTCGGGTAGGCTGTTTGGAGTGTTTATCCAACTGGAAAAAAAACTATCATTATATGTCACCCCCACTTCTAAAACCAAAGTTGCGCCCCTGTTGCCAACTATTTTTCAGTGAGATCCGCTATTGGCTCCTTGATTTGTCGCTAGATTACGTTTTGCTGTTGCCGTAACGACGTCACAGCACCCCTTTTTGCCTTGCTGCGACACAGCTGCGGTCTGCGCCGCACACCCCCTCCCCGATTTTCTCGCTAAATTGGTCTACTTTGAAAATGTATGGGTTGCGGGTTTTTGCGCTATTTCAAAGTTGTACCGCGGCCGCCATGGCATTTCTCTAAAAATATATTTCACTGTGACCTGCTGCTGACTGTCAGGCAGTGAGGCAGGCTGTTGTTGAGTTAGTCAGTGGTGGGGAGGGCTAGAGGGTGTGTGTGTGTGTGTGTGTATGTGTGTGTGTGTGTGTTGAGAGAGTTATTGGCTGAGTCACGTGAGCGAGAGGAGAGAGAGCAGCACGCGTGCACTTTGTGACAACCTTTTACCAGTTGTAGGTAGGCTATTTAGATTGTCAATATGGGGACACCTATTTCCAACCCTTTTTCCATAAAACATATTAATACGCTATAACCAGTGGCGATTTTAGCATGTAAATCTTGGTAGGGCAAACAAACAAACAAAGTGGGATGCATGCCAGCAAAGCCACTACACAACATAACACTAAACAATACATTAATTACACTATGACTGTGACAAACGGTGCCCACAAACTGTTGGGGCCTACATAAAGCAGTCCCAACAGCAGTCCCAACACCTTACCACTGCTACACTTGGCTATCAGCGGAGCCTTGTCTGGCAGCGAAACAGTTCATTCAGCTTCAGTTACTGCCTTTTAAAAAACATAGCTGATATGGCTGACTTGCTTAAACAAATGTAGATTCTACTGACAATTGAGATGTACAAACTATGGCATAAGGGGATGACAAGCGGATAAGAGGCAATCCGTAATTTTGATTAAGACATTAATGAGCGAGCTAGGACTAACGTAGTCAATATAACTATTTGTTCAGCACTTTTGAAATGTACAGTAACAGAATTCAGAACATGGGCCACTCTTACAGTGTTCTCCCTGTACACCAAGTCAGAACCATATAATAAATAAAGGGGGCATATAAGCAGACAATGAAAGCTCTTACAATATTCAATGATTACATTTCTCTAAAACAGGATATAGGCTACATGTGCACCACCAAGTCAGTAGGCGAAATTAAGAGGGGAAAATAGACCAAATTACATGGGCAACTACCAGCTTACTACACAACATACATTTAATATTACTTTCTTAGCTACGGTATACATATCTCCCTGGCATATTACATAATTTATGCAGCAGCATACAATACATTTTTGGACTCACTTTGTTGTGCTGTGCTCACTTGAATTCTCTGAAAAAAACAAGGTTGAATCATGATGACGTCAGTGATCTTCAGGTCATAGCTCTAGAAAGAGCCATTCCAGATTTACAATTCCGAGTTGGATGACCGTTCAAAACGTATTTTCCCAGTCTGAGCTAGTTTTTCCCGAGTTCCCAGTTGTCTTGAACTCATTGAAGTCAGATTTCACAGTTCCAAGTTAACAGTTGTTTTGAGCGCAGCACAAAGT
The DNA here is from genome assembly GCF_020615455.1 of Coregonus clupeaformis. Lineage (NCBI taxonomy): Eukaryota > Metazoa > Chordata > Actinopteri > Salmoniformes > Salmonidae > Coregonus > Coregonus clupeaformis. The sequence continues at coordinate 48,417,450 of NC_059207.1, forward strand.
ATGCAAAGCATGCTTCATTGACAGCATGGCAAATGTTGAATGTTTATAATTTTAAGCTTGGAAAAGAGACCCTTAATCACAGACTTGGGACCACACAGCCACTCCACTGAATAGCAGGCTAGTGATTGCTTTGCAATGCTTGCATTAGCCACTGATTCCTTCCAAACCACTCATTGTTGAATTTGTAATTTCCAACTTGTTGTATAATGTTTATGTCCAATGGCCGATGAGCTCTGATACATTTGATCTATTATTTCTCTTCATATGACAAGGATTTAAAAGGATTTGCGAGTAGATTATCGACTTGATTCATTATGATGACTGCTAGCTAAGATTTTGAAAGTATGATGTTGACATGATCAGTCCAATCAAAGCTACTGTAGATATAATGTGATTTGACGTCATTTTATCTATGGCCAATGACCTTGAGCCTTCTTGGATGGCCACTTCTACTGTAAGTCTATGGCAGCACCCAAGGGGCTTGAATTTTCGAGCTCTACCCTTAGATTTGGCGGTGACGTAGTGTCCCCATGAGCAACAGAACACAGAGCCAATCACGCCGCAACTAGAGAACATTACCAACACCTACGCTCCGTATTTTCCGCTGGCTGCCCAACCACCACAGAAAGCACTGAGCTAGGCTGAAACACCTGCATTTTGGAGATGCCTTACTCAATAAAGCAAAAAGGAGACCATGTTTGTATCAAGCAAAGTGCTTTATGCATGCTCAGTTCTTGGGTCTCGGTGGCTGCCCGAGTGGAAATTTGAAATGGAAGTTATGGAACTCCCTAGCGTGGTTCTTTTTATGGGGAAATGTCCTCAATGAAACTGACATTATTAGGCTAAATGTGGAGAATTATAAATTTGTCTCTGTTGGCCATCAAGTAGCCTATTAATGTATATGCCATTGTAGGCTACCATTTGATACAATAAATATGTTGAAATAACGACATCACTGGAGTCATTGCAAATCAATTTGTGCCACTTGTGTAGCCTACCTGGAGCTGGCAACCAAAAGCCTATGACTTCAGTTTGTTGTTGTAGTCTTGTGTTGTTATGAACTCATTAGATTGACGGTAACAGGTGTCAGATTATAGGTAAAACAAATTCTAAAAAAATAAACACTGTTGTTGACAGGCATACTCAGTTCATATCACAGGAGACTGGTGAGGGGAGAACGGCTCATAATAATGGCCAGAATGGAACAAATGGAATGGCATCAAACACCTGGAAACCATGTGTTTGATGTATTTGATACCATTCCAGTCATTACCACGAGCCCGTTCTCCCCGATTAAGGTGCCACCAACCTCCTGTGGTTCATATACATATTGTTAATATTTAATTCAGTGATTGAAATTATGACCCCATCCTCAGTAGCCTATTCCAGCAGGCTATTGGGAAACACAAGCACTTCTTATTGTGAAATAGCCTCGCTATTCATGTTGAATAAATGAGTCTGTTAATTTGAACTAAGCAAGCTGCTAAATCGTTCAGTTTACATCTTGCCTACATCTTGTCTAGGCTACTGTAGACTATCTGAAATTAGACGTAGGCCTATCAGGGGCTATAGACGACCTGCCTTTAGCTAAGCAAACTGGCAAAATTTGAATTACAATCATAAACCCAGATTTTAATCTGTAGCCTATGCCTATTGAAATGACAAGTCAATCTCGCAAATGGGCCATTTATTACGGGTTGTAGTGTTAACATCTGGCACATAATAACAGCACAATTGCCAGAAAATAGCCTAACATTAGTTTTTTTATGTTCATCCAAGTGTTTCTTGCTCAGAGATTTCGAGATCCTCTGTCCAACTTTCATCACTCAAACTATCCTGTCGATTTATCTATAGTTATGCATGTGCTCAAAGGGGATTTATTTACATTTACAGTGGCTTGCGAAAGTATTCATCCCCCTTGGCATTTTTCCTATTTTGTTGCCTTACAACCTGGAATTAAAATTGATTTTTTGGGGGGTTTGTATCATTTGATTTACACAACATGCCTACCACTTTGAAGATGCAAAATATTTTTTATTGTGAAACAAACAAGAAATAAGACAAAAAAACGGAAAACTTCAGCGTGCATAACTATTCACCCTCCCCAAAGTCAATACTTTGTAGAGCCACCTTTTGCAGCAATTACAGCTGCAAGTCTCTTGGGGTATGTCTCTATAAGCTTGGCACATCTAGCCACCGGGATTTTTTCCCAATTTTAGTCTCATCTGACCAGAGTACCTTCTTCCATATTTTTGGGGAGTCTCCCACATGCCTTTTGGCGAACACCAAATGTTTGCTTATTTATTTCTTTAAGCAATGGCTTTTTTCTGGCCACTCTTCCGTAAAGCCCAGCTCTGTGGAGTGTACGGCTTAAAGTGGTCCTATGGACAGATACTCCTTTGGACAGATACTCGCTTTGCAGCTCCTTCAGGGTTATCTTTGGTCTCTTTGTTGCCTCTCTGATTAATGCCCTCCTTGCCTGGTCCGTGAGTTTTGGTGGGCGGCCCTCTCTTGGCAGGTTTGTTGTGGTGCCATATTCTTTCCATTTTTTAATAATGGATTTAATGGTGCTCCGTGGGATGTTCAAAGTTTCAGATATTGTTTTATAACCCAACCCTGATCTGTACTTCTCCACAACTTTGTCCCTGACCTGTTTGGAGAGCTCCTTGGTCTTCATGGTGCCGCTTTCTTGGTGGTGCCCCTTGCTTAGTGTTGTTGCAGACTCTGGGGCCTTTCAGAACAGGTGTATATATACTGAGATCATGTGACACTTAGATTGCACACAGGTGGACTTTATTTAACTAATTACAGTATGTGACTTCTGAAGGTAATTGGTTGCACCAGATCTTATTTAGGGGCTTCATAGCAAAGGGGGTGACGCACCACTTTTCCGTTATTTATATTTAAGAATTTTTTGAAACAAGTTATATAAAAAAGAATCACTTCACCAATTTGGACTATTTTGTGTATTTCCATTACATGAAATCCAAATAAAAATCAATTTAAATTACAGGTTGTAATGCAACAAAATAGGAAAAATGCCAAGGGGGATGAATACTTTTGCAAGGCACTGTATAAACCTGGTTTGAGCCCTGAATTCTGATTGGCTGAAAGCCGTGGTATATCAGACCATATACCACGGGTATGACAAAACATTACTTGTTACTGTTCTAATTACAGTGGTAACCAATTTATAATAGCAACAAGGCACCCCGGGGGTTTGTGGTATATGGCCAATATACCACGACTAATGGCTGTATCCAGGCACTCCACGTTGCGGCACTCTTGTGCTTGTCTCCACCCCCCCACCAGGTGTCTCCCATTTGTCCCCATTATTCCCTGTGTATTTATACATTTTCATTTTAGTCATTTAGCAGACGCTCTTATCCAGTGAGTGCATACATTATTTTGATATATATTTATTTTCATACTGGCCCCCCGTGGGAATCGAACGCACAACCCTGGCGTTGCAAACGCCATGCTCTACCAACTCAGCTACATCCCTGCCGGCCATTCCCTCCCCTACCCTGGACGATGCTGGGCCAATTGTGCGCCGCCCCATGGGTCTCCAGGTCGCGGCCGGCTACGGCAGAGCCTGGATTCAGGATCTCTAGTGGCACAGCTAGCAGTGCCTTAGACCACTGCACCACTCGGGAGATGTTTTATACCAGTGTTTTCTGTTTGTCTGTTGCCAGTTCGTCTTGTCCCGTCATGTCCTACCAGCGTGTTCCCGTGTTTCCTGTGCTCTAGTTTTTGCTTTTCCTAGTCTTCCCAGTTCTGACCTTTCTGCCTGTCCTGGCACTGATCCTGCCTGCCGTCCTGTACCTGCCTGACTCTGATTTGGATTACGACTCTTTGCCTGCCTTGACTTATCTTTTGCCTGCCCCTTGTACTATAATAAATTCTGAGACTCGTACTATCTGTCTCCTGTGTCTGCATCTGGGTCTTAGCCTGAGCCGTGAAACATATACCATACCCCTTGTGCCTTATTGCTTAAATCATAGCATTCAAAATAGTTAAATCTACATCCATTGATGGGAAATGATCTGTCGAGTTTAATAAAGGCAAATTATATTTTCTCTTGCCACATATTCAAATTCCTTTATTACGTCATAGCTTGCAATAATTATTATTTAGAGGAAAACTGAATTTAGCTTCTAACGTCGTTACAAGTTACTATGATATTCCTTCTTAATTGGCTCGATAACGTTATGGAAAAAGGGTTTATTGTATAGATATGGCTACTCCTCTCTTGCTGTGAAAAAAACTAAATTGGGGCTTTTGGGCTGGTTTTGCGTGGACATTTGGCTAGAAATTTGAGCTTAACCTGGCAACCCTGTCTGCCTGTGTATGCATCGTTTCTGGTGTTGCACAGACAACTTCTCCCACCCTCGTTTGAGGCAGAATTTAGTGGGAAAAGTCGCTAAATGCTATCAAAACCAAAGAAACCCTCAGTGTCAAAACCCAAAGGCAGCCTGAAAAGTATCTGAATTTATCGCTAGAATCTTTTACCAACAAAAGTCACTGGAGGGGTCTGAAAACTCCCTAAATATAGCAGCAAAAGTTGCTAAGTTGGCAACACATATATCATTCAGGTAGGCTACAGTAAGTGTAATGGAGTTTGGGCAATGAATGGGACATGTATAGCAGTTCTTTTTTATGTCTGTCTGTTTGTCTGTATGTCTGTCTGTCTGCCTGTCACTGCATGTCTGTCTGTCTAACCTAACTGTCTGTCTGTCTGCCTGTGTCTATCTATACAACATAAATACAGTGATTTTATTATGTTATTACATTATCGGTTGAAGTTATTACACAAGTCATGAAAAACTTGTTACCCAGTCCAATAAAAATGTATTATATTAGGGGCAACAGATTATTACATTATTGGCTCAGCATTTTTATAATATTATTGGCAAGTTATAGAAATGAAATGGTTACTATATTATTGGCAGTTATTACATAATGGACTAGTCATAAATGGGGCAAAACAACTACACGAAATCAAATTTCTAACCTGCATCCAATGTGTTTACAAGATGTAGCCTAATGTCTAATGTTGAGCAAATCTCCCTTTTCAGGAGGAGTTAAAACGAGATCAAAAAGGTCTGGAACACACATCGCATCCACTCTTCTAGGAACACTAATGTGCCCAGTGGAATACCTGATGCCATGTTTTTAGCACCTAATTTGTGGAGTGCTGAAGACCACGTTGTCATTGTCCAACCCAATGACGATGACCTGAAGACCTGCAAGCAGGCCTGCAAGTTCCTGACTTCCATCCCATGTGATGAGGACGTTTTCGATCTATGCACATTTACCATCGATTACCATTACTATTACCATTACCATTAGGTTTTCCAAACAGTAAATCAGAAGCACTTGAGTTATATATGTCATTAAGGGATATTCTCCACCCCCAATTGTTTGAGTAGGCTTTTGTTCTGTCTGTGTCTGCCAGTCTGTCTATCTGGATGGATGGTACATCTCCTTACTCAACCTGTTCTTCCCGCTGATGGTACCCCTGTCGACCCTCACCTCCTGACAGAGGGAGATCCACGTCTGGGCCCCTCAGATGAACATGGTGGTGTATGTGGGACAGCAGCAGGGGCATGGTTATGATATGACACAACCTATTTGTTTGCTACATTTCATTCCCTTGTTGCTATGGTTTTAAGGAGCATGAACTACAGAAGACCACTAAGACCTTCACTAGTATATTTACTATTAGTCCAAGGGCCACCCACCAAGCACCAGAAAAGGGGTTTTGTGACCCAGAAATTGGAACTGCTAAATATTGACATCATTTTGTGGATAATGTTATTAAGTTGAAGAACTTGTGATCTACAACTTGTAAAATTTGCACATTAAAGAAATATTATAAATCAAAGCGCATATTGGGTAATTTCCCCTAGCAACATTATGAGGTTGCCATGTCACATCTTGGATACAATTGTTACACACGTTCCGTTGTCCATGCTTGCAGAAAGTAACGCATGTACCGAACCGGAGGAATCCCAAAATAATACAAGATAACAAGCTGTTGAAACACGCTAAATAGATTTTTCTCAGATGCCAGAACAGCGCTTTATTTAGCTTTCAGGTACCTTGCTTGTTTTGAGAGCTGTGTTAGCTAACGTTAGCTAGCAAACACTGTCTTTAGTTTGGCTAGCAGGCAAGAGCAATAATGGCCCTTGTAGGCTTAACCTTTTACTGCAGTGGGCTAAATCAGGGTCACAGAGTGATTCTTGGTAATCTTAAACAAATCTACTTTGAAACAAAAGTATACACCTCACACACATAGTTATGGGCTTAAACAAAAGACACATGTCAGATATATTGAATTATATTCAATTCTGAGTTTGCATCCCAATATTACACTTTATATACATCACAGAAGACTGAAATATAACAAAACTGATTGACATAGAAACACCAGATGTTTGTCGGTTGTAAGAACATTTATTTTATTAATTATGAAATTATGAAAACTATTAATAACATTCCACCCATGAAGCCAAAGAGGGTGTTTTTGTTTATTGACTGCAGGAAAGGGCTACTATAGCTGCTAAAATGTCTTAAATTAACTGGTTAAAACATATTTCCTAATTTTGGGGTTAATCTGGATCAGTGAGGCAATGTGTTGCTTGAGCTGATGCAAGGACAAACACCGAATGCAACAAATAGTTCTGTGCGCCAGTGTGCAACACTGGAAATCTGTTTGACAAATGGCACACTGCTAGTAAGGTAACTGATTTTAACTCTCTCCGGGAGTTAATCTTGTTAGAAGAGTTTAAAAATTGCTTACCCGAACACATTGTAGTTTACTTAAACGAACAGAAAGTATCCTCACAGTCGGAAGCATCTGAGTTTGTGTTGACGCACAAGAGCGTGTTTTCGGCTCGTATGGAGAGCAGGGCCGCGGAGTTGCTAACTCTTAGCCCTAGTCGTCCAGCAGTATATCCAGCATGCCCGAAAGATGTGCGTCACTGTTTCTATTGTCATAAGGTGGGACATATGGTTAATGATTGCTTCCTGCTTAAACGCAAACAGGGGATGCCTCTGCATGCCAGGCCGCCAATGAGTGTTGGGCTGATTCATACGGTTGTTACGCCGGAATCAAAACAGATGCCTAATAGTACATGTGGTTTGAAAGTCCCAGTCCCAGATCGCAGTTATGAACCGTTAATTTTTGAGGGGTTTGTTTCCATATCAGATGACGAAGCGTCTCAGCGTCCGGTTAGAATCCTTAGAGATACTGGTGCGGCGCAGTCGTTCATACTATCTGATGTGTTGCCCTTGTCCGATAATACATAGTGGTTCCAGTGTGTTAGTACAGGGAATTGAAATGGGATTTGTGCCATTGCACTTTGTGAATGTACACTCTGAGTTAGTCAGTGGATTGTTCAGATTTGGAGTACGTCCTATGTTGTCAGTAATAACGGTCAACGATATTGCCGGAGGAAAGGTGATACCCGTATTGGAGGTATTAGATGAAAGTGACCAGTCTCTCTCTGAGGAGCTGGCACAGAGTTATCCAGATGTGTTCCCCGCTTGTGCTGTCACACGTGCTCAAGCACGACAAGTGAGTGACGTGATAGATTTGTCGAACACGATTCTATTCAGAGAGTGTGACCCAGAGGATAGCTTGTGTGCTACCTCTGGTAAGGTGGTGCGGTCTGACCAACAGCCCAGGGAAGGGAAGAAGTATATGGAACTTGTTGCTGATGCAATATAGTTACCAGTCACTCGTGAGCAGTTGATCGCTAACCAGAAGGTTGACATTAACCTGGCTAAATGTTTTTCTAGTGTTGTCTCAGTGGAGGAGCTAAAGAAGAAAAATATGGCATACTTCATTGATGGTAATCTCCTCATGCGTAAATTGACATCCCATGTTGGCACTGGCGGAGATTGGAATGCTGTTTACCAAATAGTGATTCCTACAGCCTTTCGACTAAATGTTTTATCCCTCGCTCATGATCACCAGTGGTCCGGACATCTGGGAGTCACAAAGACTTATGATCGGGTTTTGCGACATTTCTTTTGGCCCGGTTTAAAACAAGATGTGGCTCAGTTCTGTCGGACATGCCACACCTGTCAAGTAACTGGGAAACCAAACCAGGTTATTCCTCCCGCTCCTCTTTGTCCCATACCTGTCATAGGTAAACCAATCGAACATGTGATGGTTGATTGTGTTGGACCATTACCGAAGACACAATCTGGTAACCAGTTTCTGTTGACAGTTGTGTGTGGCCACCAATTACCCAGAGGCCATTCCTCTGCGAAGGATTACTGCTCTGGTGGTGAGTAAAGCTTTGATCAAATTCTTCTCAACTTTTGAGTTACCTAAGGTGGTACAAACTGATCAAGGTACGAATTTCCTTTCTAAGCTTTTCAAACAGGTGTTAAAATCCTTGTCAGTTACACACCGTGTGTCAAGCGCACATCACCCAGAGTCTCAAGGTGCACTTGAACGTTGGCATCAGACACTGAAGTCTATGCTCCGTAAATATTGTTTGGAATCTGAGAAGGATTGGGATGAGGGAGTTCCTCTAGTTTTGTTTGCTGTCCGTGAGATGGTACAGAATCCCTAGGGTTCAGCCCAGCTGAACTGGTGTTTGGACACACAGTGAGAGGACCTATGAAAGTCCTTAAGGATCCGTTTTTATCACAAGAGTTGTGTGCGAAAGAAAATGTGTTGGACTACGTTAGTCACTTTCGTGAGCGCCTACATGGTGCCTGTGCTCTAGCAAAGGAAGCGCTGTCTTCCTCACAGAGACGTATGAAATGGCACTATGTCAACCAGGCTGTTTCTCGTTCGCTGCAGCCGGGGGACCAAGTTCTTGTATTGTTGCCTGTACCAGGAGCATCATTGTCAGCAAGTTGCTCTGGTCCTTATGTAATTGAAAATAAACTAAGTGAAACTGATTACGTGATACAGTCTCCCGATAGAAAGTGCCAATCTCGTGTGTGCCACATTAACATGTTGAAGACATACCACACCAGACCCATCACCCAGATAGACAGTCCAGAGAAACTGTCCGAATCGGCTGTCTCTATTGCTGCTGCGGCTGTAGTGGGAGGTCATGTTAATGATGTGGACGGAGATGGTTTGGAGTTGCGCAATACTCAGCAGCAGTGTGCTAGATTGCCCAATTCAGAGATGCTGCTGTCTCTCCCGTCAAGCCTGATTAATTTAACGGACGGACAGTCAGATGATATTGTGAGGCTATTACACAGCTTTCCATGTCTTTTTAATGATGTTCCTACACGCACAAATATGTTAGAACATGACATTAATGTTGGAAACGCTGCACCTATCAAGCAACATGCTTATCGTGTCAACGTCTCTAAAAGAAAGATAATGAGGGATGAGGTCGGTTATTTGCTGGAGAATAACCTGGCTATGCCAAGTTCAAGTCCTTGGAGTTCTCCGTGCATTCTGGTTTCCAAACCTGATGGGACATCCAAGTTATGTACAGACTATCGAAAGGAAAATTCTGTCACAGTGCCTGACTCGTTCCCGTTACCCAGACTGGATGACTGTATTGACACTGTGGGTGCTGCTACTTATGTAACCAAACTAGATCTTCTAAAAGGTTAACCTCACGTGCCTCCGACATCTCTGTCTTTGTGACCCCAGACCACTTCCTACAATATTTATGTCATGGCATTTGGGATGGGGAACGCACCAGCCACTTTCCAACGCCTGGTTAACACAGTATTGGCTGGAGTTCCTAATTGTAGTGCCTACCTTGATGATCTGGTAATTTATTCAACTGAGTGGTCAGATCATATTAACACTCTAAGGGTAGTGTGTGAACGTCTAGCAGCCACTTCTCTAACCCTGAACTTAGCAAAGTGCGAGTTTGGGAAGGCCACTGTTACTTATCTCGGTAAACAGGTCGGCCATGGTCAGGTGCGCCATGTTGATGCCAAGGTCTCGGCTATAACTGCATTTCCCGCACCTACTACCAGAAGAGAGCTACGCCGCTTTTTAGGGATGGTTGGCTACTACCGTAGTTTCTGTAAAAATGTCTCTGCGGTAGTTGCTCCATTAACGGATTTGCTCAGTCCTGTGAGAAAATGTGTATGGTCTGCAGATTGTCACACTGCTTTCAACACTGCTAAAGCACTCTTATGTAGTATCCCTGTTCTTGCTGCTCCAGATTTTGAACGGCCGTTTAAACTTGAGGTAGATGCTAGTGCCAGAGGTGCTGGTGCTGTTCTACTGCAGCCGGACCAGAGTCGAGTGGACCTTCCTGTCTGTTATTTTTCGCGGAAATTTAACAAATGTCAAACTAACTATTCAACCATTGAACAAGAAGCTCTAGCTTTGTTGTTAGCTCTGCAGTACTTCGAAGTCTATGTTGGTTCCAATGCACTACCAGTGACAGTGTATACTGACCATAATCCCTTAGTTTTTCTCCACCGTATGTACAACCAGAACCAACGCCTTATGCGTTGGGCACTTGTGGTGCAAAATTATAATTTGGAGATCCACCATAAAAAGGGTTCGGATAATGTGATGGCAGATGCTTTGTCTCGTGTTTAGAGATATAGGATTTATTTTCTATCCCGTGAGGATGTTTTTGCTCTTTGAATTTGTTTTGTGTGTGGTGATAGTACATGAGTCGCAAACCATTGTAGGTTTGCTCTTTTTAAGGGTGGGAGTGTTACGGATATACAGTGGGGGAAAAAAGTATTTAGTCAGCCACCAATTGTGCAAGTTCTCCCACTTAAAAAGATGAGAGAGGCCTGTAATTTTCATCATAGGTACACGTCAACTATGACAGACAAAATGAGAAGAACAAAATCCAGAAAATCACATTGTAGGATTTTTAATGAATTTATTTGCAAATTATGGTGGAAAATAAGTATTTGGTCAATAACAAAAGTTTCTCAATACTTTGTTATATACCCTTTGTTGGCAATGACACAGGTCAAACGTTTTCTGTAAGTCTTCACAAGGTTTTCACACACTGTTGCTAGTATTTTGGCCCATTCCTCCATGCAGATCTCCTCTAGAGCAGTGATGTTTTGGGGCTGTCGCTGGGCAACACGGACTTGCAACTCCCTCCAAAGATTTTCTATGGGGTTGAGATCTGGAGACTGGCTAGGCCACTCCAGGACCTTGAAATGCTTCTTACGAAGCCACTCCTTCGTTGCCCGGGCGGTGTGTTTGGGATCATTGTCATGCTGAAAGACCCAGCCACGTTTCATCTTCAATGCCCTTGCTGATGGAAGGAGGTTTTCACTCAAAATCTCACGATACATGGCCCCATTCATTCTTTCCTTTACACGGATCAGTCGTCCTAGTCCCTTTGCAGAAAAAACAGCCCCAAAGCATGATGTTTTCACCCCCATGCTTCACAGTAGGTATGGTGTTCTTTGGATGCAACTCAGCATTCTTTGTCCTCCAAACACGACGAGTTGAGTTTTTACCAAAAAGTTCTATTTTGGTTTCATCTGACCATATGACATTCTCCCAATCCTCTTCTGGATCATCCAAATGCACTCTAGCAAACTTCAGACGGGCATGGACATGTTCTGGCTTAAGCAGGGGGACACGTCTGGCACTGCAGGATTTGAGTCCCTGGCGGCGTAGTGTGTTACTGATGGTAGGCTTTGTTACTTTGGTCCCAGCTCTCTGCAGGTCATTCACTAGGTCCCCCGTGTGGTTCTGGGATTTTTGCTCACCGTTCTTGTGATCATTTTGACCCCACGGGGGTGAGATCTTGCGTGGAGCCCCAGATCGAGGAAGATTATCAGTGGTCTTGTATGTCTTCCATTTCCTAATAATTGCTCCCACAGTTGATTTCTTCAAACCAAGCTGCTTACCTATTGCAGATTCAGTCTTCCCAGCCTGGTGCAGGTCTACAATTTTGTTTCTGGTGTCCTTTGACAGCTCTTTGGTCTTGGCCATAGTGGAGTTTGGAGTGTGACTGTTTGAGGTTGTGGACAGGTGTCTTTTATACTGATAACAAGTTCAAACAGGTGCCATTAATACAGGTAACGAGTGGAGGACAGAGGAGCCTCTTAAAGAAGAAGTTACAGGTATGTGAGAGCCAGAAATCTTGCTTGTTGGTAGGTGACCAAATACTTATTTTCCACCATAATTTGCAAATAAATTCATAATAAATCCTACAATGTGATTTTCTGGATTTTTTTTTCTCAATTTGTCTGTCATAGTTGACATATACCTATGATGAAAATTACAGGCCTCTCTCATCTTTTTAAGTGGGAGAACTTGCACAATTGGTGGCTGACTAAATACTTTTTTCCCCCACTGTAGGTATCCTGTTTTTATTTTATCCTCTCCTTCTGCCCTAATCACAGGTGTCCCTTGTTTTCCTGATTGGTGGTCGTTGGTGTGTCCCACCTGTCCGACATCCGTTCGTCTGCTGATTGCTGAGGTGGACCAATCAGTGGACACTCCTCTGTATTGCACCACCTGTTTCTGGTTTTTCCTTACCATATCAAATCCCCTGGTTTTAAAAGCCAGTCAGTTGTGTTTTCTGACAGAGACTCTTTTTCATTGTGAGTATGGATACTGTGGTGTCTTGTTTTTGTGTACTCACTCGTTTGCCGTCTAGTCCATATTGGACCTATGTTTGTTTGTGCCTGGGAAAAGGGGGGTTTAGCAAGTCGCCCTTGGGCATACACTACCCGTAGGAAAACCTTGTCTAAAAACACTAGTTAGACCTGAGCGTAACACACACTGTATTTTTTGTATGGTCAGCAGTAAGCTTAGCGGTTCTTGAGGCAGGCAAGATCAGTTTAGTTTTTTTGTACTTTATTGTTTCATTCCTTGGGTCCAGCTCAGCCCCTTTTCCGTGTGTTTATAATAATTTTGTGTTTGACGGTAGCATTTGGTTGTCGGTGTATTTTGTTCTCACTGTTCCTCGTCAATATTCTAATTCGCATGAGTTATGTTACGGGTCTCTTTTCCATCCACCCTTTTAAAGCCACGGGGTTCGTAACAATGACAAAGCCACCAGCCACACTGCTCGTTCTGTGCGTGATTTCCTGCAAGACAGGAATGTCTGTTCTGCCATAGCCAGCGAAGAGCCCGGATCTCAATCCCATTGAGCACGCCTGGGACCTGTTGGATCGGAGGGTGAGGGCTAGGGCCATTCCCCCCAGAAATGTCCTGGAACTTGCAGGTGCCTTGGTGGAAGAGTGGGGTAACATCTCACAGCAAGAACTGGCAAATCTGGTCCATGAGGAGGAGATGCACTGCAGTACTTAATGCAGCTGGTGGTGCAGCTGGTGGCCACACCAAATACTGACTGTTGCTTTTGATTTTGACCCCCCCTTTTTTATTTTGACCCCCCCCCCCTCCTTTGTTCAGGGACACATTATTCAATTTCTGTTAGTCACATGTCTGTGGAACTTGTTCAGTTTATGTCCTCTGTAGCTCAGCTGGTAGAGCACGGCGCTTGTAACGCCAAGGTAGTGGGTTCGATCCCCGGGACCACCCATACACAAAAATGTATGCACGCATGACTGTAAGTCGCTTTGGATAAAAGCGTCTGCTAAATGGCATATTATATTATTATATGTCTCAGTTGTTGAATCTTGTTATGTTCATACAAATATTTACACGTTAAGTTTGCTGAAATTAAACGCAGTTGACAGTGAGGACGTTCCTTTTTTTGCTGAGTTTATATCCTAGACAAGGCATTAAAAAAAAATCTAGCTCTCATTACCATATTAATTGGGATACAGTGGCGTGTACACACACTAGGCCAAATCAGTGGTCATGGTTGATATGCATAAACATTTCTTCATAATAAAATGATACATCAGTACATTATCACTTATCTACCTACAATATATTTGTCTGGCTAGCAAAAACAAAGCCATTTTTCTCAGTTTCACTGTTGCCGTAGTTACTGCGTTTTGCCTTTGTAGGTCAGTATAGAGATGTGATGACTAGGAATGAAATAATAAAGTCATCAAATAAAACAAATGTAATACACACAACTGAAATATTTTATTAAAGTAATGCGAATAAATGATGGTTAATAAGTGATAAGCAGTAATGGGTAGTCACTACCATGATGGGACTTTGATTAATTGTTTTATTCTGTGTTACAGCATTTAACCCACATAATGCATAGTGCATTTAATGTTTAAAAAAATTATCGAAACCAAAATCGAAAACCGTGATTAATTTTAGAAATCAAACCGACCTCAACAAGCACTAACCACTCAGCACTACTACAGTGAGAATGCATGAGCAATCAATAAGGATGTACTGGGTGAAGTTGGAATCCTGTATTGACATTATGTACTACAGTAGATGATAGGTGAGTAGTTCAGTGCACCCAGTCCAGCCATAACGCTCTCCCTCTGTCATGTAGTATAGATTTTTCTGAATTACAAAAAGCTGTCATGGGTTAACCCATCCATAGACAACATTCTGACAATGTTGTTTCAACCTCCTGATGTGGGGAGGATATCATAAAAGTTAACATGAAGTAGGCTATTAGGCTAATTCGCTATAATTGAATCAAAAACATTGGACTACCTTAGTTTAATGATGATATGGTTGCCATAGTGCTGTGAGGTAGCCTAGGCAGAAAGCTCTGCAAATATTAAATTGTTTTTTTATTGCATTTTTGTTTTTTGTTTTTGATAACTTCTTGATAGATTTACTGAAATGGTGGTGACTCATGGAATTGCAGGACTGATATTTGGCTTATATGATTTGAATGATGCAGCAACACCAGATCAACAGCATCGGCTTTTGGCCCCCTGCCCCAGTACCTAGAGGGAAGTGGACTGTGGTGTGAGGGGATGCAGAGGCTGGCTTCGTAGGGGGCTTTTCTGGACCAACTGCTGAGGTGCGGTGGTCTTACTGCCACTTTTACAGTCACAGGAGCATCACACAGGTGGGGGCTACATTTCAGTAGTGACGATCCAGCCTACCTACGGAGGAGGAGGAGCTGTGACTATCGAAGACGACGAGATGCCCGACGAAGAGCTCCGTGGCCTGTCTGTCAGATATCTCTACCTCCCTGCCTGGCTGTACCATCTATGCTCCCTACTCTCATCATCCAAAGCTGTGGAAGACCAAAAACTGCCAGATCCCTATGTTTGTTTTGTCAAATAGTTTTGGTGATTTTGTTTTTAAAGTGACTTTGAAAATCTACTTGTAATGAAAAGTGCTAAATAAAAGCAATATTTTTTTATTTTTTTATAACTAATGGTTTGTGTGTGTGTGGCCCGAGGGCAATTAGTGTTCGATAGAAGTACATCTCGATCATTGATGGTGGAATTGGCATCCAGTGTTCAATTAAATGTTATAGATTTATAACTGACGATACACATACAGTGCATTCGGAAAGTATTCAAACCCCTTGACTTTTTACAAATTTTGTTACGTTACAGCCTTATTCTAAAATTGCTTAAATTATTTTTTTCCCTCATCAATCTACACACAATACCCCATAATGACAAAGCAAAAGCAGGATTATTTGCACATTTATTACAAATAAATATATTTTTTATTTAATCAATTTTAGAATAAGGCTGTAACGTAACAAAATGTGGAAAAAGTCAAGAGATCTGAATACTTTCCGAAGGCACTGTATGTTATGCCCTGGTCAGCTAAAAGGTACAGTATGTGAGTGAGTGAAGAAATTCCCATGGTCACATGTAGGATAATCATATAACACATGAAGGTTGATCAGTCAACCCCACCACCACCCAAACCAGCCTGTAGCCCAGCCCCAATCCCAGTTGTCCTGTTATTGAGCCATCAGAGGGAGAGAGGGCAAGATTTGAAAGAGAGAGAGGGGGTTAGGAAGAGCGAGAGGGTCAGAGAGAGAGAGAGAGGGTGCGAACTGAGAACAACTTTTCCCCATTGTTCGGTTTGGTGTTGTCAATAGTTAATTAGATCTCCAGTGATAGGCTATTTTATCATTGATGCATCCCTGCAATTAACAAAATACCTCTCTCTCTCCATTTGCTCATTTCAGGCCAGGAAACTACGCCAGGTAAGACATCTTATTTTATATATATTAACCTGTCCTCCAGGTGTAGTTTAGTATGCTTCCATTTGCAGAATCAAGACTCCCCTGCTGGAGATGGCATATAGAAACAAACGCAACTCACACTGTCAACTACTTACTGAAATATAGACAAGTCATGATTTCCTGAAGTCTGTATAAATTGTTGAAACTTGATGATTTATTAAATGAATTTGGGAAATATGTTTTACTTGTAGACTTTGATATCCCAGCATATAAATATATACTGACGTCTGTCAATGGCTCATATCTTTTTAATGTTCTTTGTGAAATAATATTTGAACAGAAAATTGTTTAAAAGCAAAACTTCTAAAGCAATTTGGTTTAATGGAATAGCATTGCTGCTAACTGATGAAGAATGTATTAAAAACCATTTTCATCTCAATTACTGAACAGGCCTTAGGAAGCAGAATTTATTTATTTTAATATTGTAAGCACTTCTCATTATACTTTTATTTTAATATTGTAAGCACTTCTCATGATACTTAAAACTCAGAGGGGAGGCCTTTTTTGGGTGATAGGCTTGTGATTGTTTCAGCAACAAACATTGTAATCTGTTAGGCAGATGTAACAATTGAATGTACATCAGAGAGAGGTGGGGTGAGATAGGAGGGGGAGAAACTGTGTGACAGGACTGTTGTGTGTGTAGTGCACGTGTATTGAGGGGGAGCGACAGAGGGAACGATAGAGAGACAAAGATAGACAGAGAGCGATAGAGAGAGAGAGAGAGAGAGAGAGGGGGGCAGAGCGCAAGATAGAGAGATAAAGGGAAAGAGAGGCAGAGGGATCGAGAGAGGAACAGAGAGAGAAGGGGGGGCATACAGAGGGTGAGTGAGAGAGAGGCCCAGAGACCTATTTTTTGTATCTATCAGTGTGGCTGCATGTCCACATTAAGTGCATTTGCAGGCCCATCGATCATGCTGGTAGAGCAGAGAGGTGACGGCCTGCAGGTCCCACTCAGCCTGCCCACTGGGTGTGAAGGACACTGATGTGACAGGACTAATTACACACAGGAAGCCAGCACGAACAAGAGCCACACAAACTCAACACAGCCTCGACACAGCCTCAAAGCTATTCCCCACTCTGCCTGTTAAAGGAATAATCCACTCAAAAATTATCTTTGGGAATTTTTTTCATTAGTCCACTGTTGATACAGTCCCAAAATGTCAGCAATCAAGTTTAAGATATAAGACTTTAAAAAAGCTAATTGTAACTTGCCACATCATCATGATAATGCAAAACGCATCATCATGATGATGTGGCATCATGATGATGTGTTCTTTGGGAAAAGTAAGCCACAGTAACATGAGTAGCCTAAGTATTGCGAATGGCTTTCCCAGTTTACCCCATATCTAGTGGTATGTAAAAATGTAATGTGCTGAAGTACTCTGCTTATCTGTTTTAATTATGCATCTTTCCATTGAGTTAGCCTCCCATTTAATTATTTCCTCATTGATCTGTGATCATCAGCAGTCAATGCACAGGTTTCAGCTGGGTCTCTCTCTCTCACACACACACGCACGCACGCACAGACAGACACACAGACACACACACACACACGGACACACACACACACACACACACAATAGTAGTATATAGTCAGTCACAACCGGACACTCTTCTACATATACAGTATCTACACTCCCCTCCATATGTATTTGGACAGTGAAAATATATTTTTTAATTTGTCTCTATACTCCAGAATTTTGGATTTGAGATGAAATGTTTAATGTGAGGTAACAGTACAGAATGTCACATTTTATTTGAGTGTATTTTCATACATATCTGTTTTACTGTTTAGAAAATGTATTTGGTCCTATATCCCTAGCATACAATGACTACATTAAGCTTTAAAAACTTGTTGGATGCATTTGCAGTTTGTTTTGGGTTATGTTTTGCCCAATAGGAGCTGAATGGCGAATGATGACTGAGGTCATTTTCTGCCAATAGTGTGCAAAGCTGTCATCAAGGCAAAGGGTGGCTACTTTGAAGAATCTCAAATATAAAATATATTTTGATTTGTTTAACACTTTTTTGGTTACTACATGATTCCATATGTGTTATTTCATAGTTTTGATGTCTTCACTATTATTATACAATGTAAAATATAGTACAAATAAAGAAAAACCCTGGAATGGGTAGGTGTGTCCAAACTTTTGACTGGTACTGTATATATATATTTTTTTAACATAATGGTTGTGTAAGCTGTGCTTAATATACACTGTTATTTTGCACATCCTTCCCTTCATCTTGTTTTTCTTCCAGGATGGACCATGAGCGAATGGTAGACCGGGGTATGGGGGGCATTCACCATCGATATGAGGAGGAGGGTGAGTGAGATACAGTACATCAGGCTTTCACCTAATCTAAAAATACTGTTCCTCATTAAAACAAGCATTTTGTATATGTAATATAGGCCTATCATGATGGAACAGGTCAAACTTTTTCTTGCTTACAAGAAGACATGAGAGATGTTTTAAAATAATCGACAAGACAGTTCAGATCAGTTATAATTTGTTTTTAATTGCGTAGCATTCATCATTTTATTGTATTTAAATATCTAATGTATATTTATTAGATCTAGTCATTTGTGTAAATGTGCAATTTATCTATTGAAGGATTAATTATGTTCTATGTGATGATAATTGGCAGTAACAAAGATTAAAGATCAACATGTGATGGGCATTGGATACCATTTTATATGCAAACATGGGTTTGCATGTGTGTGTCTGTGTGTTTGCGTCTGTGTGTGTGCGTGCATGCGTTTGTGTAAACGTGTGTGTGTTTGCATGTACTTTCAGTTTGGGTCACTATGTCCTGAGCAGGCCCCTATCTATCCATTTGCCAGCAGGGATGTGTGTTGTTCCAGCAATGATTTCTCTGTATTTAGCTTTGCACTGAGGAGGATGTCACAGAGTTAGTTAGTACTAGGCTTCGCAATGCTAGGATCATTTTTGGCAAGCTTCCGGGCTCCTTTAGGTAAATAATATTCAATTATTTCAACACATTATTTTGCCAATAATGTTTTACTGTAGTTGTTGCCTGAAATGAACTTGATCATGCACTGATATTCAAAAAGGAGCCCATTGGAAAGCTACAGTACAGTCGGTATCAAAGTAATATACAACAACACAAAAGTTGCCATGGTTCTTGTTGTTTGTAGCTGACAGGGAAACATGACAAAGTACAGTGGGGAAAAAAAGTATTTAGTCAGCCACCAATTGTGCAAGTTCTCCCACTTAAAAAGATGACAGAGGCCTGTAATTCATCATAGGTACACGTCAACTATGACAGACAAATTGAGAAAAAAAAATCCAGAAAATCACATTGTAGGATTTATTATGAATTTATTTGCAAATTATGGTGGAAAATAAGTATTTGCTCACCTACAAACAAGCAAGATTTCTGGCTCTCACAGACCTGTAACTTCTTCTTTAAGAGGCTCCTCTGTCCTCCACTCGTTACCTGTATTAATGGCACCTGTTTGAACTTGTTATCAGTATAAAAGACACCTGTCCACAACCTCAAACAGTCACACTCCAAACTCCACTATGGCCAAGACCAAAGAGCTGTCAAAGGACACCAGAAACAAAATTGTAGACCTGCACCAGGCTGGGAAGACTGAATCTGCAATAGGTAAGCAGCTTGGTTTGAAGAAATCAACTGTGGGAGCAATTATTAGGAAATGGAAGACATACAAGACCACTGATAATCTTCCTCGATCTGGGGCTCCACGCAAGATCTCACCCTGTGGGGTCAAAATGATCACAAGAACGGTGAGCAAAAATCCCAGAACCACACGGGGGGTCCTAGTGAATGACCTGCAGAGAGCTGGGACCAAAGTAACAAAGCCTACCATCAGTAACACACTACGCCGCCAGGGACTCAAATCCTGCAGTGCCAGATGTGTCCCCCTGCTTAAGCCAGTACATGTCCAGGCCCGTCTCAAGTTTGCTAGAGTGCATTTGGATGATCCAGAAGAGGATTGGGAGAATGTCATATGGTCAGATGAAACCAAAATAGAACTTTTTGGTAAAAACTCAACTCGTCGTGTTTGGAGGACAAAGAATGTTGAGTTGCATCCAAAGAACGCCATACCCACTGTGAAGCATGGGGGTGGAAACATCATGCTTTGGGGCTGTTTTTCTGAAAAGGGACCAGGACGACTGATCCGTGTAAAGGAAAGAATGAATGGGGCCATGTATCGTGAGATTTTGAGTGAAAACCTCCTTCCATCAGCAAGGGCATTGAAGATGAAACGTGGCTGGGTCTTTCAGCATGACAATGATCCCAAACACACCGCCCGGGCAACGAAGGAGTGGCTTCGTAAGAAGCATTTCAAGGTCCTGGAGTGGCCTAGCCAGTCTCCAGATCTCAACCCCATAGAAAATCTTTGGAGGGAGTTGAAAGTCTGTGTTGCCCAGCGACAGCCCCAAAACATCACTGCTTTAGAGGAGATCTGCATGGAGGAATGGGCCAAAATACCAGCAACAGTGTGTGAAGACTTACAGAAAACGTTTGACCTGTGTCATTGCCAACAAAGGGTATATAACAAAGTATTGAGAAACTTTTGTTATTGACCAAATACTTATTTTCCACCATAATTTGCAAATAACTTCATTAAAAATCATACAATGTGATTTTCTGGATTTATTTTTTCTGTACCTATGATGAAAATTACAGGCCTCTCATCTTTTTAAGTGGGAGAACTTGCACAATTGGTGGCTGACTAAATACTTTTTTTCCCCACTGTATGACACTTAGGAAAAGATAATGTGCAGAAGAAGAAGAATCTTTTACAATATGCAAATAATTAATAACAATGCATTTGATTTGTCATTCATGATATAAATAAATGAGTGGTTTATTCATGAGGGAAACAGACATGAACACTGTATCATCAGTTATTCATTGTTTGTTTCAATGATTGAACATTTATGGAAATGTTCCTCTGTGTACCAGGGGTTAATGAATGATGTGATGGGACTCAGTCATTGTGTGTGTCTGTCAAGGTTGTTGCTTGGCTTTTCTAGGTATTGTACAGTACAACTGTTATTAGGCCTTGTTTGATGGATTTTTCATGTTTTACAGTACATTTCCCTCAGTGACTTTAATACAGTTTGTTTCCAGACCATTAGTCCATCTGCTTTGGTGTCCCAATACCCAACTTTGATGTTAACATAACTTTGCATTACTGTTCGTCCACAGACCAGCAGAACATCTACATCGGTGTCCCGGTGCCTCGTGGGTACAGACGGAAGCGCCGGCGAATAAGTTCTGCAGGGGGCCGTGAGGCGGGGAACATGGAGAAGGGGGACAGTCACTATGACCACCACAGACACCATGACCACGAGCATGATGACAGGGACAGATACAGAGATATAGACATAGAGGAGGGACTTGGGGACCCACACGGCATCCAAGTCCCTCAAGACATCAACTGCACAGGTAAGTCATGGTCTGCGTCCCAAATGGCACCCTATTCGCTATGTAGTGCACTTATTTTGACCAGGGCCATAATCACATTACACTCCAATGCCTATGCACCATAACAACCAATGATCAGTGGCGATTTTAGCATGTAAATCTTGGTGGGGCAAACTCAACATTATTTTTTTTAATGCATGCCAGCAAAGCCACTACACAACCCAACACAACACTAAACAATACATTAATTGCACTATAACGGTGACAAATGGTGCCCACAAACTGTCAGGGCCTACATAAAGCTTTCCAACAGCAGAGCTTTCTTTTCAGCACCTTGGAGTAAATCCTTACCACTGCTACACCTGGCTATCAGCGGAGCCTTGTCTGGCAGCGAAACAGTTCATTCAGCCTCATTTAGTGCCTTCAAAAAACATAGCTGACATGGCTGACTTGCTTAAACAAATGTGGTTTCTACTGACAACTGGGATGTACAAACTATGGCATAAGGGAACGATGAGCAGATAAGAGGCAATCTGTAATTTTGATTAAGACATTAATGAGCAAGCTAAGACGGACGTAGTCAATATAACTATTTGTTCAGCACTTTTGAAATGTACAGCGATAGAATTCAGAACATGGGCTGTTCTTACAGTATTCTCCCTGTAAACTAAGTCAGAACCGTAGAATAAATAAAGGGGGCATATAAGTGTGAAATGAAAGTATTCAATGATGACATTTATCTAAAACGGGCTATAGGCTACATGTGCACCACCAAGTCAGAACAGTATGCTAAGTTATAAGGGGGAAAGGGACCATATTATTAAGGTGAGGCACATGGGCTACTAACAGCTTACTACACATCATACACTTAGTATTACTTTCTTAGCTACAGTATACATATCTCCCTGGCGTATTACATCATTTATGCAGCAGCATACAAGACATTTCTGGAGTCACCTTGTTGTGCTGTGCCCACTTGAACAGGAAGGTTGCGCGGCGGTCCTTCTTGTAGGCAAATTTTGTCATCAAAGTATGGCATTCTCTGGATTTATGGTGCTTTCAAGACAACTGTGAACTCTGATAAAAACAAGGTTGAATCATGACGTCATTGATCTTCAAGTCGGAGCTCTAGAAAGAGGCCTGAGTTCCCGACTTGGAATTCCGAGTTGGATGACCATTCAAAACGTATTTTCCCAGTCGTAGCTAGTTTTTTGCAGAGTTCCCAGTTGTTTTGAACTCACTGAAGTCAGATTTCACAGTTCCAAGTTAACAGTTGTTTTGAGCGCAGCACAAAGTATGCAAAGCATGCTTCATTGACAGCATGGCGAATGTTGAATGTTTATAATTTTAAGCTTGGAAAAGAGACCCTTAATCACAGACTTGGGACCACACAGCCACTCCACTGAATAGCAGGCTAGTGATTGCTTTGCAATGCTTGCATTAGCCACTGATTCCTTCCAAACCACTCATTGTTGAATTTGCGATTTCCAACATGTCGTGTAATGTTGAAGTCCAATGGCTGATGAGCACCGATACGTTTTATCTATATTTTCTCTTCATATGACAAGGATTGAAAAGGATTTGCCAGAAGATTGTCGACTTGATTCATGGTGATGACTGCTTGTCTATCGTGCTAGCTAAGATTTTGAAAGTATGATGTTGACATGATCAGTCCAATCAAAGCTACGGTAGATATAACGTCATTTGACGTCATTTTATCTGTGGCCAATTACCTTGAGCCTTCTTGGATGGGCACTTCTAATGTAAATCTCTGGCAGCACCCAAGGGTCTTGAATTTTTGACCACTCCCTGGAGATTTTACGGTGACATAGTGTCCCCATGAGTGACAGAACACTGAGCCAATTACGGCGCAACTAGAGAACATTACCAACCCCTACGCTGGCTGCCCCACCACCACAGAGAGCACTAAGCTAGGCTGAAACACCTGCAATTTCGAGCTGCCTTAATCAAGAAAGCAAAAAAGAGACTATGTTTGCCCCACCTGCCCTGAATGACGGGTCGCCACTGCCAATGATGTATATTTATGGGCAATTCCATGATAATGGAATTGCGCTGAGACTCAGATTTTTCACTTAAAATGTATGCCAAACATGTATTGGAAGAACTGTGCAGATGCAAAGTAAGATTTACACCCGGTAATGGAATTGAGGTAACGGAATTTCATCATGGGTCCCTGATCTGTACTACACAGAAATGCATAAATTATGGATATGAATATCATTCTCTTCAGGGTGATGTATCTTAAATAGGTAGGCACACAAAGGTATAAATATGCATTATCCTCCTTTGCATGTTTTGATATTATTCTACACACTGGCTATTATTTTAATGAGCTCTGCCCCCGAACAAGACCCAATTTGGTTGGTCCGGACTGGACCAAATCTGAACCAATCATAGACATGTATGTTTCACAAGTTTGGACATCAAAGTACAGCATAGAAGAGTATAGTAGAGTTCAGTTCAGTACAGTAGACTACAGTACAGTACACTACAGTAGAGTTCAGTGCAGTAGAGTACAGTTCAGTACAGTACAATACAGTACTTGTGTACTCAACTCTAGTGTGCTCTACTGTACAGTACTGTACTGTGCTGAATAGGAGTGTAACGGTACACATATTCGACCTCGGTTCTGTGTGCACTGTGAACCCAAACGAACACATAAAAAAACATTGTAGGCTAGAGCCTATGTACACGTTGTAATGCACACGCCTATGCACACGTTGTAATCAAAATTATAATCTTAATTGGCACATTTCAAACTATCCTTTTGTGAGGCGCAGCCAGGGAACTAGTTCTGTATGATGGCGAGTGGTGGGGTCGATAAACCAGAATTGGAGGATCCTCTATCATTATTTAAATCTCCAGTTTGGGAACCAGTAGCAGCCAAAATGTATTGAACTTAGTAGGTAATCAGCTAAATGTTTTGAATTTATTAGAACATTAATTAATTTGCCCAAGATGATAAGACATGAATGAACAAAATGCATAAGTGATTCGTATTTTCCTTTTACTGTCTGAAGAGGCAACAGCGTGGGAATGCCCTGTCTGTGTGTGAGCGTTTGACCACCACTACAGTATGTATCCGTTAGCGATGATGCTAATGACAACGTCTTCTGGTAGATGAAAGGCTTTCCCAAAAACCTTCTCAATTAAATGTTAGCTACAAAGTAGTCTATGCATACCTGGCCCGATGATATCATGATTATTTGCATCAATCCAGTGGTGATTTGTTCAGCAAACTCTGCAATCACATGTGTGCTTCAGAAACACCGTTAACCAAGCAAGGCTCTTGCTGGTGGCATCTAAATTAAAAGGTATGTACACCCAGAGTGTTTCTGAGATTTTTCCCAGAGCTAAAAAATTGTCTCCTGATGTGGTTTCATCATTGTTGTGGACTTAGAACCTCCACATGAGTTGTTTTTCTTTTCAGAAAGTGTGAATTTGAGAGTGAAAACCTGAAAAACATGGAAAATCTGAAACCTGGAAAAACTAAAACTGAGAAAACGGAATAACGCAAAAAATACAAACGATTGTATAGGGTCCTACATCATATGGCTCAAGATCTATTCCTGGGTTAGTTTTACATATTTTTCCAAAACAAAAATGAACTACAGTAACTGTTTGTTGTGATGAGTTTCTCGGGTATCAAGTAATTCATGATGCAAGAAGATATTTAACACTTAGCTGGGGAGTTCATATAAATATTTAATAGGTACCATGGTTCGCAAAACAAACAGACAGTGCTTTGCCTCTTGCCATTCCGAACTACTGAACAAAGAAACCCTCTCATTTATATACCCTCTGTTACACGTTTCTTCAACCACATCTGGTAACCATCAGTGGGCACTCCCTTCTCTGATGTTATTCCCCTGTACCCAAGTCAGTATATCATATCCATCAATCATTCTAATATAAACATCAGTAATCTCCCTTCACATAATGGAATGCAGACTCTGTGGCACCAAGAATCATTTATCTACTAACTTTAACCTGGTTCCCACAACACTATGAAAACCTCATAACGATCCTCCTTTTTTCTCTCTCTTTTGTGGTAAGTAACATTACTCAGATTTAACATCACTTAACCACAACAATTCACCTATAACTTCATAAAAATAAAATGTTCTACAATCAGTAGTATAGATATACATGTACTAGATCAGAGTCTAAACCATGCTACCAAAAAACATACATAGAAATACATTCTTAACATCATGACATCATCCCCACAAATACAAAGATACATGACACTTCCTAAGTTGCATGTATATTACAATATATTCAAATGAATATATCTAAATAAAAATAACTTCAGTCTTCTTCATCCATGTTCATTCAGAGGAACCCCAAGCTATTCTCTGGTCATTTGGGGTGCTATTTGATCGACTGAGATCTTCAATCCTGTAAACCTTAAAATCCACGTTATACATTTCCAACTTAACATTCCCCATTCCTCAATCAACATTATTAATGGACTCTAAACTGGAATAAGATGATATATATTAAGAATTATTACTCTTAATGCCTTCCTGCATGTCTCTAATATTTCCCATAGCTTTAGTTAAATTCCCCAAGACCTTCCTAATCTTGATGGCCAGCATGTACAACATGTATCCCCTATTTAATCAAATACATTCCCCCTCTATCTACTATAATAGCATCCAATGCTATGCGATTATCAATTGCATAGTCTAATGAGTGACATCTCAAACCCAATTTCTTGAAAACCCATAATTGTTAAAAGGTACCATGTTCAACTCTGACTTTGTTCTCCTAATATGCCTGAGAAGACATATACAGTATTCACTCTGTTTTCACTCCCTGTTAAATCAGTACATCCTTGAACTAGTTAGGATTGAAAAATTCAACCACAATCAGATCATATGAAAATAGCATAAACATTCCTATGTCTCAAATACCAAAACTCCATGATAGGAACCAGTTAAGTACTTGCCTAGCAACATATATATGTACCACTCTAAACATCCATATCAATACCACCCAATACTCCAAATGTATATAATGACTAATATGATAATACGTTAACGCGTTTCAGTCACAATCCTCGCATTAACTTCCATGTTTCAAACAGTATGATTCAACAATGTCTACTCAAAATAAATCATATAAGTGTATCTTAAGACATTAACATAATGTATCACTGTTTTAACCTAATACCTATATAAGACAGTTCTCAATTGTAGAAGCAATATCCTTCATCTTGAAAATATTCATACAAATACATACTAATGATTTACTTAAATCACTCAGTCATCTTATAAATTATAACCCAAAACCAAATTACTTAACTCAACCAAATTTAGAATGACAATTCTCATTAATTCACTTGGTCCTTATCAATGAAAGTTAAAACCCTCAACTTTATCACCCATTACAACTATCAGAATATACACTTATATTAACATACAGTATAAATATCCATAATTCTATTATGATCTTCCTCATTCTGATAATAAATATAGATCACCCTCTCAATGCATTCTTAATACTATTAATTTAGCAGTGTATATACCTACTACACAAATTAGCAAATTTAGATAAATCCAATTTTTTATTAACACAGCTAAGCAACCCCTTTTTTCTCCCAGCACTTAAATCTTCTGGCGTCTCTCCATTATGTTCTACAGACAGCTTCATAGTTCAAAATGAATTGCCCATGACAATGTCACAACTACAATGTCTCATCCGAGTCACCAGCATCTCTACACCCCATTGTGTTTTATCCATTTGCCAACCATTATACCTACAACATTAGAAATGTTGCCTTTGAACATATATTTCTCCATTCTCACTCAATGGTGGACTCCTTTCCCACTCCTTTGAGATAAAAACATGATAAAATCCATTGATAGCTTCTATTGGCTGTTGTACACAAGTTGCATATAGAAGTGGTGCTTTACAGAAACATCTTCAACGCCTCTGATATTCATCTTCTGCCGGTTCATAGGTTGTTTCTTTTATTTAGGTACACACCCTTCTAGGCCAAATTATCCCTGCTATGCATCAAGACACCATCTGTTTTTACCTCACTAGAAGACAAAACAAAACAGTTTAATTGATTTCATTTCTAATCCAAGAAATCCATATAAACATTTACTATATGACAAATTATTACCAATTATTCTTAATACCAATTTCTAATATCCTCCCCAATTTCTATTAGGTAAACCCTCCAAATACATAGAACTGAATGATGTGCTAGTAAGGTGCTTCTTGAAATTCTGGAAGATCTTGAAGTTCTTGGAGGTATGTAGGTATGTCCCTCTAACGAGGAATCAGCGCGAACACTTAGCTCATCAGTAGCATTCTCCTTGACATCGTCTTCCATCAACTGATCCTTGTCAGCTCCAGCATCCTCAACTCCCTCATCTCTAGGTCGTCGGTTCCTCGTAGTACTCTGTTACAGTGTTTTACATGATGTATTTGGGCGACCAGGTATGGTCCTTTTATCTCTGAATCTTCTTCCGTCACTATTTCTTTTACATTTTACCTTCTTTTTTTTATTTATTTTTTTTGTCTTATCCAGAGCGACTTACAGTTAGTGAATGCATACATGTTTTTTTTTATTATTATTTTTTATACTGGCCCCCCGTGGGAAACGAACCCACATCCCTGCCGGCCAAACCCTCCCCTACCTTGGACGACGCTGGACCAATTGTGCGCCGCCCATGGGTCTCCCGGTCGCGGCCGGCTGCGACAGAGCCTGGACTTGAACCAGGATCTCTAGTGGCACAGCTAGCACTGCCATGCAGTGCCTTATACCACTGCACCACTCGGGAGTATGGTCTAGGATCATGCATAGTCCTTCTCCATTTATCAACATCGCTCTGTGGAGTGTGTCCTTCTCGCATCTTACCACTAGGGAAGTTGAGATTCACTGCAAAAACACACAGACACAAACACAAAAACAATGCTCCGCAGTGGCGATGCCATCTTCCTCCTCTGAGTTAGAATAGTCTTACATTGGGATACATAGATCTAGGAATCTGTCTCTGCTACTTTCCCCTCCATCAAGGTAGCCAGCAACACCTATTACGGACCTCTCCACCTATTTTCTGTCCAGCTCTTACTTCTGTAATCCTTTACTGACACATAGCCTCCAAGGCGCAGAAAATGCCCAGATTCTCCTGTTTGTTCTAGCAGAGAAGCCTTCATCCTTTGAAAGAAATCTTCAGAACATTGTAAGTTGAGACACAGTATGCTACTTGACCCTGTCTTCATATCAGTCAGGAGAAGCCTTGAGATTAGGAAGTGCACATTCTTGCTTGTTGCAGTCATCAGTTTCATAGACAGGCCTCCTCTACATCCTGCCTTATACCACAAATACATATTCACCTAAAACATTTAATCTAACCCATAATACATTAATTATTACTGCTCATATTCTTACTACAATATGCAAATTCACCAATAAATCCTCATGCCATCAGTACTTCCCCCCTTTGGACACATGACTCACATCGTGATTCATGCGTTCAAAACAAAAGAACAACATTGTTTATTAAACCAAAATAATAAATGAAATTAAAATGACAACATTTGATAATACCTTAACTTACTTGTATCCCATAAAGTAATTCAAGTAATATCCACCTTGACTAGCGACAGTTATCCCTCATTCAGGGATAGCGCTCTCTCTCTGTCCTTGTCATGGTTCGACTCATATACAGTGAGGGAAAAAAGTATTTGATCCCCTGTTGATTTTGTACATTTGCCCACTGACAAAGAAATGATCAGTCTATAATTTTAATGGTAGGTTTATTTGAACAGTGAGAGACAGAATAACAACAAAGAAATCCAGAAAAATGCATTTTAATGAGGGAAATAAGTATTTGACCCCCTCTCAATGAGAAAGATTTCTCGCTCCCAGGTGTCTTTTATACAGGTAACGAGCTGAGATTAGGAGCACACTCTTAAAGGGAGTGCTCCTAATCTCAGTTTCTTACCTGTATAAAATACACCTGTCCACAGAAGCAATCAATCAATCAGATTCCAAACTCTCCACCATGGCCAAGACCAAAGAGCTCTCCAAGGATGTCAGGGACAAGATTGTAGACCTACACAAGGCTGGAATGGGCTACAAGACCATCGCCAAGCAGCTTGGTGAGAAGGTGACAACAGTTGGTGCGATTATTCGCAAATGGAAGAAACACAAAATAACTGTCAATCTCCCTCGGCCTGGGGCTCCATGCAAGATCTCACCTCGTGGAGCTGCAATGATTATGAGAACGGTGAGGAATCAGCCCAGAACTACACGGGAGGATCTTGTCAATGATCTCAAGGCAGCTGGGACCATAGTCACCAAGAAAACAATTGGTAACACACTACGCCGTGAAGGACTGAAATCCTGCAGCGCCCGCAAGGTCCCCTGCTCAAGAAAGCACATATACAGGGCCGTCTGAAGTTTGCCAATGAACATCTGAAAGATTCAGAGGATAACTGGGTGAAAGTGTTGTGGTCAGATGAGACCAAAATCGAGCTCTTTGGTATTAACTCAACTCGCCGTGTTTGGAGGAGGAGGAATGCTGCCTATGACCCCAATAACACCATCCCCACCGTCAAACATGGAGGTGGAAACATTATGCTTTGGGGGTGTTTTTCTGCTAAGGGGACAGGACAACTTCACCGCATCAAAGGGATGATGGACGGGGCCATGTACCGTCAAATCTTGGGTGAGAACCTTCTTCCCTCAGCCAGGGCATTGAAAATGGGTTGTGGATGGGTATTCCAGCATGACAATTAGCCAAAACACACGGCCAAGGCAACAAAGGAGTGGCTCAAGAAGAAGCACATTAAGGTCCAGGAGTGGCCTGGCCAGTCTCCAGACCTTAATCCCATAGAAAATCTGTGGAGGGAGCTGAAGGTTCGAGTTGCCAAACGTCAAAACCTTAATGACTTGGAGAAGATCTGCAAAGAGTAGTGGAACAAAATCCCTCCTGAGATGTGTGCAAACCTGGTGGCCAACTACAAGAAACGTCTGACCTCTGTGATTGCCAACAAGGGTTTGGCCACCAAGTACTAAGTCATGTTTTACAGAGGGGTCAAATACTTATTTCCCTCATTAAAATGCAAATCAATTTATAACATTTTTTACATGCATTTTTCTGGATTTTGTTGTTGTTATTCTGTCTCTCATTGTTCAAATAAACCTTCCATTAAAATTATAGACTGATCATGTCTTTGTCAGTGGGCAAATGTACAAAATCAGCAGGGGATCAAATACTTTTTTCCCCTCACTGTAGGTCAATAGTGTCAATGTAAAGGTTTTGCTTTCCTTCCCAACATGGTCTTTAACCAGGGACCCTCTGCACACATCGACAACAATCACCCTCAAAACACCATTACCCGTCGCTCCACAAAATCTGCGGTCCTTGCAAAGCAAGTTAAACAACTACTTCCATGTCACCACTCTAAATGCCACTAATTCGCACCACTAACTAGCTAGCCCTTTCACACCGGTAACATTCAACCCCCTTTGACTTCCTTCTCCTCAGCAACCATTGATCCTTGTACTCCAAACGTAACCCATTATGTCCCTTACAGCTCTCTCACATTTCAGCAAGCCCCAATGGCTAACACCCGCAGACAAAATATGGAAATTCTTCCATTCTTTTACTAGTAGACCAAATAAAACACATTTTCAAACAGCGTTCTGCATTTACCTCTATCGTAGGGTTTAAAAAACGAACTTAACAACATTAACAATCCTAAATTGCTGTAGTAACTTCATTTTGGTTCAGTTTATCTGTTACGATATTGTGTCAGTAATACTTCTGTAGTTACCTCAACCCAAAATTTGCTATATTCCTCAGTCAATGTTATCTTTCATACTCTGCTTCCTTCCAACACTGCTTCATTATTCCTGGTGTTTGTTTCTAAGATCTTAGCCACAGCTCTTCTGAAACCACCAATCCGCCATTATTAGAATACAGCAGATCTAGGTAACTGTCCTTTCTAAGTAGGCTACAAGTAATACCAAACACTTGCTGTATTTGACCAGCATATATTGAATTTATATCCATAGTATTAATATACCATTTATAGATTGACATTACGCCACCATTCTCAAATCGTTTAATCTGGGCAGCAGGTAGCTTAGTGGGTAAGAGCGTTGTGCCAGTAACCGAAAGGTCGCTGGTTCTAATCCCCGAGCCGACTAGGTGAAAAATCTGTCGATGTGCCCTTAAGCAAGGCACTTAACCCTAATTGCTCCTGTAAGTCGCTCTGGATAAGAGCGTCTGCTAAATGACTAAAATGTAAATGTAAATGTAGCAAACCCGTAGGCAACGCAAAAAAAGACTACCACGAAATCGTCTCGCTATTCCTGTTAAATAAGTGAGTCTATCAATTTTAACCACGCACGCTTCAAACTTTCTCTTCGACATCACCAAACCAAATACTCTGTAGTATCCATTCAAGCAACACATACCAGCAGCTGAATTACTCTCAGAAACCCAGATTTTACTCTATGCCATTGAAATGACAAATAAATCCCACAAATAGCGCAAATACAATGGTTTGTCATCTTACCATCTGATACAAAATGAAGTTCATTCCCTTTACCACCTTAGCTCCACACTGATAATTTGTTTAATGGAAACCCTAAATTGGCTTTCTACAATATTATAACTTACGTCTATAAATTCCACTCCTTATCTCTATCACATGATCTAACAACGGTACAACTTAGAAAACACGTATTCATTATTTCCCCATCCATGATGTACGTCTACGTTTGTGTGAGCAAGTTAATACATATATAACGTTAGAAACTTCTAAGTACTCACATCCAAGAATCCCTTCGTGGTTTTTAATCAATTCTCAATCGACACAAATCACCTTTTTCAAATATAATCCCAGCGGAACCAAAAAAAACTGACTGTAGTTTCCACTACTCTTTAAAAGATCCTCACAATCTCCATACCACTCCTTGATATTCTATGACTTAATTCTGTTATATATCGTAACTTCTTATCCAAACTTCTATCAAATTATCATACCCATTTTTACAACTTATTATGCACCCTTCAGATTCAAATTACTTTCTGCTCTTTGTTCATAAGATAGCCCATGTTGTCCCATTCAATTACTTAACTTCGTTAGCTGACTTTTTCTCCTTATTACTTATATTTCCTTGCCATCGTGCGCTCATTAAATCGCATGCTTTATACGCCTCTTTCATATAATGTATATTCCATTTCGTGTTGCTTATGACGATATTGTCAATTACATATTTTCGTGATATCTGTAACTTATCCCTTTAAAAAAAAACTTACTCATTATCTGTCCATGGGATAAATCACCAACATATGGTCCCCCATTGAAAAATCCTAATTTACTTAACATCTACAGTCGGAAGTTTACATACACCTTAGCCAAATACATTTAAACTCAGTTTTTTAATATTCCTGACATTTCTAATCCTAGTAAAGATTCCCTGTCTTAGGTCAGTTAGGATCACCACTTTATTTTAAGAATGTGAAATGTCAGAATAATAGGAGAGAGAATGATTTATTTCAGGTTTTATTTATTTCATCACATTCCCGGTGGGTCAGAAGTTTACATACACTCAATTAGTATTTGGTAGCATTGCCTTTAAATTGTTTAACTTGGGTCAAACATTTCGGGTAGCCTTCCACAAGCTTCCCACAATAAGTTGGGTGAATTTTGGCCCATTCCTCCTGACAGAGCTGGTGTAACTGAGTCAGGTTTGTAGGCCTCCTTGCTCGCACACGCTTTTTCAGTTCTGCCCACAAATGTCCTATAGGATTGAGGTCAGGGCTTTGTGATGGCCACTCCAATACCTTGACTTTGTTGTCCTTAAGCCATTTTGCCACAACTTTGGAAGTATGCTTGGGGTCATTGTCCATTTGGAAGACCCATTTACGACCAAGCTTTAACTTCCTGACTGATGTCTTGAGATGTTGCTTCAATATATCCACATGATTTTCCTTCCTCATGATGCCATCTATTTTGTGAAGTGCACCAGTCCCACCTGCAGCAAAGCACCCCCACAGCATGATGCTGCCACCCCCGTGCTTCACGGTTGGGATGGTGTTCTTTGGCTTGCAAGCTGCCCCCTTTTTCCTCCAAACATAACAATGGTCATTATGGCCAAACAGTTCTATTTTTGTTTAATCAGACCAGAGGACATTTCTCCAAAAAGTACGATCTTTGTCCCCATGTGCAGTTGCAAACCGTAGTCTGGCTTTTTTATGGCGGTTTTGGAGCAGTGGCTTCTTCCTTGCTGAGCGGCCTTTCTGGTTATGTCGATATATGACTCGTTTTACTGTGGATATATATACTTTTGTACCTGTTTCCTCCAGCATCTTCACAAGGTCCTTTGTTGTTGTTCTGGGATTGATTTGCACTTTTCGCACCAAAGTACGTTCATCTCTAGGAGACAGAACGCGTCTCCTTCCTGAGCGGTATGACGGCTGCGTACTATTGTTTGTACAGATGAACGTGATACCTTCAGGTGTTTGGAAATTGCTCCCAAGGATGAACCAGACTTGTGGAGGTCTACAATTTTTCTTCTGAGGTCTTGGCTGATTTCTTTTGTTTTTCCCATGATGTCAAGCAAAGAGGCACTGCGTTTGAAGGTAGGCCTTGAAATACATCCACAGGTACACCTCCAATTGACTCAATGATGTCAATTAGCCTATCAGAAGCTTCTAAAGCCATTACATCATTTTCTGGAATTTTCCAAGCTGTTTAAAGGCACAGTCAACTTAGTGTATGTAAACCTCTGACCCACTGGAATTGTGATACAGTGAATTATAAATGAAATAATCTGTCTGTAAACAATTGCTGGAAAAATTACTTGTGTCATGCACAAAGTAGACCAACTTGCCAAAACTATAGTTTGTTAACAAGACATTTGTGGAGTGGTTGAAAAACTAGTTTTAATGACTCCAACCTAAGTGTATGTAAACTTCCAACTTCAACTGTAGACTCTTAGCTTTCATTTGACACCCAATTTGACATGCTCCTATGAACTTCACATATTGGTGCTCTTGGGTCCTTTTACATGAAAATTACCGTATGTCTAATCACACATCACAAGTGAGTCATGATCACATTAAACACATGGTTTCTATTTGTTTGATACCATTCCATGCACTCCACAAATGAGTCACATCACACTCCAGTGACTGTTGTCATCATAACAATGCTGACGGACCGGAAATGTGACACTACAATATTTCAGCTTCAATAGCCAGCTGTTATTTCCCTTGAGATAACTGCATATGTTGTCCTGTTTGGGGGAGTGGATCTGTGACTTACAGCAAACAAAATAGAGAGGCTAAAATATATAATAAATCAGGTGGAGTTGGAATTGCATCCCTTAGCCAGAACACTTACCTCGTTGAATGGAATTGAGGCTGTTTTCACTATGTGAGGATGTCCACATTGCTCAATGTGATGTAATTGAGTTCAATGCAGCACAATAGCTTGAATACACAGTTGTTATTTTCAGTCAGCTTGTTAGCTGGTTTAAGAGGGACAGCTGCAATCTTAGCAGAGGGCTATTATACTGTATATACAAGAATAATAGGAACACTGAGTCTGAATATTTGAGAGAAGAAATACAAAGACATTCAGGACAACAAAGTGTTGGGAGATGAAAGCTTAGAAAACACTAAATAAAGAAAAGTAAAATAATTTTGGGAAATAAAGAATGTTTTAAGAACTAGACCATTTGATGTCCCCAATCTCCCTTGTGTGAATGATACTACTATGGTGACAGGCCCTCTGTCTACCAGTACCAGTTAGTTTCTCACACTGTGGTTCTAAACTGTTTGTGTCAGCGAGTTTCTTACAGTTGCTTACAGTTGGATAGGGTTTTTAAAAGTGTCAAAGTTGCGTCAATTCAAATCTGGTATTAGGAACAAAAGAGGTCAACACGACTTCTAAGATATACTAGTATTTTAATTAATGTAAAACCTTCAATGGTAAATATGACTTTCGTATATACGGGCTCCTTGAAATACCTCGCAGGGCACTCAGAGAACTAATCCATTGTTTCAGATTGTTATTCAAATACGCTTGACAGTTCTCAGTTCCCGCTCTCTGCTGGCCAATCAGAGTAGAGACTGAGCGTGGTTTAGACTTACTCAGCCAATCCGTTGGCGCACCGGCTAGTCCCAGTCCCTTGGCGCATCCCTGTTGCCAGGCATAAGTTCTTATCATAACAACCTGTCATGGTGAGAAGAGCCAGCTCCCCTAGACACCATTCCTACGTCCAAGGATGGTTCACAGATCACAAAGAAACAGTATAGTCTAGTATTTGGAGACACAAATTATTATCTTATCTTACCCCCTAAAACAGCTCTTCACATCAATCACAGCTTGCCAGGTGACACAACCCACATCAGCACAGTCAAGAATGCATTCTTTCTAAGTTAGTCATCCCATCAATTATGAGAATAATAAATCCCCCACAAAAGTAATATCTGAAATTAAGTTGACTTTGTTGTACCAAATGTCAGTAGCCTACTTTGTTCTGCCTACTAATTGTACCTAACCACTTTGTTAAATGAGCCCTCTAACTTCTCAACCTTGTCCAATGCAAGTGGATAGAGAACAGAGCATTCCTCTAGTCTACACAGTGCATTGACCATAATAGACTGGTCTCTCCCTTCATCCATTGATAGATCATGGATGATTTACAATAGATCATGGATGATTTTAACCAGTTGGGTAAAAACTTTATCCAATGGTTTTTCCTATGCTGAATATTTGTTTGCCCAGTAGTTTTGATGTTTTCTTTGTTGGGAAAAATTAATATGCTCTGTCTCATTCAGCAATACTGTCCTTCCTCATAGAAATAGAATCACTATAGTGATACGATTATATTTATATTATCCTTTCCCATAGGCTGACTAATTAGGTACTTTGTTGGGACTAATGCATATAAACAGGCAATGAAACAAGAATTCCCTCCCGGGTTGGTTCCTGTTGATACAATGATTTAAAGCCATTGATCCGTCATGGCTTTTTACAGCTCAGTGTGTTATTATAGAAGGCAACATCCATCCATGGTTCCATCCATAGGTTAGGTTAGAACACTGTGACCACCAGCTGCAGTGCAACACTCGCTACCCCCTCTAACTACAACCCACATATGGTGTGCGTCCCAAATGGCACCCTATTCCCTATTTAGTGCACTAGTGTGGTGCCAGGACAACAAACTCTCCTTCAATGTTAGCAAGACAAGGGGCTGATCGTGAACTACATCGATGGTGCTGTAGTGGAGCGGGTCGACAGTGTCAAGTTCCTCGGTGTCCACATCACTAAGAATCTATCATGGTCCACACACACCAACACAGTCGTGAAGAGAGCATGAACATGCCTCTTCCCCATCAGGAAGCTGAAAAGATTTGGCATGGGCCCTCAGATCCTCAAAAAGTTCTACAGCTGCACCATTGAGAGCATCTTGACTGGCTGCATCACCGCTTGGTATGGCAACTGCTTGGCATCCGACCTCAAGGCGTTGCAGAGGGTAGTGCGTATGGCCCAGTACATCACTGGGGCCAGGTTCCCAGCCATCCAGGACCTCTATTCCAGGCGGTGTCAGAGGAAGACCCTAAAAATTGTCAAAGACTCCAGCCATCCAAGTCATAGACTATTCTCGCTGCTACTGCATGGCAAGTGGTACCGATGCACCAAGTCTGGAACCAACAGGACCCTGAACAGTTTCTACCCCCAATCCATAAGACTGCTTAATGGTTAGTTAAATAGTTAACCAAATAGCTACCCAGACTATCTGTATTGACCCTTTTTGCAGTACCTTTTTTGACTCATCACATAAGTTGCTGCTAATGTTTATCATCTATCCTGCTACCTAGTCACTCTATCCCTAGTTATATGTACATATCAGTGGCGGTTGGTGCCGTTTAAGATGAGGGAGGATTATAATTTTTTTAATGAGCATGGCCTTATTTCTATTACACCATATTGGACTGCCATTCATATTCCATTCACCCAGCTCAATGTAACATCAATAGGTTTAGGCTACTAAATGATACTTGAATTTACCTGATACTCATCAAGAGGTTGCTACAACCTGATCTAGGGTGTAATCATTAGTCTAACAGTTTCAAACAAGAGTTACAATTGGACAAATTCAGGTATGTTTATCCCCGTTTAGTTCCGTTTGCTTCCATTTCAGAAACGTGTTTCAACAGAATCGGCGGAATGAATACACCCCTGATCACACACTAACACAGTTCACATTCATAGCAGCCACATACAAACAGCATGATCCCTTTGACTGTTGTATAATTCCTTCTCACATCTACGCGCTCTCCTCCTCTCACCTTTTCCCTTCACTTGTGGACTTCAGTGCACAACACATCAGCTGTCTGTGACCAGGCAAAATAAAACGTTCCAAGCCAAACCTTCATATCATAACCGCTAACCGCTACACACAGCCTACATCATTGTCACCATATTAGCTAACGTCATAGTCAACATAGCTACTAGAACTAATGCATTAGTAAACCCGCTACAATCATGCAGTACAGTCAGCAAGCAGTTTAGCAGTTACACCGGCGGGCCCCGGTGGCAATAAATGTAGATGGGTAAAATAAAATAAAAAAGCAGACATTGAATATCCCTTTGAGCATGGTGAAGTTATTAATTACACTTTGGATGGTGTATCAATACACCCAGTCACTACAAAGATACAGGCATCCCCCCTAACTAATTTGCCGGCGAGGAAGGAAACCGCTCAGGGATTTCACCATGAGGCCAATGGTGACTTTAAAACAGTTACAGAGTTTAATGGCTGTGATAGGAGAAAACTGAAGATGGATCAACAACATTGAAGTTACTCCATAATACTAACCTAAATGACAGAGTAAAAAAAGGAAGCCTGTACAGAATAAAAAATATTCCAAAACATGCATCCTGTTTGCAATAAGGCACTAAAGTAAATCGCAAAAAATGTGGCCAATAAATGAAATTTTTGTCCTGAATACAAAGGATAATGGCGCCGAAGGAGATGGCTGCTGTTTTACGGGCTCCTAACCAATTGTACTATTGTGTGTTTTTTCACGTTATTTATAACTTATTTTGTACATAATGTTTCTACCACCGTCTCTTATGACCGAAAAGAGCTTCTGGATATCAGGACAGCGATTACTCACCTCTTACTGGACGAAGATTTTTTCTTTAACGAGTTGGATGCGAAGGATTTTCTTCAGACACCCGACAAGGCCCAAATCCCTGACATTCGCATGAGAAAGAGACAGAGATATCGGGGACGTAGGTCGGGATGCCTTGTAAGGATCCGACAGAGAGTACGTAATCTGCCTCTACCATCAGTCCTATTAGCCAACATACAATCATTGGATAACAAAATAGACAAACTAAGATCACGGATATCCTACCAACAGTACATTACAAACTGTAATATCTTATGTTTCACCGAGTCGTGGCTGAACGACGACGTGGATAACATACAGCTGGCGGGATATCAAATCAAATCAACTTTTATTTGCCACATGCGCTGAATACAACAGGTGTAGACCTTACAGTGAAATGCTTACTTACAAGCCCTTAACCAACAATATGGTAAAAATAGCAAATAATTAAAGAGCAGAAGTACAATAAAATAACAATAGGGAGGCTATATACAGGGGGTACCGGTACAGAGTCAATGTGCGGGGGCACCGGTTAGTGAAGGTAATTGAGGTAATATGTACATGTGGTTAGAGTTAAAGTGACTATGCATGAATAATAAACAGAGTAGCGGCAGCGTAAAAGAGGGGGATGGGGTGGGGTGGGGTTGGAGGGCAATGCAAATAGTCTGGGTAGCCATGATTAGCTGTTCAGGAGTCTTATGGCTTGGAGGTAGAAGCTGTTAAGAAGCCTTTTGGACCTAGACTTGGCACTCCGGTACCGTTTGCCGTGCGGTAGCAGAGAGAACAGTCTATGACTAGGGTGGCTGGTGTTTTTGACAATTTTTAGGGCCTTCCTCTGACACCGCCTGGTATAAAGGTTTTGCTCATCTGAGGTAGAGTATCTAATGATAAGCTATAGACCACACTATTTACCAAGAGAGTTTTCATCTATATTTTTTGTAGCTGTCTATTTACCACTACAAACCGATGCTGGCACTAAGACCGCACTCAATGAGCTGTATAAGGCCATAAGCAAACAGGAAAACGCTCATCCAGATGCAGCACTCCTAGTGGCCGGGGACTTTAATGCAGGGAAACTTAAAGCCATTTTACCTAATTTCTACCAGCATGTTAAATGTGCAACCAGAGGGAAAAAAAAACTCTTGACCACCTTTACTCCACACACAGAGACGCGTACAAAGCTCTCCCTCGCCCTCCATTTGGCAAATCTGACCATAACCCTATCCTCCTGATTTTTGCTTACAAGCAAAAACTTAAGCAGGAAGCACCAGTGACTCGGTCAATAAAGAAGTGGTCAGATGACACAGATGCTAAGCTACAGGACTGTTTTGCTAGCACAAACTGGAATATGTTCCAGGATTCTTCCGATGGCATTGAGGAGTACACCACATCAGTCACTGGCTTCATCAATAAGTGCATCGATGACGTCATCCCCACAGTGACCGTACGTAGAGCGAGACTCTAACCCAGACACTTATAAGAAATCCCGCTTTGCCCTCCTACGAACCATCAAACAGGCAAAGCATCAATTCAGGACTAAAATTGAATCGTACTACACCGGCTTCGACGCTCGTCAGATGTGGCAGGGCTTGCAAACTATTACAGACTACAAAGGGAAGCACAGCCGCGAGCTGCCCAGTGACATGAGCCTACCAGACTTACGTCTATGTTCGCTTCGAGGCAAGCAACACTGAAGCATGCATGAGAGCATCAGTTGTTCCGGACGACTGTCTGATCACGCTCTCCGTAGCCGATGTGAGTAAGACCTTTAAACAGGTCAACAGACTGATTACCAGGACGAGTACTCAGAGCATGCGATGATCAACTGGCAAGTGTCTTCACTGACATTTTCAACCAATCCCTGACTGAGTCTGTAATACCAACATGTTTCAAGCAGACCACCATAGTCCCTGTGCCCAAGAACACTAAGGTAACCTGCCTAAATGACTACCGAACCGTAGCGCTCACGTCTATAGCCATGAAGTGCTTTGAAAGGCTGGTCATGGCTCACATCAACACCATTATCCCAGAAACCCTACACCCACTCCAATTTGCATACCACCCCAACAGATCCACAGATGATGCAATCTCTACTGCACTCCACACTGCCCTTTCCCACCTGGACAAAAGGAACACCTACACTACCAGTCAAAAGTTTGGACACACCTACTCATTCAATGGTTTTTCTTTCTTTTTACTATTTTTTATATTGTAGAATAATAGTGAAGACATCAAAACGATGAAATAACACATATGGAATCATGTAGTAACCAAAAAAGTGTTAAACAAATCAAATAATATTTTATATTTGAGATTCTTCAAAGTAGCCACCTTTACCTTGATGATAGCTTTGCACACTCTTGGCATTCTCTCAACCAGCTCCATGAGGTAGTCACCTGTAATGCATTTAAATTAACCGCTGTGCCTTTATAGTTAATTTGTGGAATTTCTTTCCTTCTTAATGCGTTTGAGCCAATCAGTTGTGTTGTGACAAGGTAGGGGGGTATACAGAAGGTAGCCCTATGTGGTAAAATACCAAGTCCATATAATGGAAGAACAGCTCAAATAAGCAAAGAGAAACAACAGTCCATTATTACTTTAAGACATGAAGGTCAGTCAATACGGAACATTTCAAGAACTTTGAACGTTTCTTCAAGTGCAGTCGCAAAAACCATCAAGTGCTATGATGAAACTGGCTCTCATTAGGACCTCCACAGGAATGGAAGACCCAGAGTTACTTATTTCATAGTTTTGATGTCTTCACTATTATTCTACAATGTAGAAAATAGTAAAAAATTGAGAAAAACTCTTGAATGAGTAGTTGTGTCCAAACTTTTGACTGGTACTGTACGTGTGAATGCTATTCATTGACTACAGCTCAGCGTTGTGTCAGCCTATTAATTATGAAAATATACAAAATTCCTTATTACTAGGCTATTCAAAATCAAATACAAATACAAAAACTGTAAGCCGCCCTGCACAATCAATGAACCAACAGCATCCCCTAGGGCTGGCTGTTCGCTCCCAGACTCGTGGATAGAAATGTTGGAGCGTAGCATAAGGTAACCAGTCTATCCAGTATGCATAATAATACAGTCCACACTCAAAGGCGAATACTCACATTTGTTTAATTTTGAAGTATAGGTTAGACCAATTATGTTCCAAAGACATCTTTAAATCAGTTTTGTTTTATGCTTTTCTGCCATGCGTAATATGTGGTAGGTTATGTATTGTATAACAACACCACAATCATCATTTTAATTCATGTTTTTTTTTTTCGGGCTTGGGCTCATAAGCCTATGCATATGCATAAGCTCTAATAGGCTATGCATATTGTGTTTTGAATGAATCATCACCTTAGAAAGCCTGTCCATTTAGTTTCGTTGTGTTAGGCTTTGAAACAACATCCACAACGACCATGTTTTCCACTCAGTTTCAACCTGCTTTTGAACTTTCTTCAAATTGATCATCACAGTGAGGTGAGTTTTTAAAGCATGATACTGTTTCCATGATAAGTGTGTGATGTGATTTTTTTTGCATTTGCATTGATGTCAGAATGGTTAGAGGGACAATAGAGCCCTGAGTACCAGGCCATTAGCAACCTGATGGTGGTTAGGGTACTACCAATGTATGTCCTGAGTGCATAAGAGATTACCTTGACTCAACGGTAACGTGGAATTTTACTGCGATCATGACTCATTACTGCCGGTGTGATGGTAATGTTGTCACTGCAACAGCCCTATTCCTGAGTGGCCTAGTTACAGTTTTGATTTAAATTGGCTTGCAAATCTATGGCAAGACTTGAAAATGCCTGTCTAGCAATGATCAACAACCAACTTGACAGATCTTATTTTTTATTTATTTTTTATTTAACCTTTATTTAACTAGGCAAGTCAGTTAAGAACAAATTCTTATTTACAATGCTGGCCTACCAAAAGGCAAAATGCCTCCTACGGGGACGGGGCTGGGATTAAAAATAAAAAAAATGGTACAAAACACACATCAAGACAAGAGAGCCTACATAAAGAGAGACCTAAGACAACAACATAGCATTGCAGTAACACATGATAACACAGCATGGTAGCAACACCACATGACAACAACATGGTAGACACAATCTTGAATAATTTTTAAAGAATAATGTGCAAATATTGTAAAATACAGGTGTGCAAAGCTCTTACAGACTTACCCAGAAAGACTCACAGCTGTAATTGCTGCCAAAGGGGATTCTAACATTTATTGACTCAGGTGTGTGAATACTTATTGTAGTGGCAAGGGTTCATTATTCTAAAATCCCACTTCTATAAACACCTAAATACAGGTTTGGTTCCTTATGGGTTTCCATAGATGAGGCATTTTATAATCTGGAACCTTAGCAACTACATAAGTAGAATACTATAGAGCTACTAGGCCTCTTCCATCAGGTGCAATCACCTGTCCTAATGAGTTACTGACACTTATCTTTACCCATAACCCTTCATTCTCTATTCTTACAGGTAAACCATAGGTGTCCACCAGGTGTCACAATAGCATCCATAAAAGGCTTCTGATATACATACTGTATTTAACATAATGAACATTGTACATACATTCATCTACAATAATAAGCATTTTCTATAGATTTCTATATCTTTCATAAAACAACCCAAATAAGTTAAATACTTTTTTTTTTTCATTTTTAACACTTATGTAAATGATATATTTCTGTATTTCATTTTCAATACATTTGCTAACATTTCTAAAAATACATGTTCACTTTCTCATTATGGGGTATTGTGTGTAGATGGGTGAGGAAAAAATCAATTGAATCCATCTTTAATTCAGGCTGTAACACAACAAAATGTGGAATAAGTCAAGGGGTATGAATACTTTATGAAGGCACTGTATGTCAGGTCGCTGAGTTGGCCTAAGCATTGACCCCTCATGGTAGAGACCAAGCCCTCTGGTCACAGATGTTCCTGTAGGATTGATAGAAATGCTGTCAAGCTCAAGATCAGATCATTACCATTGAAGTGAAGGGTAAGAGAGAACAACAAGTTTTTACACTTGCTGATCCAATTTATCAGCTTAATTTATCAGCTTACCATCCCTTCATCCCTGTGTGTCTGTGAGGAATTATAACAACCCAGTAAAAATTCAAATATTCAGCTTGACCTTTTAAATATTAGGAAATGTAATCATCACCATCTGTTGTTACACAATTGCTTGAAACTCTCCGCTTAATAAGTGGGCAGACAGGGCAGAGATTACGCATGTTTATATTTCAGATCCATAAAAGTCAAAAATCTCCAGAGTAAATATGAGTCTGTCAAGCAGTAATGACGTCTGACGTGTGTGTGTGTTTGTCCCAGTGTCCCCTGCAGCGGAGCGTCTCCGCTATATCCTGGGAGAAGACGATGACATGCCCACCCCCACCCTCTTCACTGAGATGGACACGCTGCAGCAGGACGGGGACGAGCTGGAGTGGAAAGAGTCTGCCAGGTGACTTCTGACCCATAGATCACATACAGACATACAGAAACATACAGTAAAAGCCAGCCTTGACAGCCAATATCAAGTCTGTCAAGTTCATGCCAAGATTTTGACAGTCTATGTTATAGCTATAGCTATCAACTACTGAGTCACCTGTAGTGTAGGCTAATTCATATTTTAACATGCGTATGGTGATACCAAAAATACATTTCATAGAACAAATTGTCCCACTCCTTTATCATAGACGGATGTCATTCTAGAACCCACCAATTTTGTCATGCATTTCATGTTTATTATGGCATGCATGATGAATTAATGTCTTATTGTTAGCATGTGTCATTCCCAAGACAAGCAGTCAGTGTTT
Organism: Coregonus clupeaformis; assembly: GCF_020615455.1. Lineage (NCBI taxonomy): Eukaryota > Metazoa > Chordata > Actinopteri > Salmoniformes > Salmonidae > Coregonus > Coregonus clupeaformis. The sequence continues at coordinate 48,461,942 of NC_059207.1, forward strand.
ACATCATACCAGTTTCGACGTGAATTATTTGTCCCTTCCAACTCATTTGATGCCTCCAACTCATGCCCTCTTTCTGTCCCTGTACTGGGGTCCAGGTGGGTGAAGTTTGAGGAGAAGGTGGAGGACGGAGGAGAGAGGTGGAGCAAGCCCCATGTGTCCACCCTGTCCCTGCACAGTCTGTTTGAGCTCAGGACCTGTCTACAGACCGGCACTGTGCTGCTGGATCTGGAGGGATACTCACTGCCTCAGATAGTTGGTGAGCAACACAAATTCCCCTTTACAGAGCACTAATGCATACCAAATAAGTATTGTGTGATTCTTACCTAATGTTTAGAGATAGTACTGTAAATAATTTAAATTCTCTGTCACAAATGACAAGCAGAGGTGTTATCCCTTCTAAGAACAGTTAGCCTAGTGTGTACAGTGTATTTTAGTGATGCTAACAGCATCCAATAGTTGACAAGAAAGGCTGTTGGTTGTGAGTGATACTACAAACAGTACTAAGACAACATTCTCCTGCAGATGAAATCATCGATCGGCAGATAGATGAGGGCATGTTGTCTCCTGACCTAAGAGAGAAGATCACCTTTGTCCTCCTGAGAAAGCACAGGCACCAGACCAAGAAGCCCATCCACCGCTCTCTGGTTGACATGGGCAAGGCCAGCGGTGGTGGTGCCCGTGAGTGTCCCTCTCCTCTATGGTCAAGTATGGCCATCGGTATCCCTATACACGTTATAGTACTTCCTAAGTTTTACACTTGCAGCCTACTTATATACATTTTTAAAAAAGTGTATTATGCCCACTGCATAGGCTTTCTTACACTTTCTTTAATTGCAAATTATCACAAATTTTTCCATGCAGTCATCTCAGTTTTATTCAATTGAATTAAATAAACTTTATCCCCAAGGAGAAATTATAGTATATCTCCGTAAACAGTCTCCTGTCTTCCTTACTTGTATTTCCTCCTCAGCTCGTAGTCCAGGTGCAGCGGCCGCATTCAACCGCTCCATAGAGGACCTCCGCATGAAATCACAGTCAGGAGGCTATGGTCGTCTGCGTGAGTCTCTCTCTCATCATCTCTCTAGAGCCTGTCTGTCTCTTTTTCTCTTTCTTTCACACTCTCTTCCTGTGACTTCTTGTATCGCTCTTAAAGATGCACTCTGCAGAAATCGTTCCTCCATTTCCTGGTTGCTAAAATTCTAATAGTTTGCCTAATTTCAGTTTATGTGACAAAACAAGCAAGTATAGTGGAGAGAATCATTGTACCATCTAAACGCTATGAAATATATTTTTCATAACCAAAACTATTGTATTTTCAGCTGTTTGAAGCTGGTGTACAAAACCAAAAGTAAAAGACGCAAAAACAAAACTTAAGAACTGGAAGCATAGAAATAGTGCACATAGAACAGATCTACCGCTTTTTATACTTGCTTTCAATGAGAATGACAGATCTATAACATACATATTCTATGTGCATTTGGTCGGGTCACCCAAAAAGTTACATATTGCAGCTTTAAATATCCTATTATTCCCTTCTCTCTTTTTAGATGTGTTTGAAGCTATAGAGAATACTACAGGGTTCTCCCCAAAGAATGTAAGAGAGGCGCTGCACCACTATGTAAAAAAGTATATTACTTGTTATCATATAAGGCCATATTTTGCTCTAGATTGCAGGAAATGGCAGTTACAGGTGTTAAAAAATGTAAAAGCACTGACCCCCTCCTGGCCTCCTCCCCGGCCATACTCAGCAGCACCACCTTGTTAAAAAATCTTGAGGAGAACCCTGTACTGATAATATTTAATCCTCTTCACGGCATGAATTCATTTTATTTGAAGAAGAAAATCTCAGTTGATTTGCACATGTGTCTTTGATACATAGAACACTCTCCATATCCTCAACATTGATATGATCAATTATTCACATGTACTGTGTTGCTTTACAGGTCATGCCCATAGTAGGAGTATGAATGACATTGCAGACACTCTGAGCACAGACCAGGTGACCCACTGATACAACATTACAACTCAGCAGGCTCAATTCAATCAAACATCATCCTTGCAGAGCGAAACTACAGGTTTTACGGAATTATTGTCATAATATAATTTAGGTTTTCTAATCTAGGTTAATTTAGGTTAGTTTCATTACTTAAAATGTGCACTTCCTCTGTGCAGAAATTATGTTAGTTTTCCGCAAAGATGTTTGATTGAATTGCAACCAGAGTGTTTGTAGGAATTCATATTCCTTCTTTTGCAATGGCAAAACGTGTTGAGTTTGTGTATCCATACAGTATGTGTTTGTGCCGAATTTTCAATATCCATTTAACCAGTAAATGTGCTGAATTTTACATATACATTTAATTTAGCTTGGCAAGCAGCTGTATGCTGCAGAGGATTTGTATTGCAGTTGTATTTCATTGTTGCCATGGGAGCCCGATGAGAGCCAGTATTGTTATAATTCTCATAAAATCTTTGATTGTGTTTGTTTTAGTGTTGGTGTCACAGTGCAGTCGGGAGCAGGCAGCCTCACAACTCAGTCTTTTCTAAGGGTGATTTAAAAGGAGCATTTAAACCCAGTGAGACAGACGGCCCCTCCGTAAACACAGGAGAATTCCATTGTTAGCAGGGTTATTATGCTGTGAATGATGGTGACAGGGACAGGCGTAGTGTGCTAAGCATTGGGTTGAAACAGTTGCCTCTTTGAGAATCTTATGCCCAAATAATTGTCTTGAGATAATGTGCTGGACAAATACGTTGGGTTTAACTCAGTAGATATGTGAATCAATACATCTCTGGGAACTTGACTGTTTCTGCATCTATTTGGCTAGTGTAAAGCAAAAACAGACTGGCTTCCAGGCTATCCCAATCTTTTCAAACTGCCCTCACTGTTTAGTCTATGGTTGAGTGGTTTATACTACACGTAGGGGCATACATGCATACAGTAAGTCATGTACCAGTGTGGAACTGATAGACTAGGCCACATTTCACATATTCAAGCCCCAGGCTACATTGGATTTTGGATTTTTTACATTAATTAGAATTTACGCTCAGAGACTAGTTTTGTTATCCATCAAAAACATATGCTGCCAGAAGAGCACTGAGGTGAAATGTAATGATGTTCTTCAAACAGATCATTGAGTGGATAGATAGAAGCCTAAAGGCATTGTTAGAACACACTGACAATGTCAAGAAGGAGAAAACTATTGTATGCACATATTTTATGCTTTCACTGTCGGATTTGAATAATTTATTAGTGTCATATAGTGATATTTATGTGGGTATATAAAAGAAAAACTAGGACTAGGACTTGAAAATATGATGCAATTTCACCTAAAATTTTTGTCAGTTATGCTGACAAGAAATCCAGTGTCCATACCATACAGTATATGCCATGATGTATCATCTCTCTCTGACTCTGTCCTTCTTGTCCCTCCCTCCCTCCATAGCTAAGGAATAAGTTCATGAAAAAGATTCCTAGAGATGCTGAGGCGTCTAATGTGCTAGTGGGTGAAGTGGACTTCCTGGATAAGCCCTTTGTAGCCTTTGTCCGCCTGGCACAGGCCACCACTCTGGGAGGACTCACAGAGGTTCCTGTGCCCACCAGGTAATGGCTGTCTGCCTGCCTGTCTGACACATTAGCATCATATTTCATATGATTCATATTACCCCTTACTCCTCTCTGTCTGTCTATCTGTTTCTCTCTCTCTCTCTCTCTCTCTCTCTCTCTCTCTCTCTCTCTCTCTCTCTCTCTCTCTCTCTCTCTCTCTCTCTCTCTCTCTCTCTCTCTCTCTCTCTCTCTCTGTCTCTGTCTCTCGCTCTCTCACTCTTTTTTTCTGTCTCTAGTTTTTCTCTCCGTATCTGTTCTTATGCCCATGCAAACATGAGCCCTAAACCATTGTTGAGGTGTCTATTTTATCCCCACTACCTAATCTATCCTTAGTTGAATGCACTGCATGTAGGTCGCACTGGATAAGTGTCTGCAAAATGACAAAAATGTACAAAATGTTGGTCTGTGGTCTGACATAGTTTACACATACTGTACATAATTGCTGCCTTTCCTACTCCTTTGTATCTGTTCTTATGCCCATGTGAGCACATCTTTTGACATTTTGTGAGCCATTGTTGAGGTGTCTTTTTCCCCACACTACCACAGATTCCTGTTTCTTCTGTTGGGGCCCACAGGAAAAGCCAAGTCCTATAATCAGATTGGTCGAGCAATAGCTACTCTAATGGTGGATGATGTAAGTTTCTGTCAATGTGTTTTTTTTTCTTGAATACAGATGACATGGAAATACAGGCATGATTGTCTGGCAACTTGAGTCAGCCAAAAATGTGTGGACTTCACGTACTGATAATGAGGCCTCCATGGCTTGCTGTTGGTACCGTTCAGCCTCACCTGTCACTATCATGGACATTGACATGTTTTGAACAGAGTCCCACCACGGTCATAAATTAGGAATAGTTCCCTGGGTTTACATCCCATTACTTTATGAGGGGACAGGACAGGTCCTAAATCAGATAGATCATTATTATGCACTGCTGCACAACCTATCTTTCTTTCTCACTCCCCCCCCCCTCTAGCTCTTTAGTGATGTGGCGTACAAGGCTAGAGATCGAGAGGATCTGATTGCAGGTATAGATGAGTTCTTGGATGAGGTAATCGTGCTGCCACCCGGAGAGTGGGACCCCAAAATCCGTATCGAGCCCCCTAAGAAGGTGCCCACGGCTGACAAGAGGTTGGAGTCATATTTAGGTTTTCTAATCTAGGTTAATCTAGGTTAGTTCCATTACGTAATCATTTCCCCACACTACAAAAGTCACTTCTGACCTCTAAGACCCAGATATGAGGTCCTTCTCAGTATTTCTGCCATCAACACTTCCCTTCCCTCTCTTCCTGTGTTTATTCCTTCTGTGTACAGGAAGTCAGTGTACTCTCTGAATGAGCTGGGTCAGGCGAATGGTACGGTGGGAGGAAGTGGAGGCCACGCGGAGGATGAGGAGATGCCAGTGGCTCACGAACTGGGAGAAGAGCTGGCACACACTGGGAGGTAGGCTACTGGTTGAGAACTGGGATTGACACCTTTTAGATGTATGTTAGGAGACTAGGAAGAATGATAATGTGAAAGGAACTGGGTCTGAACTGGGATAAGAGAGAAATGCTACTGAGTGAATTGAGATATGAGGTAGAGTACTTGAGTGGAACTGGTACTAGAGCTGGGGAGGGTAGTGTGTTTTTTCCCTGTCTTACATTTGCACTTTTGGAGGTTTTACTATATAATGTCTTCCATCCTAGACACATTTCCTCATCTGCTTGCATGCACCTCCCCTATATCAAGGTGTTTTGGTACTTCCCTTATGCACTATGCTTTTCCGTGTGCTAACTTTTACTATAACACAGGTCAGTATAGTCTACCAGTCTAACGGTCTATCCTGCCCTCTAAGCGCATGAAAGAACAGTGAAGACATGAGAATAAGAGCACCTCCTCCCAGCTGCCCACTGCACTGAGGCTAGGAAACACTGTCACCACCGATAAATCTACGATAATCGAGTATTTCAACAAGCATTTTGCTACGGCTGGCCACGCTTTCCACCTGGCTACCCCTACCCCGGCCACCAGCTCTGCACCCTCCGCTGCAACTTGCCCATGCTTCTCCTTCACCCAAATTCAGATAGCGGATGTTCTGAAAGAGCTGCAAAATCTGGACCCCTACAATTTGGACCCTTTCTTTCTAAAATTAGCCGCTGAAATTGTCGCAACCCCTATTACTAGCCTGTTCAACCTCTCTTTCGTATCGTCTGAGATCCCCAGAGATTGGAAAGCTGCCGCGGTCATCCCCCTCTTCAAAGGGGATGACACTCTAGATCCAAACTGTTACAGACCTATATCCATCCTGCCCTGCCTTTTGAAAGTATTTGAAAGCCAAGTTAACAAATAGATCACCAACCATTTCGAATCCCACCATACCTTCTCCGCTATGCAATCTGGTTTCCGAGTTGGTCATGGTGCACCTCAGCCACGCTCAAGGTCCTAAACGATATTATAACCGCGATCGATAAAAGACAGTATTGTGCAGCCGTCTTCATCGACCTGGCCAAGGCTTTCGACTCTGTCAATCACTACATTCTTATTGGCAGACTAAATAGCCTTGGTTTCTCAAATGACTGCCTCGCCTGGTTCACCAACTACTTCTCAGATAGAGTTCAATGTGTCAAATCGGAGGGCCTGTTGTCTGGACCTCTGGCAGTCTCTATGGGGGTGCCACTGGGTTCAATTCTTGGGCCGACTCTATTCTCTGTGTATATCAATGGTGTCGCTCTTGCTGCTGGTGACTCTCAGATCCACCTCTACGCAGACGACACCATTTTGTATACATCTGGCCCTTCATTGGACACTGTGTTAACAAACCTCCAAACGAGCTTCAATGCCATACAACACTCCTTCCGTAGCCTCCAATTGCTCTTAAACGCTAGTAAAACTAAATGCATTCTCTTCAATCGAACGCTGCTTGCACCCGCTCGCCCGACTAGAATCACTACTCTCGGCGGGTCACGCTGCCAAACATGCCCTCGTAAAACTGACTATCTTACCGATCCTTGACTTAATATAATAATAATAATAATAATAATATGCCATTTAGCAGACGCTTTTATCCAAAGCGACTTACAGTCATGCGTGCATACATTTTTGTGTATGGGTGGTCCCGGGGATCGAACCCACTACCCTGGTGTTACAAGCGCCGTGCTCGACTTCAGTGATGTCATTCACAAAATAGCCTCCAACACTCTACTCAGCAAATTGGATGTAGTCTATCACAGTGCCATCCGTTTTGTCACCAAAGCCCCATATATTACACACCATTGTGACTTGTACGCTCTCGTTGGCTGGCCCTCACTACATATTCGTCGCCAAACCCACTGGCTCCAGGTCATCTATAAATCACTGCTAGGCAAATCCCCGCCTTATCTTAGCTCATTGGTCAACATAGCAACACCCACCCGTAGTATGCGCTCCAGCAGGTATATCTCACTGGTCATCCCCAAAGCCAACACCTCCTTTGGCCGCCATTCCTTCCAGTTCTCTGCTGCCAATGACTGGAACGAACTGCAAAAATCTCTGAAGCTGGAGACTATCTCCCTCACTAACTTTAAGCATCAGTTGTCAGAGCAGCTTACCGCTCACTGCACCTGTACACAGCCCATCTGTAATTAGCCCACCCAACTACCTCATCCCCATATTGTTATTTATTTTGCTAATTTGCACCCCAGTATTTGCACCCCAACTTACTACATTTGCACACACTGTATATAGATTTTCAATTTTTCTATTGTGTTATTGACTGTACGTTTTTGTTTATCCCATATGTAACTCTGTGTTGTTGTTGTTTTCATTGCACTGCTTTGCTTTATCTTGGCCATGTCGCAGTTGTAAATGAGAACTTGTTCTCAACTGGCTTACCTGGTTAAATAAAGGTGAAATAAAAAAAAATACAAAAAACACACAGCTAAAAAATCTCCCCTATTGATCTTATTTAGGGGCAATAAAATGATCCTACCTAGACTAGCCTACAACACCACAATGCAATTAATAATTGCATTATTGTTTTCAAGTGACTACAACATTCTATAGCCTACTCTAGGCTGCAGTGAAAATGTAATTTGAATAACAGATCAGTTGTGGGTCTACACTCAACAGTTTATAAGGACTAGAAAGGCACAGTAGCAGGCCAGTCTGGCTGTATTTTTATTTCTGATACTGAATGTGCTGTCTGTTTCAGATCATCATTCTCCCAAGTCGTCCTGTAATAAGGTGGCCACATATGCTCACGGCAGGCCCAGTTTTTCAGGAAAGCTTAACACATGCTCTGCCTCCTCTCCAATCCGAGCAGCTATTCCTCACACACCTAGAACCTAACGCTTCAATATAGCCTATTATCATTTAACTTATAAAATGTATGACTTTTTATATGTGGCATGAACATAACCAGTCACAATGTTTTAATCCGATTAGGCTACTTAAAAAGTATCCTGTAGGCAAGTGCACAATAATCCAAAATATAATTCCAGCATCCTCAAAATGGCTTGACATTAACCAGTTTTCCATTCAACCTTTTTATGCGAGAAAAGTAGCCTACATGTCTGATAAATGTCACCACATCATGGGAAAGCATGCAGTTTATTAGGCTACAGATTAAATAAATTACGATGAACTTCACAGGGTGGTGAAAGTGCACAGTGATGAGGTTGATGCTCCTTTCAATAAATATCGAGGGTCTTATTCTGGTGACATGATGATCGATGCTTGGCTGCCATTTGACAAATACAAATAATCTCACTTCTGCCCATAATAATCTCATCATGTAGTAGGCTATGCCTGCACTGTATCTGCAAGATGTTGGCTAGAGCGCACATGCCAATACCAGAGTGGGCACATTCACTATACCTACTCAACATTTTCTTTGAAAAAATCATCAGTATGCCTAGAGTTGAAAATGCCATGGAAACCAATTTTTTTATTCGGTATATGGGAATTTAACCTCAAACTGTATTTTTATGTGCACTACATATTTACAAACAGACTTTTATCTGCAACAAGTCAATTTGATGGAAACACGAGTCTGATGGGAAAATTCTCCAGGGTTTCCCTTAGCTGGTAATTGCTGGCATTTGGCTGATAAAAAAATTAAAAGCTAATAAATTAAATTGAAGCCAAATTGTCCAGGAGAGGTTGTCTATCATAGCCGACACCCCAGATTTGCGCTTCAGCACCATTCTCTCACGCCTTGCGGGCACATGCGCCTGCTGCTGAGGAGAGAGAGAGCGAGAGAGGAGCCTTGGCCTAGGCCACTGTTGATTGTGAAGATGGAGGCCTTTTTCATTGAAGTAAAACAAAGGTTAGAGGAAAAAGAGTATGCCTTTAGTGAAAAGCCTACAAGGGGAATGTAATATAAGTTTCAATATTGTAGTGGACTAAGATGAGAAGAATGTAGGCTACTGTACAACTCCTTATTTAGGTAGGATGCAATTTTGGAACTTACATTTATTTATAATAATTCGTTTTTATAATTTGTATTATTATTATTGTATATCATTGTTATTATTGTAAGCTTATTTACTGAACAAAAATATAAACGCAACATGCAACAATTTCAACGATTTTACTGAGTTACAGTTAATATAAGGAAGTCAGTCAATTGAAATAAATTCATTAGGCCCTAATCTATGGATTTCACATGACTGGGCAGGGGAGCAGCCATGGGTGGGCCTGGGAGGGCATAGGCCCACCCACTTGGGAGCCAGGCCCAGCCAATCAGAATTAGTTTTTCCCCACAAAAGGTCTTTATTACAGACATAAATACTCCTCAAATTCATCAGCTGTCCAGGTGGCTGGTCTCAGATCAAATCAAATCAAATCACATTTTATTGGCCACATGCGCCGAATACAACAGGTGAGGAGTTACAGTGAAATGCTTACTTACAGCCCTTAACCAACAGTGCATTTATTTTTAATAAAAATGTAAAAATAAAACAACAACAAAAAAAGTGTTGAGAAAAAAAGAGCAGAAGTAAAATAAAATAACAGTAGGGAGGCTATATATACAGGGGGGTACCAGTGCAGAGTCAATGTGCGGGGGCACCGGCTAGTTGAGGTAGTTGAAGTAATATGTACATGTGGGCAGAGTTAAAGTGACTATCCATAAATAATTAACAGAGTAGCAGCAGCGTAAAAGGATGGGGTGGGGGGGCAGTGCAAATAGTCCGGGTAGCCATGATTAGCTGTTCAGGAGTCTTATGGCTTGGGGGTAGAAGCTGTTGAGAAGTCTTTTGGACCTAGACTTGGCACTCCGGTACCGCTTGCCGTGCGGTAGCAGAGAGAACAGTCTATGACTAGGGTGGCTGGAGTCTTTGACAATTTTGAGGGCTTTCCACTGACACCGCCTGGTATAGAGGTCCTGGATGGCAGGAAGCTTGGCCCCAGTGATGTACTGGGCCGTACACACTACCCTCTGTAGTGCCTTGCGGTCAGAGGCCAAGCAGTTGCCATACCAGGCGGTGATGCAACCAGTCAGGATGCTCTCGATGGTGCAGCTGTATAATTTTTTGAGGATCTGAGGACCCATGCCAAATCTTTTCAGTCTCCTGAGGGGGAATAGGCTTTGTCGTGCCCTCTTCACGACTGTCTTGGTGTGTTTGGACCATGATAGTTCGTTGGTGATGTGGACACCAAGGAACTTGAAGCTCTCAACCTGTTCCACTACAGCCCCGTCGATGAGAATGGGGGCATGCTCAGTCCTCTTTTTTTTCCTGTAGTCCACAATCATCTCCTTTGTCTTGGTCACGTTGAGGGAGAGGTTGTTGTCCTGGCACCACACGGCCAGGTCTCTGACCTCCTCCCTATAGGCTGTCTCATCGTTGTCAGTGATCAGGCCTACCACTGTTGTGTCGTCTGCAAACTTAATGATGGTGTTGGAGTCGTGCCTGGCCATGCAGTCATGGGTGAACAGGGAGTACAGGAGGGGACTGAGCACGCACCCCTGAGGGGCCCCCGTGTTGAGGATCAGTGTGGCAGATGTGTTGTTACCTACCCTTACCACTTGGGGGCGGCCTGTCAGGAAGTCCAGGATCCAGTTGCAGAGGGAGGTGTTTAGTCCCAGGATCCTTAGCTTAGTGATGAGCTTTGAGGGCACTATGGTGTTGAATGCTGAGCTGTAGTCAATGAATAGCATTCTCACGTAGGTGTTCCTCTTGTCCAGGTGGGAAGGGCAGTGTGGAGTGCAATAGAGATTGCATTATCTGTGGATCTGGGGCGGTATGCAAATTGGAGTGGGTCTAGGGTTTCTGGGATAATGGTGTTGATGTGAGCCATGACCAGCCTTTCAAAGCACTTCATGGCTACAGACGTCAGTGCTATGGATCGGTAGTCATTTAGGCAGGTTATCTTAGAGTCCTTGGGCACGGGGACTATGGTGGTCTGCTTGAAACATGTTGGTATTACAGACTCAGTCAGGGACATGTTGAAAATGTCAGTGAAGACACTTGCCAGTTGGTCAGCACATGCTCCGAGTACACGTCCTGGTAATCCGTCTGGCCCTGCGGCCTTGTGAATGTTGACCTGCTTAAAAGTCTTACTCACATCGGCTACGGAGAGCGTGATCACATAGTCATCTGGAACAGCTGGTGCTCTCATGCATGCTTCAGTGTTGCTTGCCTCGAAGCGAGCATAGAAGTGGTTTAGCTCGTCTGGAAGTCTTGTGTCACTGGGCAGCTCGCGGCTGTGCTTCCCTTTGTAGTCTGTAATAGTTTTCAAGCCCTGCCACATCCGACGAGCGTCAGAGCCAGTGTAGTACGATTCAATCTTAGTCCTGTATTGACTCTTTGCCTGTTTGATGGTTCGTCGGAGGGCATAGCGGGATTTCTTATAAGCGTCCGGGTTAGAGTCCCGCTCCTTGAAAGCGGCAGCTTTACCCTTTAGCTCAGTGCGGATGTTTCCTGTAATCCATGGCTTCTGGTTGGGTATGTAAAAATGGTCACTGTGGGGACGACATCATCGATGCACTTATTGATGAAGCCAGTGACTGATGTGGTGTACTCCTCAATGCTATCTGAAGAATCCCGGAACATGTTCCAGTCTGTGCTAGCAAAACAGTCCTGTAGCTTAGCATCTGTGTCATCTGACCACTTTTTTATTAACCGAGTCACTGGTGCTTCCTGCTTTAGTTTTTGCTTATAAGCAGGAATCAGGAGGATAGAGTTATGGTCAGATTTGCCAAATGGAGGGCGAGGGAGAGCTTTGTATGCGTCTCTGTGTGTGGAGTAAAGGTGGTCTAGAGTTTTTTTTCCTCTGGTTGCACATTTAACATGCTGGTAGAAATTAGGTAGAACGGATTTAAGTTTCCCTGCATTAAAGTCCCCGGCCACTAGGAGCGCTGCATCTGGATGAGCGTTTTCCTGTTGATTTATGGCCTTATACAGCTCATGGTAAATAGACAGCTATGAAAAATATAGATGAGAACTCTCTTGGTAAATAGTGTGGTCTACAGCTTATCATAAGATACTCTACCTCAGGCGAGCAAAACCTTGAGACTTCCTTAGTATTTGATTTTGTGCACCAGCTGTTGTTTACAAATATACACAGACCGCCACCCCTTGTCTTACCGGAGTCAGCCGTTCTATCCTGCCGATGTAGCGTATAGCCCGCTAGCTGTATGTTGTCCATGTCGTCGTTCAGCCACGACTCGGTGAAACATAAGATATTACAGTTTTTAATGTCCTGTTGGTAGGATGACTGTAATCTTAGGTCATCCAATTTGTTCTCCAATGATTGAAGATTGGCTAATAGGATTGATGGGAGCGGCAGTTTACTCGCTCGCCGTCGGATCCTTACAAGGCACCCCGACCTACGTCCACGATATCTCCGTCTCTTCCTCATGCGAATGACGGGGATTTGGGCCTTGTCTGGTGTCTGTAGGATATCCTTCGCGGCCGCCTCATTGAAGAAAAAATCTTCGTCCAATACGAGGTGAGTAATCGCTGTCCTGATATCCAGGAGCTCTTTTTGGTTATAAGAGACGATGGCAGAAACATTATGTACAAAATAAATTACAAATATCGCAGAAAAACACACATAATAGTACAATTGGTTAGAGGGCTGTAAAACGGCAGCCATCTTCTCCGGCGCTGTTCTTTCATGATCCCGCAGGTGAAGAAGCCTGATGTGGAGGTCCTGGGCTGGCGTGGTTACACGTGGTCTGCGGTTCTGAGGCCGGTTGGACTTACTGCCAAATTCTCTAAAACGACATTGGAGATGGCTTATGGTAGAGAAATTAACATTCAATTATCTGGCAATAGCTCTGGTGGGTATTCCTGTAGTCAGCATGCCAATTGCACACTCAATCAAAACTTGAGACATCTGTGGCATTGTGTTGTGTGACAAAACTGCACATTTTAGAGTGGCCTTTTATTGTCCCCAGCACAAGGTGCACCTGTGTAATGATCATGCTGTTTAATCAGCTTCTTGATATGCCACACCTGTAAGGTGGATGGATTATCTTGGCAAAGGAGAAATGCTCACTAACAGGTTTTGTGCACAACATTTGAGAGAAATAAGCTTTTTGTGCATATGGAACGTTTCTGGTATCTTTTATTTCAGCACATGAAACATGGGACCATGTCACGAACGTTGAGAGACGGGTCGGACCAAGGTGCATCGTGAAAAGCGTACATGTTTGTTCACCCAATAAACATACAAAACAAAACAAGAAACAACGTAACGTGAAGTCCAAAGGGCTATACACACACCAGCCTAACAGGAACACAAACAAGATCCCACAACCCAGGCAGGAAAACTGGCTGCCTAAGTATGATCCCCAATCAGAGACGGCAATCCCCCCACGATGCACCAAGCCCTGTCTGGACCCTGGTATGGGAGACCCCGAACCTGGAGAGGGGCTGACGTCTGGGCCTGGATCGGCAATCCTCCCGCGATGCACCAAGCCCTGTCTGGACCTTGGTGTGGGAGACCCCGAACCTGGAGAGGGGCTGACGTCTGGGCCTGGATCGGCAATCCCCCCACGATGCACCAAGCCCTGTCTGGACCCTGGTGTGGGAGACCCCGAACCTGAAGAGGGGCTGACGTCTGGGCCTGGATCGGCAATCCCCCCACAATGCACCAAGCCCTGTCTGGACCCTGGTGTGGGAGGCCCCGACCCTGGAGAGGGGCTGACTTCTGGGTCTGGAGTGGAGCCGCTGACCGGAGCTGAACTGGACCTCGGTGGAGCGGACTGCTCTGGCTCCGGAGTGGAGCCGCTGACCGGAGCTGAACTGGACCCCGGTGGAGCGGACTCCTCTGGCTCCGGAGTGGAGCCGCTGACCGGAGCTGGACTGGGCACCGGTGGAAAATTCCAGCCCTGTAGTAGGACTGGTTGCCGGCCCCAGACTGGGCACCGACACGTTTAGGAGCTCCTGCTCCAAAACGGAGCTGTACGTCGTGCCCAACGAAAAATGTACGAATTAGCATCCTTCTATACATCTATATCTGTATAGCAGATGCTGTAGTCATCTGACATAAAGAAATGCATGTCGGTGTCATAGTATGCCGCGGGCATATCTCTCTCTATCTCTCTGGGGCTAGGCCTAAGCTTCCCTTCCTTTATATAGGCTATATATTTTTTTTAAATATTAATATCTTACAGTGGACACATCAGCCTATAGGCCTATGCACTGCACTGATGCTTAGTGCTCAAATCTCTGAGTGAGGTGGACAATTACTGTTTTAGGAAAGTGGCCTAAAAACCAATAAAAAAAAGGTGCCTATGAATTTTTGCATATGCTACACATGGAAACACAAGGAATAGTGTTTTTGTCATTTGTTATAGGTTGTTTTTTAGGACACGTAGCCTAATTGTGGCTCATTTGACCAATATCCCTCTTTTATTGATGGATGGCGCTGGCTGCGCCAAGTCGGATCTGAATGCATATGGATGTCTGGAAAATGTCTCCAATGTCTGGTCAATTAAAATTAGCTGGTCACGTTGTCCTGGCGTCAAATTTTCCTAAAGGAAACCCTGAAATGTGCATATTGTTTTTATGCTGATTTTAGAATATTCGCATGAAATATTCTGGACAACACCCTGTCTGTCACGAATTCCGCCGAGACTGCTCCTCCTCCTTGTTCGGGCAGGCTTCGGCGTTCGTCGTCCCCGGAGTACTAGCTGCTACCGCTTGATGTTCTCTATGTTTGTTTGGTTTTGTCTTGTTGGTGCACCTGTTTCGTATTATGTATTGATTATGTCACCTATAAGTTTCCTTTGGTTTTGTTTGCAGTTGTGTGTTGTTGTCCGCCGGTGAATGTTATTTGTTTTCTAGTTGTTAGTGTTTTACGCACTGTTTGCGTAATCGCTCGCCTCCTGTGTTTTGAGGGCCGTTATTTTGTATTTGTCTTTGTGACAATTAAAGTCGTTTTCGACTAAGCTTCTGTGTCCTGCGCCTGACTCCAACACCGCATCCACATCAGCTTCTGACACTGTCGTTCTCTGTAAACATCAAAGTGGTGACCCGCTCCTGCAGGTTCATGCTCTACAACATCTGTAGAGTGCGACCCTACCTCACACAGGAAGCGGCGCAGGTCCTAATCCAGGCACTTGTCTTCTCCTGTCTGGACTACTGAAACTCACTGTTGGCTGGGCTACTCGCTTGTGCCATCAAACCCCTGCAGCTTATCCAGAACGCTGCAGCCCGCCTGGTTTTCAACCTTCCCAAGTTCTCTCATGTCACCCCGCTCCTCCGCACACTCCACTGGTTTACAGTCTAAGCTCGCATCCACTACAAGACCATGGTGCTGACCTACAGAACAGCAAGAGGAACTGCCCCTCCTTACCTTCAGGCTATACTCAAACCCTACACCCCAACCCGAGCACTAAGTCCCCGACTTTATTGTGCAATCCTGGTCACTTTTACAATTATTTGTGTACTTAAGTATTTTTTTAACTGACAAATAAAATCAATCAATCAATCCAAACTCTGCAGAGGCAATTTGATGAATGGAAAGAGACATCTGTTACAAAACACCAAAAAGTTTAATGACATTCAGAGATTGTCAAGCCAAGCCTTCGATACTTGGTAAGTTTACAAGGTAGGGAGGTATGTCTTTTCTGTTTGTCGAGGTTGACATAGTCTATTTATTGTGGTGTTGAAAATGCAAACCATGTTGGTATGTTTTGTTTATTGGTGTGTTGGTACATATATGTTGCATATATTTTATATAATTATAAATATGGCATCAAAATCGGATTTCCCCCTAGCTGTTCATTGTCTGCAACCGGCTCTGATCGTGAAGTAATGAAACAGGCAGGGAGAGTGAGCTCCTCTGTAGTGGTCGGCGAACCCTCAACCTTCTGGCTTATAGCCCTGCGTGGCATCGACTGGGCCACAAAACAAAGTAGATATCCACGTTTATAAACCCAGGGTCGCTACAGTTAATGTTATTTGTGGTCATAAACATTATTTTGAGTTATTTCTATGAGGGGGGAGGGTGTTAAATTTATTTTACAGTACAAGGGGAAGGTCATGTTAAAATATTTTTGACGTTGGGGAGGGGGGTGCAGTTTCTTTAATGACACCTTGAGTTGGATCTCTCCTGGTCAGGCGTTCAGTAATATACTATTAGAAAAAAGGGTTCCAAAGAGGTTCTTCGGCTGTCCCCATAGGAGAACTGTTTTTGGTTCCAGGCGGAAACCTTTTTAGTTCGATGTAGAGCCCTCTGTGGAAAGGGTTCTACATGGAACCCAAAAGAGTTCTACCTGGAACCGAAAGGGTTGTAACTGGAACTAAAAAGGGTTCTTCAAAGGGTTGTCCTATGAGAACAGCCTAATAACCCTTTTAGGTTCTAGATAGCAAAATCTAAGAGTGTAGCCAAGATAATCTCGTCTCCTTTCCTCATCGGCCTGATATTATAGTTTTAAATCATCATCGGTTCAATTGGCCCATCCTGTCACACTGTGAAACGACAGACAGACTGAAGTGAGTCAGTGTGATGCATTAAACAGATGATAATGCGTTTTAAACAGAGCATGTGCGCCATCATAACCAGAGTGTTTGTGTCTGTGACAGGCATTTTGTGACAATTGCTGATGTAAAAAGGGCTTTATAAAATATATTTGATTGATTGACTGTGTCTGTGGCAGGTTCTGCATCATAACCAGAGGGTTTGTGTCTGTGCCTGTGTCTGTGGCAGGTTATGTGGAGACCACAGTGTTTGTAGCTGTGTCAGGTTCTGCATCATAACCAGTGTCTGTGTTTTTTTCAGGTTCTGTGGAGGTTTGTTTCTGGACATCAAGAGAAAGCTGCCCTGGTTTCCTAGTGACTTATACGAAGGCTTCCACATCCAGTCCATCTCTGCAGTCCTCTTCATCTACCTGGGCTGCATAACCAATGCCATCACCTTCGGAGGCCTGCTGGGGGATGCCACAGACAACTATCAGGTAGAGCTGATGTAGCCTGAAATCCAGAACTGTTTTGTGTTAACATTCCACCCCTTGTAATCTGTGTCATATGCCAATATGTTTGGCATATCAAGGAGTACAATGAGTGAAATGTTAGCACAAACAGACTGGTACCCAAGTTAGGGCTGATGACCCTTGAATAAATTTATATTTAGTTAATTTACTGATTCAAATACATTTTTTCTGAGTCTGTGATTTGCTAAATAATGTTTTTAGTATGGAACATGAGCCCCAAAAATTGTATGGTAGCTAACTCACTCTAGCAGGTGATGTACAGTGGGGGAAACAAGTATTTAGTCAGCCACCAATTGTGCAAGTTCTCCTACTTAAAAAGATGAGAGAGGCCTGTAATTTTCATCATAGGTACACGTCAACTATGACAGACAAATTGAGAAAAATAAATCCAGAAAATCACATTGTAGGATTTTTAATGAATTTATTTGCAAATTATGGTGGAAAATAAGTATTTGGTCACCTACAAACAAGCAAGATTTCTGGCTCTCACAGACCTGTAACTTCTTCTTTAAGAGGCTCCTCTGTCCTCCACTCGTTACCTGTATTAATGGCACCTGTTTGAACTTGTTATCAGTATAAAAGACACCTGTCCACAACCTCAAACAGTCACACTCCAAACTCCACTATGGCCAAGAACAAAGAGCTGTCAAAGGACACCAGAAACAAAATTGTAGACCTGCACCAGGCTGGGAAGACTGAATCTGCAATAGGTAAGCAGCTTGGTTTGAAGAAATCAACTGTGGGAGCAATTATTAGGAAATGGAAGACATACAAGACCACTGATAATCTCCCTTGATCTGGGGCTCCACGCAAGATCTCACCCCGTGGGGTCAAAATGATCACAAGAACGGTGAGCAAAAATCCCAGAACCACACGGGGGGACCTAGTGAATGACCTGCAGAGAGCTGGGACCAAAGTAACAAAGCCTACCATCAGTAACACACTACGCCGCCAGGGACTCAAATCCTGCAGTGCCAGACGTGTCCCCCTGCTTAAGCCAGTACATGTCCAGGCCCGTCTGAAGTTTGCTAGAGTGCATTTGGATGATCCAGAAGAGGATTGGGAGAATGCCATATGGTCAGATGAAACCAAAATATAACTTTTTGGTAAAAACTCAACTCGTCGTGTTTGGAGGACAAAGAATGCTGAGTTGCATCCAAAGAACACCATACCTACTGTGAAGCATGGGGTTGGAAACATCATGCTTTGGGGCTGTTTTTCTGCAAAGGGACCAGGACGACTGATCCGTGTAAAGGAAAGAATGAATGGGGCCATGTATCGTGAGATTTTGAGTGAAAACCTCCCTTCCATCAGCAAGGGCATTGAAGATGAAACGTGGCTGGGTCTTTCAGCATGACAATGATCCCAAACACACCGCCCGGGCAATGAAGGAGTGGCTTCGTAAGAAGCATTTCAAGGTCCTGGAGTGGCCTAGCCAGTCTCCAGATCTCAACCCCATAGAAAATCGTTGGAGGGAGTTGAAAGTCCGTGTTGCCCAGCGACAGCCCCAAAACATCACTGCTCTAGAGGAGATCTGCATGGAGGAATGGGCCAAAATACCAGCAACAGTGTGTGAAAACCTTGTGAAGACTTACAGAAAACGTTTGACCTGTGTCATTGCCAACAAAGGGTATATAACAAAGTATTGAGAAACTTTTGTTATTGACCAAATACTTATTTTCCACCATCATTTGCAAATAAATTTATTACAAATCCTACAATGTGATTTTCTGGATTTTTTTTCTCATTTTGTCTGTCATAGTTGACGTGTATGATGACGTTCTATGATGAAAATTACAGGCCTCTCTCATCTTTTTAAGTGGGAGAACTTGCACAATTGGTGGCTGACTAAATACTTTTTTTCCCCACTGTATGTGTGTGATGGATGGGGCCAGTGACTGCACTAAATCCATTTGTTGAGCTCAACACATACTGAAACCATTTAGGATAAGTGCTCTGGCTGGCTGCTACTGATGATTCACACAGACTGTCTGTCAGATTGAAATACAGCAGGCTCTTACTGCCTCTCTCTAACACATGCACCACCACTTCTCTCTGTCTGTCTCTCTTCACCGCTCTCTCTCTTCTCTCTCTCTCCCTACTCTCTTCCCTACCCGGTTTCTCGCCCTGCCCTCCCTTCTCTCTCTCCTCTATATCAGGGTGTGATGGAGAGTTTCCTGGGCACAGCGTTGTCAGGAACAGTGTTCTGTATGTTTAGTGGTCAGCCCCTCATCATCCTCAGCTCCACTGGACCCATCCTCATCTTCGAGAAACTGCTCTTCGAATTCAGCAAGTGAGAGCTCAACCCCACTTCAAAGTCAGACTGTAGCCCAGGGGTGTCAAACTCATTTTGCCCAGGGGGCCGCATTCGTTCTTCAACGAGGTCCAGAGAGCCGCATTGAAAAATGGATATATTTCCTTGCCGTCAAAATATACATTGTTTTTTGAATTTTCGATGCTCCCTGACTGTTTATTGATTATTAGCGAGCTGGACAGTCATGAAACTGTGTGAATATAGGTCCATTATCATTTCTACACAGTTTCAATTTGTTTTAGTCATTTTAAAATATATTGAGTTCGTCCCCCTCTCAATTTTTTGGGGACACCTCTGCTGTAGCCTATATAGTATGTAATATCTTAATACAAATGGTTCCTCCCTTTGATTTGAAAGACAATTCAAACACCCACATCAGACATTATATACTATTTAAGGCACAATGGTGAGATTTGATATGTCATATTGGAGAGTGTGTCCATTCCAGCTTTATAAAAGGACTGTTTTACCTTCCACTTTCTGCCCTATATCAATGTTCTTATTTCTAAGGAACAATGGTATAGACTACATGGAACTGCGTCTGTGGATAGGAATCCACTCCTGTATCCAGTGCTTCCTCCTGGTCGCCACCGACGCCAGCTACATCATCAAGTACATGACCCGCTTCACAGAGGAGGGCTTCTCCAGCCTGATCTCCTTCATCTTCATCTCTGACGCCATCAAGAAGATGGTGAGTCACACGCAGGCATGCGGACGCACACAGACGCAGGCACGCTCACACTTAGGCACACACGCACACAGGCACACACACACTTAACTGTTGATGTAATGTTGCTACAGATGGGCTCCTTCAAGTACTATCCCATCAACACCGAATTCAAGCCCGACTACGTCACTGCCTACAAGTGCGAGTGCCTGGCCCCAGACCCCAGTGAGTCCATCTTTGGCTATATAGTATATCATTATAGTACAGTAACAACACAGTTAGCCAGAGTTCCCAGCAGGGGGCATAGAGTTTGTTATAGGGTTGGAGAGGGTAGTAATGGGGCATCAGGGCCTAGTAGCCTGGATGCCAATCTGTTTCTGCTCTCATGTCAACTCCTTATGGAATTGTCATGCCAAACATGGCAAAAGTTTGACTTGCAATAACAGAAATGGAGTTGGCAAGAGCACAAACAGATGGGAGTATAAACAGGACCTGGCTACTGCTAAGGGGTTTGGGGACATAAAGATGATAGAATGGCTTGTTAATATAATGATGTATTATACCTTTGTGCCTCTCTGGAGATGTTCATTGCATTGGGAAATCGTTATGAGAATTGACTTAAGATATTTGACTAATGTAACTGATTTGTCTTATATTTGTTTTTGCTGCACTCACAAATGGCTGCTGTCTGATGCAAGTGAGTAACACTTTGTATGCATGAGCTTCAACTAGTTACTTTCTCTGTTCAAGGTCTCAAAGTCTACCTGATGAATTCTTATTCCATTTTGCATTTCTCTTGTCCTCTGACTCTGCCCTCTCATTGTTTTCACTCTCTGCATCTCAATTTCTCATTCATTACCCCCCTCTCTCCGTCTGTCTCCCTTCTTTTCACTTATTAAACAGTGGCTTCAATGATCTTCAATGGTTTAGTGCCAGTGCCAACTGATAACACCTCTAGTCTCTTTGGAGTAAGTGTTTTTAAAAATTCTATTTTCACTTTGTCATGTCTATTTATAGAGATGTTAGAACAGGCGTAATGCCCCTAAATGTTATTTGTCATTTGTTATGTTTCCCAGCAAGAAACCAAAAATTGGGGCTCAAACAGAAGGGGGAACTAACAAAAAGTCACTAACAACAACCAAAACTAAACAGGTGGGGGTTCTAGGAGGGGTTCTGAAAGACACTCATGGGGGTGTCTACTGAAAGTTGACTAGCAACAACAGCTAGGACCTAAGACACCCACCACGAGGCCCACTAAATTTGCCAAAGAAAGGCAAACAAAATTTAAACCCACACCAAACTTAAAGACAGGAAGCAAACCAAAAAGTGGACCAAAACGAAAAACAAGGAAGATCAGATAAAGGATTGTTTTTTTTAGAAATCAAATAGGGAGAGCCAACTAAAGGTGTTAACCCTCCACATCTCTCAAGCCAACTGGAGCACTTGGCCAGCACAGGTGAAATGCCTTCTGACTAATGAGATGACAAGCCAGCACAAGTGTAACACATACTGACTAATGAGGTGACACCAATCGGTGTGTCGACCATGCTAACGTGCTAACGTCTAACATCAAAATATAAATGGAAAAACCCAAGCCTGTAACACCTTCCCACTTAAGACAACAAATATACAAGTTTGCTCACAACCAACAGAAAACAACTTCCATTTCTCAATATGATCAACTTAAATGCATTGCTACTTAAATGCGTCGCCTTCTTCAATATAAACATGGTGTCTACTGGCTGTCAATAATTAAATGTGTTGACAGCCAGTAGACATTGTGTATTTGACTGTACGTTTTGTTTGTCCCATATGTAACTCTGTGTTATTGCTGTTTTTAGCGCACTGCTTTGCTTTATCTTGGCCAGGTCGCAGTTGTAAATGAGAACTTGTTCTCAACTGGCTTACCTGGTTAAATAAAGGTGAAATAAAATAAAAATAAAAATCCATGTTTATATTGAAGAAGGCAACACATTTAAGTATAGACAGTGCATTCGGAAAGTATTCAGACCCCTTCCCGTTTCCCACATTTTGTTACATTACAGCCTTATTCAAAATTGATTAAATAAACAATTTTCCTCATCAATCTACACAATACCACATAATGACGAAGCGAAAAAAAACAGAAATACCTTATTTACATAAGTATTCAGACCCTTTGCTATGAGATTAGAAATTGAGCTCAGGTTCATCCTTTTTCCATTGTTCATCCTTGAGATGTTTCTACAACTTGATTGGAGTCTACCTGTGGTAAATCCAATTGATTGGACATGATTTGGAAAGGCACACACCTGTCTATACAAGGTCCCACAGTTGACAGTGCATGTCAGAGCAAAAACCAAGACTTGAGGTCGAAGGAATTGTCCGTAGAGCTCCGAGACAGGATTGTGTCGAGGAACAGATCTGGGGAAGGGTACCAAAAACACTGAGGCCTCCATCATTCTTAAATGGAAGAAGTTTGGACTCTTCCTAGAGCTGGCCACCCGGCCAAACTGAACAATTGGGGGAGAAGGGCCTTGGTCAGGGAGGTGACCAAAAACCCAATAGTCACTCTAAAAGAGCTCCAGAGATCCTCTGTGGAGATGGGAGAACCTTCCAGAAGGACAACCATCAGGACTCCACCAATCAGGCCTTGATGGTAGAGTGGCCAGACGGAAGCCACTCCTCAGTAAAAAGCACATGACAGCCCGCTTGGAGTTTGCCAAAAGGCAGCTAAAGGACTCTAAGACCATGAGAAACAAGATTCTCTGGTCTGATGAAACCAACATTGAACTCTTTGGCCTGAATGCCAAGCGTCACGTCTGGAGGAAACCTGGCACCATCCCTACGGTGAAGCATTGTGGTGGCAGCATCATGCTGTGGGGATGTTTTTCAGCGGCAGGGACTGGGAGACTAGTCAGGATCGAGGGAAAGATTAACAGAGTAAAGTACAGAGAGATCCTTGATGGAAACCTGCTCCAGAGCGCTCAGGACCTCAGACTGGGGCAAAGGTCCTTCCAACATGACAACGACCCTAAGGTCACAGCCAAGACAACGCAGGAGTGGCTTCGGGACAAGTCTCTGAATGTCCTTGAGTGGCCCAGCAAGAGCCCGGACTTGAACCCGATCGAACATCTCTGGAGAGACCTGAAAATAGCTGTGCAGCGACGCTCCCCATCCAACCTGACAGAGCTTGAGAGGATCTGCAGAGAAGAATGGGAGAAACTCCCCAAATACAGGTGTGCCACGCTTGTAGCGTCATACCCAAGAAGACGCGAGAATGTAATCACTGCCAAAGGTGCTTCAACAAAGTACTGAGTAAAGGGTCTGAATATTTATGTAAATGTGATATTTCCATTTTTTTTATATCTGTAATACATTTTCAAATAAATTTAAAAACCTGTTTTTGCTATGTCATTAATTGGTATTGTGTGTAGATTGATGAGAAGAAAAAATATATTTTAGAATAAGGCTGTAACGTAACACAACGTGGAAAAAGTATTGGGGTCTGAATACTTTCCGAATGCACTGTATATATATATATATATATATATATATATATATATATATAGATACAGTGAGGGAAAAAAGTATTTGATCCCCTGCTGATTTTGTACGTTTGCCCACTGACAAAGAAATGATCAGTCTATAATTTGAATGGTAGGTTTATTTGAACAGTGAGAGACAGAATAACAACAACAAAATCCAGAAAAACGCATGTCAAAAATGTTATAAATTGATTTGCATTTTAATGAGGGGAATAAGTATTTGACCCCCTCTCAATCAGAAAGATTTCTGGCTCCCAGGTGTCTTTTATACAGGTAACGAGCTGAGATTAGGAGCACACTCTTAGAAAGAGTGCTCCTAATCTCATTTTGTTACCTGTATAAAAGACACCTGTCCACAGAAGCAATCAATCAATCAGATTCCAAACTCTCCACCATGGCCAAGACCAAAGAGCTCTCCAAGGATGGCAGGGACAAGATTGTAGACCTCCACAAGGCTGGAATGGGCTACAAGACCATCGCCAAGCAGCTTGGTGAGAAGGTGACAACAGTTGGTGCGATTATTCGCAAATGGAAGAAACACAAAATAACTGTCAATCTCCCTCGGCCTGGGGCTCCATGCAAGATCTCACCTTGTGGAGTTGCAATGATCATGAGAACGGTGAGGAATCAGCCCAGAACTACACGGGAGGATCTTGTCAATTATCTCAAGGCAGCTGGGACCATAGTCACCAAGAAAACAATTGGTAACACACTACGCTGTGAAGGACTGAAATCCTGCAGCGTCCGCAAAGTCTCCCTGCTCAAGAAAGCACATATACAGGCCCGTCTGAAGCTTGCCAATGAACATCTGAATGATTCAGAGGAGAACTGGGTGAAAGTGTTGTGGTCAGATGAGACCAAAATTGAGCTCTTTGGCATCAACTCAACTTGCCGTGTTTGGAGGAGGAGGAATGCTGCCTATGACCCCAAGAACACCATCCCCACCGTCAAACATGGAGGTGGAAACATTATGCTTTCGGGGTGTTTTTCTGCTAAGGGGACAGGACAACTTCACCGCATCAAAGGGACGATGGACGGGGCCATGTACCGTCAAATCTTGGGTGAGAACCTCCTTCCCTCAGCCAGGGCATTGAAAATGGGTCGTGGATGGGTATTCCAGCATGACAATGACCCAAAACACACGGCCAAGGCAACAAAGGAGTGGCTCAAGAAGAAGCACATTAAGGTCCTGGAGTGGCCTAGCCAGTCTCCAGACCTTAATCCCATAGAAAATCTGTGGAGGGAGCTGAAGGTTCGAGTTGCCAAATGTCAGGCTCGAAACCTTAATGACTTGGAGAAGATCTGCAAAGAGGAGTGGGACAAAATCCCTCCTGAGATGTGTGCAAACCTGGTGGCCAACTACAAGAAACGTCTGACCTCTGTGATTGCCAACAAGGGTTTTGCCACCAAGTACTAAGTCATGTTTTGCAGAGGGGTCAAATACTTATTTCCCTCATTAAAATGTAAATCAATTTATAATTTTTTTTACATGCGTTTTTATGGATTTTTTTGTTGTTATTCTGTCTCTCACTGTTCAAATAAACCTACCATTAAAATTATAGAGTGATCATGTCTTTGTCAGTGGGCAAACGTACAAAATCAGCAGGGGATCAAATACTTTTTTCCCTCACTGTATATCCGGAAGTGAGGCTGGCCGTGGCCCCGATCTTCTCCAGGAAAGCTTTCCACACTCGGGAGGTGAATTGGGGGCCACGGTCCGAGACGATGTACTCCGGAAGTCCATAGTGCCGGAAGACCTGTTGGAACAGAACCTCAGCAACCTGGAGAGCAGAAGGAAGACCAGTTAGTGGCAAAAAATAGCATGATTTTGAGAACCGATCTACGACCCCCATGACTGTGGTGAAGCCGTCAGAACGTGGGAGGTCGGTGACAAAGTCTATGGACAGGTGTGACCAAGGTCGCTGAGGCACTGGTA
Source organism: Coregonus clupeaformis (assembly GCF_020615455.1). Taxonomy (NCBI): domain Eukaryota; kingdom Metazoa; phylum Chordata; class Actinopteri; order Salmoniformes; family Salmonidae; genus Coregonus; species Coregonus clupeaformis. The sequence continues at coordinate 48,487,396 of NC_059207.1, forward strand.
GAGGAACTAGTTTACCTGCCAGGGCATTCCGAGGTGTCTTCGTTTGGGCACATACAGAACAGGAGTTGACATAGCGAGAGACATCAGAAGCCAAGGTGGGTCACCAGTATTTTTGTGCTCGAGAATGCAGGGTGCGCATAATACCGGAGTGCCCTGCCGTAAGGGTGGTGTGCGCCCAGATCAGCAGGCGGTCACGGAAACTGGTGGGTACATACACACGCCCTGGAGGGGCGTTGGCAGGCGCTGGGTCCTCCTGAGCTGCCTGTCCCAAACGACAGGTGCAACGATGAGAGACGGGTGTAGGATAGGACCCCCCAGATCCTTCCTCTCTCCAGTATGGTGCATCCTGGAGAGTGCGTCGGCTTTCACATTCTGGGATCCTGGGCGGTAGGACAGAATGAATTGAAAGCGAGTAAGAAATTGGGCCCACCTGGCTTGACGAGAGTTCATCCGTTTCGCTGCCCATATGTGCTCCAAATTCCGGTGGTCAGTAAGAATCCGGAATGGATGGACTGCGCCCTGACAGCCAGTGTCTCCATTCCTCCAGAGCGAGGACCACGCCAACAGCTCCCTGTCTCCAACTCCATAGTTCCTCTCTGCGGGGGTAAGCTTTTTAGAGAAAAGGGCACAGGGATACATTTTCTCTGGCTTACCGTGCCGCTGGGAGAGGACCGCACCCACGCCCTGCTCCGATACATCCACTTCCAGGATGAAAGGACAAGATGGATCTGGGTGTTTTAGAATGGGCGCAGTGGTGAACCTCTCCTTCAGCCTCTTGAAGTCAATGTCAGCCTCAGGGTTCCAGGCCAGCTTCTGAGGCCCACCCTTAAGGAGAGAGGTGAGCGAAGTGGCTATGGAGCTGAAGGACCTGATGAAACGCCGGTAGAAATTGGCGAAGCCCAGGAAGCTCTGTAGGCCCTAGATGGTGGTGGGGACTGGCCATGACCTTACGGTGTCCGTTTTCGCTCTTTCCATGAACACCCCCTGAGGACTGGTCCGGTATCCCAGGAAGAAGATGGCCTGTTGGTGGAATTCGCATTTCTCCCCCTTCACCAACAGGCTGTGTTCCCGGAGGCGGAGTAGGACAGCTCTGACGTCCCTGACGTGCTCCTCAAACGTAGCCGGGTAGATCAGGATATCGTTGATGTACACCACCACCTGTCTACTCAGCATGTCTTGGAACACGTCATTGACGAAGGACTGGAACACAGAAGGTTCGTTGGCGAGGCCATAGGGTATGACGCAATATTCATAGTGACCTGAGGTAGTGCTGAATGCCGTCTTCCACTCGTCTCCTTCCCAGATTCGGATCAGGTTGTAGGCACTCCTCAGGTCTAACTTGGTAAAGTACCGGGCCCCTCGTAGCTGATCGATGGCCGACGGAACCAGAGGGAGGGGGTACCGGTACTATGTGGTGACTGCGTTCAGCCCCCTGTAGTCAATGCACGGCCTCAGTCCTCCATCTTTTTTGGCCACGAAGAAGAAGCTGGTGGAGGCAGGAGAGGTAGAGCGTCTGATGAACCCCTGTTTCAGGGTCTCCGCCACATACTTCTCCATGGCCTCAGTCTCCGCCATGGAAAGGGGGTAAATGCGACTCTTCGGGGGGTGTTGTCCCTCCAGCAGGTCAATGGCGCAGTCCCAGGGCCTGTGAGGAGGGAGACACATAGCCTTTGATGAAGAGAAGACATCGGAGAGATCTGCATACTCACGTGGAATGTTGGGCTGGAGGGCAGACTCCGGACTTTCCACTGACGTGGAACAACAAACCACCGGCAGGCAGGTCTTCCGGCATGAGGTGGACCAGGCTGTGATCCTCTTGGTGATACAATTGATGGTAGGGTTGTGTAGTCTGAGCCATGGCAATCCCAAGACGATCCGGTGAAGGGTGATGTGACGATGTGGAATGACAGCTCCTCGTGGTGCTCCGGTAGTGTGGGAATGGTGATGGTGATGGGGAGAGTGACGTGCTGATGGTGGCTGATCCTAGTGGTTTATTGTCCAGCGAGGTGACGTGTAGCAGAGAAGTCAGTGGCACGGTGGGCAACCCCCATTCAGAGACCAGCTCCCTATCTATAAGGTTCCCTGCTGATCCGTAATCTATCATTGCAGTGGAAATGGAAGAGAAGGAATAACCAGTCACCGTTATGGGAACTAAAAACAATGGTTTTGTGATAGGAGATGACATAACACTCACGGAGCGGCTACGGGAGTCATACCGCCTAGATTGTGAGCCGCCAGGAGATCTGTGGTCCGTGATGGTGTAGGGGGTGCTGCACACCTCCATGGGTGAGGACTCAGAGGCAGGGCGACTTCCATAGCTCAGATGGGGTGAGCGTCGAGGCTCCAGGAGGTGTTGGGAACGCTGTCTGTCTCTCAACATGTTGTCAAGACGGGTGGACGTGGCGATGAGGGTATCAAGGTCCATCTCGTCGTCCCGACATGCGAGTTCCGTCTTGATGTCCTCCCGTAAGCCTCTCCTGAAAGCCGTGCGCAGAGCACGCTCATTCCAGACGGAAGATGCCGCCACTATGCGAAAACTCAGAGCGTACTCGGACGTGGGCCCCTCTCCCTGTTGTAGCTGGAGGAGATGCTCACCCCCGTCCTTTCCCTCCATGGGATGATCAAACACCACCCTGAACCGAGCGAGGAAGGTGGAGTAGGGAAGCGCCATGGCCTCACCTCCTTCCCAGACTGCCGTGGCCCAATCCAGCGCCTTTCCTTTAAGTAGCGAAATCACCAGCGCTATCCTGGCTTGGTCAGATGGATATGCCCCAGGCTGACGCGCCAGATAAAGTGAAACCTGTAGTAGGAAGCCGCTACATTTAGTAGATTTACCGTCATAGCGCTCCGGTAGGGCAAGAAGTTGGTGATAGCGCGGGAACAGGGGGATTGGGTGCACTCTCCGCTCCCTGAGGTGGAACCAGACCGCTGGGCAGATTATGTTTGGAGCACTTCCTGCATGGCGCCGTTCAACTTGGCAAGCTGCTGGTGCTGGTCGAGGCACTGGGAAACTCCAGGAGGATTAACTGCTGCATCCATTTTCGTGAGTGGTGTGTAATTCAGTGACGAGCACTGAGGATACGAAGAGGCAAGACGCAGACGCAGGAATTAATAAGGTAAAGGTTTACTTAACAATGAGAAAGAGAATAACAAAGAGTGAGTAAACGACACGACGTTAACAATTACACACAACAATGAACGTCCAGGGCTATATAGTGGTGGTGATGAGATGATGAGGTGCAGGTGCGCTGGAGGTGATTAGGGTGTGTTGGGTTTCCATTCCTGTGTTAGCCGAGGTGGTGCGCTCAGACCGGTGGCTCAGTAGACCGGCGAATCAGAGCACCAGAGGGGAGCAACGGGAGGAGACGTGACACTAAGATTGAATCCTACTACACCAGCTCTGACGCTCGTCTGATGTGGAAGGACTTGCAAACTATTACGGATCACAAAAGGAAACCCAGCCGCGAGCTGCCCAGTGACGCATTCCCCCGCACATTTACTCGGTACCGGTACCCCCTGTATATAGCCTCGTTATTGTTATTTTATAGTGTTCCTTTTTTTCTTATTTATGTCGTATAATTTGTATTTATTTTGTAGTCAATATTTTCTTACATAAAATCTGCACTGTTGGTTAAGGGCTTGTAAGTAAGCTTTTCACGGTAAGGTCAACACCTGTTGTATTCGGCGCATGTGACAAATAACATTTGTTTTGATTTGAACAATACTGGGAGCTGTGATTTTCCTCAGTGGAATGGCCTCAGAGAAATGAGTGGCAGCGTACCTGATTGTTAAGAGAAACTGGTTACCACTCTGTGCTTTGGGCAAAGGACCAACACAGTCCATCAGAACCCTGCTGAAAGGTTAGTCAAAAGCAGGAATAGGCTGCAAAGGTGCAACCGGTACAGCTTGGTTCGGTTTACCCGTCCTCTGGCAAACCACCTGATTTACAGTAAGCCACAACATCCTGTTTCAGAAGAAGTTACGCAAGATACAGTCATATGTCTTGTTGACCCCAAGATGGCCTGCCATACTACCATCGTGAGCCAACCTCAGTGGTGCGAGAATTCCATTTCCTCATCAGAACACCATCTTTGTCAAAGTATCCAACATGAACTTAATAAACTCCTCCTCTGGATGTATCTCAGCAAAAAGAGGGGAGAGTGAAACATCTTTACTCTGTACAGCAATCAGCTGCTTCCTAGACATCGAAGTGTCAACTTTAGGTACCCTCTCTTCCGTCAGTGGTCCTACAAACTCGCTCACCTTTGAGGTTTTCAAAGGAGAGGTTAACTTAGGAGGTTTACCGAAATCAGGATCACACAGAAACGTCTCGTACAGATCGAACATGGTGGGATCGCTGACATCCTCCTCAACCCTAGACTTGCTCCCAGCAACGTTTTTAGACATGGCACAAGTAATGGCACATGCTGGGAAGACTCTAGGGTACATTTCTGATAACCCATCAGGTTCCTCCACTCTGGGTTCCTTACAAACGACAAGATTTGGCACGGCCTTCCCTTCAGCCAAATCATTGCCCAAAATGAATGAGGCCCCCTCCACTGGTAGGCTAGGCCTCACCCCAACGACAATGGAACCTGAAACAAGATCAGACTCGAGTTCCACATTATAAAAGGAACAACATTATACATGCAACCCATCCCCACACCTTGAACTTACATACTGTAACCAGTTGTTGAAGTGTCAGACAAAAGCAAAACACCCTCCAAAATGAAGGATTGGGCTGCCCAAGTGTCTCGTAGTATCTTCACCGGCTGCTTAACAGCATTGCCGCCCTTCTGAAAAAAAGGGTTCATACACATCTGATCCAAAATCTTGTTTAGGAGATACATCCATCCCAATCAGAGATTTGATGGGCTGGAGTGCTCCCACAAAAAGAAACGGCTGTTTCTCTCTTTCATTTTTCTGTTTCAACTTAGGACACAGAGACAATGTGTCCTTTCTCACGGCAGTAATAACAAACTGTCGGATACGAAAAACTAGTTTTCTGCCGATCGTTATCTTTAGGCACTGTAGAAAAAGACTAAAACCTTGCAGTAGGGGGTGAATTCTCTGGATTTCTTTTTGCGTAGGGATAACTACTGGGTGCTTTGTTTGTGAAGGTAGTTTTATGTGTCAAGGACTGCAGCTTTCTTAAGAGTGAGAGTCTTGTGCTCATAAATGTAGGTAGCAACCCTTTCGTGAAGGCAATTCTTGAACTGTTCGAGTAGTATGAGTGCCTTTAAATCCTCAAGGTCCTTGACCTCTTGAGAACCACACTACCGATCAAAAAGACATGCTTGTTCCCTTGCAAATTCAACATGGCTTTGTGATTCTATCTTTCGTAATTTACGGATCTATTGTCTGAATGCCTCTGGGACCAACTCGTAAGCCCGAAGGATAGCAGCTTTAACAATGTCATAATCTGGTCAATAGATAAAGCAGTGTTTTTTTGGGGCGGGGCTTTTCCCACAAGAACACTTTGGAGGGGCAGTGACCATTTTAGGGATGTGGCAATCCGCTCAAACAGAGTAAAATATACATCCACCTCCTTTTCATTGAAAGATGACCGGCTGTTCCAACCAAGATCAAACTCTGTTGAGGGTGCAGGATGGCCTGACTTGATTCTGAGTACTTCCAGATCTATCTCTCTTTGTTGTGCTACCAGCTCCATCTCTTTTAATTTAATGGCATGCTCATATTCCTGTTCTTGTCTGGCTGCACGTTCTCTTTCCCTTTCCTTGTGCTTGAGCTCTAATTTCTGTTGCTCCAATTTCTCCTCAGGTTCCCTTTCACTTTCATAGTTGTTGTTTGTTTGAACTCAAACCTTAAATGATACTCCTTAAAAAGTAGTGTTATGACACTTTATCAGCCAAGTGGGAATTATTTGTTTACAGCGAATGGCTTTCCTATGAGGAGTCTGAAAAATAAGTCGATTAGCTCCCTTTTGTTCTCTTGCACTCTCTTATATTATCTCTCTCTCTCTCTCTCTCTCTCTCTCTCTCTCTCTCCCAAGAAACCTCACATCTTCACAGCCATGTCTCTCCCCTTCACCTTATTCTTCGACGTCTAAAACGGTGTCCTACTCCCTGCCCCCCTCTCTCCCTCTCTCCTCTTAGTGGAACATCACAGGCCTGGACTGGAGCCAGCTCAGTAAGAAGGAGTGTGTGAAGTACGGAGGCTCTCTGGTGGGCAACACCTGTAAGTACGTCCCTGACCTGGCCCTCATGTCCTTCATCCTGTTCTTCGGGACCTACTCCATGACCGTCTCCCTCAAGAAGTTCAAGTTTAGCCGCTACTTTCCTACCAAGGTGAGACTAGAACGAATTGAAGAGGAGCTGGATGTTTATACAGTGACATACAGACTAAATCGCAAATGGCAGCCTGATGCAGCCACAGTTTCATATTTTTCAAGACAAAGATTATCTATTTAAAACTCTTGAGGCAGATATGATTAGGTGTAATCTGTGGTGATTTGGTTTAATCTCTATGGAGATATGGTGTAAATAAGAGCAATGACCGAAACATGTTTAGATCTAAACTTTTGTATACAATTGTCTCCCCAAACTCCTCAATGTACGTACCGGATCCCCTGGTATGCTGAAACTGCATGTTCCTAACAGACAGGAATATTCTATTTCACCTATATTACAGCTGAATACAATTTCAATGCATTGTGTTGAGATGTGTTTGTGTCTCTGCATTTGAAGAGTTTCATTCCAAAACGCTATATATCCATTTTCAGACATGTTGGTAAATTAACTTTTATTGTTTAAAGAAATTATCAAAGAGATTGGTGTGTTTTTTCACTATCTAATCATGGCATGGGGCTATCCAATGACAGACATAAAAAAAAAACTTGATGGTTTCATTTCAGAGAGACAAATATGTTTTTTTTGCAAAATGCAATATATCTGCCTCTCTCAGAGAAATAAGTAGTACTGCTAGGTTTTACAGTCAAATGTAGCAAATAACTAAATTTTTTCAATATTTATATATATTTTTAAAAAAAATCAATACTGTAATATGAGATCTGTATGTAAAACTATTACATTTGACATTTTAGTCATTTAGCCGATGCTGTTATCCAGAGAGACTTACAGTTAGTGCATTCATCTTAAGATAGCTATGTGAGACAACTACATATCACAGTCAAATATACAGGATACGAACATTCCATTCCAGCTAAAAAATGGATATATAGCGTTTTGCAAAAAAACATATTTTCATACACATCTAAAATCTATGAATTGAGAACAGAAATATTTGACACACATGAAGGTAAACAATCATTTCTGATGAAAAAACACAAATGTGAAAAATGTGTGGATATAGTGTTTTGGAAATAAACTCTTCATTTCTTTTTCTTAGAGAGGTTATTTATGTTTCTCACTAGACTTATATTGTATTTTTTTCATTTGCTTTGTTCTGTCTGTGTCTCTGTCCTTGTCTCTGTCTATTGTGTCCGTCTGTGTTTCTGTCTGTTGCTCTGTCTGTGGCTTCTGTAAACAGCTGCGGAAGCTCATCAGTGACTTCTCCATCTTCATGGCCATTATGACCTTCGTGGGTCTGGACAGGTTAATCGGGCTCAAAACCCCCAAGCTCATCGTTCCCACAGAGTTTAAGGTAAAGGAACGGGTTCAAAATAGCCACTCTTTTTATTAGTTATGTTCCTGACCATACCCTGAGCGTAAACCTAATATTGAAACAGTTGTGTATCATTATACATGTCTGTTTTTGTCCTTTAATCAATGAATGGTCACTCGGACACTGTCCCTTACTGACTCCCTTTAGCCCACACGTCCAGACCGGGGTTGGATAGTGCTGCCGTTTGGGAAGAACCCATGGTGGGTGTATTTGGCCAGCTTCGTCCCTGCTCTCCTGGTCACCATCCTCATCTTCATGGACCAGCAAATCAGTGCTGTCATTGTCAACCGGAAGGAGAACAAACTGAGGGTACTTTGAGGGATGTTTTTATTTATTTATTTAACATGTATTTATTGGGGAAGTCCCATTGAAGGCATACCTGGATGTGCTCTATTATATACACAGCCAACTCTGTTATAGTGAAGACATTGATAGCAAGTTTAACCTCAGCTTTTGGAGATCACAATCGGCATCACACATGTTGTTTGCCATAATCTCGGTTAACCCAGAACTAAAATGTTGTGGAATTTGGTCAGAATCTGTCCATGAGAGATGATATTTGCCACAATGAGCAATTTATATTGTAGATAAGAGATGTACTTGTAGGGGTAAAATATAGGTCCTAGAACCTTAATTGGGCTTTGGTGTCATGTTGGGGCCTACATAATGCATAGGACAATTACTTCAATGACATCCCCCAGTGTGAGTTCGTCCTACTCCGCTCTGTGTGTCCCTCCACCTGTGTGTCCCTCCACCTGTGTGTCCCTCCCTGGCAGAAAGGGTGTGGCTACCACCTGGACCTGTTCTGGGTGGGGGTGCTGATGGCTGTCTGCTCCTTCTTGGGCCTGCCCTGGTACGTGGCCGCCACTGTCATCTCCATCGCCCACATCGACTCACTGAAGATGGAAAGTGAGTCCAGCGCCCCTGGGGAGCAGCCCCAGTTCCTGGGTGTCAGGTGAGGGAGCATTGAGCAGTAACCATAGAATGTGACTATGGAGGATGTACAGTGCCTTGCAAAAGTATTCATCCCCCTTGGCGTTTCTCCTATTTTGTTGCATTACAACCTGTAATTTAAATTGATTTTTATTTGGATTTCATGTAATGGACATACACAAAATAGTCCAAATTGGTGAAGTGAAATGGAAAAACTAACTTGTTTCAAAAAATTATACAAAATGTATAATGAAAAAATGGTGCGTGCATGTGTATTGCTATGAAGTCCCTAAATAAGTTCTGGTGCAACCAATTACCTTCAGAAGTCACATAATTAGTTAAATAAAGTCCACCTGTGTGCAATCTAAGTGCCACATGATCTCAGTATATATACACTTGTTCTGAAAGGCCCCAGAGTCTGCAACAACACTAAGCAAGGGGCACCAACAAGCAAGCGGCACCATGAAGACCAAGGAGCTCTCCAAACAGGTCAGGGACAAAGTTGTGGAGAAGTACAGATCAGGGTTGGGTTATAAAAAAATATCCGAAACTTTGAACATCCCACGGAGCACCATTAAATCCATTATTAAAAAATGGAAAGAATATGGCACCACAACAAACCTGCCAAGAGAGGGCCGCCCACCAAAACTCACAGACCAGGCAAGGAGGGCATTAATCAGAGAGGCAACAAAGAGACCAAAGATAACCCTGAAGGAGCTGCAAAGTTCCACAGCGGAGATAGGAGTATCTGTCCATAGGACCACTTTAAGTCGTACACTCCACAGAGCTGGGCTTTACGGAAGAGTGGCCAGAAAAAAGCCATTGCTTAAAGAAATAAATAAGCAAACACGTTTGGTGTTCGCCAAAAGGCATGTGGGAGACTCCCCAAACATATGGAAGAAGGTACTCTGATCAGATGAGACTAAAACTGAGCTTTTTGGCCATCAAGGAAAACGCTATGTCTGGTGCAAACCCAACACCTCTCATCACCCCGAGAACACCAACCCCACAGTGAAGCGTGGTGGTGGCAGCATCATGCTGTGGGGATGTTTTTCATCGGCAGGGACTGGGAAACTGGTCAGAATTGAAGGAATGATTGATGGCGCTAAATACAGGGAAATTCTTGAGGGAAACCTGTTTCAGTCTTCCAGAGATTTGAGACTAGGACGGAGGTTCACCTTCCAGCAGGACAATGACCCTAAGCATACTGCTAAAGCAACACTCGAGTGGTTTAAGGGGAAACATTTAAATGTCTTGGAATGGCCTAGTCAAAGCCCAGACCTCAATCCAATTGAGAATCTGTGGTATGACTTAAAGATTGCTGTACACCAGCGGAACCCATCCAACTTGAATGACCTGGAGCAGTTTTGCCTTGAAGAATGGGCAAAAATCCCGGTGGCTAGATGTGCCAAGCTTATAGAGACATACCCCAAGAGACTTGCAGCTTTAATTGCTGCAAAATGTGGCTCTACAAAGTATTGACTTTGGGGGGGGGTGAATAGTTTCACAAAAAAAATTATTTTGCATCTTCAAAGTGGTTGGCATGTTGTGTAAATCAAATGATACAACCCCCCCCAAAATCCATTTTAATTCCTGGTTGTAAGGCAACAAAATAGGAAAATGCCAAGGGGAGTGAATACTTTTGCAAGCCACTGTACAGGACAGTATAGTCCAGGCAGGGCTTGTCTCTTGTCTGCTGTCTATTACAAACGGAAAGGTTTGCTGGTAGTCATCTTCTCTCTCTCTCACCCGCTCTTTCTCTAATGAACAGGGAGCAGAGACTGACAGGGATTCTGGTGTTTGTTCTCACTGGAGTATCCATCTTCCTGGCTCCCATTCTACAGGTCAGTAAAATATATTAATTTCCTCTGACCTAAACAAGGATTTTGGATGAATAATAACAGTGGCTGCGCCCCAAATGGCACCCTATTCCCTATGGGCGCTGGTCAAAAGTAGTGCACTGAATAGTAGTGCACTTGCCATTTGGGGTGCAATCAGTGTGTTTTCTATACCACCACATGCCATTAAAGGGGTTCAACATGATAATGTGCTGATGTTGTCTATGTGTTTAACATGTGTGTTCGCCCTCTCTTCCACAGTTCATACCCATGCCAGTACTTTACGGTGTGTTTCTCTACATGGGCGTGGCATCTCTTAGCGGCATTCAGGTTTGTATAGACCAGAAAACAAAGTAGACAGCCAGTGGTTGTGTCAATTGAAAGTCTCATGGTATGCGGTTCCTCCTCTGACATGAATTCAAATCTCCAAATTAAGATACATTCTCTGTGATGTCGTTCTTTTCCTTATCAGAAACCGTGTGTCTGGAGGGAAGGTGACTGTATTCTAGCAGCGTCTAAAGCAGCAATTTGGAGATGCATTTTGATGAGGGTGTTAGCTAGGCTGCTCAGAGCAGAGCTAGGAGATCAGGGAAGGCTCAGTGAGTGTTTGTGTGTGTGGGTGCTGTTTGACTGCACCCTGCCAATCAAAGGGAAATGTCACAGACGAAAGAGTAAAATGTCAACAGCAAGGTGAACAAACATTAGACAGGGTCCATGAAAGTATAAATGGAAAATGTCACAAGCCTATTGTCCACAATCCATAAACAATTGTGTGTGTCTCAGTTGGTAGAGCATGGAGTTTGCAATGCTAGGGTTGTTGTCCTGCTGGGATTACCCATATGAAAATGTATACACACATTACTGTAAGTCACTTTGGATAAGTGTCTGCTAAATTGCATATATTCTATAGATAAAACCTCGGAAATGGGAATAACGCAGGCAGTGATGAGTGTGTGTTCTCATTGTCACTCCCCTGTAGTTCTGGGAGAGGATCAAGTTGTACATGATGCCGTCCAAGTACCAGCCAGACTTCCCTTTCCTGCGTCACGTGCCTCTGAGGAGGGTCCACCTCTTCACCCTGGTCCAGATCATCTGTCTGGCTGTCCTCTGGGTGCTCAAGTCCACCGTCCTGGCCATCCTCTTCCCTGTCATGGTATTATTCATTACTCGCTTTTGATTGGAACAAGCATTAATACAGGGCTGTCAAACCCATTCCATGGAGGACTGAATGTCTGCTGTTTTTGTTTTTTCCTTTCAATTTGTGTCCAATTAAGACCTAGACAACCAGCTGAGGGGAGTTGTTACTAATAAATTAGCTTAACTGATCAATCAAGTACAGTACATGGGAGGAGCAAAACCTGCAGACACTCGCCCCTCAATGGAATGAGTATGACACCCCTGCATTAATGCATAAAAAAAGATGGTCAGCTCTCACAAGCTAAAGTTTTACTTAGATTTATAACCAGCAATCACAACGGACATACATTCGGCTATACATTCAAGCACCCATCAACATACAAATGACCTGTGATGTAAATGCTGGTTACTTATGAAGAGTTTAACTTCTTTCCTGTTGATGTTATTTTCTTGTCATGGAAGTTATGTAATAAAGGATCATGTGCTTGTGTGGTTAACAGATCCTGGGGTTGCTGGTGGTGCGTAAGATGCTGGACATGGTGTTCTCTCAACACGACCTGGCCTGGATAGATGATATCCTGCCCGGGAAAGACAAGAAGAAGGATAAGAAGAAGAAGGGCGTTAAAGATGACACGAAGAAGAAAGACAAGAAGAAAGTGAGAGCAGACGACAGCAAAGATGAGGTGAGAAACGTTAAGTTTTACTGCCACCAACTGGTTGGCTTAGAGAAAAAGAAACCTTGCTAAATAATGTATTTCTGATGGCTGTGTTTTGTGTGTGTGCTTGTGTGTGTTTGCATGCAGGAGAAGTACCACGCTTACTCCAACTGCTCGTCCAGGTCTGAGTCTGACGTGGACCGCAGGTATTGTGTGCTTAAACTACACGTCCCCTACAGAGACCTCCTTCAGCCCGCTGACGCCCAGTCACAGTGGGCCGCTCACTGCCAGCCAGGCAAATACTTCCCCTGATACACAGATTACATAAACATGAAACATCAGCCTGGCAGATATACGCAGACACCCAAAACATGCACGCACACACACACACGGGCGCCTGACTTTGTCTTAAAGTAAAATCAAATAAAAAGAGTTAAACATTTTAAAACCATTTCCTGCAATTGTACACTGTTTCTTTACAGGTGGAATCCATATTTATGTACAGAACACAACCATTTTTCTTAAGTTAAATTATATTGAGGTCGAGTACATTTATCTAGGCCTATATGCCAACAGTGCGCAACAATGCCTAATTTATTATAATCATTACAGATAGCAAATCCTAAATTGCTCCATAGTCAATAAAAAACAAGTGCCATTTAAGATTGATTTGTTGAAACCGTAATATCAACTGGTTATATTATATCGTGGAACACAGTCTTCAAAAAGGCAGTAACCTCAGCAGTGGAGTTTCTTGTATAAGCCTATTGGCGGTGCAATGGCATAGCCTTGTTTTGTTAATTTAGCAAGACACTCTTCTTTCCTGAGCCCTTATCACAGTCAATACACATATTTTGTAGTAAAAAGACAATGTAATATTACAGAATAAAATCCAACAGAGTATTATTCCAAATGAAAAAAGTACGAAGTGAATCGCATCTGGTGTCTGGAATAGTTATTCTGAAAGAGTGATCATTTGAAACGGGACTCAATTTGGCGAGTTGAAAGACCATTTTTTTCATACAGACATTTGATTTAGTTTATTCTGCATGTTTGGAATTTTCTAAATGGACAATTCCACGTGATGAATTACAGCCACAACATATTTTTGCAGTAGGCATAGGCTTAATGATTCTGATGAAAATACGGTCTTTGTCTTTATCAAACTAATGTTTTTACATATTTTCAGTGTGGAACCTGTGCAGCCAAGCCCTAGACTAACAAATTCAAAAGGGCACTAGCAGTTCACAAAGTAGCGAAGCAGAAAATAGAAGGAACGCAATTATTCCAAAACTGCAGCTCATTGTTGGAACACATATTTCCCTACTTCAATCAATCAGTCCATTTTGAATTTGTGATAAAACTGTCATCATTTGGCAAGGAATGTAGCTTGTGTATCCCATCAGTTAGATTCGTTTTTTATAGGCATGTATTTCTGTGTGTGCCCACTCAGGACGCCTGTGTAACGGGAGCAGTCAGAACGCAATTGAGTGAGTGAAACATGGAGCGGAAAGGGAATTTAGGGAGAATAACTGCTTGATGCTTGGCTTAGTTTATTTTTAGTTGTGCCCCGCAAATGCACACGTGGGCCTATGAAACAATAGAGTCAAAGCAAATTAACGTTGTCTTCAAGACAACTAAATAGTTGTACTGAATTTCATTTTTTAAACATCTCTGGTTAAAGGTCGAGTTTTGACGTCCATCAAGAGACTCATGCCCATCCCTACCTCCGACATGGATTTTTTAGTTTTTTAAAACGTTGTCACAGTGTCACCATGAAAATGTTAAAAACTTGTCTCAGCAGCATATATATTTTACGCAACGAGGGTCAATTTTACTTACCAAGCAAAGCAGAGCTGCTTTATCGGGGTACAAATATCCTGTGCTTTTTAATTTTGCACATATGCGCATGCACCTTGGTTACATTGTAACCGTGAAGCAGCCAGTGTTGCCAACTCCTCAGTAAAGAAAGTAGCTATTGGCTGTCCTAAAAGTCGCCAGGGTGGGGCCCACCGCAGCACCCGCTGCTCGTTGAGAAGAGTAAGAACGATACGTGCTTTCACGTCAGAGTCTCCAATAACACCAGAAAAAGTCCCTAGAGTTGTCGCTAGTCACTTTTTTGAAAATGTGTTGCTAGATGGGTCTGAAAACTTGCTAAATATAGCGACAAAGTCACTAAGCTGGCAACACTGGAAGCGGCCACGTGCGCTTGGTGCACTCACATATGGGGCTCAACCAGGACTGTTACTTTTGTAACTGAATTAAAACATTTTAGCTATGTGATTTAACCAATTGATGTTGGGAAAATAGATGGCAAAAATACAGAATGGTGTTAAATGCCTGTAAACAGCTATATATATTTCACAGATTTAATCATACGCAGCTCAAATGATAGGTAACAACACCCTGAGTGCATTGGACAAATGTAACAGCACAACAAAATAGATAAACAATTTTATTTTGCAGGTGCCTTTTCATTTTAAACACCAGTGGTGTAACTAGTGCTTTCTAACTGCACTGAAACAAAAAGGTGGTGGGCGGGAGTGTAGCAAAAAATGTCCAGAGGGCAAAACCATTGATGCAATCTGTTAACTATTATATAATATATAAAGTGGACATATTTACTATTTAATACAAACTAGCTCAAAACATTACTAATCATTGAAAATGACAAATTACCCAATGGATCATGATACTTTTCTGGTAAAAAAGTGGGGGTGCAAAAACATACGTTTGCACCCTTATTTTGAAGGTGGGGATGCAGCTACTCCGTTCGCGCCATTGCTCAGGCGCCTATGCACACACACATACACACACACAGTCTTGTACAACTAACCTTGTGGACACACACAATTCAGTCCCATTCAAAATCCTATTTTCCCGTACCCCTAACCCGTACCCGTACCTAAACTTAACCCTAACCTTAACCTTAACCCGAAAACCCTAACCCTAGCTCCTAACCCTAACTCCTAACCCTAAACCCCCTAGAAATAGCATTTGACCTTGTGGGGACTAACAAAATGTCCCCAGTTGGTCAGATTTTTGTTTGTTTACTATTCTTGTGGGGGCTTTTGGTCCCCACAAGTATAGTTAAACACGTCCACAAGCACGCACACACACACACACACACACACACACACACACACACACACACACACACACACACACACACACACACACACACACACACACACACACTTATAAATACATACATCTATAAATACACACAATTTATCACAGACACAGTGTTCCATATTGTTCTCAGAGAATATACCTTCATACCCTTCTCTCCATGCACTTTGATGCAAAGCAGATATTATGTTGGGTTTGGTAAGCAACCCTTGCTGCTATTTTTCCTGCACTCGTATGTGCTGCGTTATGAAAACTAGTTGTGTAATTTTGTGTCAGTGTTTCTCGATATGTGTACACACATCACAGGCACATGCATGTGCATAATTCCAACACGCTAGCCAATATCCATACACTATCTCCTATGTATTTTCAGGCACTGGCTTGGTTTATATTCTGTAGAAATGTTTACCATATTGGAATAGATGAATAAAAGTTTTAAATGATATTTGTATGTAGTGGATACACAGTATTTGAGAGTGAACAGCGTTTGGCCCACTGTATGTGTGCATCCCCATGCCACATGCACCAGGCTTCTCTCAGAGTTTTGGTTGTTTCTTTTTCCTCCATGTGTTGTATGTACCCAATAGTCTAGTAGTCTATCTATGGGTTCCATTCACAAACAAAAATTATTTGTTTAGTTGTGTCTTCATCTCGTATAGTTGCATATTCTTCCCCCTCTATCCTTTTAGTCATGTGTACCTCTGCATGTTATTTTTGAATAAGAACTATGATAACAATTCATGTCTGCATTACTTTTAAGGAAGCATGGTTCAGAATAGACTTACGCTTTATCCCAACCCCTCTGAAAGACACACATACAGATTAGAGATGTTGGAGCAGGGGGCTGCCACACTGGGCACACGTGGAGCAGTTGTTGTGGGGGTTAAGTGCCTTGCTCAAGGGCACAACGGTAGGAAATGGCATCTAGGATTTGATACCAGCAACCCTCCAGTTGCCAGCTCACTTCTTGACAGATTTTTTCCATTAGACCTGGGATTCGATCTGGCAACTCTCCAGTCGTTGGTTCGACTCTAACCGCTAGGCTACCTGCCGCCCTTAGACATACATGGTTTAGACCTACGCCTTTGCTAGTGGTTTTTCTAAATAAATTAGGAAAGGGAAAACTGCAAAGTAAGGAGAAACTTTCATTTAGTGAAGCTTCACATTTATTCTTCACAAACTGTACATTGAATTCATTCCCACCCCTCACATTTCCCATATTGTGTGCGCTGATCAAGAAGGGTGCAATTGCAGACCGCAATTAGAGGTGTTTTCTGATATAGGTGTTTCTTGATATCAAGTTACACCCATTGATGCTCGCCATAGGTCCGTGGCCATTTATTTCACGTCGGGGACAACAGTTGCTGACAACTGTAGCATTGTAGCTAACCCTAACCCTTTTCCTAACCTTAACCTCAGTCTACTAACCTGCCACGCTAATTCACCTAACCTGCCACGCTAAACCGCCTAACCTGCTACGTTGATTAACCTAACCTGCCATGTTAGTTATCCTAACCTGCTATGTAAACAAATAACGTGTGTCGAGAAACCATCAATCTCACAACACCGGAACTGACCAATGGCAGGTATCAATGGCCGTTTCCTGATATTAGGGAACTCCTACATCAAGAAATGCCCCGAATTGCAGTTTGCAATTGCACCATATTCAGCTGATCAACAGAAAGGCTTGAAACACTATGGCATAAAGAACAGACATCAATCACAGTTGACAGCCAGCCTAACTCCCTGTCACACTGTTTCACATTAGTTTGCCCAACCTCGCCTCTAGTCTAATTTACTCTCTGGTACTATGAACCAGATCCAGATTACATCTAACTACTGACTACCTCCCTGTCTAGCCCAAGGTTAACTTACCCCTCTCCTGTCTCCAGTCCCTCCTTCCTTCTGCGTTTCTTGCCTCTCGCTGTGTATGTCATATGTCATTTAACAGAATATTTTATCCAAAGCTACTTACAGTAGCATGCATACATTATTGTATATGTAGCCCCAGTGGTAAACAAACCCATTTTAGCCACACAGGACGACATGAATGTATGATAACTGGAACTTGCCGTTCCTCAGCATCACCCTGCATCTGAAGATCTCCTGTCCCTCGTCCCCGACGGTCCCTATGGCCCATGGCCGTGGCATGGCCTTCCCTGTGCCCCAGGTGAAGATCGAGATGGAGTCGGACTAAGACACGGACACTGATCACCCCCGCCACAGGGACTTGAGCAGCAAAACAACGCTTAAGGCGAATGACAGACAAAGTTGTCACCTGTAGGCACTGACTGCTGTGTGACCGAGCACAGGCATACAATGGTCCACCGCGGACTCTGTACAGTACATAGCCATAAAATGCTGACCCACTCACACACTAAGACTCTTCTAGAATGCCTGCAGAGGACAATACAAGGTGGCATGGACTAACAGCTGACAGCATATGACACCTAATATAAATAAACTGTGAATACAACATGTACATGGAATAACTTAGCTCAAATGTACAGTACATTTTTACTTGATCTGATTCTTCACATAGCTGTCAATTTCAATGTGTCCAAAATCCCAGTAACAGCTTCTGCTTTTAAACTAGGAGGCTCTTTGCTGAACTGTCATGGATATCTCTGTAAAGAACATGTTGACTGTATAATTTTCAGGACATGCTTAAGTTTAGAAACACAATGGAGGGATATAGGAGAAAAGGGAGTGAAGGATCTCGTCTGTATGTGCTGTATATGAGAATATTTTGTGTCAAGATATTTCTATTTATATAAATTATAAAATGATATAGTATGTATTTTTCACTGTTCATATAGAGAGATATATAGTAAGTATGAAGTATGAGGTCCAGAATAACTTTAAGTGCAATCCAGAATTTCAATGTCAGTAAAAATGGCCTGCCTTTTCATGTGATAAATGAGTTCTTGAATATCCTTCTTCAGCAAATAATTGTATTTTGGTGTGTGTGTGTGTGTGTTGTTAGGTTGTATGGTGCCTCTTCTTGTAGCAAACGACCGTTCCTATTTCCTCTTGTGTTTTCAAGCCACTGGAGAAAAAAGAAACAACCAAAACATGTGAATAGCCTACTAGACTGAATACTGTTTTTTTTAGTGCTGAAAATGAATGATTTGTTAGTAACATGGTTGAATACAGCGTTTTGCAATCATGCTATTATTCCCTACTGCAGGGGTCATCAATTAGTTTCAGCTGCGGGACAACTTTTTCTTGAGTGGATAGTGGGGGGGCCGGAACATAATTATAAATCATTTGTACTCTGCAAATTGAAGCAAGAAGCCCAAACCAGGGTTCATACACATTTTGACAGATGGAATTTCATGACTTTTCTAGGACTTCTCAATTACTTTTAAACACATTTGCATGACCAACAATTGGTGGTGTCTCTATGTACAAAAAATGTATGCATAAATGTGGTATCGACACTGGGAGGCTGCTCTCTGATCCCATCTGATCTCCTGTCGTTGTGCAAGGCACTTACCCCCCCCACCCACCAAGTAGAATACCTGTTAGGTAACTGTATAAAACATGTGTTCAATCCTCAGTCTGGAGAGCTAATGTGTGTGCAGGCTTTTGATCAAGCCCTGCTCAAACACATCAGAGTCAGTTTATCAAGGTCTGGTGGAGAAGCTCATGTCTAAAATGTGGTTTGTTAGAGGGGGACTGGAACAAAAGCCTGCACACCCAGTAGCTCTCCTGGAAGATGGTTGACTACCCTTGATGTAAAACATTGCAACTTTACAACCAAATATGTTTTATGCCTTAATAAAATAATTAATTAATTAAATATATCAAAGATCAAATGACTATGATAGGCTACAAATATTTGTATTCAGCTGAAGCAAGCACACATATTTCTTCAGGAAATGTACTTTTTTAGTTTAGTCATATTTATTTTAGCTAGGCCTACCTCAGAAGTGTTTACTTTGCAGACTGACAAGCATCTATTGAGTTGCAATGTCCCATACATTTGATGCCCAAATCAACTGGAAGTATCTACAAAA
Organism: Coregonus clupeaformis; assembly: GCF_020615455.1. Taxonomy (NCBI): domain Eukaryota; kingdom Metazoa; phylum Chordata; class Actinopteri; order Salmoniformes; family Salmonidae; genus Coregonus; species Coregonus clupeaformis. Next base: position 48,506,758 of record NC_059207.1, read on the forward strand.
ACAAGTTTTGCAGCCACATAATCCAAAATATTTTTTCCTAAAATTAGTGTTCGTGATTCACAAATGATTATTTTGATTCACATGACTCGATTCACAACGATTGAACAGAATCCCAACTATTACAATGGTGAATTAGTGAATCGTTCATTTCATCAAAAATAATCGTTTCAATTACTCATTTGTATGGCACTTTGTATGGCTTTTTCCGCTATCCTGGCTGATGTTTTATATATATATATATATGATTGATAAAATATTTTTAAATGGCCTAAATAAAGTACCTTTCCATGACTTTTCCCATACTTTTCAGATTTGATCATTTTCCAAACCTTTCCAGGCCTGGAAAACACAATATTTAAATTCCATGACTTTTTCTGGATTTTCATGATGTACGAACCCTTGCCAAGCAAAAATTGTATTTGACAAAAACATAATCATTTCAAACCTTGATTACATTGGTACATGATCATATATATTTCTGTTTATGAGTGGAAATACATGGGAATAGATTTACTAAATTAAAATAATTTTTGTATTTTATGTTCAAAAAATTATTTGTAATAATAATTTGGCCCGCGGTACGCCAGTTGACGATCCCTGCCCTACTGTGTGTAAATGACTGTGGACACTTACTGAGCAGACACCTAACAATAACCCAAAGACGATGTACAAACTGTATTCTTGTGATATTTGCTGTGTTGTTAAATGTTGATCCTTTCAATATGATTGATTTTACCAACATAGAAACGCCTGTGCATTATAAAAAAAGTTTGTATGCATTATTACAGATTTAGTAAGACCATAACTACAGTTATGTATTTATTATTATACTGAAGAAAATTATATGGAAAAGAAAATGCCATGGAAACCAATTTTTTAATTCGGTATATGGGAATTTAACCTCAAACTGTATTTTTATGTGCACTACATATTTACACACAGACTTTTATCTGCAACAAGTCAATTTGATGGAAACACAAGTCTGATGGGAAAATTCTCCAGGGTTTCCCTTAGCTGGTAATTGCTGGCATTTGGCTGATAAAAAAATAAAAAGCTAATAAATTAAATTGAAGCCAAATTGTCCAGGAGAGGTTGTCTATCATAGCCGGCACCCCAGATTTGCGCTTCAGCACCATTCTCTCACGCCTTGCGGGCACATGCGCCTGCTGCTGAGGAGAGAGAGAGCGAGAGAGGAGCCTTGGCCTAGTCCACTGTTGATTGTGAAGATGGAGGCCTTTTTCATTGAAGTAAAACAAAAGTTAGAGGAAAAAGAGTATGCCTTTAGTGAAAAGCCTACAAGGGGAATGTAATATAAGTTTCAATATTGTAGTGGACTAAGATGAGAAGAATGTAGGCTACTGTACAACTCCTTATTTAGGTAGGATGCAATTTTGGAACTTACATTTATTTATAATAATTAGTTTTTATAATTTGTATTATTATTATTGTATATCATTGTTATTATTGTAAGCTTATTTACTGAACAAAAATATAAACGCAACATGCAACAATTTCAATTTTACTGAGTTACAGTTCATATAAGGAAATCAGTCAATTCAAATAAATTCATTAGGCCCTAATCTATGGATTTCACATGACTGGGCAGGGGCGCAGCCATGGGTGAGCTTGGGAGGGCATAGGCCCACCCACTTGGGAGCCAGGCCCAGCCAATCAGAATGAGTTTATTACAGACAGAAATACTCCTCAGTTTCATCAGCTGTCCGGGTGGCTAGTCTCAGACAATCCCACAGGTGAAGAAGTCGGATGTGGAGGTCCTGGCCTGGCGTGGTTACACATGGTCTGCGGTTGTGAGGCCGGTTGGACTTACTGCCAAATTCTCTCAAAAAACGAAGTTTATGGCTTATGGTAGAGCAATTAACATTAAATTATCTGGCAACAGCTCTGGTAGACATTCCTGCAGTTAGCATGCCAATTGCACGCTCCCTCAAAACTTGAGACATCTTTAGCATGTGTGTCGTGTGGCAAAACTGCACATTTTAGAGTTGCCCAGAACAAGGTGCACCTGTGACACTGCATAATGAAGTTGGTAGTGAGGTGTTTTGTAGAAGTAATGATGAGCCTCCCTATGTTCCTAATGTCTATCACGTTTCCTCTCCACAACTCTTCTATGGCACATGCGATAATCTCTACGATAAGCAAACATCCAGACAATAGTTACACTAACATACACAAATATACATGGACCAGCAGCATTAAGTCAATGCAGGTCACATGATACATTCTGTAGAAGAGATATCCCTGTGTCACTTGTGAAGCCGTCTGCGAAACCCTCTCCTTCGACCAGGGTGGGTCTCTTGTTGCACATGGGGCACAGTTTGTTCCTCTCCTGTGAGGCCCTCATCCAGACAATGAGGTTCCAGCGCTGGCCAGAGGAGATGGGCAGGGCACCGTGCATGTGTTGTCCTCTGTGGAGGAGACCCTCTGTCACTCTGTGCTCTACCTCCACACATGCTGTCTCACTCAGAGGCACCTGCAGGGGCAGCAAAAACCCTATCAGCCACTGAGCCACACTAAACTAACAATGCAACTGTTTACTAAAGGGCTGTGGTGACTTTTGTTCATGCAACTAATAAATCTGTGTGCGATTTCACAACCTAAAATATAACAGTGTGTAACCTGTGTGTACACTGGCATGGTTTTTAAACCACAGTGTGTGTGGAATTAATGAGAGATAGTATGAATCTAAACCAAGAGCACAGCTCCATTTGTTATTTCATTCTACATAACACTATTGTGTGTGGTCCTCTGTAGCTCAATTGGTAGAGCATGGCGCTTGTAACGCCAGGGTAATGGTTTCGATCCCCGGGACCACCCATACGTAAAAATGTATGCACACATAACTGTAAGTCGCTTTGGATAAAAGTGTCTGCTAAATGGCATATTATATTATTACACTTCCCCATCTTGCTCTAATGAGGCACCTGTCTCATGTCACCAAAGTAGAGATTCCCCTCCTTGAACTCTTTCCCCAGAGACACGTTGAGAGTGACCTCTGCATTGTCGTAGTGGTAGCTGAGGTCCAGGTCTTCATGCATGTCATATTTCACCATGAAGGCCTTGTGGCTGTCCAGGCAGCGTCCTCCACAGTCATGGTATAGCAGAGATGTGAGAGGCTGCAGATACTGCTCACGGAGCGGGATGATGAAGCCTTCGTCAAACCCTAACTCGTTCAGGAGGATCTGTGTGGACAAAAGAACATCACCAACAAAAGTAACATGAGTTACCACAGGTAACACTTGATACATTGAGCATTTTGCCTGAAGTCTCCAAATCTAATATTCTACAGATTTCTCTCATATATAAGAGGACGTGTACCCCATAGTTATTCATGGTGTTCGGTCTGCCCTTGGGTGATGTAGATTGTTCAAAGTGTTCCATCTCTTCTATCAGCTCCTCACAGAATACTTTCTTGAACACAGGAAAGCGGAAGACCCTTGCGGCTTCAGAAAATGAAAGATAATGAGTTAGCCCTAATGTGGACCATGGAATAAAAATGTCTATGAAGTTGAACAGTCATGACAGGCACCACCTATGTCAACTATAAACTCTAAGGAAAATTCACCTGCTTCTGTCTGCATTAAACTCAACAGTCCCTCTTTACTGGCCTCATCACTTCGACAATAATCCACCATCTGTTTAAACTCTGGGGCCATATAGGACTCCTAAAGAGATAGACAATCTAAGTCAATTACACTGTACAGTAATACCACAGATCAAAGGGTTAATTATTAGTATCCGTTTATGGATTTGAAGACTGCAGTATTGTATGATTCCTACCTGGAGATGGTAGACATGGTCATGGAGAGGTTTATAAATCTCCTTAATGGCAGCAGCTCTCTCAGCTGACTTCACACCAAGGCTCCTGCGCCTTTCAACTTCTTTGGCAATCTAGATAGGAAACATTCAACCCATACATTACAATAGATTGATCATTCAGTCCAATTTTCATAAAATACTCAAAATGCATGGGCCTACTTGCCTTTTTCAGGATGTCCTCGAATTCTGTGTCAGTGGAGCAGCCAAGATTTCTTAACACCTGGAATGTAAACAGAAGTAAGGTTACTAACTTTACACTTATCTAACAAGATCTGTAACGTGACAATCGTTTGTAGATCTACTGCCTAGCTAGGCCAGATCCCCACCGCTTGATAATCCGTTCTAAACTGGTGCTCTGATAGAAATCTGACATGAAGTTTGAACTCCTCGAGGAAAATATTGTCAGTGCTAAAACAACTACAAGTGTAAAATGTTGCCTTGGAATCCTTGTCGTGTTGCATGACTATCCTATAACGAAAATACAAATAAACGTATTATAGGACAAATCACAATAATATTGGCTAATATAGCAGTTAAACGTTGGTGGTATCGCCCCCGGAACTCTAGTTGTTTGATGTGATCCAACTGTGTTATGTGTCCGATGTGAAACGATACTCTCAGCATTTAGTTTCCATGATTTGTTATCAACAAAAGAGCTTAAACAGAGACACATTGCTGAATATAAAATATACAAATATCAAACAGTACTCTATTATTTAAATATGTTGACATTTTTCTATCTGTTGGTGTAAAATTGATTCAAGAGGAAAGGTAAACTTCGAATTTCGTTTCCGGGTCTGTCAACATAAATCCTCTGTTCGCAGAATACTAAGGCAACATGCGAATCACTAATCCGTTGATTGAGTTCTTCTTTTGTCATATTCATATTTGTTTGCACGTAAGTCGGTTTCTCCTTGTAATATATAATTTGGCTCGCATATTTACTGTGGTTTGAGGTCCCTTTTTTAGCTTCTGAGATGTTGAGTGTGGATTCGTTGCAAGTGGTGGCTGAAGAGGAGGTGGTGGAGTCGAGCTCAAACCGACTGGGTGACATCTACACGTTTGTGGCCGAGGGCTGCTACCCCCAGACTATGAATCCTATACGAAAGAAGAATCTCAAAAGATATGCTCAGAAATTCATAATTGATGGTAAGAGAGTGAATAGATAACAAAAAACAACAACAAGAAAAGGCTTAATGTGTAGAGGGGGGTTGAAATGTGTGTTGTTGACTAGGCTAGCATCTCTTTCTAATTGCATGTTTGCATGTTGTCTGTGTGGTTTTGTTGTTCTAGAGGATCTACTGTACTACGTGGGGCCCAAGAAGGAGGAGAAGCGAGAGGTGGTGATTGAAGCTGAACGTAAGAGGCATATATTCTTAGAGTGCCACTTCAATGACATCGGTCATCACCTGGGACAAAAGAAGACTGTTCACAAGATCCAAAGCAAGTATTACTGGCTGGGTATTGTGAAGGACGTCGTGGACTGGGTATGTGCATCTCTTTGGACTTCAGTGTAATAAAATAATACAGCTTGGAGGCATATCATTCATTCTTCTTACAGATTGTGTTTGTGCATTTGTGTGCCTTAGATAAAGGTATGTGAAACCTGTCAACACACGGAGAGGAACAAAAACATGACAAGGACTGTTAGGCCAATCAAAGTGGATGCTCCCTGGGAAATTCTAGGGATTGATATATTTGGTAAATAAACTTCTCAGAAATGAAACTACTCAGCTAGTGTAACCGGTGTAAAATGACTAGCTAGTTAGTGGTGCACGGTAGTAGTAGCGTTTCAATCGGGGACGTCACTTGCTCTGAGAATTTGAAGTAGTTGTTTTACTTGCTCTGCAATGGCCGCGGCTTTTGTGGAGCGATAGGTGATGATGCTTCGTGGGAGGCAGTTGTCGATGTGTTCAGAGGGTACCTGGTTCTAGCCCAGGGTGGGGAAAGGAGAGGGGTGGAAGAAACACTATTACACTAGTCTCAGAACAATAGATCAAGATTTTAAATGGTTGTCTGACTTTATTTAATTTGTTCTTCTTTAGAAGAAAAGGAAAAGCTGCACACACTAATAGCTCCGATGCAATATTTTATTTGCCAATGTTTTGACAGAAAGCTGTCTTCATCAGGGTTTCATGTCAAGCACTGCAGGTCACCAGTATATATAGGTTTCCATTCGACACACGCAGGTGTTTGCAATCATGGCTGGCTATGGCATGACATCATTGGTCAATTTACACATAACAATAATATAGAAAAAAGCATGAATGGATACACAATGATCATAGCCTACAATTACATTATAAGTAGCCTAGTGTACACAATTGAATGTACAATCAATGGAAAAATCACAAATAGCCTACATCATAAGAAGCCTATAACATTTTATTTCACAGGAGTTTCTGATCAAACTCAATGTTCAGACCAAAGGAAGCGAGGGTCTTTAAATTAAAAAATTGGTTCTTCTTTTCACCAGGCCCCTTCCCAGAAACCCAGCAAGGTAATTCCAGCGTGGTAATCGTCACAGATTACTTCAGCAAGTGGGTGGAGGCATTCCCCATTCAAAAGAGAGATTGCCTCTCTGTTGCCAGATGTATTTCTACATCCATTTACAGGTAGCCTAATTAAACACACACATTTTAATACTAATTTGAATATTATCTGCAAGATACAACGTGAGTGGACATGAGATGGCGCTTAATCACCATACCCCCCTACCAGGTTTGGGGCAGCAAAAACAATTATCTCCACACAAAGCGTTGACTTTTGTGATGAGGTGAGAAGTTATTAGCCTGTGTCTATTTACAAACTTAACGAAGTGGATAGGCCGATATCAACATTTGTCCTGTAATGTTACTTCCAGGTGACCAAGCACCTGTGTGACAGGTGGAACCTAGTGCAGAAAGTGTCTGCTGTGGAGTTGAACCCGCTACACAACCGCAGCAGTGGCCTACTGAAGGAGGCCATCACACAGGTGGTGGCAGAGAAGCAGGCAGAGTGGGACGATTTCCTGGACCCTGTTTTATATCTGTTTAGGATGACCATCGACCCCACAACCAAGTTCACACCCTATTTACTCATGTTCAGCAGGGAAGCCATTTTACCCAGTGAGGTGATATGTTTTTTTTGTGTCACTTTGTTGTGGTTTAAAAATGCATCAAATTGTGTTATTACTATATTATTGTTCATGTTTAGTTGCTAATTTTCAATTTCTTTTGTCAAGACAAAAGCTGGTCCTTTCAGTTACGATCAAGAGACGGATTTGTATCACTCAAAGAAAGAGGCCTCTGCTTGTATGACAGTGATGCAGGAGCAGCAGATCTCTGTCAAGCAGCTGGTGAGTTTGAATTGGAAATGGAATATCTTCCCATTTGGGAGACGCTGTGCTGCACTGCTAAAGAGAGCCTGATGAGCTTGTTTCATGGCTACTACTTCACTGCTGACTTACTTGACTTCAACCCTATTGCTCTTTGGGGTGCATAGGTCATCAGGACATACTATAGGTCATGTGTGAAATTCCCATGTGAGCTTTCTCTGGATTCCATTGGAAATTGTAAATAGTTGTTTGTGTTTACAGGTGATCGCCAACATGAATGCGGCCTACAAACAGGAGAAGAAGAATGCCAAGAGAAGAGCTCGGAACATGCCCTCCATCACCTTCAAAGTCACCAACCCTATGTTTTGCTCGGGAGAGTCACCCTCCCAGAAGAAACTGAAACCGAGCATTTACTTGTCTTTCCCTGTGGAAACAGTCCTCGTCACTAAGGAAAGCAGCTCAGATGTAAAAAAAAGTGACTTGGAATACCCCTTGGTTTCTGATGTTCATTGAGGCCTGCTATGCTGGGGTTATGGTATACAAGGGACAAAATTGAGATGCATACAGTCACTGTATTGATGGATCAACTATTCGTCTCGCTTCAGTGCTACGATGGAGACATTCTGTCCACATAGCTAAGCAGCTTCACCTCTGAGAGAAGATTGGTGAACATAGAGGCACCGACATCAAGAATCCTGACCAAAAATATTGAAACAAAATTATTGTCTTGGTCACATGTCCAAATACATAGGTTCTCTCTAGCAGTGCCTGGTGGATTTGTGGTCTTGTCATTGATATTGTGAGGCCTGTAGGTGCTAAAGGCCAATTTGTTTTCAGCAAGAGGTGAACGAAATGAGTACTTTTACACTAGATAATGTAGGATACACCTAGATCTCCACCTCTGTGTTCAAAACCGGATATGAAGGCGTATTGATGTCATGGACCAGTGCACTTGGATCCAGCATGTTCTTTTGGGCCCACACTTGGGATACTTTATATCCACAATCAGTCATTCATGAATACTTTGAATTTTGGATCTGCTACATGCTTTAGGGAAGGAATGTTATTCATCGGTTTGGGTCCATATCAAATGATGGCTTAAAAGTCTATTGCTGTGCATGGATTCAATATTCCCCATAGGCCCCACATTCTACTGAAGAATCTAGTGGCCAGTGCAACCTTGAAGAAATGTGGATGGGAAAACAATAGAGTTCAAAAGAAAAAACAAATCACCCTTTTAATCGTCCTCAACATGGGCATGACATAAAATATTTGAATAGGGACATCGCCACACAACAAAGTCTTGTTAACAGACCCAGTACCCCTAAAGTGATAAATATGACTTTCACATGGAAGTTATGAGTCACTTAATGCACATTTTAATAAAAACAATCCAACTCCTATGTTTGTCTAAATGATCTCTGTCTTACACACACAACACACACACACACACACACACAATCTCTGAGTCCCTTCGAATAAACCTGGCTCTGGCTCTTTAGCCTGGCTGACGCGATTCACGTGATTTAGCGCAGGGAGCGGCTCTCTGGATTGCCCCGCCAATTCCTTCCTGGGATGATCTTGTAGGAGGAGCCTCGCACACCATGAATATTACCGGCTTCTATAACATTGCATAAAGGGACTACCAGTGCGGCTCAAGTGCAAATCGATATGAACCCAGAATGTGACAGAATGGAGAGACGTCCATGTCGCATAAAATATAATAAATTACTGTATCAAGGAAAGCTGTTCAGTGATCGAATATCCGAGAGGAGATAAAAGCGACAGACGGTAGGTCAATGTGATACAGTAACCTTGTCGAAACCTGATGTCACGGTCGCATTAGTGATCATTCATCACGGTAGGCATTTATACTGAACAATATAAACGCGACATGCAACATTTTCAAAGATTTTACTGAGTTACAGTTCATATGAGGAAATCCGTCAATTGAAATAATTTCATTAGGCCCTAATCTATGGATTTCACATGACTGGCAATATAGATATGCATCTGTTGGTTACAGATACCTTTAAAACAATTTGAAATCAAGATCTAGTCACGGTATTTCTGTGCATTCAAATTGTAATCGATAAAATGCAATTGTGTTCGTTGTCTGTAGTTTATGCCTGCCCATACCATAACCCCAGTGCCACCATGAGGCACTCTGTTCACAATGTGGACATCAGCAAACCACTCACCCACACAACGCCATACACGTGGGTGTGAGGCAGGTTGGACATACTGCCAAATTCTCTAAAACACGTTGGAGTTGGCTTATGGTAGAGAAATTAACATTAACATTCCTGCAGTCAACATGCCAATTGCACGCTCCCTCAAAACTTGAGACATCTGTGACATTGTGTTGTGTGGCAAAACTGCACAATTTAGGGAGGCCATTGGTCACAGTAGGCATTTATACTGAACAAAGTATAAACGCAACATGCAACAATTTCAAAGATTTTACTGAGTTACAGTTCATATGAGGAAATCAAGGGCCTTCTGTAGCTCAGTTGGTAGAGCATGGCGCTTGCAACACCAGGGTTGTGGGTTCGATTCCCACGGGGGGCCAGTATGAAAAATGTATACACTCACTAACTGTAAGTCGCTCTGGATAAGAGCGTCTGCTAAATGACTAAAATGTCAAAAGTCAAAAATGAAATCCATAAATTGAAATAAATTCATTAGGCCCTAATGTATGGATTTCACATGACTTGCAATACAGATATGCTTCTGTTGGTCACAGATGCCTTTAAAAAATCCTGGTGGATTTGTGGTCTTGTCATTGATATTTTGAGGCCTTTTTTTGTGAGGCCTTTTTTTGAGAGGCCATTTATTGTCCCCAGCATAAGGTGCACCTGTGTAATGATCATGCTGTTTAATCAGCTTCTTGATATGCCACACATGTCAGGTCGATGGATTATCTTGGCAAAGGAGAAAAGCTCACTAACAGGGATGTAAACACATTTGTGCACAACATTTTAGAGAAATAAGCTTCTTGTGCATATGGACAATTTCTGGGATCTTTTATTTATCTCATGAATCATGGGACTAACACTTTACATGTTGCGTTAATATTTTTGTTCAGTGTAGTTCGGTGGACTTGCATTTGGGTTGAATTCAAAACACTTGTTCGGAATAAAAACGTCATATAATTGTAATAGTCTATGTATTGTAATAGCAACAAATTAAAACAAAACAATAGGCTACAGTTTTAGCTTTTTGTATCCTTGTTTCTCCCCAGACCTTTTGACTCTTTACAGGACACTATCTCTCCACGGATAGACTGAAACAGAATGGGGGTCATAGTAGTGGTGAGCTGTATCTTGGTATTTATCCTGGTGGATGTTATTGTCACCACTGTCCTCTACTTACATGGTTGCCAGACTGCAATATTTACAGAGGATGTGCAGAACTTTGACATTCTCCACTCCGTCCTGGACCTCTGGGGGACTGTGCTGGTCAGAGTCTGCCTTCTGCTCGGGGCCTCCATAGGGGTGTTATGGAACAGAGTGGATGGCCCACGCAGGGTCTCTGCCCTGGGGACCCTGACTCTACTAATCTGCCTGACCGTCAGCACCTACGCCTTAGCCAAGCTGCTGATGCTCTCGGAGCAGGGCGATCTGGCGCACCAACCCTGGTTCCTCAGCCTGTTTTCCTGGACCTGTGTGTCAGTGCTGGGAACTGTGCTCCTCTGGAGGCTCCTGGGAAGGTCTCCCAACACTGTGACTGAAGGAGAGGGAGGTGGTGGAGGAGATGTCTGTGAGGAGACTGAGAGGCTGGTGGAGACAGCAGGAGAGAATGGCACTGAGGAGGTGGAGGAGCAGCAGGAGCATGGGTGGAAGAAGAGGAAGAGGGCGAGCAGGAAAGGGACACAGGACCAGACCAAGTCAGGGGCCACACTGGGGCGTCTGCTGTCCTACTGCAGTAAATACACTGGGCTGCTCTCTGTAGCCTTGATCTTCCTCCTTATCTCTGCTGTGTGTGAGTGGCAACTTGTTTAATTACAATGCACAGACGACTAGGGCCCTGAGTTTTTCCTGAACACATGACCTGACCAGGAACAACGCAGGGCTATAGTTACAGACTATAACTAGAGAACTGAGGTTTTCCCTGGTCAGGTCACATCAGTTATTTGGCCTGGCTATGGTCAGGAAGAACTCAGGGCCCAACAGACGACAAGTCAAGTTGATTAATGTAAATATCAACACCATTGTGAGGCTGGCATATTACACAGTGTTGCATGAGATAGTAGTTATGTGTAATAAAGTAACATAACCAGCTTCTTTTAAGTTCTGTTTTGATCCCATGCGTTTGTATTTTACGACTTTATTATTCAACTCATACCAGCATGGTATTGCATTCAGGGTTGCAAGGTTGCTCTACTACTCATTATAAACTGAGTGTTCAAGCCCTGAATGCTGATTGGCTGACAGACGTGGTATATCAGACCGTATACCACATGTATGACAAAACATTTATTTTTACTGCAATAATTACATTGGTAATCAGTTTATAATAGCAATAAGGCACCTCGGGGGTTTGTGATATATGGCCAATATATCACGGCTAAAGGCTGTGTCCAGGCACTCCGCGTTGTGTCGTGCTTAAGAACAGCCCTTAGCCGTGGTATATTGGCCATATAACGCACCCCCTCGGGCCTTAATGCTTAATTATACCAGTGACAAATGACATTAATGACTCATGTACCATGAGTAAAGAATGGTGTATAACTATTGCTCTACCCTACTCATTTCCTTTCATTATAGATATATCGAAATATATCTATGCATTTAGCCCTATTTCTATTTTACACAATTGTGCTTATTGTTTTTCATAACATTTAATGGTACTACGTTATCCACTTTATAGGTGAGGCCTTCATCCCCTACTACACTGGGCAGGCTATAGATGGCATTGTTATTCACAAGAGTATGGAGTACTTCACCAAGCCCCTGATCACTCTCACAGTGTTGGCCTTAGTCAGGTAAGCCATGCTAAAGTAAACAGTGATCACAAGATGTGTGTTTTGTTAACTCTTTGTCCTTGTTGTGTGCCATATCTTCTTTGATGTCTTGCACATACACTACCGTTCAAAAGTTTGGGGTCACTTGGAAATGTCCTTGTTTTCGAAAGAAAATCAATTTTTTTGTACATTAAAATAACATCAAATTGATCAGAAATACAGTGTAGACATTGTTAATGTTGTAAATGGCTATTGTAGCTGGAAACGGCAGATTTTTTATGGAATATCTACATAGGCGTACAGAGGCCCATTATCAGCAACCTTCAGTCCTGTGTTCCAATGGCACGTTGTGTTTCATATGAGGAAATCCGTCAATTGAAATAATTTCATTAGGCCCTAATCTATGGATTTCACATGACTGGCAATACAGATATGCATCTGTTGGTCACATATACCTTAACAAAATTGAGTCACGGGATTTCTGTGCATTCAAATTGTCATCGATAAAATGCAATTGTGTTCGTTGTCTGTAGTTTATGCCTGCCCATACCATAACCCAAGTGCCACCATGAGGCACTCTGTTCACAATGTTGACATCAGCAAACTCGTCAAGAAAAAGCTATATCTCAGATTGCCCATCTTAATCTTTTCTTTTTATTGGCCAGTCTGAGATATGGCTTTTTCTTTGCAACTCTGCCTAGAAGGTCAGCATCCCGGAGTCGCCTCTTCACTGTTGACGTTGAGACTGGTGTTTTGCGGGTACTATTTAATGAAGCTGCCAGTTGAGGACCTGTGAGGCATCTGTTTCTCAAAGTAGAAACTCTAATGTATTTGTCCTCTTGCTCAGTTGTGCACCAGGGCCTCCCACTCCTCTATCTATTCTGGTTAGAGCCAGTTTGCGCTGTTCTGTGAAGGGAGTAGTACACAGCGTTGTACGAGATCTTCAGTTTCTTGGCAATTTCTCACATGGAATAGCCTTCATTTCTCAGAACAAGAATAGACTGACGAGTTTCAGAAGAAAGTTATTTGTTTCTGGCCATTTTGAGCCTGTAATCAAACCCACAATTGCTGAAGGCCAGTTTTATTGCTTATTTAATCAGCACAACAGTTTTCAGCTGTGCTAACATAATTGCAAAATGGTTTTCTAATGATCAATTAGCCTTTTAAAATGATAAACTTCGATTAGCAAACACAACGTGCCATTGGAACACATGACTGATGGTTGCTGATAATGGGCCTCTGTACGCCTATGTAGACATTCCATTAAAAATCAGCCGTTTCCAGCTACAATAGACATTTACAACATAAAAAATGTCTACACTGTATTTCTGAACAATTTGATGTTATTTTAATGGGCAAAAAAAATGATTTTCTTTCGAAAACAAGGACATTTCTAAGTGACCCCAAACTTTTGAACGGTAGTGTATATCTATTATTGATTCTACATTATATACATTGATCCTTGTGTGTTTGTGGCGTATTCTGTATCTCTGACAGCATTTCATTTCTTGTGTCTCTCTTCAGCTCTATAGCTATTGGAGTACGAGGTGGCCTCTTTAATCTAACCTTTGCTAGACTGAATCTTCGCCTGCGGAATCTTCTCTTCAGATCTCTGATGCGTCAGGAGATGGGCTTCTTTGATGCTAACCACACAGGTGAGATCTCAAGACTTCTCTTTATTAATTCCCTTCAACCTTCATCCTTTTCCCTTGTTCCTCTGATCAGATGATACATAAAACGCTTGGTAACACTTTACGGAAAGCCTGCAGGTATAATCTTTAATGTATATTTTGAGCCCCAGTCTACCTGTTATAACAAGTCATAATGCTTTATAACTTGTATAATAAGTCTACAGTTATGTCTTATAACAAGGCTTATTAACTTTTATTGAGGAAAACTCGTTCCAAGAATCAGGCAGAGCTCATTATCCAGTTAATAAGAGTTTATTCAAGCACATTGCAGGGTAGTTCACACAGGATAAACTGGAGAGGAACTCAAAAGCTTACAGAACCACACAGTCTTTATATACTTCATCTACACAAAGAGCCGCTTACCCCTCTTATGGGGGCAAGGTTAAATGAGAGAAAGGGGTACTTTGTTCCACTTTCTTAAAGCTTTGTACAAACAAGAACAGGATCTCCTCTAACTGAAGCTAATTGTAGAGATTTTTTTTATTATATTGATAATGTAAAATTAACAGCCATATAGAAAGAAATGTGAAGGTGAAATTACAGAGGAGGAACTTCTGGATGCAATTAAAGACTTTAAGTCCGGGAAAACTCCAGGGTTGGATGGCATACCAGTCGAGGTATACCAAACCTTTTTTGATATACTAAGAGGACCGTTATTAGCATGTTTTAACCACTCCTATGTAAATGATAGATTATCTGACACTCAAGAAGAAGGTCTGATCTCATTATTACTGAAACAGGATACAAGTGGAAAATATAAAGGGACAGTCCATTAAAAAAATTGGAGGCCCCTTACACTTCAGTGTTGTGATGCAAAAATTCTAGCAAAATGTATAGCACATAGAATTAAAAAGGTATTGTCGGATATTATTCATTCTAATCAGACAGGTTTTTTACATGGAAGATACATTGGAGATAATATAAGGCAAGTATTGGAAACAATAGAAAACAATGGAAAATCTGGAAAACCAGGCCTGCTATTCATAGCAGACTTCGAAAAGGCATTTGATAAAGTACGACTGGGGTTTATATATAAATGCCTGGAGCATTTCAATTTTGGAGAATCTCTTATAAAATGGGTCAAAATCATGTATAGTAACCCTAGGTGTAAAATAGTAAATAATGGCTATTTCTCAGAAAGTTTTAAACTGTCAAGAGGAGTGAAACAAGGTTGTCCACTATCGGCATATCTATTTATTGTGGCCATCGAGATGTTAGCTATTAAAATCAGATCCAACAATAATATCAGGGGATTAGAAATCCAGGGCTTAAAAACAAAGGTGTCATTGTACGCTGATGATTCATGTTTTCTTTTAAATCCACAACTAGAATCCCTCCACAGCCTCATAGAGAATCTAGATACATTTCTAACCTCTCTGGATTACAACCAAATTATGACAAATGTACTATATTACGTATTGGATCACAAAAAAATAAAAATGTTACATTACCATGTAGTTTACCAATAAAATGGTCTGATGGTGATGTGGATATACTCAGAATACATATCCCAAAGGAAATACATGATCTCACTTCAATACATTTTAATAGAAAGTTAGCAAAAATAGATAAGATCTTGCTACCATGGAAAGGTAAATACCTGTCAATTTGTGGAAAAATCACCCTGATTAACTCTTTAGTATTATCCCAGTTTATCTATTTGCTTATGGTCTTGCCTACGCCTAGCGAACAGTTGTTTAAATTATATGAGAAAGAAATATTCCATTTTATTTGGAACGGCAAGCCAGACAAAATTAAACGGGCCTATTTATACAATGAATATGAATTCGGAGGACAGAAATTATTAAATATTAAATCATTAGATCTATCACTAAAAGCTTCAGTCATACAAAAGTTATACTTAAATCCGAACTGGTTCTCTAGCAAATTAGTAAGATTGTCTCACCCAATGTTCAAGAATGGCCTTTTTCCCTTTATTCAGATTACAACCACTCACTTTCAGTTATTTGAAAAGGAAATAATCTCCCAAATATCACTATATCTAAAACAAGCCATAGAAAGTTGGTTGCAATGGAAGGGGGAGAAAGTAAGGAACTTGTCTGTCGGCCTTGCATTAAAGAACATAATTGGTTAAGGAAAACTGTGATAAATAAAAAAGTATATCATTTTCATTTAAGGACCAAAGGATTGACAGCCATCCCATATAGATTGCAAAATAGTTGGGAAGAGATTTTTGACGTACCGATCCCATGGCATAGTGTTTATGAACTGATACGCAAAACGACACCGGATTCAAAACTTAGAATCTTTCAATTTAAATTATTATATACAATTCTTGCTACCAATAGAATGTTATTTATATGGGGGATACAATCTTCCCAGCTCTGCAGATTTAGCTGCGAAGAGACAGAATCATTAGATAATTTGTTTAGGTACTGTCCATTTGTAGCTTGTTTTTGGACACAGGTCCAGGAATGGCTAAAGGATTGCAATATTTACCTGGAGCTAACCTTGCAGATAGCATTACTGGGTGAGCTGAAAAGTCATAGTCAATCGATCAATAACATAATAATACTTTTAGCAAAAATGTTTATTTTCAATTCACAATCTGTAGAAACAATGAGAATAGAAAGGTTCAGAACTTTTGTAAGACATCACAGTACAGTTGAAATATACAGTGTGGGAAAAAAGTATTTAGTCAGCCACCAATTGTGCAAGTTCTCCCACTTAAAAAGATGAGAGAGGCCTGTAATTTTCATCATAGGTACACGTCAACTATGACAGACAAAATGAGGAAAACAAATCCAGAAAATCACATTGTAGGATTTTTTATGAAGTTATTTGCAAATTATGGTGGAAAATAAGAATTTGGTCAATAACAAAAGTTTCTCAATACTTTGTTATATACCCTTTGTTGGCAATGACACAGGTCAAACGTTTTCTGTAAGTCTTCACAAGGTTTTCACACACTGTTGCTGGTATTTTGGCCCATTCCTCCATGCAGATCTCCTCTAGAGCAGTGATGTTTTGGGGCTGTCGCTGGGCAACACGGACTTTCAACTCCCTCCAAAGATTTTCTTTGGGGTTGAGATCTGGAGACTGGCTAGGCCACTCCAGGACCTTGAAATGCTTCTTACGAAGCCACTCCTTCTTTCCCCGGCGGTGTGTTTGGGATCATTGTCATGCTGAAAGACCCAGCCACGTTTCATCTTCAATGCCCTTGCTGATGGAAGGAGGTTTTCACTCAAAATCTCACGATACATGGCCCCATTCATTCTTTCCTTTACACGGATCAGTCGTCCTGGTCCCTTTGCAGAAAAACAGCCCCAAAGCATGATGTTTCCACCCCCATGCTTCACAGTAGGTATGGCGTTCTTTGGATGCAACTCAGCATTCTTTGTCCTCCAAACACGACGAGTTGAGTTTTTACCAAAAAGTAATATTTTGGTTTCATCTGACCATATGACATTCTCCCAATCCTCTTCTGGATCATCCAAATGCACTCTAGCAAACTTCAGACGGGCCTGGACATGTACTGGCTTAAGCAGGGGGACACGTCTGGCACTGCAGAATTTGAGTCCCTGGCGGCGTAGTGTGTTACTGATGGTAGGCTTTGTTACTTTGGTCCCAGCTCTCTGCAGGTCATTCACTAGGTCCCCCCGTGTGGTTCTGGGATTTTTGCTCACCGTTCTTGTGATCATTTTGACCCCACGGGTGAGATCTTGCGTGGAGCCCCAGATCGAGGGAGATCATCAGTGGTCTTGTATGTCTTCAATTTCCTAATAATTGCTCCCACAGTTGATTTCTTCAAACCAAGCTGCTTACCTATTGCAGATTCAGTCTTCCCAGCCTGGTGCAGGTCTACAATTTTGTTTCTGGTGTCCTTTGACAGCTGTTTGGTCTTGGCCATAGTGGAGTTTGGAGTGTGACTGTTTGAGGTTGTGGACAGGTGTCTTTTATACTGATAACAAGTTCAAACAGGTGCCATTAATACAGGTAACAGTGGAGGACAGAGGAGCCTCTTAAAGAAGAAGTTACAGGTCTGTGAGAGCCAGAAATCTTGCTTGTTTGTAGGTGACCAAATACTTATTTTCCACCATAATTTGCAAATAAATTCATTAAAAATCCAACAATGTGATTTTCTGGATTTCTTTTTCTCAATTTGTCTGTCATAGTTGACGTGTACCTATGATGAAAATTACAGGCCTCCCTCATCTTTTTAAGTGGGAGAACTTGCACAATTGGTGGCTGACTAAATACTTTTTTTCCCCACTGTATATGTTAAATAGAAATCCTATATGGATGGTGTTAAAAGATAGATGGGAGGTGTTGAATGGAATTGAAGGATGGGACTAATAACAACTAACAACAAATAATAACAAGATAACTAATAATGTAAGCATACTGTGTCCATAATAAGTATATAGGTTGTAGGTTGGGAGCTTTTGTGAAAGAGCACAGTTAGAAAGATATGGCATATAGAAGCAAACCGGATGGACATCGTGAAAATGATCGGAGAGGTTGAGAGTAGAGGAAGTTCAGGAGAAAAAACAAACAAAATATAATTATTGTAAAATTGACTGTGTCCATAAAATGTAGATAGTAGGTATAAGCTGGAAGTAGAGGCCTAAGCATTGTTGTTCACTAGTTTACTCCAAGTAGGGAAAGGGTGGCGGGGTTGGAAAGTAATAAAGGAGGGAATATATATATTTTTAAAGGATATGTAATTTTGTACGTTTGCCCACTGACAAAGAAATGATCAGTCTATAATTTTAATGGTAGGTTTATTTGAACAGTGAGAGACAGAATAACAACAAAAAAATCCAGAAAAATGCATGTCAAAAATGTTATAAATTGAATTGCATTTTAATGAGGGAAATAAGTATTTGACCCCCTCTCAATCAGAAAGATTTCTGGCTCCCAGGTGTCTTTTATACAGGTAACGAGCTGAGATTAGGAGCACACTCTTAAAGGGAGTGCTCCTAATCTCAGTTTGTTAACTGTATAAAAGACACCTGTCCACAGAAGCAATCAATCAATCAGATTCCAAACTCTCCTCCATGGCCAAGACCAAAGAGCTCTCCAAGGATGTCAGGGACAAGATTGTAGACCTACACAAGGCTGGAATGGGCTACAAGACCATCGCCAAGCAGCTTGGTGAGAAGGTGACAACAGTTGGTGCGATTATTCGCAAATGGAAGAAACACAAAAGACCTGTCAATCTCCCTCGGCCTGGGGCTCCATGCAAGATCTCACCTCGTGGAGTTGCAATGATCATGAGAACGGTGAGGAATCAGCCCAGAACTACACGGGAGGATCTTGTCAATGATCTCAAGGCAGCTGGGACCATAGTCACCAAGAAAACAATTGGTAACACACTACGCTGTGAAGGACTGAAATCCTGCAGCGCCCGCAAGGTCCCCCCTGCTCAAGAAAGCACACATACAGGCCCGTCTGAAGTTTGCCAATGAACATCTGAATGATTCAGAGGAGAACTGGGTGAAAGTGTTGTGGTCAGATGAGACCAAAATCGAGCTCTTTGGCATCAACTCAACTCGCCGTGTTTGGAGGAGGAGGAATGCTGCCTATGACCCCAAGAACACCATCCCCACCGTCAAACATGGAGGTGGAAACATTATGCTTTGGGGGTGTTTTTCTGCTAAGGGGACAGGACAACTTCACCGCATCAAAGGAATGATGGACGGGGCCATGTACCGTCAAATCTTGGGTGAGAACCTCCTTCCCTCAGCCAGGGCTGTCAGGAGTGGAGTGTAGTGGGATGTGGAATCACACGCAGGACACAGAGATATAAATCCAAAGGTCTTTAGTAAAGTCCGTAGTACACGCCAAACACGGCAACAGGCCACAGGCGAAATCAAACGCACACTAAACTGAACAAAGTAAGTGTGCACAACGTGCAGGACTCTCTAATCAACACGAAATAAGAGAGAACAAAAATCCAGAGGACCAAACAACCACACGACAGTAGAACAATTACACACAACACCTGACCTAACACAAGGAACTAAATAGGGTGCCTAATGAGACTAAACACTAAACAGGTGTGACAAACAGACAAAACCAATCAAACATGAAACATCGAACGGTGGCAGCTAGTACTCCGGAGACGACGACCGCCGAAGCCTGCCCGAACAAGGAGGAGGGGCCGCCTCGGCCGAAACCGTGACAAGGGCATTGAAAATGGGTCGTGGATGGGTATTCCAGCATGACAATGACCCAAAACACACGGCCAAGGCAACAAAGGAGTGGCTCAAGAAGAAGCACCTTAAGGTCCTGGAGTGGCCTAGCCAGTCTCCAGACCTTAATCCCATAGAAAATCTGTGGAGGGAGCTGAAGGTTCGAGTTGCCAAACGTCAGCCTCGAAACCTTAATGACTTGGAGAAGATCTGCAAAGAGGAGTGGGACAGAATCCCTCCTGAGATGTGTGCAAACCTGGTGCCCAACTACAAGAAACGTCTGACCTCTGTGATAGCCAACAAGGGTTTTGCCACCAAATACTAAGTCATGTTTTGCAGAGGGGTCAAATACTTATTTCCCTCATTAAAATGCAAATCAATTTATAACATTTTTGACATGCGTTTTTCTAGATTTTGTTGTTGTTATTCTGTCTCTCACTTTTCAAATAAACCTACCAAATTATAGACTGATCATTTCTTTGTCAGTGGGCAAACGTACAAAATCAGCAGGGGATCAAATACTTTCTTCCCTCACTGTATGTGTGTATGTGTGTATATGTGTATATATATACATTTACATTTACATTTTAGTCATTTAGCAGACGCTCTTATCCAGAGCGACTTACAGTTAGTGAGTGCATACATCATTATTATTATTATTATTATTTTTTTTTTTTTTAATTTATATATATATATATATATTTTATATATATATTTTTTTTTACTGGCCCCCCGTGGGAAATGAACCCACAACCCTGGCGTTGCAAACGCCATGCTCAACCAACTGAGCAACATCCCTGCCGGCCATTCCCTCCCCTATCCTGGACGACGCTGGGCCAATTGTGCGCCGCCCCATGGGTCTCCCGGTCACGGCCGGCTATATATATATATATATACACATACATATACATACATACACATACACATGCATATACATATATATATAAAAAAAACATGGGGGATTGGAAGTGATGCAGACAATTACATTGATGGAAGTTACAATCTATCTGCAATATTAAGCTGATCTACCCCCCCCAATTTTTTATTTTTTTTAAATAACAGATTCTAACCAGTTGTCACATCATTCAACTCAAGCATTTACATAACATTAGACTGTAACAGAACCATTTTGCCCCAACACTATGTTATTTCTCCCTGCAGGCTTTAAGTGTTAAAGTATAAAAGCTTTTCTCCTGAGCTCGGAGTTTGATCCCCAAATGCCCAAAAGCCCTACACATTTCTCCCTCTACTTTGTCTTCATGTTTCTGCTAAATATGAAAATAATTCAGAAAGAGTTTGGAAAAAATACACACAAAAAATGTTTGTCCTTTAGGTGACATCACCTCTCGCCTGACCTCTGACACTACTCAAGTGAGTGACCTGATCTCTCAGAACGTCAACATGTTCCTGAGGAGTATGGTTAAGGGCATAGGGTTCTTCATCTTCATGTTCGGGATGTCCTGGAAGCTGACTCTGGTCACCATCATAGGATTCCCCTTCATCGCAGTCATCTCCAAGGTGTATGGGAAGTACTACAAGGTATTCACTCTGATGTTTATATAAACACACGCACAAGCACGCACGCACACACATGTACACACATACACACTTCACCCCAGCTCATGTATTCAATTGTAATACATTTTAAAAGTTTCATTCATACAGTATTTAGTTTGCACATTTTCTTGTTAAAATTTCCACGGTTCTCATCCTCAGAGATTGACCAAAGAGGTCCAGACTGCCCTGGCTCAGGCTAACCAGGTGGCCGAGGAGACCATTTCAGGCATGAAGACGGTACGCAGCTTTGCCAATGAGGAACAGGAGGCTGATTCATACTACGGCAGGCTACATGTCATGTTTCAACTGAACAAGAAGCAAGCATTGGCCTACGCCCTCTACATGTGGTCCAGTTGTGTAGGTATTACCATGTACAGTAGCTACCATCTGTAAGACCGTCAATGTAAATAAGAATCAAGAATTTGTTCTTAACTGACTTGACTGGTTAAATACAAGTTAAATCAATAAAAGATAGCTCAGATGAGGACTGAACGTTGCTCTGACATACAACTGAGAGTTAAGGAGCTCCCTCATGTTTTATGTCTTGTGTTTTTTATTGCATCCACTGTATCTGCTAGCTATACCTTGGTTGTTGGGCACATTCAAATGTGTTTCTCATTGCTCCAGATCTCAGAACTTGTTCTTCAAGTGGCAATCCTCTTCTACGGCGGTCACCTGGTCATTACAGAGCAGATGAGTGGAGGGACCCTGATATCCTTCGTCATATATGAGTTGGAACTGGGAGAGTGCCTGGAGGCATGTCTGACTCATTCATATACATCTCTAACTGTACACATGACAACCACAACCTATCCCTTTAACCACCTTATATTACCATAGGTAGGACAGCTACCTAGCTAATTGTATTATCCTTGTCCCCTGTCTTGAATTACTTTTGTTACAGAGCATAGCATCGGTCTACACAGGTCTCATGCAGGGAGTGGGAGCAGCTGAGAAGGTGTTTGAGTATATGGACAGGGAGCCCAAACACCAACATGATGGGAAAGAGGTCCCCGACACCTGCAAAGGACTGGTCGAGTTTAAAGATGTCACGTTTTCCTATCCAACACGGCCCGAAACAGACATTCTAAAGGTATGTGTCAGCTGACCATTAGGTTTGGGCTCAAAGCTAGACTGATGAGTGGAGCTACAGACAGAAACACTGTTGTCAGGCAATTCTGTATTGTTTCATGCCAGTAGAAATATTTTATATCATCCCCCTGCAGCAAAAGGCAGTCAGTACACTATCAATCATACAAGAAAGCTACTGTATTGATCATAGTCGATACTGTTAGGTTCTAAGTTCTGGTACAAATTATAGTCGTACTCCGAAAAAAGCTCATGCTAGATTTATTCGCCACACTGGGTCATACAGCTGCAAACACAAGCTCAAGTCTGGAACCTTTGGGACTCCTCCACACATCTCACTGTCTTCTTATCAGTCAGGAGAACCCTTACGTTTAGGGAGTGCACATTCTTGTTGCCTGCCGCAGTCCAATAGATAACTATCCATCTCATACACAAAGAGCTATTTCTGAGAATAAGCAATCTATTCATAATATAATGATGCAAAACATATTGAGAGAATATAATTATATAAAACAGTAAAGCTATAAGACAGTGTTATAGCGCAGTAGTTTACAATCTATTAGATCTAACATATGGCTCCTATCTCACCCTTATGGAAACATTTTGTTTCAAAGACATGCCTTCTGTAATGAATACTCAGGGAGAAAAAGGTGTAGATTCACGCGCAGAGCACGGCAGGTGTTTATTTCACCTTCGCAAAAGGCAGGAATCGTGGTCGCAGGCAATGATCATACACAGATTGGCAAACAGGCAGGAGAATCAAAAACTAGGACTGAAGGCTATAACTGGTTCTCACAAACAAGCTAGGAAAGGCTTAGTAGAGTTAAAACGAACAATACTTCACATGGCACAAACAGAATGAACTGAACTAAATAAGGAGCTGATGAGACCAGGTGAGTAACTGACACAGGTGAAATCAATGAACAAAAATGATAGACAGTGCTACGTTCAAGAACACAAAGAAACAGGGCTACGTTCAAGAACACAAGGTTGACTAAGAAAATAAATACAGAACCTTACACCTCCTTTGTACTTTACCTCTAGCCAAATACAATTGCACATAGATCATTCCATCTAACCCATAACATGCTAATCACTATTGCTAGGCTACTTATATCATTATAAACATACTAAAATGTGCTCAAGTCAATTAGTCAGTTTCCAACAGTACCTTGTATCATGTCTAAACTTATATTAATGATATATGTATGCCTATGCCATGATGGTTAGGTATATACACTGCTCAAAAAAATAAAGGGAACACTTAAACAACACAATGTAACTCCAAGTCAATCACACTTCTGTGAAATCAAACTGCCCACTTAGGAAGCAACACTGATTGACAATACATTTCACATGCTGTTGTGCAAATTGAATAGACAACAGGTGGAAATTATAGGCAATTAGCAAGACACCCCCAATAAAGGACTGGTTTTGCAGGTGGTGACCACAGACCACTTCTCAGTTCCTATGCTTCCTGGCTGATGTTTTGGTCACTTTTGAATGCTGGCGGTGCTTTCACTCTAGTGGTAACATGAGACGGAGTCTACAACCCACACAAGTGGCTCAGGTAGTGCAGCTCATCCAGGATGGCACATCAATGCGAGCTGTGGCAAAAAGGTTTGCTGTGTCTGTCAGCGTAGTGTCCAGAGCATGGAGGCGCTACCAGGAGACAGGCCAGTACATCAGGAGATGTGGAGGAGGCCGTAGGAGGGCAACAACCCAGCAGCAGGACTGCTACCTCCGCCTTTGTGCAAGGAGGAGCAGGAGGAGCACTGCCAGAGCCCTGCAAAATGACCTCCAGCAGGCCACAAATGTGCATGTGTCTGCTCAAACGGTCAGAAACAGACTCCATGAGGGTGGTATGAGGGCCCGACGTCCACAGGTGGGGTTGTGCTTACAGCCCAACACCGTGCAGGACGTTTGGCATTTGCCAGAGAACACCAAGATTGGCAAATTTGCCACTGGCGCCCTGTGCTCTTCACAGATGAAAGCAGGTTCACACTGAGCACGTGACAGACGTGACAGAGTCTGGAGACGCCGTGGAGAACGTTCTGCTGCCTGCAACATCCTCCAGCATGACCGGTTTGGCGGTGGGTCAGTCATGGTGTGGGGTGGCATTTCTTTGGGGGGCCGCACAGCCCTCCATGTGCGTCCACCAACGCCACGTTGCACCACAGACTGTCCAGGAGTTGGCGGATGCTTTAGGCCAGGTCTGGGAGGAGATCCCTCAGGAGACCATCCACCACCTCATCAGGAGCATGCCCAGGCGTTGTAGGGAGGTCATACAGGCACGTGGAGGCCACACACACTACTGAGCCTCTTTTTGACTTGTTTTAAGGACATTACATCAAAGTTGGATCAGCCTGTAGTGTGGTTTTCCACTTTAATTTTGAGGGTGACTCCAAATCCAGACCTCCATGGGTTGATAAATTTGAATTCCATTGATAATTTTTGTGTGATTTTGTTGTCAGCACATTCAACTATGTAAAGAAAAAAGTATTTAATAAGATTATTTCATTCATTCAGATCTAGGATGTGTTATTTTAGTGTTCCCTTAATTTTTTTTAGCAGTGTATGAACAGATGGTTTGTCTTCTTCTTCCTCTTGGTGGTCCTCTGTAGCTCAGTTGGTAGAGCATGGCTCTTGCAACGCCAGGATAGTAGATTTGATTCCCAGGACCACCCATATGTAAAAAATTTATGCACGCACGACTAAGTTGCTTTGGATGAAAATTTCCACTAAATGGCTTTAAAAAAAATCTTCTTCATCTTCTTCTTCTTCAGAGTGTGTCCTTCACATTGCAGCCTGGGGAGGTGACAGCCTTGGTAGGGCCATCTGGCAGTGGAAAGAGCTCCTGTGTGGGGCTCCTAGAGAACTTCTACGCCCCACAACAAGGCCAGGTGCTGCTGGACGGCCGGCCAGTGCACACTTACCAGCATGGCTTCCTCCACTCGCGGGTCAGTGCTCCACACTACTCCTCTGGCATTTTAACTCCTTATTTACAATGTGTACAACTAAGCCTCTGCGTTAAATCGCAATTACTGTCTACCTGAGAAGTTTGCCATGAAATCTCCATATTCTGTCTCGTGCTAGATATCTTATTCCTTTCAACCACCAAGGGCATCAATGTTCATTTTAAGATGAAGACTGGTAAAGATCCCCGTGCAGGAAGACTGAGCCTCTCTCTGTGTTGTTGTTGCAGGTAGCACTAGTGGGCCAGGAGCCTGTCCTGTTCGCCCGTTCTGTAGAGCAGAACATAACCTATGGACTGACTGACATCCCTATGGAGGCTGTGGTGCAGGCAGCCACCGAGGCAAACGCACACGACTTCATCACCGGTCTAACCAATGGCTATGACACAGGTGACATTAATGCTATTGACTAAACTAGTGGTTCCCAACCTTTTTCGGTTACTGTACCACTACCTGAATTTTGATCTGTCCAGAGTACACCTGAAGTACCCGCTCATGTGCATTTTACCAGTAAGCCTATGGTTTCATGAGTCTTCTCAAGTACCCCCTGTGGATAGGCCAAGTACCCCCAGGGGTCCTAGTACCCCTGGTTGGGAACCATTGGCCTAAGCTGTTGGAGTGAAATGTAAAAAAAAAATTGCATCTTAGGAGTTAACTAAAAACTGCAAAATGTTATGTTTACTGCAACATACTGTATGAACATTGGCCGAATAATGTTTTGAGTAACACAAAATAATAGTCTCTCCTCACTATTTTCATATGATTTTGCATTTCTATTTAAGATCTCTAATGCAATTAAATTGTTCTCGTTCCTCTCTTAGGAGTGGGTGAGAAAGGGACCCAGTTGTCAGGGGGGCAGAAGCAGCGGGTGGCCATCGCACGGGCGCTCATCCGCAACCCACATGTTCTCATCCTGGACGAGGCCACCAGTGCACTGGATGCAGAGAGCGAACATGTTGTAAGTAGACAGGCCAAATCAGTGTTCTGTGACTGTGTTCTATAATCTGTGTTTAATCAGATCAAGTCGTGAATAATAGATAAAGATACAGTATGGCTTTAGCGAGGAAGAGCGTGTATTCTGTAATATCCAGCTCCTCAAGTTTCATGACAATAACCTAGTTCTCTAAATGCAGTCTAATGTTATTATAACAACTCTCAGCTGCTGGTGTTTTCTCTACTCTGTCTTTATTCAGATCAAGTCTTGAACTATACTAGATACTATTAACCCTGGAGAATAATTTTTTAGTATAAACAAACTCTCTGCATTGTTACTATGCTGGCTTAAAAAGGTCAGTATTTGTGACGAGGTGTGAATGAAGGAGTCAGGCGCAGGAGGTAAAACACAGAAGTCCAGAGTTTATTCCGTTTACATAAATAAAATGCACCCAGCGTCAAAACGAAATTATAACAAGGGAAAATATACCACCTTGGCCAATACAAATGGAAGCGTAGCTCAACCGAGCTACTCCCTCTCACAAAGACAAGGGGAACAGAGGGAACACTTATACACATACTAATTAGGGGAATGAGCACCAGGTGTGTGTGATTGACAAGACAAGACAAGTGGAGTGATGAGAATGGGATCGGCAGTAGCTAGTAAGCCAGTGACGACGAACGCCAAAACCTGCCCTAACAAGGAGGGGAGGCAGCTTCGGCGGAAGTCGTGACAGTATTATTATTGAATCTTGGACATATTCTCTTTATCGGTTGTCTCGAATTTGTTGCCACATTATCTTGTTTTCTGAATGCTATCTCATAATATTTGACTTTTAGTGTAGCTTAGGATCCTCTCTCTGTTCTCTCTCCCCAGGTCCAGCAGGCTCTGAACAACATCATGCGTCAGCACACAGTGCTGGTGATCGCCCACCGCCTCAGCACAGTGGAGAGGGCAGACAACATCATAGTCATCGACCGCGGCTGTGTGGTGGAGCAGGGACCACACAGCCAACTCATGGCCAAGGGGGGGCTCTACTGCAAGCTGGTGCAGAGGCAGGTCCTGGGCATCGAGACGAGGGTAGAGGTCCTTAACCCCCCAGAGGTGGACGTCTGAGAGTGGTAGTCAGCGGAGGCAGAGCGGACATGAGAGCAGCAGTGCCAGAGAGTGGAAATGTGAAGCACCACGCTACTGAGAGAGGTTCCAGGGCTTTATTGGTACCTAACACTGACTGACTGAGCAGTGCCTCGAAACCAAGGCATTACATTACCCTAGATTTTTTATTTGCACATTTGGTTGAATAGATTCAACTGAAATCTATTGAATAATCAATAAGAGTATACGTTTTGTATAAGATTTGAGTAGTCATTTGACCAGCTCTTCTGGACATGAATGAGCAACACAGTAATTAGTTAATCCCAGTGGTGATATTACACTGCGCAAAAATATAAACAGAACATGTAAAGTGTTGGCCCCATGTTTCATGAGCTGAAATAAAAGATCCCAGAAATTGTCCATACACACAAAAAGCTTATTTCTCTCAAATTTTGTGCACAAATTTGTTTACATCCCTGTTAGTGAGCATTTCTCCTTTGCCATAATAATCCATGCACCTGATTAAACAGCATGATCATTACACAGGTGCACCTTGTGCTGGGAACAATAAAAGGCCTCTCTAAAATGTGCAGTTTTGTCACACAACACAATGCCACAGATGTCTCAAGTTTTGAGGGAGCGTGCAATTGGCATGCTGACTGCAGGAATGTCCACCAGAGAAGTTGCCAGAGAATTGAATGTTCATTTCTCTACAATAAGCTGCCTCCAACGTCGTTTTTGAGAATTTGGCAGTACATCCAACCGGCCTCGACTGCAGACCACGTGTAACCACCCCAGCCCAGGCCCTCCACGTGGTCCTCTGTAGCTCAATTGGTAGAGCATGACGGTTGTAATGCCAGGGTAGTGGGTTCGATCCCCGGGACCACCCATACGTAAAGATGTATGCACGCATGACTGTAAGTCGCTTTGGATAAAAGCGTCTGCTAAATGGCATATTATTATTATTATTATCCGGCTTCTTCACCGGCGGGATCGTCTGAGACCAGCCACCTGGACAGCTCATGGAATTGTGGGTTTGCATAACCAAAGAATTTCTGCACAAACTGTCTGCGTGCTCGTCGTCCTCACCAGGGTCTTGACCAGACGGCAGTTCGACGTCGTAATCGACTTCAGTGGGAAAATGCTCACCTTCGATGGCCACTGGCACGCTGGAGAAGTGTGCTCTTCACGGATGAATCCAGGTTTCAACTGTACCGGCCAGATGGCAGACTGCGTGTATGGTGTCGTGTTGGCAAGCGGTTTGCTGATGTCAACGTTGTGAACAGAGTGCCTCATGGTGGCGGTGGGGTTATGGTATGGGCAGGCATAAGCTATAGAGAACGAACACAATTGCATTTTATCGATGGGCAATTTGAATGCACAGAGATACCGTGATGAGATCCTGAGGCCCATTGTTGTGCCATTCATCCGCCGCCATCACCTCATGTTTCAGCATGATAATGCATGGCCCCATGTCACAAGGATCTGTACACAATTCCTGGAAGCTGAAAATGTCCCAGTTCTTCCTTGGCCTGCATACTCACCCATTGAGCATGTTTGGGATGCTCTGGATCGACATGTATGACAGCGTGCTCCAGTTCCCGCCAATATCCAGCAACTACACACAGCCATTGAAGAGGAGTGGGACAACATTCCATAGGCCACAATCAACAGCCTGATCAACTCTATGCGAAGGAGATATGTCGTGCTGCATGAGGCAAATGGTGGTCACACCAGATACGGACTGGTTTTCTGATCCACACCCCTATTTTTTTCCCCTAAGGTATCTGTGACCAACAGATGCAGATCTGCCCCAGTCATGTGAAATCCATAGATTAGGGCCTAATGAATTTATTTCAGTCCATAGATTAGGGCCTAATTTATTTATTTTAATTGACTGATTTCCTTATATGAACTGTAACTCAGTAAAATCTTTGAAATTGTTGCATGTTGCGTTTATATTTTTGTTCAGTGTATGAATATCGTAAATATCATTGATTCTATGACGTACAAAACAGTAATAGTATTGTGATACTTTATTTCTAATTGCAATATTAGGTGGAAATGGTAAAGCTATCTCTGTACAACTAGGCCTTTCTGTATCTGGTTAATATGTAAATGTGTACTGTATACAGGACAGAGAGGTGCCTTCAGTGGATGAGAATGTGCAGACTGTATTTATTCTATGGAAATCAATGGGAAGTGCAATGTCTTGAAACTACATGACACTATCATTGCTGAATAGATGATATTTCATGTTGATGCTGTCCAATACTTGATTTTGCACAATTAAACGTGAATGTACTAAATTAACTAAGATATGACTGCAACTAGGCTACTGAAAATATGTTGGTTGTTGTTGCCTGTTGGTTTTATTGTAGCAGAGGCCTCTTCGACTGTATTACATTCAGTATGACGTCATATCACCACCTCCAATCCTGTGCCAGAGACCCACAGCTTCCGGTTACAGGCCGTAGCTTTCTCGGGTTTTCATCCAAGCTGTGTATTCTTCGGAGCGCGTGAGAGGGAAGCCGATTCAACGGAGGGGATCTGCGGGGAACAGATGTGACAGAAATGTCTGGTTTTTGGAACAAGTTTAGCTCGTACTCGATGACGCAGCTCAATGAAATGCTTGAAGATGATGACAAACTTAACAAAATTGTCCAAGAAATGGAAGAGGTAAGCCACTGTAATACATTCCCGTATCACTTCAGTTTACTGCCGCAATGTTTACATTTTTCAAGCCTTTTGTTTTGCTTTCGCCAGCATTTAGGGTAGGTGCAGGGTAGGCAACTAAGCAGTTAGGGAAAGTCGAGAATTAGCAGAACTATATATAGCATACTTTCCAATACATTGGACAGATACAGTAGCCTACCGTCAATGTCAGGTTTTATTTTTTACTGTT
Organism: Coregonus clupeaformis; assembly: GCF_020615455.1. Taxonomy (NCBI): domain Eukaryota; kingdom Metazoa; phylum Chordata; class Actinopteri; order Salmoniformes; family Salmonidae; genus Coregonus; species Coregonus clupeaformis. The sequence goes on from NC_059207.1 coordinate 48,537,281, forward strand.
TGAAGACCTTTAGAATGTTGCTGTCGAACTCGAAGTAGCAAACCTTCCTGGAACTCGACATGTTTCGCAACATTGTTGGCAAAAAATAAACAAACACTGTTACATTGTCAGCGATTGACAGTGACAACAACATAACAATATTGCTGCAGTTAAAATGTATAGTATCCATGCTTGTCTTGGCAGCAGACTGATCAGCAATATATTTTGTGAAGAACGTTACTTGGAGATGGACATGAAAAGCGCAAGAACACTTCCTCTCTGGGAGTGTCAACGGGAATTATGGTTGGTGACAATGCAATAGTACCTATGTTGCCAAGCTGCAGTAATGACACGACAGACAGTTCAGGAGGTCAGAGGTTCTGTTTGTGAACTTGTGTTCACACTTATCTTTGTTTAAATTGACGCAATGCCAAGGTCAAGGTCATGCACTTGTTTTACAAAGATAACGTTTTATCTTGTATAACCAGCTGCCTTTTTAGCCCAAAGGAACCCTGAATTAAGTTTGGTAGTAAATACATAACACAGCTGGCTATAAAGTCACTGATGACAACAATCATGAAATTGTCAGCTGCTGAATGAACTTTACTGTCAGCTGTGCTGAGTCATGGCACTCGGCTTAACAACACAGAATTACTTTAAGTATGGTAGTTTATCTTTAATATAAACTTATCCATTGCTTATTATTGATGCTTGCTTATTCCACATACTAAGTTCTTAGAGTTCTCCTTCTTGGTCAGGATTTCTAGTAGCACACCTAAGACAAGAACAAGCTGTCCCACTGTATGTGAGGGTGAATTACATAGTTGTTCCTAGACATGAATTCCATAGTATTCTCCTTTCCCCTACAGATGGATCTACGTAAGCTGTAAGGTCTTTAACTTACCTTGTAAAATAATCAAGGAAACCAGCGAGCATTGATTTGCATGTATCTCGATGTGCTATCACCAGAGAACAGCTTTTATAGTCCCAGTTCCATTTTGAATCCTCCCTGTATCTGATTCTAGCTGCCAATGGTTTAATTTTCCTCAGTATGATGCAGTTTGTGGTAGTGGAGTGGAATGCCAAAGGGCTTTATATCACAGCTGATTGCTGTAGGTTACCAACCATAGACCTACATCATTGCAGGTTACATAGGGTGGTTATTAATAGACCTGGCAGTACAGAGTAGTTAGTCATAGGGTGCATCCCAAATGGCACTCTATTCCTAAATAGTGCACTACTTTTGACCAGAGCCCTATGGGCCGTGGGGAAAAGTAGGGAATAGGGTGCCTTTTGAGACACAGCATATTGTGAGAAGTGCTCCTAATACCTGGAAATGCAGTCCTGACTAACTCAGGACACACCTTATTAAGTAAGTTGGGAAGTTCTGCACCTTTATTATGTGTGTGTTGACTGTAAAGGGACAACGGTGGAACTGCTGGCTGTCAAAGCTCTGAACGTACACCAGGGATATTATTTCCTTTTAACTGGCGACCCACAGGCCAGATCCGGCCCGTTTATTAATTTAGACTGACCCTTTGATCAATTTTGAACATTAATAAGAGATCTGCAAAAGAATCCCCGCCAACATCCGACTTTAGTGCCAAAATGACAAGCACTATTGTGGTTGTCTATAGTGTGGCTTCTAGTGGTTTTTATTGGTTTCTAGCGTGTATGTGGCATGTTATTCTGTTTTCTTCATATGAATTTGGCTCTAGTATTTGAGTGGTTTAAGCTACTAAATATTATGACCCCATTCCTGAAAGCTACGACTCTTAGGAACACGTACAGTGCATTCAGAAAGTATTCAGACCCCCTTGACGTTTTCCACATTTTGTTACATTATTTTTTCCCTCATCAATCTACACACAATACCCCATAAGGAGAAAGCGAAAACAGGTTTTTAGAAATTTTTGCAAATGTATGAAAAACAACAACACTGAAATACCTTATTTACATAAGTATTCAGACCCTTTGGTATGATAATCAAAATTGTGCTTAGGTGCATCCTGTTTCCATTGATCATCCTTGAGATGTTTCTAGAACTTGATTGGCGTTCACCTGTGGTAAATTCAATTGATTGGACATGATTTGGAAAGGCACACACCTGTCAATATAAGGTCCCACAGTTGACAGTGCATGTCAGAGCAAAAACCAAGCCATGAGGTCGAAGGAATTGTCTGTAGAGCTCAGAGACACAGATCTGGGGAAGTGTACCAAAACATTTCTGCAGCATTGAAGGTCCCTAAGAACACAATGGCCTCCATCATTCTTAAATGGAAGAAGTTTGGAACCACCAAGACTCGTCCTATTTTTGGTTGCACCTCGACTCACGTTGGTTGAGCGCCCTCCGCTTCTTTCCTAATTACTTTGAGCAACATTTCATTTTAAGAAAGGTGCTTTATTGGTGTGTTTGCGTTGCTTTTTTGTACAGTTCTTCCGAAGAATAATCGCATGTGGAAAATGTCCGCCCACCTGCAATTAACCTCTTTTACGTCTGGCCCCTGTACGAATATAGTTGAATATCCCTGACGTACACAATGTAATCTGAGCAGGTACAGTAAGTAAATACACGGTGTACTGCTTCGGTATGGGAATGCATTGAATGCTTACCTTTAAATATGGACACGTTTACGGTTCATGCTAGCTAACTAACCACTCTTTTGCACATTTGGAAACACACACTCACACACTGCTCACTCTTTGTTCAATGGGTGTGTGTTCTGGTTATTTGAGATGATAGGAACAATGTCACTGCCTCTCGCTGGAATAACATTAATCTCTTCTCTATGGCCAACCTTGGTTAATATCATAGCTACATACTGACAGTTCATATTTGTCTGTCAGTCCTGGCATGTGTGTGCCGTGCCAGGAGATATATCTTCAACCCAACACAGCCAGCTAAGAATAGCATATCAAGCAAGGAAAGTTCTTTTTGAGCAAATGTAACAGGGAGGATCTCAACACCGGGTGGTGGTTGACCTAGTTCTCCGTCACCACGTGTGTCCGCTGATTAACTTTGTATTTTAACATTTCACATGAAGTGAATTTGAGATTAAGCCGACTTTGTACAGTCATTCACCCCCTCTGTGAATTCCTTCCATGATCAGTCAGTCAGTCTCAGTGGGCAAATCCTCCCTCTCAGTAGAGCGCTGTAGAGAGGAGACGTGTTGTCACTTTGATGTGGTTCGAAAGAGAAACGGAAGGAAGGAAAATAACATAACCGCAGGTATGAGCCAGTGTCACTTACTTGAGCAACTGTGATTTGCAGATATGTAGCTAGACCTATACCAGGCCTGACATTGAGACATGTAGTCCTCTTTATCTCGCTCCCTGTTTGGCCAGAGCTCTAGAATATAATCATCTCTAGGACTGAGCTCCAGAGGAGGCGCTAAGTGAAAACCCTCTGTTTGGGTGAGATGCTGGCTGCTGATGCTGCCTCTGGCCCTCTGAGCTGTGGTCCTGTATTCTTAAATCATCTGAGTAGGAGTGCTGATCTAGGATTAAGTCCTCCCTGGCCATGCAGTCTGCTTGATACAGATATGGCCGCTGTACTCAGTCCCCATATAGCTAAAAGCCTCTGCCTTCAGCATAATAACTTAATTATGTTGTTATATGGAGGGGTGTCTTAAATGTGAAGAAAAAAGGAATGTATTGAACACAGTCTGTTTGGTGTGACAGTTTTGGTGTTCTCTGTTAAATTTTTCCCTCATGTACTGTCACTGTGAACAGAGAAAGTGGAGTCTTTCAGAAAGCATTTCCTTCCCCTGCAAAATATGTGTTTGGTTTGACAGAATAAGCCTGCAGTTATGGATGCTATTTAAGGGCCTACTTTTTTTGGTGCACGGTGTTGGAGTGGCTAATTGAGACGTGATTCTGTTCTCGGAAGCTAGTTGAAGGGCTTGGTTTGGTCAGCTCAGGACATGGCAGTGCAGTGGCGGAAGCTGTAAAGCACAGTGGTAATAAGTGTACTTAGCCTCTGGCCTTGTCTGAAATGTTGTTTTCTCTCAGTCACCCTCCAACACACTGCCCAGCGGCCCAAGCCCACACTGCTGTCTGGCTTCTGTCTTTCCGTTAGAAGATAATCCGTTTTGGAAGTAGTGTTCTACTGCCTATTAGGCTAGTTTATGTATTTTCAGAGCTGGGCAACATGATGCTATTCACGCCCAAGCCACTAGCTATTTCTGTCCTTGGAGAAAATGTAGCTTGATGTGACTGTGAATTGAGTCATGTGGGAACAGATCTTGAATAGTTAGTTAGTCATCAGCCGCTTTTTAGTGTTTAGATTCTTGGCTCAAATTAAACTCCACATTAATATTTTCTTCACGTGACTAATTTGAGTTTGTTTTTCCATAATCCACATGCCGTGGGCTTGTTGTGAGAAGTCACACTGCAGGTTCTAGCTTTGAGTGTTGACAGGACAGGCACAAGATCTGATCCCTACCCATCCTGGTGTTCTGATCCCTACCCATCCTGGTGTTCTGATCCCTACCCATCCTGGTGTTCTGATCCCTACCCATCCTGGTGTTCTGATCCCTACCCATCCTGGTGTTACCTTACAGTGTGTGTGTTTGTGTATCCGCACGTCTTACCGTGTGTATGTGTGTCTTTTATAATGTCTTACAATGTATCTCTGTGTGTCTTAAAGTGGAACTGACAGCGTTTTAACTACTTTGCAGATATGAAACAAACAGGAAATCAGTCTAAAATATCAAATTCATAGTTTATGCTACAAAATCAACTTTATAAGAGGTTTTAAAAATAGGTTATATTTGACTCAAAATTCCATGATGTAGAGTAAGGCATTGTTGGCAGAATAGATGGATGCAGTTCAATGCATGATTAATATAATTCACCAATACATTTCTTGGTAGTCCAAAAAATATTGCTATCAGGTTATAAATCACAGCTGACCTGGTACATTGTTTGCTGCCTCCACCCATTCAGGATGCACAGTTTGTTTCAATGACTCAATATTTTGGACAAAAACTGACAAATGTAACCAAGGCTGGGAATGTCAATACAATCAAACTAGAAAGGACAGTGACCACAATTCAATCATAACATGGCTAGTAGATTAGTGTATCTATTTATTTTGCTCTTTATTTAGCAAGCTAAAAACACATAGCTTACTTTAGCTACCTACCACCCATACACAAAAAATGTATGCACGTATGACTGTAAGTCGCTTTGGATAAAAGCGTCTGCTAAATGGCATATTATTATTACCTAGCTAACTGTTGGGAGGATGTCAGCTTTCATCATTTTTCGGTGGCTACAGCTAGAGATGCAGGTGTCATTTAGTTAGCTAGCAAGAAATGGGTATCACTTTGCTAGCTAGCTATGCTGAACTTGAATGACTGTTATCCACAATTAGCATGCATATTTCTTAGTTGTCAACCAAATGTACAGTACCAGTCAAAAGTTTGGACACACCTACTCGTTCAAGGGTTTTTCTTTATTTTTACTATTTTCTACATTGTAGAATAGTGAAGACATCAAAACTATGAAATAACACATATGGAATCATGTAGTAACCAAAAAAGTGTTAAACAAATCAAAATATATTTTAGATTCTTCAAAGTAGCCACCCTTTGCCTTGATGACAGCTTTGCATACTCTTGGCATTCTCTCAACCAGCTTCATGAGGAATGTTTTTCCAACAGTGTTGAAGGAGTTCACACATACAGTGGGGAGAACAAGTATTTGATACACTGCCGATTTTGCAGGTTTTCCTACTTACAAAGCATTTAGAGGTCTGTAATTTTTATCATAGGTACACTTCAACTGTGAGAGACGGAATCTAAAAAAAATTCAGAAAATCACATTGTATGATTTTTAAGTAATTAATTTGCATGACATAAGTATTTGATCACCTGCCAACCAGTAAGAATTCCGGGTCTCACAGACCTGTTAGTTTTTCTTTTAAGAAGCCCTCCTGTTCTCCACTCATTACCTGTATTAACTGCACCTGTTTGAACTCGTTACCTGTATAATAGACACCTGTCCACACACTCAATCAAACAGACTCCAACCTCTCCACAATGGCCAAGACCAGAGAGCTGTGTAAGGACATCAGGGATAAAATTGTAGACCTGCACAAGGCTGGGATGGGCTACAGGACAATAGGCAAGCAGCTTGGTGAGAAGGCAACAACTGTTGGCGCAATTATTAGAAAATGGAAGAAGTTCAAGATGACGGTCAATCACCATCGGTCTGGGGCTCCATGCAAGATCTCACCTTGTGGGGCATCAATGATCATGAGGAAGGTGAGGAATCATCCCAGAACTACACGGCAGGACCTGGTCAATGACCTGAAGAGAGCTGGGACCACAGTCTCAAAGAAAACCATTAGTAACACACTACGCCGTCATGGATTAAAATCCTGCAGCGCACGCAAGGTCTCCCTGCCCAAGCCAGCACATGTCCAGGCCCGTCTGAAGTTTGCCAATGACCATCTGGATGATCCAGAGGAGGAATGGGAGAAGGTCATGTGGTCTGAGACAAAAATAGAGCTTTTTGGTCTAAACTCCACTCGCCGTGTTTGGAGGAAGAAGAAGGATGAGTACAACCCCAAGAACACCATCCCAACCATGAAGCATGGAGGTGGAAACATCATTCTTTGGGGATGCTTTTCTGCAAAGGGGACAGGACGACTGCACCGTATTGAGGGGAGGATGGATGGGGCCATGTATCACGAGATCTTGGCCAACAACCTCCTTCCCTCAGTAAGAGCATTGAAGATGGGTCGTGGCTGGGTCTTCCAGCATGACAACGACCCGAAACACACACAGCCAGGGCAACTAAGGAGTGGCTCCGTAAGAAGCATCTCAAGGTCCTGGAGTGGCCTAGCCAGGCTCCAGACCTGAACCCAATAGAAAATCTTTGGAGGGAGCTGAAAGTCCGTATTGCCCAGCGACAGCCCCGAAACCTGAAGGATCTGGAGAAGGTCTGTATGGAGGAGTGGGCCAAAATCCCTGCTGCAGTGTGTGCAAACCTGGTCAAGACCTACAGGAAACGTATGATCTCTGTAATTGCAAACAAAGGTTTCTGTACCAAATATTAAGTTCTGCTTTTCTGATGTATCAAATACTTATGTCATGCAATAAAATGCAAATTAATTACTTAAAAATCATACAATGTGATTTTCTGGATTTTTGTTTTAGATTCTGTCTCTCACAGTTGAAGTGTACCTATGATAAAAATTACAGACCTCTACATGCTTTGTAAGTAGGAAAACCTGCAAAATCGGCAGTGTATCAAATATTTGTTCTCCCCACTGTATGCTGAGCACTTGTTGGCTGCTTTTCCTTCACTCTGCGTTCCAACTCATCCCAAACCATCTCAATTGGGTTGAGGTCGGGTGATTGTGAAGGCCAGGTAATCTGATGCAGCACTCCATCACTATCCTTCTTGGTCAAATATCCCTTACACAGCCTGGAGGTGTCATTGCCCTGTTGAAAAACAAATGATAGTCCCACTAAGCACAAACCAGATGGGATGGCGTATTGCTGCAGAATGCTGTGGTAGCCATGCTGGTTAAGTGTGCTTTGAATTCTAAATAAATCACAGACAGTGTCACCAGCAAAGCTCCATCACACCTCCTCCTCCATGCTTCACGGTGGGAACCACACATGTGGAGATCATCCGTTCACCTACTCTACGTCTCACAAAGACAGCATTTGGACTCATCAGACCAAAGGACAGATTTCCATCGGTCTAATGTCCATTGCTCGTGTTTCTTGGCCCTAGCAAGTCTCTTCTTATTGGTGTCCTTTAGTAGTGGTTTCTTTGCAGCAATTCGACCATGAAGGCCTGATTCACGCGGTCTCCTCTGAACAGTTGATGTTGAGATGTCTGTTACTTGAACTCTGTGAAGCATTTATTTGGGCTGCGATTTCTGAGGCTGGTAACTCTAATGAACTTATCCTCTACAACAGAGGTAACTCTGGGTCTTCCATTCCTGTGGCGGTCCTCATGAGAGCCAGTTTCATCATAGCACTTGATGGTTTTTGCGACTGCACTTGAAGAAACTTTAAACGTTCTTGAAATGTTCCGTATTGACTGACCTTCATGTCTTAAAGTAATGATGGACTGTTGTTTCTCTTTGCTTATTTGAGCTGTTCTTGCCATAATATGGACTTAGCCCTATTTGCTAAAATACCATCTTCTGTATACCAACCCTACCTTGTCACAACTCAACTGATCGGCTGAAATGCATTAAGAAGGAGAGAAATTCCACAAATTAACTTTTAACAAGGCACACCTGTTAATTGAAATGCATTCCAGGTGACTACCTCATGAAGCTGGTTGAGAGAATGCCAACAGTGTGCAAAGCTGTCATCAAAGCGAAGGGTGGCTACTTTGAAAAATATAAAATATATTTAGATTTGTTTAACACTTTTTTGGTTACCACATGATTAAATATGTGTTATTTCATAGTTTTGATGTCTTCGCTATTATTCTACAATGTAGAAAATAGTACAAATAAAGAAAAACCCTGGAATGAGTAGGTGTGTCCAAACTTTTGACTGGCACTGTATTTGGCATCGATCAAATGGGCAGGCAGGCAGTTCTCATTCAGTTGTCACTGCCTGTCAACACACAGTCCAGTTCAAAGTGAATGATGGCAGGCCCGTGTGGCAACTGGCTTATTTCCATATAGGCCTACTGTAGTTCTGATTGGTTATGGTGCACCGGTCTGTGTATGGTCCGGTCTTGGACAAGACTGACTAATTTTTATTAGGTTTTATTTACTGCAGTGTCTAATAATTGTCCAAATGCACGGCCGCTTTCCCACTATATTGCTATAGAATTTTACTCTACGTCATTCTCAAACATTCTATGAAAGTATGAACATATCTAAGTGCTCACTTGTCAGGCGTCATATTCTTCCTGGGGGTGTACTGTATATGAACAGATTTTTATGAGATTTCATGTTGCTAAAACACTGTCAGTTTCACTTTGTCTTACACTAAGACACAGACATATTATATCTGTGTGTGGGTCTTATAATGTGTGTTGTAGATGCAGGAGGTGCAGCAGACCAAGGAGAGGATCCTGGCCAGTAACCGGAGCCTGGCAGAGCAGAATCTTCAACTGCAGCCAAGACTTGAACACCAGAAGAGCCAGCTCACCAAACGCTACAGCTCCCTACAGGAGAGCTTCGAGGCCTACCAGGTCCACAAGTCCAAACTAGGTAATGCATGTTCGCTTGTCTGCAGAATTCAAGTACATTTCTCACTGGAGCAAGCAAGCAGATAAGGACATTTGCCTAGGATGGAATCAATGATATAGTAAAACCTGCGAAAGAGGGAATGTAAACCATCAAGGACCACTTTGGAAATAAGTGTTTTAATTAATACTTTCAAGTGATATCCTCTGGGTCCACATTGTACATTTTGTTGAATATGTCTGTTACCCTAAATAAATTCAATTCAAAATTCAGGGAAAAAACAACCCTCCCCAGAGCAACAAAAAAAAGTTTGACAACCCCCACGTATTTTGGACCACCCCACAGTAAATTCCGATCTGTCCCTTACAATGAAAACGCAAGGTATTTTTTGTAAAAATGATGCATGGCCATCATATTTCTAATGTTTATCATAGAAAGAATGTAGCTAGCTACATTTCGTAATGTTGTACTTAAAGTTAATCTTGCATTTTAAGTACCGGAGAAAAGTAGCTACACATCAGTCAGAGCGCTAACTGCTGATTGAATACCCGTTTCTGAATTCTCATCCGAGTGGAGAAGTTCAACTGAAGCACAAAATGTGTCTGCCGAGCAGAAATTACAATAAGAAGCATTTTAGGTCTGCGTTTACTTATGCGTTTTATCTTTTTTCCCTAAGCGGAAAACAAAGAATTCTTCATTAACGCGACCCCTAAGTTTAACTTGCTAGTTATCTAAGTAAATGGCTGAATTAATAAGGTGACGGGGCATCATATTGTGTTAGCTTTCTGAAGCGTTTGAGAAGTCAAAGCCCTTAGGATGAGTAATTCTTTACACACAATACCCTATAATGACAAATTGAAAACATGTTTTTAGACATTTTTGCAAATTTATTGAAAATGAAATATCTAATTTACATACAGTAAGTATTCACACCCCTGAGTCGATACTTTGTAGAAGCACCTTTGTCAGCGATTATAGCTGTAAGTCTTTCTGGGTAAGTCTCTAAGAGCTTTCCAACACCTGGATTGTGCAACATTTGCCCATTATTATTTTCATAATTCTTCAAGATCTGTCAAATTAGTTGATGATCATTTCTAGACAACAATTTTCAGGTCTTGCCATAGATTTAAGTCAAAACTGTAACTCAGCCACTCAGGAACATTCACTGTCTTCTTAGTAAGCAACTCCAGTGTAGATGTGGCCTTGTATTTTAGGTTATTGTCCTGCTGAAAGGTGAATTCATCCCCCAGTGTCTGGTGGAAAGCAGACTAAACCAGGTTTTCCTGTAGGATTTGGCCTGTGCTTAGCTCCATTCAGTTTCTTGTTTTATCCTGGAAAAACTCCCCAGTCCAAGAACTATTACAAGCATACCCATAACTTGATGCAGCCATCACTATGCTTTAAAATATGGAGAGTGGTACTCAGTAATGTGTTGTATTGGATTTGCCCCAAACAACACTTAGTATTCAGGACAAAAAGTGAATTGCTTTGCCACATTTTTTGCAGTATTACATAAGTGCCTTGTTGCAAACAGGATGCATGTTTTGGAATATCTTTATTCTGTACAGGCTTCCTTCTTTTCACTCTGTCAATTTGATTAGTATTGTGGAGTAACTACAATGTTGTTGATGCGTCCTCAGTGTTCTCCTATCACAGCCATTCAACTCTGTAACTGTTTTAAAGTCACCATTGGCCTTATGGTAAAATCCCTGAGCAGTTTCCTTCCTCTCCGGCGACTGAGTTAGGAAGGATGACTATCTTTGTAGTGACTGGGTGTTTTGATACACCATCCAAAGTGTAATTAATAACTTCACCATGCTCAAAGGGATATTCAGTGTCTGCTTAAAAAAAATGGTTTACCCATACCTTTCTTTTGTGAGGTATTGGAAAACCTCACTGGTCTTTGTGGTTGAATCTGTGTTTGAAATGTACTGTTCGACTGAGGAACCTTACAGATAATTATATGTGTGGGGTACAGAGATGAGGTAGTCGTTCAAAAATCATGTTAAACACTATTGCACAGAGTGAGTTCATGCAACTTATTATGTGACTTGTTAAGCACATTTTTACTCCTGAACGTATTTAGGCTTGCCATAACAAAGGGGTAGTATACTTATTGACTCAAGACATTTCAGCTATTCATGTTTAATTTATTTGTAAACATTTTGAAAAACCATATTTCCACTTTGACATTATGGGGTATTGTGTGTGTGTGTGTGTGTGCACGTGTGTAGGCCAGTGACAAAAAAATAAGAAATGTAATCAATTTTAAATTCAGGCTGTAACACAACAAAATGTGGAAAAAGTCAAGGGGGGTGAATAATTTCTGAACGCACTGAACATTTAACTTTATGACCTGGATTGCCTGTCTATGCAATTCATTTATTTTTATTTGCGCTCGTTAGCATATTTAGCTAGCAGCCTCCATGGAAATGCACTATTACTTGTGCTAATTGTGTTAGCATTCTGGTAATAGACGCCCAATGTGCATATTTTGCGGGGGGTAATACCGTAAATCCCGGGATGAGAGAAGGACGATATGAAAATCTGTATACCGCCCATCCCTATTAATTGTGATTGCTTAAAGGTTTGAAAAGGTTAAATGCCTATTTTCTGGATTGCCAAATCCGTTGACAACTCACTCGGAACTTTTGAACATTGTTGTTTACTGTCATGGATAGTTTGAGACGGTGGTTACATAATGTTTTTCTCTTGTTTGTTCTTCCATTGGATCATGACACGCAGACCTGACCAGTTTCTCCAGTTCCTGATTTTTCCATTAGAATGCCCCTGGGGCCAAATAGTGGCCTTAGCCCATTATCATTTTCCTTCCCGCAGTAGCTGATCTCTGCCAGTATTGAGCAGGATACAGCATTGACTTAGATCCCAGCTATACTGCAGTAGCAGAGAGGTAGAGAGTACTGTATACCCCCATACTGGCACACCTTCACAGCACCTTTTGTGGAGTGAGTAATAAATTGAGTGCCGATACCTATGACCTGGTATGACACAACGGTTGCCAGTGAGGCCACTCTGAACAGCATGCCAACATTTCACTACTTACTTTGTTCTAGTGGGTGTAGTTTAGCACTCACTGATAAAGTCGGTTTGACTTTGTATTCTCCTCTAGTCACAGGAGCAGTGATTTGGAACTCCCCAAGGCATGTACGCTGCCATTTTCCATCTTGTAGTTGAACAGGCTTTCTGTCTCTCTCTGCCTCCTGTTGTACACAGAAGATGGTATTATGCTTTTATATTCCCATGCTCAGTTTGTGTGGCCGTTAGGCTATTTCATGGAATTCAGTAAACAAATAAACGGCGATAGGCAGCGCCTGGCCTCCTGCCATTTGTTTGTTGAATGCGAGCAGGCTTTTGTCAAATGTAGATTTCCCTGTGTGCTGGCTGTCCTAGCAGCAGATGCCTGGGGAGGACAGAGTAGAACAGCACTACTGCATCCCAAATGGCAGCCTATTTCCTATGTAGTAAACTATATATAGGAAATAGGGTGTGTCACAGTGTTTCCTCTGCGTTCATTTAAGTGTGGCGCTGCACCACAGCAGTATCATTGCCACCACACCAAAAGAAACATCCTATTTCTACCAAACATAGTTTCAATAAAGTTGTGTAAAGCACATTCGCATTTCTTGGTAAATAGATAATCTGTCTGGGTTCAACACAGTTCTGAAGGTTATTTACCTCTGTGAGCTGTGGCAGGCAGCCTGCAACTCAAGAAACACAGCGCGCCAGTGCGCGAGTGACCAGTGCTCGATACAGACGCTCTGCGGCGCAAAACACAATTTATTTGATTCACTTCAGAATGCACCTGCGCGAGAAACGGCACGCCAGGGACCAGTGCGCGAGTGACCAGTGCGCAATACAGAAGCTCTGCGGCGCAAAGCACAATTCACTTGAATCACCTCAGAGTGCTCCTGCGTGAGAAACTGCAAGAAATGTACGTTAGCTTGTTTGTTTGACTAATGTTAGCTAGCCGACTAGTTAACTACATAAGCTAGCTATAACCTAATAACTCTACTAACATCATTTAGATCTTGTCACGGATTCAGCCGAGGCTGCCCCACCTCCTTGCTCGGGCAGGCTTCGGCGTAAGTCGTCACCGGAGTACTAGCTACTACCGATCCATGTATCTATGTTCGACTTGTTTTGTCTTAATTGGTCACACCTGTTTTCCATCATGTAGTTATGTATTCCCTATTTAACCCTCTGTCTCACACTGTGTGTTGTGCGTGTTTGTTCATGTTTTGGTTGTCATTAGTGTGCGGGTTTGTTCCCTCCCTGCGTGGAGGTTGTTGTTCATTATTTTACCAATGAGTAAAGTATGCCTTTTTATTAGCTCTATGACTTTTTATTAATCATAACCCCATATCATATCATCATTCTAAACGTCGTAACCTCCTTGCATCTGCAAAAACTCCAGCCTTACTAGCTAAATAAATAATAACACATGATAAACATACACACACACTGTACAGATTTTGGACGGGAAACTTAATACGATGGAAACAGGTCCCTAGCGGACTGACACAATATGGCGGCTTGTTACAAAGGAGATGGAGGGAGAGGGGCAGAGAGGGATAGGGATATAATACTTTGTTACAGGTAGAAACTACTCTCATATTAATCATATACTTTGCACATGAACCGCCGCCCGTTTGGAGTAAGAAATCATGAATGTATTTATGTGTGAATGTCTTGGTTCTTCGTGTATCTCTCTGTCGGAACCAGGCCTTCTTGGACGGGTTGGTCGGGCCTTTCCGCAGTACGCTTGTAAGGCAGTAGCGTAATAGGATGGTTTGAAAACAGTAGTAGAATGGTCCCAGTTAAATTCACTTTTCTATATATGGTACTTAGGACAGCTAATCAGCCGTTCCAGTGATTGTCCGGGAGGGGAGTTTTGTTCTCTACCTTGTGTTGCGATTCAGGGTTTGAACCACTTTGAACGTGAGCTGCAGCTCGTCGTCCTTCTGGTCTGATATGTTCAAACCATATTTCAGAAAGGGCTCTGTGTTTCTTTAGATAGCTGCAGCACTCAACCTTAAATTGCATCCTGTATACTATAATAATTTTACCAATATGTTATTGAGCTCATTTCTGGGGGTGGAAATAATATTTTAGATGGTTTATTTGATTTTTTTCCTTTTAAAAAGTCACCAGAACCAAGCTTTTCAGTACTTCTACATATTTTGTTTTGGGGAGGAAGACCCTGGAACCCCCCAAAAAAGTGGGACCCCCCCCCACCCCCGCTAACTTTTCCCCCACAGCGAACACATTTTCCAGTGGAAACATTGGTGTGTCATTTGGAACGCATCCCATAGCAAAAAAACTGATGGTCTCCAGGCAGAATCAACTAAGTATTGTTTGGTCTGTGTGTTTCCTTTGCATACAGTGACTCCCCCACCCATCCTTCACCAAGGCAACGCCAAAGGGCCTATTTGGGAAGAGACTCCCATTGTGGTAGTGAGTGGGGGCCAGGATGACAGGGTAGACTGTGCTCCCCTGCCCCTTATTACAGCAGTCCACAGTGGGCCATTGTGCTGCTGGGCATGTGAGAGCTAAACAGCGCTAGAGGGAAAGAGGGAGGTAAAGATGGAGAGGGAGAGAGAGGGGGGAAAGAGCGAGGGAGCGAGGCCAAAAACTCTCCCTCAGACTGTCAGTGGAGGCTGGCCTGTATCTATTACTAAATTGCAGTCTCATGATACCTGGGTCCAAGGTGTGTGTGTGTGTGTGTGTTCCGCGCTGGTCTTTCAGTGGTGGAGAATCATTCCATTGTGTGGAGGAGTGCTGATACTCCTGTGAGTCTGTGTCATTAGAGAGCGGAGGGGGGAAGAGTCATTTTGCTGGAGCCTTTGCTGCAGCCATAGTGGGTGGAGAGACCCTTGCTGTGCCAGAAGAGGAGCTTCTATCCTCCTGACACCTCAGAATCACAGTTATTTGCCAAGTACATTTACACGTACTCAGAATTTTACTTGGTGATATGGTGCTGCTAGTGATAGACAACATTTAAAGACAGAATACAGACAGTGGAGTTTAAGCAAAGTTTCCATACATTATATACAACTAGGTAGAGTGAGCATAGCGCTATAAGAGAATGAGCAGATATACAAATATACAGTGGGTATATGATTGATATACATTGGATGTACAGATTTACAGTATCAATGTGAATATACTGTATGTATCTAAATGCAGAGAGATAAACAGTGCAAATGCAGTATACACCCGCGGTCACGAGTCATGACTGCAGTCAAATTCCACGTCATGGTAACTAGGCTTCTCCAAGCTCTGATGCTGCTGATGGTCATTAGTAGCCTACCAAACTTGCTAACTGCCAGGTACTCAGTACTCTTGTCCCTCTAATTACTCTGACATCAATGCAAATGTTTCGAAAATCTAATAAACTTCATGAGAGCCCATGAGCTCACGTTGCGCAACATTTCTATAGGCTTTGCAACTGCGTGAGAAAATAGTTTTGATGGCCTCTATTAAAAAGAGGAGGATCCCATCAGCTTTCTAGGCCCACTATATTTATTTATCAACTTTCCTAATATTAAGCACATTGCTTTGCTTTACAACAGGAGTTTAGCCTAACTGGCTGGAATTAAAATGAACCGCGGAAAAAGCATCCTCCATTCGCTATTTAAGTGTATAGATGACATTTATTTTTTTTACCATGCCCCTGTTCCAAGACAGGTGCATGATAATGGTTAATTCTAAATCAAAACTAATTATTTAGTATATGTAAAGGCAACATTACATTTAAGAATAGTCTGATGGGTGACAATATTATCCTATCACTTGCGAATTATGTAATATCACTTGTGAATGATGCCCAGTGTAAGGCAAGAAACAATACAACAATGCCTTTTTTAAAGGGAAATATATATATTTTTAAAGGATATGTATGTATATGCGTGTATGTATATATGTACAGTGGGGAAAAAAAGTATTTAGTCAGCCACCAATTGTGCAAGTTCTCCCACTTAAAAAGATGAGAGGCCTGTAATTTTCATCATAGGTACACGTCAACTATGACAGACAAAATGAGAAAAAGAAATCCAGAAAATCACATTGTAGGATTTTTAATGATTTTATTTCCAAATTATGGTGGAAAATAAGTATTTGGTCAATAACAAAAGTTTCTCAATACTTTGTTATATACCCTTTGTTGGCAATGACACAGGTCAAACGTTTTCTGTAAGTCTTCACAAGGTTTTCACACACTGTTGCTGGTATTTTGGCCCATTCCTCCATGCAGATCTCCTCTAGAGCAGTGACGTTTTGGGGCTGTCGCTGTGCAACACGGACTTTCAACTCCCTCCAAAGATTTTCTATGGGGTTGAGATCTGGAGACTGGCTAGGCCACTCCAGGACCTTGAAATGCTTCTTACGATACCACTCCTTCGTTGCCCGGGCGGTGTGTTTGGGATCATTGTCATGCTGAAAGACCCAGCCACGTTTCATCTTCAATGCCCTTGCTGATGGAAGGAGGTTTTCACTCAAAATCTCACGATACATGGCCCCATTCATTCTTTCCTTTACACGGATCAGTCGTCCTGGTCCCTTTGCAGAAAAAACAGCCCCAAAGCATGATGTTTCCACCCCCATGCTTCACAGTAGGTATGGTGTTCTTTGGATGCAACTCAGCATTCTTTGTCCTCCAAACACGACGAGTTGAGTTTTTACCAAAACGTTATATTTTGGTTTCATCTGACCATATGACATTTTCCCAATCCTCTTCTGGATCATCCAAATGCACTCTAGCAAACTTTAGATGGGCCTGGACATGTACTGGCTTAAGCAGGGGGACACGTCTGGCACTGCAGGATTTGAGTCCCTGGCGGCGTAGTGTGTTACTGATGGTAGGCTTTGTTACTTTGGTCCCAGCTCTCTGCAGGTCATTCACTAGGTACCCCTGTGTGGTTCTGGGATTTTTGCTCACTGTTCTTGTGATCATTTTGACCCCACGGGGTGAGATCTTGCGTGGAGCCCCAGATCGAGGGAGATTATCAGTGGTCTTGTATGTCTTCCATTTCCTAATAATTGCTCCCACAGTTGATTTCTTCAAACCAAGCTGCTTACCTATTGCAGATTCAGTCTTCCCAGCCTGGTGCAGGTCTACAATTTTGTTTCTGGTGTCCTTTGACAGCTCTTTGGTCTTGGCCATAGTGGAGTTTGGAGTGTGACTGTTTGAGGTTGTGGACAGGTGTCTTTTATACTGATAACAAGTTCAAACAGGTGCCATTAATACAGGTAACGAGTGGAGTTACAGGTCTGTGAGAGCCAGACATCTTGCTTGTTTGTAGGTGACTAAATACTTTTTTCCCCCACTGTATGTATGTATGTATGTATATACATTGATGGAAGTTACAATCTATCTGCAATATTAAAGCTGATCTGGCGACTTTTTCTAACCATAGTCGCACACCTCATGTAGCCTAGCCCATGTTTTGAGAAGGTTTGTATCACAACTAAAGTGGCCAAATAACTTCTTAAAATTAAACACATTAATCTGCTTTATAACCGGTTTAGAGCCTAACTGGCATACGTAGGCTGCACGTGAGTTTCAAGTTTGGGGAAGATAATTTTCACCAAAATAATGCACCTTTATAATAAAGCATTACATGCATAATCGCATTTGCCATCACTTTCGAGAACAGTGTTTTCCCGTTGATTGCAGTTGCGCTTATAGCCTACTGCCGTGTGCGCATTGCTGCGCTTATAATGTGAAGAAATATCCTAATAGTTTATCAACATTTCAAGCTAAATGTTCTGATCTGTTGCATCAGCCTCATTGCTTTTAAAATTATTTTTGATGTGAGTGGTTGTATTAATTAGGGATCTATCGCATCCCACAACTGTCCCAGAGTATGTTTGGAATATTTATTTATTGCACAGAATGTTGACCAATAGACTAGGTCCATTTTGGGGGATAGTACATTTTACATTTTAGTCATTTAGCAGACGTTCTTATCCAGAGTGACTTACGAGTGCATAAATTTTTCATACTGGCCCCCCGTGGGAAACGAACCCACAACCCTGGCGTTGCAAGTGCCATGTTCTACCAACTGAGCTACAGGGGACTAGATTTACATAGGCTAGTGCTTTTGCCTACTCATCTTGTTGGCTGACGAAAAGTAGGCTAAATGTGGACATCTTCAATATGCTCCTTGGAATTCGATAAGAGGGACGCGCGCGCAGTTGTGTCCCCGATGTGTCTGTCTTCATTCACTTGTAGCTTACTACTTAGCTGAAATGCCTATGAGAAGGACCCAATCACGTGACGGGCATTGGCTAATAAGAATTGAGATATCTGAGAGAGCCATGTGAGTGAGAGGTGCTTCTGAGCACGGCAGCCGGGAGAAGGGAATTTGAACTATTATATTCAGCCCAAGGGCACAATGGCTGCAAAAGGCATGGCTTTTTTAGCGGGCATTACAGCCACACAAGGGGGATACCGCCGGGAAATTCAAGTCCTGGTGAGAATATTATCAAGTGCTTGTCAAATTGTAACAGAGACTGATGAAGTGTGCAGCTTGAACAAGAAACAATTGTCTTTCATGCAGCCTTAGAATGTATTAAAAATCAAAACATATAGCCCAATGTTTATATCACAACTGAAGTTGCATAAATAACTAAAAATTAAGCATATAGGAGGACCAGTTTCTTTGTTAACCGCTCAACACAGAATAGCCGCATGTGCGCAATTCCTTTTTTAAATCGTTTGGAGAAAATATCCTTTTGTGTTTTATTGAGCTATGTTCAATTGTATTCTTCATACTATAAAATAATAATAAATAATGCCATGGAATTCTAAGCAAATCTTGTCTGGTAAATGAACTAGTGTAGCCCACAGCCAAATGGCATTGCCATATCAGGGCCTAACACAAGGACAACTCAGAGTATGCTATTCTGTTCTTCTGAAATAGACTACATTTTCTTAATATCATGTTTCTTTTGACCTGTCTGAAATAATGTATTTATTGTGATAGTGTAGGCTATATTAAATTGACCACCTTTTTTTCATGACCGCCACAGCCCTAGGCAGGAGCAATGTTCCCTCTAATTATTTTTTAGCCACAGAGCAAATTTCAGGTCTGCTGAGCGCAAACTTGAACATTGTACCCGCCTGAGGCCGTACCCACTTTAAGTTACAGTTTTAACAGTGGCCAAGTAGGCTGCTGTGGATGTTTGATCATAATGTAGGCCTACCAGAGTGGCCTACCATCAAAAACAATGGAGAAAATGCATCTCATAACATTTTAACATGGAAATAGCTGTTCAGACAGTAGCTGCAATTGTGTGGTGTTCATTGTAGGCCTACATTCCATGAGACTTTTGAAAAAAACATGCAGGGCTTGACATTAACCTGTATATCCACTTCAGACAAAGTGACAATGTTGTTGTTTGATGCAAGAAACCACAAATTCCTTATTATTCCCATACCGTTATTAGAGAGAAACAGACAAATTATGCTACCCTCTGCCTATTGGCTACTTATTCAAGACAGTCTCAAAATAAAACACTGCCCCTTTAAGACATAAACAAGCTCTTTACCTGACTCACTTTTCAAAGATGGCTTTTGTGCTCTTGCAGGAAGCAACCACTCCCCCATTGTTGACTAGAAATTAGCTATAGCTTGGCTAATAACTCACTATCTAGCAAAGAATATGAACAAATGTGCACAGCAATTCTACTTATTTATCCATTGGGCTGAGATACATGTTTGCAGTTTTAAAGCTAATTTCCTGCAACTCTATGCATCTCCCTGACTGTTTAGCTTTTATTTAGGTGATTGTTAGTTCTCAAAGATTATATTATAAAGAAAAAATTAAGAAAATAGTTTACACTGAAAGCATTTTTTTCCATCGCCAAAATGTATTTCATATCTTTTTTTTTTTTTAATCTTTATTTTAACAGGGAAAAACAGACTGAGACCTGAATCTCTTTTACGGCTGTGCCCTGTGTAAACATGTTGACATGTACAGTTTTAGACTTACAGACAAAAACATTTCAAACATACAAAACAAAAACACAATTAAACAGAAACAATCACAGACAACATCAAATTGATCCTCCATAACATTCTTAAAATGGGCAAGGGACAGTACCAGTCAAAAGTTTGGACACACCTACTCATTCCAGGGTTTTTCTTTATTTTTACTATTTTCTACATTGTAGAATAATAGTGAAGACATCTAAACTATGACATAACACATATGGGATCATGTAGTAACCAAAAAAGTGTGCAAAGCTGTCATCAAGGCAAAGGGTGGCTATTTGAAGAATCTCAAATATAATGGGGTTACTATATGATTCCATATGTGTTATTTCATAGGTTTGATGTCTTCAATATTATTCTACAATGTAATTTTTTTTTTAATAAAGAAAAACCCTTGAATGAGTAGGTGTTTCCAAACTTTTGACTGGTAGTGTGTGTATATACAGTTGAAGTCGGAAGTTTACATACACCTTAGCCAAATCATTTAAACTCAGTTTTTCACAATTCCTGACATTTTATCCTAGTAAAAATTCCCTGTCTTAGGTCAGTTAGGATCACCACTTTATTTTAAGAATGTGAAATGTCAGAATAATAGTAGAGAGAGTGATTTATTTCAGCTTTTATTTCTTTCATCACATTCCCAGTGGGTCAGAAGTTGACATACACTCAATTAGTATTTGGTAGCATTGCCTTTAAATTGTTTAACTTGGGTCAAACGTTTCGGGTAGCCTTCCACAAGCTTCCCACAATAAGTTGGGTGAATTTTGGCCCATTCCACCTGACGGAGCTGGTGTAACTGAGTCAGGTTTGTAGGCCTCCTTGCTCGCACACTCTTTTTCAGTTCTGCCCACACATTTTCTATAGGATTGAGGTCAGGGCTTTGTGATGGCCACTCCAATACCTTGACTTTGTTGTCCTTAAGCCATTTTGCCACAACTTTGGAAGTATGCCTGGGGTCATTGTCCATTTGGAAGACCCATTTGCGACCAAGCTTTAACTTCCTGACTGATATCTTGAGATGCCGCTTCAATATATCCACATAATTTTCCTTCCTCATGATGCCATCTATTTTGTGAAGTGCACCAGTCCCTCCTGCAGCAAAGCACCCCCACAGCATGATGCTGCCAACCCCATGCTTCACGGTTGGGATGGTGTTCTTCGGCTTGCAAGCTTCCCCTTTTTCCTCCAAACATAACGATGGTCATTATGGCCAAATAGTTATATTTTTGTTTCATCAGACCAGAGGACATTTCTCCAAAAGGTACGATCTTTGTCCCCATGTGAAGTTACAAACCGTAGTCGTTTTTTTTTTTATGGCGGTTTTGGAGCAGTGGCTTCTTCCTTGCTGAGCGGCCTTTCAGGTTATGTCGATATGGGACTCGTTTTACTGTGGATATAGATACTTTTGTACCTGTTTCCTCCAGCATCTTCACAAGGTCCTTTGCTGTTGTTCTGGGATTGATTTGTACTTTTCACACCAAAGTACGTTCAACTCTAGGAGACAGAACGCGTCTCCTTCCTGAGCGGTATGACGGCTGCGTGGTCCCATGGTGTTCATACTTGCGTACCATTGTTTGTACAGATGAACGTGATACCTTCAGGCGTTTAGAAATGCTCCCAAGGATGAACCAGACTGGTGGAGGTCTACAATTTATTTTCTGAGGTCTTGGCTGATTTCTTTTGATTTTCCCATGATGTCAAACAAAGAGGCACTGAGTTTGAAGGTAGGCCTTGAAATACATCCACAGGTACACCTCCAATTGACTCAAATGATGTCAATTAGCCTATCAGAAGCTTCTAAAGCCATGACATCATTTTCTGGAATTTTCCAAGCTGTTTAAAGGCACAGTCAACTTAGTGTATGTAAACTTCTGACCCACTGGAATTGTGATACAGTGAATTATAAGTGAAATAATCTGTCTGTAAACATTTGTTGGAAAAATTACTTCTGTCATGCACAAAGTAGATGTCCTAACCAACTTGCCAAAACTATAGTTTGTTAACAAGAAATTTGTGGAGTGGTTGAAAAACAAGTTTTAATGACTTCAACCTAAGTGTATGTAAACTTCCGACTTCAACTGTATATACACTACCGTTCAAAAGTTTGAGCTCACTTAGAAATTCTTTGCAGAGTTGCAAAGAAAAAGCCATATCTCAGACTGCCCATCTTAATCTTTTCTTTTCATTGGCCAGTCTGAGATATGGCTTTTTCTTTTGCAACTCTGCCTAGAAGGTCAGCATCCCTGAGTCGCCTCTTCACTGTTGACGTTGAGACTGGTGTTTTTTGCGGGTACTATTTAATGAAGCTGCCAGTTGAGGACCTGTGAGGCGTCTGTTTCTCAAAGTAGACACTAATGAATTTGTCCTCTTGCTCAGTTGTGCACCGGGGCCTCCCACTCTTCTTTCTATTCTGGTTAGAGACAGTTTGCACTGTTATGTGAAGGGAGTAGTACACAGCGTTGTACGAGATCTTCAGTTTCTTGGCAATTTCTCGCATGGAATAGCCTTCATTTCTCAGAACAAGAATAGACTGACGAGTTTCAGAAGAAAGTTATTTGTTTCTGGCCATTTTGATCCTGTAATCGAACCCACAATTGCTGATGCTCCAGATACTCAACTAGTCTCAAGAAGGCCAGTTTTATTGCTTCTTTAATCAGCACAACAGTTTTCATCTGTGCTAACATAATTGCAAAAGGGTTTTCTAATGATCAATTAGCCTTTTGAAATGATCAACTTGGATTAGCAAACACAACATGCCATTGGAACACAGGACTGATATTTGCTAATAATGGGCCTCTGTACGCTTATTTAGATATTCCATTAAAAATCAGCCGTTTCCAGCTACAATAGCCATTTACAACTTTAACAATGTCTACACTACCGGTCAAAAGTTTTAGAACACCTACTCATTCAAAGGTTTTTCTTTATTTTTACTATTTTCTGTAGAATAATAGTGAAGACATCAATACTATGAAATAACACATGGAATCATGTAGTAACCAAAAAAGCATTAAACAAATCAAAATATATTTTATATTTGAGATTCTTCAAATAGCCACCCTTTGTCTTGATGACAGCTTTGCACACTCTTGGCATTCTCTCAACCAGCTTCATGAGGTAGTCACTTGTAATGCATTTCAATTAACAGGTGTGCCTTTTTAAAAGTTAATGTGTGGAATTTCTTTCCTTCTTAATGCGTATGAGCCAATCAGTTGTGTTGTGACAAGGTAGGGGGGGTATACAGAAGATAGCCCTATTTGGTAAAGGACCAAGTCCATATTATGGCAAGAACAGCTCAAATAAGCAAAGAGAAACGTCAGTCCATCATTACTTTATGACATGAAGGTCAGTCAATACGGAAAATGTCAAGAACTTTTGAAAGTTTCTTCAAGTGCAGTCGCAAAAACCATCAAGCGCTATGATGAAACTGGCTTTCATGAGTTACCTCAGAGGATAAGTTAATTAGAGTTACCAGCCTCAGAAATTGCCCAAATAAATGCTTCACAGAGTTCAAGGAACAGACACATCTCAACATCAACTGTTCAGAGGAGACTGTGTGAATCAGGCATTCATGGTCGAATTGCTGCAAATAAACCACTACTAAAGGACACCAATAATAAGAAGAGTCCTGCTTGGGCCAAGAAACACAAGCAATGGACATTTAGACCGGTGGAAATGTGTCCTTTGGTCTGGAGTCCAAATTTGAGATTTTTGGTTCAAATTTGAGGTCGGAAGTTGAAGTCGGAAGTTTACATACACTTAGGTTGGAGTCATTCAAACTAATTTTTCGACCACTCCACAAATTTCTTGTTAACAAACTATAGTTTTGGCAAGTCGGTTAGGACAGCTACTTTGTGCATGACACAAGTACTTTTTCCAACAATTGTTTACAGACAGATTATTTCACTTATAATTCACTGTATCACAATTCCAGTGGGTCAGAAGTTTACATACACTAAGTTGACTGTGCCTTTATACAGCTTGGAAAATTCCAGAAAATTATGTCATGGCTTTAGAAGCTTATGATAGGCTAATTGACATCAATTGAGTCAGTTGGAGGTGTACCTGTGCATGTATTTCAAGGCCTACCTTCAAACTCAGTGCCTCTTTGTTTGACATCATGGGAAAATCAAAAGAAATCAGCCAAGACCTCAGAAAAAAATTGTAGACCTCCACCAGTTTGGTTCATCCTTGGGAGCATTTCCAAACGCCTGAAGGTATCACGCTCATCTGTTCAAACAATGGTACGCAAGTATAAACACCATGGGACCACGCAGCCGTCATACCGCTCAGGTAGGAGACGCGTTCTGTCTCCTAGAGATGAACGTACTTTGGTGTAGAAAAGTACAAATCAATCCCAGAACAACAGCAAAGGACCTTGTGAAGATGCTGGAGTAAACAGGTACAAAAGTATCTATATCCACAGTAAAATGAGTCCTATATCAACATAACCTGAAAGGCTGCTCAGCAAGGAAGAAGCCACTGCTCCAAAAACGCCATAAAAAAAGCCAGACTACGGTTTGCAACTGCACATGGGGACAAAGATCATACTTTTTGGAGAAATGTCCTCTGGTCTGATTAAACAAAAATATAACTGTTTGGCCATAATGGCCATCGTTATCTTTGGAGGAAAAAGGGGAAGCTTGCAAGCCGAAGAACACCATGCCAACCCTGAAGCACGGGGGTGGCAGCATCATGCTGTGGGGGTGCTTTGCTGCAGGAGGGACTGGTGCACTTCACAAAATAGATGGCATCATGAGGAAGGAAAATTATGTAGATATATTGAAGCAACATCTCAAGACATCAGTCAGGATGTTAAAGCTTAGTCGCAAATGGTTCTTCCAAATGGACAATGACCCCAAGCATACTTCCAAAGTTATGGCTTAAGCACAACAAAGTCAAGGTGTTGGAGTGGCCATCACAAAGCCCTGACCTCAATCCTATAGAACATTTGTGGGCAGAACTGAAAAAGCGTGTGCGAGCAAGGAGGCCTACAAACCTGACTCAGTTACACCTGCTCTTTCAGGAGGAATGGGCCAAAATTCACCAAACTTATTGTGGGAAGCTTGTGGAAGGCTACCCGAAAAGTTTGACCCAAGTTAAACAATTTAAAGGCAATGCTACCAAATACTAATTGAGTGTATGTAAACGTCTGACCCACTGAGAATGTGATGAAATAAATAAAGCTGAAATAAATCATTCTCTCTACTGTTATTCTGACATTTCACATTCTTAAAATAAAGTGGTGATCCTAACTGACCTAAAACAGGGGATTTTTACTAGGATTAAATGTCAGGAATTGTGAAAAACTGAGTTTAAATGTATTTGGCTAAGGTGTATGTAAACTTCCGACTTCAACTGTATATACTTATGCGACCTGAGTTTTTTCGCCGAAGGTTTTCAATGGCAGAAAAATCCCTGCACTGGCTAGAGCAGCTGTGAAAACGCTGGTTAAATTAAGCCTCTTATTTACATTTACATTTTAGTCATTTAGCAGACGCTCTTATCCAGAGCGACTTACAGTTAGTGAATACATAATTTTTTTTTTGTGGGGAGGCTTTGAGTGGGGAGGAGGGTACCAGGGCTTTGTCCAGGCTTCACCCTGTCTCTCTCGCTCTCTCTCGCTCTCTCTAGCTATCTCTAGCTCTCTGCTTTCTCTCTCTCCCTCCCACTTTGCACTGGTGCTCCCAACCTTAAAAAGTTAGGAGCACAATATAACATTTAGGAGCACCAGAAAAATATTGTTTTAATCGATTCATATATAGCCTATACTGTATGAATTAATGTTGTAACCTAGAAACGAATATGTAACCCTGTAAATACATCTGTTTATTATAAAAAGCTAAAATATTGATACATACAGTACCAGTCAAAAGTTTGGACACACCTACTCATTCAAGGGTTTTTCTTTATTTTGAGTATTTTCTACATTGTAGAATAATAGTGAAGACATCAAAACTTTGAAGTAACACATATTAAAACATGTAGTAAACAAAAAAGTGTTAAACAAATCAAAATATATTTCAGATTCTTCAAATAGCCACACTTTGCCTTGATGACTGCTTTGCACACTCTTGACATTCTTTCAACCAGCTTCATGAGGTAGTCACCTGGAATGCATTTCAATTAACAGGTGTTAGCCCTATTTGGTCAAATACCAAGTCCATATTATGGCAAGAACAGCTCAAATAAGCAAAGAGAAACGACAGTTCGTCATTACTTTAAGACATGAAGGTCAGTCAATCTGGAAAATGTCAAGAACTTTGAAAGTTTCTTCAAGTGCAGTCGCAAAAACCATCAAGCGCTATGATGAAACTGGCTCTCATGAGGACCGCGACAGGAATGGAAGACCCAGAGTTACCTCTGCTGCAGAGGATAAGTTCATTGGAGTTACCAGCCTCAGAAATTGCAGCCCAAATAAATGCTTCACAGAGTTCAAGGAACAGACACATCTCAACATCAACTGTTCAGAGGAGACTGTGTGAATCAGGCCTTCATGGTCGAATTGCTGCAAAGAAACCACTACTAAAGGACACCAATAATAAGAAGAGACCTGCTTGGGCCAAGAAACACGAGCAATGGACATTTAGACCAGTGGAGTTCAAATTTGAGATTTTTGGTTCCAACCGCCGTGTCTTTGTGAGACGCGGTATTGGTGAATGGATGATCTCCGCATGTGTATTTCCCACCGTAAAGCATGGAGGAGGAGGTGTTATGGTGTGGGGGTGCTTTGCTGGTGACACTGTCTTTGATTTATTTAGAATTCAAGGCACACTTAACCAGCATGGCTACCACAGCATTCTACAGCGATACGCCATCCCATCTGGTTTGGGCTTAGTGGGACTATCATTTGTTTTTCAACAGGACAATGACCCAACACACCTCCAGGCTGTGTAAGGGCTATTTTACCAAGAAGGCAAATGATGGAGTGCTGCATCAGATGACCTGGCCTCCACAATCCCCCGACCTCAACCCAATTGAGATGGTTTGGGATGAGTCGGGCTGTAGAGTGAAGCAAAAGCAGCCAACAAGTGCTCAGCATATGTGGGAACTCCTTCAAGACTGTTGGAAAAGCATTCCAGGTGAAGCTGGTTGAGAGAATGGCAAGAGTGTGCAAAGCTGTCATCAAGGCAAAGGGTGGCTATTTGAAGATTCTCAAATATAAAATATACTTTGATTTGTTAAACACTTTTTTGGTTACTACATGTTTCCATATGTGTTATGTCATAGTTTTGATGTCTTCACTATTATTGTACAATGTAAATAATAGTAAAAATGAAGAAAAACCCTTGAATGAGTAGGTGTGTCCAAACCTTGGACTGGTAGTGTATACCTGTCATTGAAATTAAAAAGTAATTTGTAGAATATTTTTGCATTATGTAAAATAACTATTTTCCTATTGAGATGCATTCCATCTCAAATGATACACTGTCTCTTTAAGAGCCTCAAGTTTGTTATGATGAAGAGATGCAAGACATCTGTCATTCATTCATTGCTATGATCATTGATCTCCTGAAGAAGCTATCCCTTTTCCTTTCTTTCTGTGCCCCCACATTTCTGGATATACTTGTAAACTAACGGTTGGAGGTAACAAACATGACTGAACAAGGTGTAAAACAAATGCAGCCCGCGAGTAGTTTTACAACAGCCTTCAACATGGTTTATGAATGTAAATCCCAATCCGTGACAGGAAAAAAAACAGTTTGGCCTAGAAATGAGCAGTTTTCGCTTTATTAATGGTACAAGCATATCTCTAACGAATCTGTGCTCGGGAAACAACGGTACAGCCAAGCCTTATCATTACAACAATTATATTTTATTTGTATTATTTTTTTGTCTCATTGGTGCTCCCAAATTAAAACTCCAGGTCGTACAGCAAAATGTTTTGGTCGCACTTTAGAGCCCTGAATGTATGGCTCAGATCTGTCTTATATTCAGACAACAGTGAATGGGTTTACGCATATACTTATTTTGTTATTACACATTGTACTATACGATAAGAATATAAAACATACACATTTTTCCAACCATTAATGCCCACATCTTCTAGGCTACATGAAGCTTTGATTTGTCCAGTGTTGGTGAAATGTGGGTGAATTTGCTTTGACACGGCAATTGAGCAAACAAGGGGTAAATTGACATATAAATACGGACCTTACTATTCGAACACTTGCGAGAGTATTCATTTTGGGGCCTATTTTAACATTGAAAAAGCTTTGTCTAAATTAAATTATTAATGTAACATTGTTACACAAGGATATACCATTACGTTTGAAATGCTTAATTTAATAAAACAAACTTTAGAATGTAGTGTTTATTTACGGCGCATTGAGCAACTGCTGCTTCAGACGTCACGTGACTTTGACAGTACATCGTTTACAGTTGCACACTGTTCTCCTGAGTGGCGCAGTGGTCTAAGGCACTGCATCGCAGTGCTAACTGTGCCACTAGAGATCCTGGTTCGAATCCAGGCTCTGTCGCAGCCGGCCGTGACCGGGAGACTCATGGGCGACGCACAATTGGCCCAGCGTCGTCCAGGGTAGGGGAGGGAATGGCCGGCAGGGATGTAGCTCAGTTGATAGAGCTGTGGGGTTGTGGGATGCAATGCCAGGGTTGTGGGTTCGATTCCCACGGGGGGCCAGTATAAAAAAATAAAAAAATATGTATTCACTAACTGTAAGTCGCTCTGGATAAGAGCGTCTGCTAAATGACTAAAATGTAAATGTAAAATGTAAATGTAGCCTACAGTTTTGAGGACTCACCAAGTGATTGTTTAATTTTTCTCTCTCATGGGCTATGGGTTTAGTGCTCCGGTCAACCCTGACAACAGTATGCTATTTTCCCCACTTCAAATAGTCATTAGCCTACAGGCGTGCACCAACGGAGGGTCCACAAGACCTGACACAGATCAATGAAAAACACTCATCAGAATTATTATTTTTCAACAGAATAAGTTCTGTGATGGCGAACATCAGACTTCCCTTTCACTGTTGCTGTTAGCCTACCAGAATAGCACCCTAAACAACTGCGCACTGTCTGCTGTTGGGGCATTTCGCGACATTCTGATTGATCAAGAGTAGAGCTTTTTTTTTTACTATCCGGATATCCAATATAATAGTCATGATATTATTTGAATAGTGAAATAATTACAAATACCGTTCCCTACTCACAAGATTCATGCCCATTGGTGGAGAGAGGAAAGTGATTATTGCACAAGTGTGCCCATAGGTTATTCAGCACCGCGCACGTGGGGAATTTACATTATTGTGTGGTGCGCATAAGCTATATGGTGAATGACATTCTGCACGTGGCTAATAGTAAAAGAGAGGCACGAGGCTATGCTGATGATGATATATTTTGTAAAAACTAACATATACATCCCCACTATGCCCATAGAAGAAGACTCAATGTGAATTATATTGTGTTTACTGAATGATGTTAAAAGTGAGCAAGTCATTCAGACCAGTCTTACTTCTAGAACCTTCGTAAACTACATATGTGTGCTGTGACCTGGTTGCTTTGGTGTCAGGTCCTGCATGTAAACCCAGCAGCTCCAGCTGGTGTTAGTTGACTTTGTCAGTAAACAGACTCCACATAGGAACAGGAACCAGGCTGGCCCCTTGCTCGGCTTCCTTGGAGATTCCTTGATTGTGTCCCAGATGCCACCCTGGGACACAATCAAGGAATCTCCAAGGGGGGGGGGCTCTCCTGGGCTGGGGAATGGAGGAGTGGTTGTTGTTGTGGTTGTTGGCCTCAGTGTAGAGGGGAGAATGTCAAAAGTAGTGTATAGGGAGTAGGGCGCCATTTCAGATGCAGGCTCCAGGCTTAGTTCACCACTCATTGTGAAAGACAGTCAGTCTCTTTGCTCAGTTGTTCTGATCTGGCAACACATATGAGGCCTTGGTTTGGGTGTCAGAGGAGGTTGTTGTAGACAGTGAGTGACTGATGGATATGGAGCTGTGTGTGTGTTTTCTCTCACTGGTTGAATACTCCCTCATTCTTCTGTAGCAGTCATCATGTGATTTAGTGTCATGTTATTGAGGCCTACTAATTATTTTCATCAGTACATTTCCAACTGTCCTGTGACTGAGGCGTCTGTTTGAGATGATGAATTATAGTTGCGGTCATAAACAAAATGCTAACTTTTATCTTGTCCCTTTTTCTTTCTCTTCTGCTTACAGACCACACCTCTGGGAACAGTTCATTGGACACATTGCTAGCTCTACTGCAGGCAGAGGGAGCCAAGATTGAAGAGGAGACAGAGGTAAGCAGCATGAAAACACCTCTCTCTCTGTCGAAGGATGACCTAATGTCTCCTGTGGCGTCAGTTTGAACACTGTCCTGCCTTTCCTGTTTTTTTTTATTTCCACTTTGGCCCAGGGGCCCTATTATGGTTTATTAATATAACTATGGTACCGTTTGTTACAAGTAAGGTGGACTCCTCTCAGCTTTTCTTTATAGTTCTGTTACTGTCCAATCCTCACATCTATTCATCATGTTTTTTTATTTTTTATTTTTTATATAAACAAGCGTAAAAAGAAAAGGCATTTGCATGGAATATCCAGAATGTGCTTTCTTTTAAAGTTTTTAAACTGTCCCTGCTTCTTTCTAAACAGAACATGGCTGACTCCTTCTTGGACGGCGACGTCACCCTGGATACCTTCATAGACTCGTACCAGAGCAAGAGGAAGCTGGCCCACCTGAGGAGGGTGAAGATTGACAAGCTGCAGGAGATTGTGCTGAAGGGCCATCGGCTGCCTCAGGTGCCTGTCTCTTGCTGCCATCCCCAGGAGGTATCAGCCAGGCCAGCCCCCCTCTACACAGAGGCCAACGACCACAACCACTCCCCTGTGCCCCAGCCCAGGAGAGCCCCCCCTCCCCCTCCAGCCCAACAACCCCCAGCTGTAGCCCCCCAGCCCCAGCCTGCTGTCATCCCCTATCCTGTCACCCCATACCCCCCTATCCCCCCCAGGGCAGGCCACCCTTTGCCCAGTGTCAACCCTGACTACCCGCACCCCTTCATGTCTCAGTGCCCCCCTGCCCTGCCTCAGAGGCCTCCCCCTCGCATGGCCCCACAGTCTGGCTTCATGATTCAGTAGTGAAGGGGCCACAGTGAAGGTACAGTACATGCAGTGAACTTGCATTGCAGTCTCGCTGGAACTATCTTCTGTGTTGTGTCAGGCTGTGAGCCTCTATGAATATGGCACAATGTAACGCAAAGGGGGTCGATTGACTTCGATTGATGGCTGGTCTGGGCATGTTCAACTGAAAAACAGAATTGAGTTTGAATTTGCACTCTTCTCACCAGAATCAGCACTCCATTGCTACAACACCCCAGAAAGGACTTGACTGACCAGTGCTTGCGTCTGCAAAGCAAAATCTCTCAGCGACAGGGCTTTAGATGTAGTCTAAAGTTTATTTAACTGGCCTCATAAGACTGGACATCACCCCAGTCAGATGAGGCCTGTTTTATCAGCACTTTATCCCCGACAGACAGTCCATGCCCCTCAGGTGTGTGTCCTCAGTCCTCCCTCTCCTCCTCCACCTCTTCTTGCCCCTGTTACAGTGAAGGTGCCTCTCAACATCTGTCATCTGTGGTGTCTAAAGGGAATGGGGACTAGAGCCATTCATTGTTTTTCATTTGATCTACAGTGTCATTTAAATTTGTTGTTTTTATATTGTGTAACCAGAGACTTCACAGAAGAGGATGGTAAATCATATGCAAAATAAACAGAGACCTTAATGTGCTGTTAAAAAATATATATATTTCCCAAGTATACAGTGGGGAGAACAAGTATTTGATACACTGCCGATTTTGCAGGTTTTCCTACTTACAAAGCATGTAGAGGTCTGTAATTTTTATCATAGGTACACTTCAACTGTGAGAGACGGAATCTAAAACAAAAATCCAGAAAATCACATTGTATGATTTTTAAGTAATTAATTTGCATTTTATTGCATGACATAAGTATTTGATCACCTACCAACCAGTAAGAATTCCAGCTCTCACAGACCTGTTAGTTTTTCTTTAAGAAGCCCTCCTGTTCTCCACTCATTACCTGTATTAACTGCACCTGTTTGAACTTGTTACCTGTATAAAAGACACCTGTCCACACACTCAATCAAACAGACTCCAACCTCTCCACAATGGCCAAGACCAGAGAGCTGTGTAAGGACATCAGGGATAAAATTGTAGACCTGCACAAGGCTGGGATGGGCTACAGGACAATAGGCAAGCAGCTTGGTGAGAAGGCAACAACTGTTGGCGCAATTATTAGAACATTTTAGAAGTTCAAGATGACGGTCAATCACCCTCGGTCTGGGGCTCCATGCAAGATCTCACCTCGTTGGGCATCAATGATCATGAGGAAGGTGAGGGATCAGCCCAGAACTACACGGCAGGACCTGGTCAATGACCTGAAGAGAGCTGGGACCACAGTCTCAAAGAAAACCATTAGTAACACACTACGCCGTCATGGATTAAAATCCTGCAGCGCACGCTAGGTCCCCCTGCTCAAGCCAGCGCATGTCCAGGCCCGTCTGAAGTTTGCCAATGACCATCTGGATGATCCAGAGGAGGAATGGGAGAAGGTCATGTGGTCTGATGAGACAAAAATATAGCTTTTTGGTCTAAACTCCACTCGCCGTGTTTGGAGGAAGAAGAAGGATGAGTACAACCCCAAGAACACCATCCCAACCGTGAAGCATGGAGGTGGAAACATCATTCTTTGGGGATGCTTTTCTGCAAAGGGGACAGGACGACTGCACCGTATTGAGGGGAGGATGGATGGGGCCATGTATCGCGAGATCTTGGCCAACAACCTCCTTCCCTCAGTAAGAGCATTGAAGATGGGTCGTGGCTGGGTCTTCCAGCATGACAACGACCCAAACACACAGCCAGGGCAACTAAGGAGTGGCTCCGTAAGAAGCATCTCAAGGTCCTGGAGTGGCCTAGCCAGTCTCCAGACCTGAACCCAATAGAAAATCTTTGGAGGGAGCTGAAAGTCCGTATTACCCAGACACAGCCCCGAAACCTGAAGGATCTGGAGAAGGTCTGTATGGAGGAGTGGGCCAAAATCCCTGCTGCAGTGTGTGCAAACCTGGTCAAGACCTACAGGAAACGTATGATCTCTGTAATTGCAAACAAAGGTTTCTGTACCAAATATTAAGTTATGCTTTTCTGATGTATCAAAAAACGTATGTCATGCAATAAAATGCAAATTAATTACTTAAAAATCATACAATGTGATTTTCTGGATTTTTGTTTTAGATTCCGTCTCTCACAGTTGAAGTGTACCTATGATAAACATTAGACCTCTACATGCTTTGTAAGTAGGAAAACCTGCAAAATTGGCAGTGTATCAAATACTTGTTCTCCCCACTGTAGCTGCACAAACCTGTAGCCATGATATTCTGACATTTTCTGACTTCCATAGGGTACTTAGAAATGTTGAGACTTCATAAATTAATTAATATATATTTGGAGTACTAATGTCTTACAGCATGCTGGATGCTTAATTATTATTGCCAGGAAAGATTTTGACAGAAGAAAAAAAACGTGTGAAGTGGGTGCATCTCTTCTCCAGCATAGACATTTCTCAAAAAAGTGTGTGGATCTCATGCCCAATCCAATACAGAGGACAGTCGAATTGGTCTCTGTCGCTCAGGGCAGATCTGTGCAAACATGCACATAGGGGTGGGTGGGGGTTGGTGTCACAAACACTCTGAAACCTTGGCCTTTCTCTTGGTCTTGCCTGTGAAGGATCTGTCCATTGCCATATAATCAATTTACCGTAAAACTGTTGTTTTAGTCAATGATCTAATAAGCATACTTGATGCTCAACAGTTTTGGAACATTCATTTTTTGTCCTTCCGTATATCACTCCTTTAATCATTGAATGGTGTTTTCTCTTGGCTACATGTTATAAAGCTGATTAACATAATTTATGTTTTAAGTCATTGCTGTTGAAACAAGGTTAGTCTATTTAACTTCATCGGTGATATAACCATATACAGTCCATATCAAATCAAGTATATAATGTAACTAAGCCAGTCATCCACTGTTGTGTGAACAGTAATACCCTACGTTGTAATTGGAGTTAATTATCACATTGACTGAACACCAAAGACTCCATGTTATCTTAAAGAGATTATCCGGTACTTTTATATACTTTTTAGCCAGTAGTTCTGAAAGTAGCGCTCACGAGCCAAAAGTGGTCTGCGAAAATTGCGTACTACGTCACATATAGGCAGATCTGTGCACCACGTCATTTCTCTGCTGTGTGTGCATCTTGCTAGCTGTCGTTCAAATGGCGAGGGGTTGAAGCTCATTGGCTAGAACTCCAATTGCTAGGGGGCTGGTCCACATGGGGGAAAATGTCACACAGCTTCCAGAAAAACAGTCTCTTTCAAACTAGGGATTTTGTGGCTAATTGAAGTAAGAATTCTGCTCATAGATTATGCATGTATGAACTATACATTGACACATCCAGTCCAAAGCGGGAGGTTTAAAAAAAATACTTAGTAGTCGCCAAAGTTCCGGAGCATGTCTTTAATGTCTCAGTGAAGCCATTTATAGAGAAACCATTGGGTAAAATTACTATTATAATATTTTCCTGCATCAATTTGTCAGGTTTATACCCATATGTTATGGCAGTAGTTTGAGGCGTGCACATTTTTATGTTAGATCCATATTCATGAAATGGATCAAACATAATAGAGTACCCATCTAAAATGTATCTTGCACCATTTTTATTACAAGTACTAATCCTAAAGGAGTCACATATCCTAAAAGAGTGTTTGGTTACCTTTGCCTAAATGCTGCAGTTGTGCACTGTTAGAGCCACTGAGTGCCTTCACTGAACTTGACAGATATGGAGGATCACACTGCTCACTGCTCTATGCCTCTTATCTGTGTACACTGACCATGCTTGACTGCTCTGCTGGTCTGGATCCCCTTAGTTAGCCCCACCATCAATGTCTACTTCTCCTGGCTGTGCCCCATTCAGTTATCATTTGCTGTCTACAACTGATTGTGATGGTGGTGCATGCCTGGGGGCAGGAGAGGCTTGAGTATGTCTGTCTGTCAGGCTTCTACTCTCCTAACTGGTGCTATGGGGCCGGTGCAGTTTTCTTCTGAACATGTGCCAGAGAGATATGTCCTTCTTTATACCATCAATACAAACTGTGTTTTGCCTGCCCTGAGGTGGGTGACCACCATTTATGTTCTTATGCATATATGTGGTTCGCCAAGACAACTGGGCTCCTAGATTTTTAAATGAGTTTAATATCAAACAGAAATGCATATTTTTGAGAAATTGGCCAAATCGGTGCAATAACAGTTTGCCGTAAGTTAGGTTGAAGAAAAAGCCATGTCCCTATTTATTTTTCAAATGCAAGAAATGGTATGTATTGTATACCAATTGTTTTGATATACTGTAGCCTATCAGCATTTCTAAATCAAACTAAAGATACACTATTAATCACTGTGTGTGCATGGTTTTGTTTTTATTTGATTGTGATTAATTTCAGAGTTTCTGCTGTAGCTGTTTGTTTATAACTGGCATAATTCAGCCGTTTGGGCTGCTTTAAAATACAGTTTGATTTTCAGTACTCATGTTCATACATGTTGTTCATTGTAATGTTGTAGGTATTTTGGCTTATGAAGATTGTAGAGGTGGTTGATGGAATTATGAAACTATATTTTTAAGGATGGAATAAATAAATAGTTTTTTGTATTGATGTTGTCTTTTGAGTTGCCTCACACCAAATCACAAAGCTTGATCTCTGGTTGTTGGGAGGAGTCAGTTGGCCATTTCAAGTTCTTTTTGAATATTTAAGAAAGGTACAGTGAGGGGGGAAAAGTATTTGACCCCCTCTCAATCAGAAGGATTTCTGGCTCCCAGGTGTCTTTTAAATAGGTAACAAGCTGAGATTATGAGTGCTCCTAATCTCAGCTTGTTACCTGTATAAAAGACACCTGTCCACAGAAGCAATCAATGAATCAGATTCCAAACTCTCCACCATGGCCAAGACCAAAGACCTCTCCAAGGATGTCAGGGACAAGATTGTAGACCTACACAAGGCTGGAATGGGCTACAAGACCATCGCCAAGCAGCTTGGTGAGAAGGTGACAACAGTTGGTGCGATTATTTGCAAATGGAAGAAACACAAAATAACTGTCAATCTCCCTCAGCCTGGGGCTCCATGCAAGATCTCACCTCGTGGAGTTGCAATGATCAGCCCAGAACTACACGGGAGGATCTTGTCAATTATCTCAAGGCAGCTGGGACCATAGTCACCAAGAAAACAATTGGTAACACACTACACCGTGAAGGACTGAAATCCTGCAGCGCCCGCAAGGTCCCCCTGCTCAAGAAAGCACATATACAGGGCCGTCTGAAGTTTGCCAATGAACACCTGAATGATTCAGAGGAGAACTGGGTGAAAGTGTTGTGGTCAGATGAGACCAAAACGGAGCTCTTTGGCATCAACTCAACTCGCTGTGTTTGGAGGAGGAGGAATACTGCCTATGACCCCAAGAACACCATCCCCACCGTCAAACATGGAGGTGGAAACATTATGCTTTGGGGGTGTTTTTCTGCTAAGGGGACAGGACAACTTCACCGCATCAAAGGGACGAGGCCTTGTACCGTCAAATCTTGGGTGAGTACCTCCTTCCCTCAGCCAGGGCATTGAAAATGGGTCGTGGATGGGTATTCCAGCATGACAATGACCCAAAACACACGGCCAAGGCAACAAAGGAGTGGCTCAAGAAGAAGCACATTAAGGTCCTGGAGTGGCCTAGCCAGTCTCCAGACCTTAATCCCATAGAAAATCTGTGGAGGGAGCTGAAGGTTCGAGTTGCCAAACGTCAGCCTCGAAACCTTAATGACTTAGAGAAGATCGACAAAGAGGAGTGGGACAAAATCCCTCCTGAGATGTGTGCAAACCTGGTGGCCAACTACAATAAACGTCTGACCTTTGATTGACAACAAGGGTTTTGCCACCAAGTACTAAGTCATGTTTTGCAGAGGGGTCAAATACTTATTTCCCTCATTAAAATGCAAATCAATTTATAACATTTTTGACATGCGTTTTTCTGGATTTTGTTGTTATTCTGTCTCTCACTGTTCAAATAAACCTACCATTAAAATGATAGACTGATCATGTCTTTGTCAGTGGGCAAACGTACAAAATCAGCAGGGGATCAAATACATTTTTCCCTCACTGTATATTCCTAAATATATTGTACAAATTGGCATCTAAGCTTAGAATTTACTTTCAATTGAGTTTTTCTCCCTCTACGGTCTAGTCCTACTCTATTTATAGGACTAGAGAATAGGATTCCATTAGGCACACAGCCACACCCAGAGATGGGCAAAGATACTATCTTGTTACAATTTCTAAATACTCTAAAGACCAATGTATCAAAATAAAATGCCAAACACTTTAGCAAAGTATTGTATTTAATCAAAATAGTTATTTTAGGTATTTTGTATTTTTAAAAATATATATAATATACACTTGGAAGTACACACCTTCACTACAACATTCTCTGTAACTGTAAAAAAATACATTAAATAGAAATAAAAACATTTGACTTGCTATGACTGATATGTGGTTGTTCATCTACTTTCGTTGAATGCACTGACTAAGTCGCTCTGGATGAGTGTCTGCTAAATGTGCTAAATGTTAATGTAAAAATAAACAATTGCAAAGCACACTGGGTATTATTATTGGCCTTGTTTCGGTGACGGAGCTCATTAGAACAATGCCCTGCGTGCTTTGCAAGTGTTCATTTTCACATTTAGGTAATTTACCAGACACACTTATCACACCATAGTTCCATCAGACTTCTGATACCAATGAAAGGGGGTGTAGAAAAGTATTTTATTTTTTATAATACAAATTACAGGTCTCAAAACTATCTTATTACAAAATACATTAGATTGTAGTTCAGGACAGTAAATTGCAAAATACTAAAGTAATTTAATGGTAATGCAATATTAGGATGGTGTTCCTAATGTTTGGTATACTCGGTGTATGTTACAATTTTCAAAACTAGTTTTAATTGGGAAAGCAGTTAGTGTTTTTTTATCAAAAGCAATCACTTTGCATGTGAAAACACAGAATCCTTCTTATTACTCCACGTGCTTAACCTATGTCACTTTTGTTTTGAGACAACTTTGCTGTCAGACAGAACGCGGCGCCGAGTGGCAGCCTGCTTCCAAAACGAATGCAATCACTTTTCACACGGTACAAACTACGCCCACCTGGGCACCTGGGCCAGTTTAATCGAATCCCCTCATTGAATGAAACTTAACAACAAAATACATTAACTGTCACATTTATCTTGATTATGTTAAATGTTATTGTAATGAACATTGGAGTTCACTGAGGAAGTGCCAACCTTGATGGTAAGAGCAGGCTCTGCAGGGTAAATTGAAACAAGACCGCCATCTAGTGTTAATTTACTGACATTGCCTGAAAAGTAGAATAACTAGCAAAGGCTGGAGGTTCATATGATCAGTGGTGGAAAGTACTTAAGTAAAAATACTACTTAAGTAGTTTTTTTGGGTGTCTGTACTTTACTATTTATATTTTTACTCAAGTAGTATTTTACTGGGTTACTTTTACTTGAGTCATTTTCTATTAAGGAATCTTTACTTTTACTAAAGTATGACAATTTGGTACTTTTTCCACCACTGTGTATGATGTCCCTTGGTATGATTGATGTCCCTCCCTGGGAGAATATTTAGGTGTATATTTTTATGTTCCTGAATGAGGTCCCAAAATGAAAATATTCTGACCCTCCCAAAAATGAAATTGATAAGGACAGTGATAGGACAGGTGAGCTGCCTGGGAGATGTGTCCAATATGTGTGCATTCAAAAGGTTCTACAGCTGTACCATCGAGAGCATCCTGACTGGTTGCATCACTGCCTGGTATGGCAACTGCTCGGCCTCCGACTGCAAGGCGCTACAGAGGTTAGTGCGTACGGCCCAGTACATCACTGGGGCCAAGCTTCCTGCCATCCAGGACCTCTATACCAGGTGGTTTCAGAGGAAGGCCCTAGTCATAGACTGTTCTCTCTGCTACCGCACGGCAAGTGGTACCGGAGCGCCAAGTCTAGGTCCAAAAGGCTTCTTAACAGCTTCTACCCCCAAGCCATAAGACTGCTGAACAGCTAATGAAATGGCTACCCGGACTATTTGCATTTGACCAAGAGTGTAAATGCCAAGAGTGTCATCAAGGCAAAGGGTGGCTATTTGAAGAATCTCAAATATAAAATATATTTTGATTTGTTTAACACTTTTTTGGTTACTACACTGCTCCAAGATGGCGTAGCAGTGCGGTCGTTTACTCTGTTGTGTGTCCGTGTAAATAGCCAGTTTATTTTTTTATCTTTCCCCTATCACACTTTTCATCCTTCTACTAAATATACTTTCCTGCAACCCGCCTCACTCAATGTGGAAAGGATTCTATTATTTACTTACCTTTTATCTAGAATCTCCAGTTGAAACAAGCTAGCCAGCTAACTAGCTACTTGCTATTAGCCACCGTTAGCGGTTTTCACCCAGAACATCGGATTTTCTACCGGAATAACTGAATCACTGTACCTTAACAATCGGATCGCAACCAGCTAGCCGCAACCAAATGGATGTTGCTGTTGGCTAATCACCACTGCCCCGAAGCAAGCACCAGTTAGCCTTGAGCTAGCCTCGAGCCAGGCCCATATCCCGGCTATCTACCTCTGTCTACCGGACGGGAATAGCCAGCTAACTAGCTACTTGCTATTAGCCACCGTTAGTGGGGTTTTTCACCATTGTCCGTGGCCTGCACTACCAGCCAGCTCTAGCCTGGACTATTATCGGCCAGTCTGCACAGCGCGTTATCGACCCAGAACATATCGGATTTTCTGCCAGAATCACTGAATCACTGGACCTTTAACACCGGATCATCGCAACTAGCTAGCTGCAACCGAATGGATGTTGTGGTTGGCTAATCAGCCTTGAGCTAGCCTCGAGTCAGGCCCATCTCCCGGCTATCTACCTCTCTGTCAACCGGACGGGACCTCCTAGTGTTGACACGGAGCCCCGCTGATCCATCACGACTGGTCTGCCGACGTAATCGTCTGTGGTTTCAACAGGCTTCCCGTTGCGACAACCACGAAGATCCATCTGCTAGCCCCTGCCCGCTAGCACATGCAATTCAACAGCCGTGCTTCCTGATCGCCTGTGCTGTAGCACCAATTCGAACTGCTCTCGGACTCACATTGCTGTTCACTGGACCTTATGATCACTCAGCTGCACAGCTGATGCCTGCTGGACTGTTCCTTTACACGGTACCCTGTCCTGTTTTATCTGTTTAGCCTCAGCCCAAACTTTCATCGCCATTACCAGTTGTTGTCTTAGCTCTCTCGAATAACACCTGTGATTGCTTTATGCCTCTCTCCCATGTCAATATGCCTTGCCTATTGCTGTTCCAGTTAGTTCTTATTATACAATTTCACTGTAGAGCCCCAAGTCCCTCTCAAACTGCCTCAAATAGCTCCTTTGTTCCACCCCCCATACACGCGGCGACCGGCTCAATCAGTGCCTCCAGTGATGCTATCTCTTTCATTGTTACCCAATGCTTAGGTTTACCTCCACTGTACTCATATCCTTCCATATCCTTGTCTGTACATAATGCCCTGAATCTATTCTACAACGCCCAGAAATCTGCACCTTTTATTCTCTGTACCCAACGCACTAGAAGACCAGTTCTTAAAGCCTTTAGCCGTAACCTTATTCTAGTCCTCCTCGGTTCCTCTGGTGATGAAGAGGTTAACCCAGGCCCTGCAGCCCCCAGTATCACTCCTACTCCCCAGGCGCTATCATTTGTTGACTTCTGTAACTGTAAAAGCCTTGGCTTTTTGCATGTTAACATCAGAAGCCTCCTTCCTAAGTTTGAGTTATTCACTGCGTTAGCACACTCCACCAACCCTAATGTTCTAGCAGTGTCTGAATCCTGGCTTAGGAAGGCCACCAAAAATTCAGAAATGTCCATCCCCAACTACAACATTTTCCATCTAGATAGAACTGCCAAAGGGGGTGGAGTTGCAATCTACTGTAGAGAGAGCCTGCAGAGCTCTATCATACTATCCAGGTCTGTGCCCAAACAGTTTGAGCTCCTACTTCTAAAAATGCACCTTTCCAGAAATAAGTCTCTCACTGTTGCCGCTTGCTACAGACCCCCCTCAGCCCCCAGCTGTGCCCTGGACACCATATGTGCTTTGATTGCCCCCCATCTATCCTCAGAGTTCATACTGCTTGGCGACCTAAACTGGGATATGCTTAACACCCCGAACATCCTACAATCCAAACTAGATGCCCTCAATCTCACACAAATTATCAAGGAACCTACCAGGTACATCGCTAAATCTGTAAACATGGGCACCCTCATAGATATCATCCTGACTAATTTACCCTCTAAATACACCTCCGCTGTCTTCAACCAGGATCTCAGCGATCACTGCCTTATTGCCTGCGTCCGTAATGGGTCCGCGGTCAAACGACCACCCCTCATCACTGTCAAATGCTTCCTAAAACACTTTAGCGAGCAGGCCTTCCTAATTGACCTGGCCCAGGTATACTGGATGGATATCAATCTCATTCCGTCAGTAGAGGATGCCTGGTTGTTCTTTAAAAGTGCTTTCCTCTCAATCTTAAATAAGCATGCCCCATTCAAAAAATTCAGAACTAAGAACAGATATAGCCCCTGGTTCTCCTCAGACTTGACTGCCCTTTACCAGCACAAAAACATCCTGTGGCGTACTGCATTAGCATCGAATAGCCCCTGCGATATGCAACTTTTCAGGGAAGTTAGGAACCAATATACACAAGCAGTTAGGAAAGCAAAGGCTAGCTTTTTCAAACAGAAATGTGCATCCTGTAGCACTAACTCCAAATAGTTTTGGGACACTAAAGTCCATGGAGAATAAGAGCACCTCCTCCGAGCTGTCCACTGCACTGAGGCTAGGAAATACTATCACCACCGATAAATCTACAATAATCGAGAATTTCAACAAGCATTTTGCTACGGCTGGCCATGCTTTCCACCAGGCTACCACTACCCCGACCACTAGCTCTGCACCCTCCGCTGCAACTTGCCAATCACTACTCTCAGCAGGTCTGACCTAGAGTATGTGGACAACTACAAATACCTAGGTGTCTGGTTAGACTGTAAACTAGCCTTCCAGACTCACATTAAGCATCTCCAATCCAAAGTTAAATCTAGAATCGGCTTCCTATTTCGCAACAAAGCCTCCTTCTCTCATGCTGCCAAACATGCCCTGGTTAAACGGACTATCTTACCAATCCTTGACTTTGGCGATGTCATTTACAAAATAGCCTCCAACACTCTACTCAGCAAATTGGATGTAGTCTATCACAGTGCCATCCGTTTTGTCACCAAAGCCCCATATACTACCCACCACTGTGACCTGTACGCTCTCGTTGGCTGGTCCTCACTACATATTCGTCGCCAAAACCAATGGCTCCAGGTCATCTATAAATCACTGCTAGGCAAATCCCTGCCTTATCTTAGCTCATTGGTGACCATAGCAACACCCACCCGTAGTATGTGCTCCAGCAGGTATATCTCACTGGTCATCCCCAAAGCCAACACCTCCTTTGGCCGCCATTCCTTCCAGTTCTCTGCTGCCAATGACTGGAACAAACTGCAAAAATCTCTGAAGCTGGAGACTCTCATCTCCCTCACTAACTTTAAGGATCAGTTGTCAGAGCACCTTACCGATCACTGCACCTGTACACAGCCCATCTGAAATTAGCCCACCCAACTACCTCATCCCCATATTGTTATTTATTTTGCTCATTTGCACCCCAGTATCTCTATTTGCACATCATCTCTTGCACATCTATCATTTCAGTGTTAATACTAAATTGTAATTATTTTGCACTATGGCCTATTTATTGCCTTACCTCCATAACTTGCTACATTTGCATACACTGTATATATATTTTCTGTTGTATTTTTGACTTTATGTTTTGTATGTAACTCTGTGTTGTTGTTTTTTATCGCACTGCTTTGCTTTATCTTGGCCAGGTCGCAGTTGTAAATGAGAACTTGTTCTCAACTGGTTTACCTGGTTAAATAAAGGTGAAAAATCCATATGTGTTATGTCATAGTTTTGATGTCTTCACTATTATTCTACAATGTAGAAAATAGTTAAAATAAAGAAAAATCCTTGAATGAGTAGTTGTGTCCAAACTTTTGACTGGTACAGTACATATGACCTCTATTACCTCAACTAAGCTGTACCCCAGCACATTGACTCGGGACAGGTACACCCTGTCTATAGCCTCATTATTGTTATTGTTGCTCTTTTTATTTAGTTAATATTTTCTTAACTCTTATTTTTATTAAAACTGCGTTGTTGGTTAAGGGCTTGTAAGTAAGCATTCGGCGCATGTGACAAATAAAATTTGATTTGATTTGTCGTGTACGCATTACGTTACTATAGCTACGTCATTTCGTTAGGGATTCAGTTCCGCCTCCGCCATATTGTAGGAAATCCTTGTCTGGGTTGTCACTAGTTACCACAGCCACAAAGTCGAAATTGCCTATAATCGTAAAAATGTATTTTTATTATTTTGTTGCTTTTTGGTCTTACTTTAAGGTTAAACATACGGTTAGCAGTATGGTTAGGGTTAAGGTTAGGTTTAAAATCAGATTTTAAGAAGATACATTGCAGCAATAGGCGGGGTTTATGACTTTGTGGCTGTAGTGACTAGTGATGACTGTCTGTGTGCGCTGTCAGATTAG
The DNA here is from genome assembly GCF_020615455.1 of Coregonus clupeaformis. Classification (NCBI taxonomy): domain Eukaryota; kingdom Metazoa; phylum Chordata; class Actinopteri; order Salmoniformes; family Salmonidae; genus Coregonus; species Coregonus clupeaformis. The sequence goes on from NC_059207.1 coordinate 48,581,281, forward strand.
AGTTTAATCCGTGGGGTTACGGTCAGAACGGGAACAATCGCTAGTTACACCTGGAACTGGGCTCGATAACCGCGAGGAAACGTTGGTTTGAAAGCGATGGGTTTTATGGATGAATAATCTAAGTAATCCAAGCAATTTGATAATGAGATTACTGACTAACGTTTACGTTAGCATTCAAATGGATTGCAAGTGATTTGTCAATCTGATATACCCAGCTAGTTTGCTAGCTAACTGTAACTCTTAAAAAGTCGATAATCGCATTAATTTTATCCACTAACTAAATATTCAATACTTTTACTACACGGGACAATCACCACTTTTTCTCCGTTTTTTATGGTCCATATCAATTAGTGACATTTGACACGGATTTACGCTGTTAGCAATCGAACCTAATCAAATCAATCTTCTCGGAAAGAAAACAAATCTCTATTAACTCTCATAACTTCAAGACAGAGTAACCAGCTAGCGCTACAAACTAGCTAGTAAAGCTAGCTCATCAAACTTGGTCCTGAGTGGAGGCCAGACGGAACTAACATGTCTGGAAAAGACAAAGACAAGGAGAACGCCGGAGAAAAACAATCTACAACTGAGCGGCTAGTAAAAGGTGAGTCGACTTTGCAAACGTAGCTAACTACTGTACCGTTAGCTAGCTATGTAAATTACTGAACGTTCTGTTTTAACATTCCAAATATTAGCTAATTAACTAGGTAACAAGCTAGGTACTGTAGTTACACCACACGAAGCTGCAAGAACAGCATACTACATTAACTAACTAGTTATATTGAACGAACCAGAACTGTATCTACTTGGCTGCAGTAACTAGCCTACTAGTTCTGTCATAATGTTCCATTTTAGCTAGAAGGACACATAATTTGTTAATATATTTAGTATAACTCACTCACCACATGTAGCTGTCAACAGGCACGACGAAATACACAGAAAGGATTGATAGTGGCCAGTATATTTTCAGGACAGCGTTTATAGCAGGCCTGCCATGAAGCTTTACTATGACCAGAGGTGAATCAGGAGGCACCTGTGACCCCTGGCTCTAAATCACCAGGGCATAGCTTTGTGGTTGCTGACTGGCACCTTCTTACAGGAGTTCTACCGACTCAGTCTATGGTCATGGAAAGTGATGTAGGGTACTTGGTATCATCATTAGGCAGGTTCTGTAGGGCGGTCTAGATAAGCCTATAATATCTCATAATGAAAAATGTATTGACTGTGTGCAGTGTGCAACACAAGGGCCACTGAGGGAGAGCGGGCCGTGAGAGGTTTGCTATTGCTGTGATTAAGCTGGCAAGGTGGATTTCTTAACCCAGCTGTTGTGGCTCCCTGGGCAGGCAGGACCTCGTTAGCACTGCCTGGCCTGAACGGTCTCTTCAGCCGAGCACGAGCCAGCTCTCCCCCTCTGCCAGCCCAGTGCTACCCACCCATTCAGGGTGAGAGGGCCAGGAGCAAGAGAATGCCCTGGCAGGGGATCAAACTTCGTATGTATGCCAGTAGGGAGAGAGTGAGTTAATTGCGGAAATAATCTCCCCAGTAATGTGCCCAACATGGTCTAGCCACAGGGTGTGGGATTGTGGGAGAAAGCGTGAAGGAGGGACGAAGAGTGGGAGAAAGAGATTTGTTCGTACATCCAGCCAGGACCATTGGGGGTCCCAACATGGCAGTTTTAACTGTACCAAGGCTCAGGAGAGGCTTGAGTGAGTAGGATGATGCTGCTACTCCTCCAATAGTGGTACTATCCACTTTATTTTTTCTCACACTGACACTTTCTGTTTTATAAATGAAATCCTCTCCTTTGTGGATAGTCTACATTATTAAAGAGATGGGATCTGTTGTACAATTTCTCTAGTTGTACCACAGCTGTAGTCCAGATGGAAAATGCCAGATTCATAATTTTGTCTTTATTGGTGAGTTGATATTTTGCGCTTCACTTCATTTATGTGGTTTAGGGGTAGCCTCAAATATCAGTCATTTGGTCATTGGTATGGGTAATTGAACCAGAGTGTATGCTGGGTCCTGTGCAGTGCACCGAGCATGTGATGTCACTGACTCAGTGGCAGAGATGACCACCACTCTGTGTTAGAGCTGGGACGATAAACCAAAAATGATCGACACCGATCACTTATCGCAGGCATTTTGCTGATATAATTTATTACGATACGTAGCCTATACTAGAGAAATGTGAGGTTTGAAATGAAATAAGTATGCTAATATGGGTTATTGTTAATGGGACAATCAATGTCTACAACATCAAACTACTAGTAGTAATTTAAAGGATAATTTAGGGCCCTATAAAATCCGTTATCGCATCAATTCAGGCTATTTATCGTAATATGGATTTTTGTCCATATCACCCAGCTCTACACTGTGTAATTATCTAATTTGGCTGAGTAATGTGTTCAGTGATTAGGGCAATTTGGATGGGAGGGACAACACAATGTCCAACTCCCCCCACAGCTACCTGAGCCATATTGTCCTGATTCTGTAGCCTAATCATTCAGTGTGCCATTGTCCCCCTTTGTGAGTGTTTGATGATACAATAATAGATTGACTATTTCTATACCAGCAGGATCCAAATCTGAAACAAAGATTGAATAACTATTGTCCCTTTGTCCTGTTTGTTGTCATGCCAATGTGGGTGAAATGTAGGTCTCATTTGTCATGAAGAGGCCATTGAACATCCATGCTAATTAGTAAACTAATCTGAAAGACATACACTATATAGAAAAAAGTATGTGGACACCCCTTCAAATTAGTAGAATCGGCTATTTCAGCCACACCTGTTGCTGACAGGTGCATAAAATTGAGCACACAGCCATGCAATCTCCATAGACAAACATCGGCAGTAGAATGGCCTTACTGAAGAGCTCAGTGTCTTTCAATGTGGCACTGTCATAGGCCACACAAGCTCACAGAACGGGACCGCAGAGTGCTGAAGCGCGTCCTCGGTTGCAACACTCACTACCGAGTTCCAAACTGACTCTGGAAGCAATGTCAGCACAAGAACTGTTCGTCGGGAGCTTCATGAAATGGGTTTCCATGGCCGAGCAGCCGCACACAAGCCTAAGATCACCATGCGCAATGCCAAGCGTCGGCTGGAGTGGTGTAAAGCTCATCGCCATTGGACTCTGGAGCAGTGGAAACACGTTCTCTGGAGTGATGAATCACGCTTCACCATCTGGCAATCCAAAGGATGAATCTGGGTTTGGTGGAGGAGGGATAGTGGTCTGGGGCTGTTTTTCATGTTTCGGGCTAGGCCCTTAGTTCCAGTAACGCTACAGCATACAATAACATTGTAGACAATTCAGTGCTTCCAACTTTGTGACAACAGATTGGGGAAAGCCCTTTCCCGTTTCAGAATGACAATGCCCCCATGCACAAAGCGAGGTCCATACAGAAATGGTTTGTTGAGATCGGTGTGGAAGAACTTGACTAGCCTGCACAGAGCCCTGACCTCAACCCCATCGAACACCTTTGGGATGAATTGGAACGCTGATTGCGAGCCAGGCCTAAACGCCCAACATCAGTGCCCGACCTCACTCATGCTCTTGTGGCTGAATGGAAGCAGGTCCCCGCAGCAATGTTCCAACATCTAGTGGAAAGCCTTCCCTGAAGAGTGGAGGCTGTTATAGCAGCGAAGGGTAGACCAACTCCATATTAATGCCCATGATTTCGGAATGAGATGTTCGACAAGCAGGTGTCCACATACTTTTGGTCATGTAGTGTATATAAAGTCAGTGTAGGCCTATTCTAACCTATCATTTTGTTTCCAAACTCTTGGTTCCCCTGACCAATAGCAGTATGAATCTTGTCTCCAACACTACTAATGCATTGGATTTGAGTCACCACCACGGCAGACTGGGATCATGTGCAGGTGACCCTAGAATACTATGACTGATCTGTGCGACGTGTGATCCAGCCCTCTTGCTCCAGTCAGTTTCACTGAGATGGTGTTGTTGATCCCAATAACTGGCCAATAGGCCTAGACCTTGACACATGCGAGCTACTGCCTGCCTTGCCTTGCCCCTCACTGAGTCACCATCCATCCATCCATCCATCCATCCATCCATCCATCATTTTCTTGGATCCTTGGGGCCAGGATCTTGCCTCCAGTGGGGCTAGCTAGCTAGGCTCCTAAATAAACAGGTTCTGAACTTGGAATCCCCGGCTAATAGAGGCTTTGCCTAATCTCTTAACGCTCGTAGCCAGCTTACAGTTCCTTTCGTTGCCTGCCTTGTAGGTCCAGGAACGCTTACTGTTTATTTATACAACACTTGTCAGAGCATGACAGCTTGTCTTGATCATAGGGTGACCAAGTTGGAGCTCACTGTGTGTGCTGCTGGAGAAATCCCACTGCAGGCCGGCCGGGTCCGTGCCAGTAACCCACACATCCCCCCTCCCATTCTCCAAGCCAGCTCATCAGACAGCCAGCCTGCACCCTACCTGTCCTGTGCTGCACACCAAAACAAGGCTGCTGGACTCATAGTAGGCTATCCATAAGGCTCTGGTCAAAAGTAGTGCACTATGTAGGGAATAGGATGGACTTGCATTTGACTGATTTGTTGCTCCAAAACCTGTCAAAGATGCTAGTAAAGTAAAGAGGCGTGGCTATTTGTTTCAGCATGACAAACGGTGTGTCAGACTGTGTTTCTCCGACAGATAATATTATCAATTGATTCTGCTGCTGACACATTGCACAAGTCAACCTCCTCCCTCATCTCTCCAGACCAGCCTCATCCTCCTGGAAACCTGTGATGGATGGTAGTAGTAGGTAAGGTCAGGCTATAGCCTAATGCATCAGGCTGCCTCTGGTCCTCTGGGTAGTCAGGTGCCACCACACTGATTTAACACACCCACACAAAAGCTCATTAGAGTTCACTCATATTCCAGCCATTGGTTTATGTGGCTTTCATGAGCGGCCTGTGGCCTCGAATCTCCATTGATGTTCTGTACGGTGCTACAACCTGAGCCATGTGGAGACTTTAACCGCAGGCTGTGCCCTCTTCTCATGCACCTAAGGTAACAATCCGGACCGTGGTATTGATCTAATGGCAACAGATTATCAGGGGTGTAGTTTAGCAGGCAGTTGTTCATGAACCATGATGATCATGATCCCACTCAACTAGGGATGTTAACAGTTAAACGGTTTGACGCTGACAATACATTTGACCGGTCATGCTTAAATTGGTGCGTGTGTATTTTTGTTAGTTGTTATATATCTTGTTTATCACACGCGCACAGGAGTGAAATGTGCTTTTATACTCCGTCATTGCGCAAACAAATAAGAATTCTAAATGCAATCGCTGGTAAACTGTTTTGATGGCCACGATTAAAAAGAGCTACTGTTCTTATTAATTAAAGCTTGCCTCCCATTTGCCATTAGAGTGCATAGGCTATAGTCAATGGTAGGCAGGCTATCAGCACGTCACCCACCACTTTGCAATGTGAGCTTGATGTAGTATAATTGTTTGAAACCTGAACGTTTTACTTTACTTCAAATAATGAGGAAATGTCTTGCCTTGCTTCAAAGTAGCCAAAATCCAACCATAGAAATGTGGAGGCAGTCTGCAGCAAAACTGACAAAAATTTGCATCCCTACACCCCACACATGGCCGCACTGGGAATGATTTTACTTATGTGATCCTAACACCTTGACCAAACCGGCTCCGTGCGTGTTGATTTTGTCTATCCCCTCCAGACGCGTTCATGGCACGCAGGTTAAAATACCAAAACCAACTGTGAACCAACTATATTAATTTGGGGACAGGTCGAAACACACAAACATTCATGGACATTTAGCTAGCTTGCTGTTGCTAGCTAATTTTCCTGGGAGATAACCATTGGGTTGTTATTTTACCTGAAAAGGATAAGGTCCTATTTTTTACTTGATCTTTGTAGAATTTTGACCCATTTTGAGTCATACAAAATCATGTGTTCTCTATTCTCTCGTTCATCTTTCATCACCCACATGGGTTAGTATTCTCTTGAAAACCAATGAGTAGATGGGAGAGGCGGGACTTGCAGGGCATCAAGCGTCTAGAATATAACCAATTTCTATTTTAGCGCCTGACAGAAACCATTGATTTCAAAGTTTAACTATGCACAAGGACTACTTTTTAACAATTTCCACATACATTATTTCTAAAACGTATTTAGTGGAAGAACTGTCCAGATACCAACTTTGGTAACGGAATTACGGTAAATAATAATAAAAAAGGTTTTAATGCAACCACGTTTTCAAAATAAACTCTGAATTAAGATTCAAAGATGTGTGCAGAAAGAATGTGGTGTCAACAATGACATGGCACCTTGAGTTTGAAAAAATATATTTTGTTTATTGAACTACAGTAAGGGAAGTGGATTTACACCCGGAAATGGAATTACGGTAAAGGAATTACATTATGGGTCCCTGATCTGTACTACACAGAAATGCATAATTATGGATATGAATGTCATTCTCATGTTTCACAAGTTTGGACAGCACAGCAGAGCACAGTTCAGTACAATACAGCACACCAGAGCAGAGTATGGTAGAGTTCAGTGTAGTTGAGTACAATACAATATACTGTACAGTACAATTTAATTGTACTGTATTATTGTATTGGACTGTATTCTACTATTCTCTACTCACTGTAGAGTACTGTATTATGGAAACATACGACTATGATATGTTCAGATTTGGTCCGGTCCATCTGTGGACCTTAAAATCAATGCCAGGGTGGACTGACCAGATTTCAACTACTTTTCAATGTCCATGGACATCCGGTGTCGGTCGGTGCTCAGTGGGTGAGGATACTGGTTACAGTAAATGGAAAGAGCGGGGACTCATGGGTAGGTGTCAGAAAGAGCTGGGAGAGGTGGCATTAACTGGAGAGAGAGAGGGGGTTGTCCGGACTCAAGACTGTTTTAACACTCTTGGTTTGACCACCAGACAACAGAAAGACAAAGAAAACCGTTATGAGCTGAACATGCAGTGCATTCGGAAGTATTCAGACCCCTTTACTTTTTCTACATTTTGTTATGTTACAGCCTTATTCTAAAATTGATTAAATAAAAAATTTCCTCATCAATCTACACACAATACCCCATAATGCCAAAGCGAAAACAGTTTTACATAAGTATTCAGACCCGTTGCTATGAGACTTGAAATTGAGCTCAGGTGCATCCTGTTTCCATTGATCATCCTTGGTGTTTCTACAACTTGATTGGAGTCCACCTGTGGTAAATGCAATTGATTGGACATGATTTGGAAAGGCACACACCTGTCTATATAAGGTTCCACAGTTGACTGTGTGGCTCTATGAAAGGTTTGAGGTCAATTGACCTGCTACTAATGTAACAACCAGGATGGAGGGAATGTTAGGCCCTATCTACCTGCCAAACTGAAAATAGCCTGGGCACAAATATGTGGTAAATGCCTCATCACTACCTTGTCTGTCTGGGTGGCTGGCTGTTGAGAATTCTAAAATGAAAAGGGCTGTTATCTTTTGGTCACATCTTTGTGGATTTGCAGTGGAACACATTGCTTTTTTGTTTAAGGAATGGAGATGGTTGCTTCCTGTTTTCCAACTGCCGACCCACCTTTAAGTTCCATACCTAGGCTTTATAGTCTACACCTAAAAACAGCATCATTGTCGTAATCTTTTCTAATTGCTTGCCAGCGTTGCTACGCAATTTAGTAGGGCTGGGAATTGCCAGGGACCTCACGATACGATATTATCACGATACTTAGGTGGCGATACAATATGTATTGTGATTCTCACGATTCTATATGTATTGCGATTGTTCCAAACATATTGCTAAATTTTGTATACCAAACATTAGGAACACCTTCCTAATACTGAGTTGCACCCCCCCTTTGCCCTCAGAATAGCCTCAATTCATCGGGGCATGGACTCTACAAGGTGTCAAAAGCGTTCCACAGGGATGCTGGCACATGTTGACGCCAATGCTTCCCACAGTTGTCAAGTTGGCTGGATGTCCTTTGGGTGGTGGACCATTCTTGATACACATGGAAAACTGTTGACCGTGAAAAACCCAGCAGTGTTGCAGTTCTTGACACAAACCGGTGCGCCTGGTACCTACTACCATACCCTGTTCAAAGGCACTTCAATCTTTTGTCTTGCCCATTCACCCTCTGAATGGCCCACATACACAATCCATGTTCCAAATGTCTCGAAGCTTAAAAGTAATTATTGAACCTGTCTCCTCCCCTTTATCAACATTGATTTTATGTGGATTTAACAAGTGACATCAATAAGAGATCATAGCTTTGACCTGGATTCACCTGGTCAGTCTGTCATGGAACTAACAGGTGTTCTTAATATTCTGTATACTCTGTGTATATCAGCTGACAAGAGAGCCATAATTAAAACGAGTTTTGATCAGTCATGGAAATAAGTGCTGAAAACATGTTGGCTCACTATTTAAAGAGAACAAGTTATAGGATGAAAAATACAGGCGTTTTGGCGCAGGTACAGTCGACTAGTGCTAGCTAACGCTACCTTTTTACAAATCGATAGTCAAAGTATCGATATAATATCGTCCAAAATAATGTTGCGATATGTAACTGTATAGTGTTTTCCTCATCACTGCAATTTACCCTAGTTTTTAAACAAAATATGGACATTTATCTCTTTACTTATGATTGTTTTGACAGCTGAGAGTCTAGTATCTAAAATAATATCAAGGGTTTTACGCTATAGCAACCTTTTGCACTCTGCAAAGGATTGTGGGACTGTAGAACAGATTACCGCCCGGCCAGGTGTGCAATTTGACACTGACTGACTAGCCTACCACGGGATGCGGCTGCCTGCTGCCCTAGAATCTATTAATGGCTGGGCAGACACTGGATGCAGATGGGAAAGATTTTCCATCAGTCTGTCTTAAATTACTACTGTATGGCTTGTTATTGTTGTGTTTTATTGCCTAAGATGTGGGCTCTCTAGGCTAATTGGTGTTAACGTATGTAGATAGTATGCGGTTTGCCAGCATAAATGGGCAATCTGTAATACACTGTCAGACATAATGTATTGCAGATTGCAGAACTTTGACTGACTCCATGGCAGTATTAAAGTTAAATGCAAGAACAGTCTCTGTGGGTGGGACACAATGGACCTAGGTTGCACCCTATTCCCTATACAGTGACGGAAATAAGTATTTGACCCCTCTACAAAACATTACTTAGTACTTGGTGGCAAAACCCTTGTTGGCAATCACAGAAGTCAGCCGTTTCTTGTAGTTGGCCACCAGGTTTGCACACATCTCAGGAGGGATTTTGTCCCATCTTCTCCAAGTCATTAAGGTTTCGAGCCTGATGTTTGGCAACTCAAACCTTCAGCTCCCTCCACAGATTTTCTATGGGATTAAGATCTGGAGACTGGCTAGGTCACTCCAGGACCTTAATGTGCTTCTTCTTGAGCCACTCTTTTGTTGCCTTGGCCATGTGTTTTGGGTCATTGTCATGCTGGAATACCCATCCACGACCCATTTTCAATGCCCTGGCTGAGGGAAGGAGGTTCTCACCCAAGATTTGACGGTACATGGCCCTGTCCATCGTCCCTTTGATGCGGTGAAGTTGTCCTGTCCCCTTAGCAGAAAAACACCCCCAAAGCATAATGTTTCCACCTCCATGTTTGACGGTGGGGATGGTGTTCTTGGGGTCATAGGCAGCATTTCTCCTCCTCCAAACACGGCGAGTTGAGTTGATGCCAAAGAGCTCGATTTTGTTCTCATCTGACCACAACACTTTCACCCAGTTCTCCTCTGAATCATTCAGATGTTCATTGGCAAACTTCACACAGCCCTGTATATGTGCTTTCTTGAGCAGGGGGCCCTTGCGGGTGCTGCAGGATTTCAGTCCTTCACGGCGTAGTGTGTTACCAATTGTTTTCTTGGTGACTATGGTCCCAGCTGCCTTGAGATCATTGACAAGATCCTCCCGTGTAGGTCTGGGCTGATTCCTCACCGTTCTCATGATCATTGCAACTCCACGAGGTGAGATCTTGCATGGAGCCCCAGGCCGAGGGAGATTGACAGTTATTTTGTGTTTCTTCAACCAACTGTTGTCACCTTCTCACCAAGCTGCTTGGCGATGGTCTTGTAGCCCATTCCAGCCTTGTGTAGGTCTACAATCTTGTCCCTGACATCCTTGGGGAGCTCTTTGGTCTTGGCCATGGTGGAGAGTTTGGAATCTGATTGATTGATTGCTTCTGTGGACAGGTGTCTTTTATACAGGTAACAAACTGAGATTAGGAGCACTCTCTTTAAGAGTGTGCTCCTAATCTCAGCTCGTTACCTGTATAAAAGACACCTGGGAGCCAGAAATCTTTCTGATTGAGAGGGGGTCAAATACTTATTTCCCTCATAAAAATGCAAATCAATTTATAACATTTTTGACATGTGTTTTTCTGGATTTTTGTTGTTGTTATTCTGTCTCTCACTGTTCAAATAAACCTACCATTAAAATTATAGACTGATCATTTATTTGTCAGTGGGCAAACGTACAAAATCAGCAGGGGATCAAATACTTTTTTCCCTCACTGTATCAAATAGGCTCCGTCCCAAATGCATTCCCTAGCCTATGTACAGTAGTACACTACTTTTGACCAAAGCCCTGGTCAAAAGTAGTGCACTAAATAGGGAAACGGATGCCTTTTTGGGACATATCCTTAATATCTGTTTCCCCTCTGTTCCCCTGTCCAGCCGTGCCGTACCCTCCCCAGCAGCATCTGTCTATGAAGGAGCTGTTTGAGGATGGCAAGCCCAACGCAGAGACGCTCCGCACGCACCTAGTGAAGGAGGGCCGGCTGGAGGAAGAGGTGGCCCTCCGGATCATCAACGACGGAGCCAACATACTGAGACAGGAGAAGTGTATGCTGGAGGTAGAGGCACCCATCACAGGTAAGAGAAGAATAGTACTTTATTAATCCATTTGAGATGGAAATGTGCCTTCTGCTATACCCAACCCCTCCGATATACACATAGCCTATACACATTTTTTAAATTTTAGTCATTTAGCAGACACACATTAGGTTGGAAAGAAGGCACTTGGTCCCCTTTTTTGTTGTTACTGTATGTGATCAGCTGGTGACTTGAAACCCTTTCTTTCACTGATTTACACAAGAGGATAGCGTTGAGTACACATCACAGCATACCACAACACAGTTGTGTACACGCCCTCCCTTTACCTGAGGAGAAGGAACTTACCTGCTGCTCCTAAGGCTGTCAGTCAGTCACCTGGCCTCCAGTAACTACTTCAAAGAGATCAAATGCAAATGGGCACGTTTAGCCCGTCATTAGTTGTGTTTAGCTTGTGAAGCCTGACCTTTGCAGTTTGCCTAAAGCAACATCCGCCTTTAGGAAGTTAGTTTTAACACTGAGGTCTTATGGATTTAGGCCACATATACATCATGCCATTTGGGGAGGCAGGTAGCCTAGCAGTTAAGAGCGTTTGGCCAGTAACTGAAAGGTCACTGGTTCGAATCCCCGAGCCGACTAGGTGAGAAATCTGTCAGTGCCGTTAAGCAAGGCACTTAACCTTAATTGTTCCTGTAAGTTGCTCTGGATAAGAGTTTTTGAATAACAAAAATGTAAATGTCATCTAGGTCATATGGATTTGAATATAGTTATTTTGCTGACGACACCACGGTTGTAGGCCTGATAACCAACAATGACGAGTTGGCTTATAGGGAGGAGGTAAGTGAACTGGCATTGTGGTGCCAGGACAACAACCTCTCCCTCAATGTCGGCAAAACAAAGGAGTTGATTGTTGACTTCAGGAAGCAGAGGAGGGAACATGCCCCGATCCACATCAACGGGATTGCAGTAGAGAGAGTCAGCAGTTTTAAGTTCCTCGGCGTCCACATCACCCGAGCACTTGTCATGGACCAACAACAACACCACTCTTGTCAAGAGGGCGCAACAGCGTCTCTACTTCCTATGGCGGCTGAAGAAATTAGGCATGCCACCCCGGGTCCTCTCCAAATACTACCGCTGCACCATTGAGAGCATCCTGACTGGTTGCATCACGGCCTGGTACGGGAATTGCTCCATCCACGACCGCAAGGCCCCCCAGCAGGTGGTGAAGACAGCCCAGTACATCACTGGGACCGTGCTCCCACCCATCCAGGACATCTACTCGAAGCAATGCCTGAGGAAGGCCTGCAGCATCAAGGACCCCACACACAAGCTGTTCACTCCCTTAGTCGGGCAGACGGTATTGGAGCATGAGGTCTGATACCAACATGCTCAGAGACAGTTTCGATCTACAATCAGACTGCTGAACACTTGAACTGGACTGACCACCTGCTCTGATTCTCCGCACCTTAGCGCGCACACACACACACACTTATTCATTCATGCTACCAGACAAATACTGCAAAATGTAAATACTTGCCCCCAATTCCCCCTTTCCCAAAAGACATGTAAATATTGGACTATACATTTTGCCTTCCTGTATTATACTTACGCTAAAATGTTTATTCTATTCTACTGAGCCATTTACCAGGGATGAAAACTAGTCACCTTTCAGCAAAATTCGCCATTTTCAATCCAAAATAGGTGACCTAAGTGATTTGTGTAGATCCAATTAGAAAAGTTTGGGCGGGGGGGGCTTTGGATCACTCCTGGCTGTAAGCGAACGAGTGATGCGCGTTTGGAGCAATACTGGCTGCATCCAAGGCTCAGCCAATCGTTCACATAACAACAGAATGCAGCACGCGACTGAAGAGAGAAGAGACAACCAACTTGCTAGTTACAGCATCAGCGCGCGCTAGAAAGACAGCGGATAGTGGAAAGGCAGTTTGCCAGTTACAGCAGCGCGTCTCCTGAACGATAACGAAGAGGTAGGTGAGAAGCCTGACCACGGAGACTGGAGTGGGAAGGTGATGAAGCGTACTTCCTGAGCTGTAACCGAAAAACAACTGGCATTTGGAAAGTTTGAGTTGAAGGAGTTCAATGTGTCAAATCGGAGGGCCTGTTGTCTGGACCTATGGCAGTCTCTATGGGGGTGCCACAGGGTTCAATTATTGGGCCGACTCTTTTCTCCGTGTATATCAATGATGTCGCTCTTGCTGCTGGTGACTCTCAGATCCACCTCTACGCAGACGACACCATTTTGTATACATCTGGCCCTTCACTGGACACTGTGTTAACAAACCTCCAAACGAGCTTCAATGCCATACAATACTCCTTCCGTAGCCTCCAACTGCTCTTAAACACTAGTAAAACTAAATGCATGCTCTTCAATCGAACGCTGCTGGCACCCGCCCACCCGACTAGAATCAATACTCTCGACGGGTCTGACCTAGAGTATGTGGACAACTACAAATACCTAGGTGTCTGGTTAGACTGTAAACTCTCCTTCCAGACTCAAATTAAGAATCTCCAATCCAAAGTTAAATCTAGAATTGGCTTCCTATTTCGCAACAAAGCCTCCTTCACTCATGCTGCCAAACATGCCCTCGTAAAACTGACTATCCTACCGATCCTTGACTTCGGCGATGTCATTTACAAAATAGCCTCCAACACTCTACTCAGCAAATTGGATGTAGTCTCAGTCACAGTGCCATCCGTTTTGTCTCCAAAGCCCCATACACTACACACCACTGTGACCTGTACGCTCTTGTTGGCTGGTCCTCACTACATATTCGTCGCCAAACCCACTGGCTCCAGGCCATCTATAAATCACTGCTAGGCAAATCCCTGCCTTATCTTAGCTCATTGGTCACCATAGCAACACCCACCCGTAGTATGCGCTCCAGCAGGTATATCTCACTGGTCATCCCCAAAGCCAACACCTCCTTTGTCCGCCATTCCTTCCAGTTCTCTGCTGCCAATGACTGGAACGAATTGCAAAAATCTCTGAAGCTGGAGACTCTTATCTCCCTCACTAACTTTAAGCATCAGTTGTCAGAGCACCTTACCGATCACTGCACCTGTACACAGCCCATCTGAAATTAGCCCACCCAACTACCTCATCCCTATATTGTTATTTATTTTGCTCATTTGCACCCCAGTATCTCTATTTGCACATCATCTCTTGCACATCTATCATTCCAATGTTAATACTAATTGTAATTATTTTGCACTATAGCCTATTTATTGCCTTACCTCCATAACTTGCTACATTTGCACACACTGGATATTTATTTTCTGTTGTATTTTTGACTTTATGTTTTGTTTTACCCCATATGTAACTTTGTGTTGTTGTTTTTATCGCACTGCTTTGCTTTATCTTGGCCAGGTCGCAGTTGTAAATGAGAACTTGTTCTCAACTGGGTTACCTGGTTAAATAAAGGTGAAATATATATATATATTTTTTTTTTTAAGGAGAAAGTGTGGTGGAACAAGTATTGTTAGCATTGTTAAGTATCTTGCTAGCTGGATCAAATTCTCCGTTAGCTAGCCAGAGAAATGTTGAGCAACATTAGCCAACTTAACTGATCAAATAAGTGAGTTTATGGTGTGAAAATTAGCTGGCTAATAGTCAGACAGCTAACGTTACAACATCAGATGAGCTAACGTTAGTAACCTAACCAATTCACTATAGTATTAACTGGTATACGACTCCTTACCGTTCCTCAAGTTATAACGCGTTAGTTGCTTACTGGACCCTGGAAATCTGTGTGAAATGTTAACTAGCTAACGAACTAACTACTATCTGTGAACTAATGTTTTCCCTCTACAGTATGTGGTTAAATTTTAGAATGAGTGAATCAGGTGAAAATGAGGCGTTGCTTGTTAAACAAGTGGTTTCAGGGATCAGGTGTAGCTGGAGCTGGCTTAAGCTGGATGCCAGAGGTGAAAGGAAGACCACACAATTTCTTTCTCACTTTTTCAATACGGTGGATAAAAAGTGTTATGCCAGGTGTACTCTCTGCCTGAAAGAGATCAGGTATGCCAACAAAGGGTATCATGCTCTGCTGGCACATTGGAGAACAGATGTCCACAGGCAGAAAGTGTACAATGTAGTGCAATGTAGCCCAAATATATTTATTTTGTTGTGTTGAATTTGACAGTAACACTTGTGTGTGAGTGAGGGGGGATTATTAAATGTTTTACTAAGTGAACGTTATTTTTGCACCCATGTAGTCTTGTGCACTTGATTAATGTCTACTATAGTGGCCGCTATAATAGAGCAACAATAGAATGCCTGTTTGTTTCATTGTATTTCTACTTGGAAGATGTTTTTTTCCCAAGTGCAATATATAGATGTGGGTGGTCACAAGCGTTCTATTATAAAGGCTGTCGTGGCTAACTGCAATATTAATGTACTGGTTTTTCTCTGGACTTGAGTGTCATTTGCAGTAAAGTCTAGGCACCAAATAATAATGGATTGCTTTCTTTACATTTTTTTGCGGGGAGTTAGGTTCACATTAACCACTTTCTATTTTACACACAGAGACTGATCATGTAGATGATATTATTTGTTGTTAAATTAGTTAACCTGCATTTCCCCCAAGCAGGGATTTTTTTGCATGTTTCAATGCAAAAACAAGTGTCACCTTTTTGGGCCCTCACCAGTTTGCATCCCTGATTTTACTTTGTTTGTACAATCTTTTATTTATTTCTTATTGTTGTTTCATTGTTGAAGTAACCTGCAAGTAAGCAGTTCCTTGGACGGTGTATACCATTTGTATCCCGTTCATACCACTCATAAAACTTGAAACTCTCCTAGGCTGGTGGAACCAGCCTGATCGCTCCATTCACCATTGTTTTACTGCACGTATCAAGTGAAATTGAATGGTGAGAACACAGGGATCGGACTGGTTCCATCAAGCTGATCTGCTCCCTCTAGCCTACACACATGCTGAGTGAGTGAGGATAGTACATGCACCTCTCTCTTTCTCTGGCACCCAGCAAACAAACATTCATACAGTGCCATGGAATAGTGCCCAACCATGGCCAGAGAACACAGTACATGCCTGGGCACTATGCCATGGTACCACACCACTGTTCACTGCATCTGTTGACAGAAGGTATATTGGTGTGGACCCATTTTACTGGCCTGAGTTATCGGTGTCATCAAATGCCTTTGAACTGAACTCCCAGTTTCACACAGCTGTCCTTACTGTCCTGGTCCAGCTTAGTCTATCTCTTCTGCACCCTGCTAGTGCTCACACACAGGCTTGTTATTCTGATTCACTTCCATCAGCCTCAATCACATGCGTATAGGCCTACATTTCTTCCCTGTACATTAATAGACAGAATTAGGTAACTCTCTGAAATTACTCTCACTCTTGTGCATATCAAAGTATTTTCATGTCAGACCATGTATCTCGTATTAGATGATAATAACCTATTGTTTCCTTCCCTAACAGTGTTGTTTGTTTGTCCTCAGTGTGTGGAGATGTCCATGGCCAGTTCTTTGACCTAATGAAGCTGTTTGAAGTGGGAGGCTCACCCAGCAACACACGTTATCTGTTCCTCGGAGACTATGTAGACCGAGGCTACTTCAGTATTGAGGTGAGTCTACCCTACTGACCCAATTCCCTCTCTCCTTGAGTCCGCCAATGAAGAAGGAGAATCTGAATTGGGGTGATGGGGGAGGAGTGAATACACATTTGGGAATCGTTGGAGGATCAGGGTTAACGACTGCTTGGTGAGTCTATTCCAGAGCACCCAAAATGAGAGGGTGAACGCGATTGGCCTTATTTAGATCCTGCTGCTGTAGGAAATTCCCTGTGTTGCGTTTGAAGGCGAGCAGAGCGGCAGAGGTAGCTATATAACATGGTAATGTGTGTCTGGCCTTGCTGGACTGGTGTGCCGTGTTTAGTTAAGACACCTCTCCCTCTCTGTCTCTGTCTCTCTCTGTCGTCTGTCTGTCTGTCTGTATTTACCTCAAGCCCAGTGAGGGACACCCGCTCTGCTGTGCTCTCACATGGAATGATGTAATGTCTGAAAGTGGCTTAGGGTCAAGTTTGCTAAGTCTATTCTTACATCACATAGTCAAAACCTTAATAATAGCTGCCATTTTGGTTTATGGTCATACGTTTGTGCCTCTTCCCGAGACGGAGCATGTGAATTGGGGTCAGTGTTCCCTACTTAGTTAGCTAGATTATTTGGGTAAACTGGGTGTGTAGACCACAGAAATGGCCTACAGTGCCTTAAGAAAGTATTCACATCCATTGACATTTTGCTGTTACAAAGTGGGATTAAAATGGATTTAATTGTCATTTTTTGTCAACGATTTACACAAAATACTCTAATTTGAAACTGGAAGAAAAAGTATTGATAAGTATTCAACCCACTGAATTAATCAATACATCTTATAATCACCTTTGGCAGCGATTTACAGCTGTGAGTCTTTCTGGGTAAGTCTCTAAGAGCTTTGCACACCTGGATTGTACAATATTTGCATTTAGTTTGGATCCCCATTAGCTGCTGCCAAGGCAGCAGCTACTCTTCCTGGGGTACAGCAAAATTAAGGCAGTTATATACAGTTAAAAAAACATTAAATTTCACAACAGAGTTCACAACTCATTAAGTGTGTGCCCTCAGGCCACTACTCTACTACCACATATCTACAACACAAAATCCATGTGTACGTGTGTGTATAGTGCGTATGTTATTGTCTGTGTATGCGTGTGCCTGTGTGTGTGTTTCTTCACAGTCCCCACTGTTCCATAAGGTGTATTTGTATCTGTTTTTTTAAAAACAGATTTTACTGCTTGCATGAATTACTTGATGTGGAATAGAGTTCCATGTAGTCATGGCTCTATGTAGTACTGTGCGCCTCCCATAGTCTGTTCTGGTCTTCGGGACTGTGAAGAAACCTCTGGTGGTATGTCATGTGAGGTATGCATGGGTGTCTGAGCTGTGTGCTAGTAGTTTAAACAGACAGCTCGGTACATTCAACATGTCAATACTTCTCACAAATACCAGTAGTGATGAAGTCAATCTCTCCTCTACTTTGAGCCAGGAGTTATTGACATTAATAATATCAATATTAGCTCTCTGTGTACATTTAAGTCCCTATTTGGGGCACCTGACCACACGACTGGACAGTAGTCCAGATGCGACAAAACTAGGGCCTGTAGGACCTGCCTTGTTGATAGCGTTGTTAAAAGGCAGAGGAGCGCTTTATTATGGACATACTTCTCCCCATCTTAGCTACTGTTGCATCAATATGTTTTGACCATGACTGTTTACAATCCAGGGTTACTCCAAGCAGTTTATTTTCCTCAATGTGCTACATTTCCACATTATTCATAAAAATATTTAGTTTAGGGTTTAGTGAATGATTTGTCCCAAATACAATACTTTTAGTTTGTGAAATTTTTAGGACAAAGTAAATTCTTGCCACCCATTCTGAAACTGACTGCAGCTCGTTCTTAAGTGTTGCAGTGATTTCACTTGCTGTGGCAGCTGACATGTATAGTGTGGAGTTATCAGCATACATGGGCTTTACTCCGAGCCAGTGGCAGGTCATTAGTAAAATTGAAAAAAGTAAGCAGCCTAGACAGCTGCCCTGGGGAATGCCTGACTCTACTTGGATTGTGTTGTAGAGGCTTCCATTAAAGAACACCTTCTGTGTTCTGTTTAGACAGGTAACTCTCAATCCACAATATAGGAGGGGATGTAAAGCCATAACAAGTTGTTCCAGCAGCAGATTATGATCGACAATGTCAAAAGCTGCACTGAAGTCTAATAAAACAACTCCCACAACCTTTTTATTATACATTTCTCTCAGCCAATCATCAGTCATTTCTCTAAGTGCCATACATGTTGAATGCCTTTCCCTATAAGCGTGCTAAAAATCTGTTGTTAATTTGTTTACTGTGAAATAGCATTGTATCTGGTCAAACACAATGTTTTCCAAAAGTTTACTAAGGGTTGGTAACAGGCTGATTGGTCGACTGTTTGAGCTAGTAAAGGGTGCTTTGCTATTCTTGGGTAGCGGAATGACTTTTGCTTCCCTCCAGGCCTGAGGGCACACACTTTCCTGTAGGCTTAGATTGAAGACTATCACCCTCTGTAATTTTCCATCCAAGTGGTCAGACCCAGGAGGCTTGTCATTGTTGATAGACAACAATCATTTTTTCACCTCTTCCACACTCACTCTACGGAATTCAAAATTACAATGCTTGTCTTTCATAATTTGGTCAGTTATGCATGGATGTGTAGGTTAAGAATTTGTCATGCGTAAATTTGCTAATCTTGCCAATGAAAAAAATAATTATGGCATTATCAGTGGGTTTTGTGATGAATGAGCCATCTGATTCAGTGAATGATGGAGCCTAGTTCACCCTTTTGCCCAAAATTTCATTTAAGGTGCTCCAAAGCTTTTTATTATTATTCTTATATCCTTTTTTTGTTCAGTTTAGTCACATGCTTTCTCAATTTACAGTACGTTTGCGAATCGCCTGTGCAACCAGACTTATTTGCCATTCCTTTTGCCTCATCCCTCTCAATCATAACAATCGACAGGGTTTTAACAGCTTTTACAGTCATTTTCTTAATAGATGCATGCTTGTTTGTAACTGGAATAAGCAATTTCCTAAATGTGACCCGTTTCAGGAAACTAGGCGTATGTCGCGGATCACTGCTTCACAGGAGAGCCATTTGAACGTAAACTTTCATTTTTTAATCAAAATGCGTTTTTTGGCAGAAATGCCTTCTCGAACACGTGAACTTCCATGTGCCTTAATAACAGACTTGTATGCCATCTGTAAAATATGAATAAAATTGTTAAATTACGAGCCTAGTTGGTTTAGCCAAAGAAAAAGACAGCAACCTTCCCGCTAGCCATGATTGGCTGAGATAATGAGTGGGCTGGACAGGCTGAGAGATGAGTTTGGGTTGGTCTGCCATATACAGTTGAAATCGGAAGTTTACATACACTTTTGCCAAATACATTTAAACTCAGTTTTTCACAATTCCTGACATTTAATCCTAGTAAACATTTCCTGTCTTAGGTCAGTTAGGATCACCACTTTATTTTAAGAATGTAAAATGTCAGAATAATAGTAGTGATATATTTCAGCTTTTATTCCTTTCATCACATTCCCAGTGGGTCAGAAGTTTACATACACTCAATTAGTATTTGGTAGCATTGCCTTAAAATTGTTTAACTTGGGTAAAACGTTTCGGGTAGCCTTCCACAAGCTTCCCACAAAAAGTTGGGTGAATTTTGGCCCATTCCTCCTGACAGACATGGTGTAACTGAGTCAGTTTGTTGGCCTCCTTGCTCGCACACGCTTTTTCAGTTCTGCCCACACATTTTCTATAGGATTGAGGTCAGGGCTTTGTGATGGCCACTCCAACACCTTGACTTTGTTTTCCTTAAGCCATTTTGCCACAACTTTGGAAGCAGGCTTGGGGTCATTGTTCATTTGGAAGACCCATTTGCGACCAAGCTTTAACTTCCTGACTGATGTCTTGAGATGTTGCTTCAATATATCCACATAATTTGCCATCTATTTTGTAAAGTGCACCAGTCCCTCCTGCAGCAAAGCATCCCCACAGCATGATGCTGCCAACCCCGTGCTTCACGGTTGGGATGGTGTTCTTCGGCTTGCAAGCCACCCCCTTTTTCCAAACAGTTCTATTTTTGCTCCAAAAAGTATGATCTTTGTCCCCATGTGCAGTTGCAAACCGTAGTCTGGCTTGTTTATGGCGGTTTTGGAGCATTGGCTTCTTCCTTGCTGAGCGGCCTTTCAGGTTATGTCGATATAGGACTCTTTACTGTGGCTATAGATACTTTTGTACCTGTTTCCTCCAGCATCTTCACAAGGTCCTTTGCTGTTGTTCTGGGATTGATTTGCACTTTTCGCACCAAAGTACATTCATCTCTAGGAGACAGAATGCGTCTCCTTCCTGAGCGGTATGACGGCTGCGTGGTCCCATGGTGTTTATACTTGCGTACTGTTGTTTGTACAGATGAACGTGGTACCTTCAGGCGTTTGGAAATTGCTCCCAAGGATGAACCAGACTTGTGGAGGTCTACAATTTATTTTCTGAGGTCTTGGCTGATTTCTTTTGATTTTCCCATGATGTCAAGCAAAGGGGCACTGAGTTTGAAGGTAGGCCTTGAAATACATCCACAGGTACACCTCCAATTGACGCAAATGATGTCAATTAGCCTATCAGAAGCTTCTAAAGCCATGACATCATTTTCTGAAAATTTCCAAGCTGTTTAAAGGCACAGTCAACATAGTGTATGTAAGCCTCTGACCCACTGGAATTGTGATACAGTGAATTATAAGTGAAATAATCTGTCTGTAAACAATTGTTGGAAAAATTACTTGTGTCATGCACAAAGTAGATGTCCTTACCGACTTGCCAAAACTATAGTTTGTTAACAAGAACATTTGTGGAGTGGTTGAAAAACAAGTTTTAATGACTCCAACCTACAGTGAGGGGAAAAAAGTATTTGATCCCCTGCTGATTTTGAACGTTTGCCCACTGACAAAGAAATGATCAGTCTATAATTTTAATGGTAGGTTTATTTGAACAGTGAGAGACAGAATAACAACAAAAAAATCCAGAAAAACGCGTGTCAAAAATGTTATAAATTGATTTGCATTTTAATGAGGGAAATAAGTATTTGACCCCTCTGCAAAACATGACTTAGTACTTGGTGGCAAAACCCTTGTTGGCAATCACAGAGGTCAGATGTTTCTTGTAGTTGGCCACCAGGTTTGCACACAACTCAGGAGGGATTTTGTCCCAGTCCTCTTTGCAGATCTTTTCCGAGTCATTAAGGTTTCGAGGCTGACGTTTGGCAACTCGAACCTTCAGCTCCCTCCACAGATTTTCTATGGGATTAAGGTCTGGAGACTGGCTAGGCCACTCCAGGACCTTAATGTGCTTCTTCTTGAGCCACTCCTTTGTTGCCTTGGCCGTGTGTTTTGGGTCATTGTCATGCTGGAATACCCATCCACGACCCATTTTCAATGCCCTGGCTGAGGGAAGGAGGTTCTCACCCAAGATTTGACGGTACATGGCCCCGTCCATCGTCCCTTTGATGCGGTGAAGTTGTCCTGTCTCCTTAGCAGAAAAACACCCCCAAAAGCATATGTTTCCACCTCCATGTTTGACGGTGGGGATGGTGTTCTTGGGGTCATAGGCAGCATTCCTCCTCCTCCAAACACGGCGAGTTGAGTTGGTGCCAAAGAGCTCGATTTTGGTCTCATCTGACCACAACACTTTCACCCAGTTCTCCTCTGAATCATTCAGATGTTCATTGGCAAGCTTCAGACGGGCCTGTATATGTGCTTTCTTGAGCAGGTGGACCTTGCGGGCGCTGCAGGATTTCAGTCCTTCACGGCGTAGTGTGTTACCAATTGTTTTCTTGGTGACTATGGTCCCAGCTGCCTTGAGATCATTGACAAGATCCTCCTGTGTAGTTCTGGGCTGATTCCTCACCGTTCTTATGATCATTGCAACTCCACGAGGTGAGATCTTGCATGGAGCCCCAGGCCGAGGGAGATTGACAGTTATTTTGTGTTTCTTCCATTTGCGAATAATCGCATCAACTGTTGTCACCTTCTCACCAAGCTGCTTGGCGATGGTCTTGTAGCCCATTCCAGCCTTGTGTAGGTCTACAATCTTTTCCCTGACATCCTTGGAGAGCTCTTTGGTCTTGGCCATGGTGGAGAGTTTGGAATCTGATTGAGTGATTGCTTCTGTGGACAGGTGTCTTTTTAGTACAGGTAACAAGCTAAGATTAGGAGCACTCCCTTTAAGAGTGAAATACTTATTTCCCTTATTAAAAATGCAAATCAATTTATAACATTTTTGACATGCGTTCTTCTGGATTTTTTTGTTGTTATTCTGTCTCTAACTGTTCAAATAAACCTACCATTAAAATTATAGACTGATAATTTCTTTGTCAGTGGGCAAACGTACAAAATCAGCAGGGGATCAAATACTTTTTTCCCTCACTGTAAGTGAGATTAAGAGGGTGTGAACAATGCTGAATGGGTGTAGCCAAAGAAGGGCTCTCCAGTAGTAGTACCAAAAGATTCAAAGGCCATTTATCAACTTTCAAAGCAAAATTACTTTCCCATTGTTCCTCAACTGTAGTGTATGATATACAATTTAGTAGCTTAGTGTCTACTTTTATCCAATGTAGAAAACACAATTTCAAATATTGCTACATAAGACCTATTTGAGCCGGTCGATCACAAATGTGTCAAGTGCAATGTCTGGTTGCTCCTCATTACACACCACAGACCAGCAAATATTATTTACATCTTCAACATAGGAATCACTGCGAAACCTCTTGTATGACCTCTTATACACTATATTAGGCCCAGCCTTTGTAACTTGGGTTTTCCTAGATATGGTTACTATGATCTCTACATCTGATGGATTTAGATACTGCTTTAGAGCAGATTTATGCAGCATTAGTAAAGATGTGATGAATACATATGGATGATTTCATTCCTGTGCTGTTTGTAAATACCCTGGTAGGTTGACTGAACCTGAACCAGGTTGCAGGCATTGGTTACAGTTTAAAGCTTTTTCTTGAGTGGGCAGCTTGATGAAAGCCAGTCAATATTTAGGTCACCCAGAGAATATACCTTTCTGATATCACATACATTATCAAGCATTGCACACATAACATCCAGATACTGACTGTTAGCACTTGGTGGTCTATAGCAGCTTCCCACAAGAATGGGCTTTAGGTGAGGCAGGTGAACCTTTAGCCATATTACTTCAACAGCATTTGACATGAGATCCCCTCAAAGCTTTGCAGGAATATGATTCTGAACATAAACGGCAACACCTCCACCATTGGCATTCATGTCTCTTCTGAAGATGTTGAAACCATTTATGACATTTACATTTTACATTTTAGTCATTTAGCAGACGCTCTTATCCAGAGCTACTTACAGTTAGTGAGTGCATACATTTTCATACTGTGGAGTTGCTACCACTGTATGGTCAAAGGTATTATCTAAGTGAGTTTCAGAGATAGTCAGTATATGAATGTTATCTGTTACTAGCAAGGTATCGATTTCATGAACCTTGTTTCTTAGGCTTCAAATGTTAATGTGGGCTATTTTTAGCACGTTTCTGGGATTCTTGACGGTTTTTATTGCTTTACTGGGAGGCTTATCAGAGGTAGACATGACAGTGATATTTATGTTTGAGCTGATAGTGCAGGGTGAGCTGCACACAGTGGACAGCCTACTAGGGCAAACCACCTCAGTGCTAACAGTATAACTCAGGTTCATAGGTGCAACAATAGCAGTAGGATTGACAGAGGCATTCAAGGGAGTTAGGTTACTTACTTTGTGACTGCCAATGCCCCTGGGACAATGTACATTTGCAGCAGCATTACGACCACTCAGCGACACAATGGTAGACATGTTAAAGTCAGGAACATTCAATGTTGTCTTGCTAAGCATCTCCAGTGTATATTTGGCCTTATTTTAGGTTGTTGACCTGCTGAAAGGTGAATTTGCCTACCTGTGTCTGTTGGAAAGCAGACTGAACAAGGTTTTCCTCTAGGATTTTGCCTGTGCTTAACGCTATTCCATTTTTTTAATCATCAAAATCTGATGACAAACACACCCATAGCATGATGCAGCCACCACCATGCTTGACATTTTGAAAATTGGTACTCAGTGTTGTGTTGTATTTGCCCCAAACATAACACTTTGTGTTCAGGACATAAAGTAAATTTCTTTGCCACATTTTTTGCAGTTTTACTTTAGTGCCTTATTGCAAACAGGATGCATGTTTTGGAATATTTTTTATTCTGTACAAGCTTCCTTATTTTCACTCTGTCAGTTAGGTTAGTATTGTGGAGTATCTACAATGTTGTTAGGAAGGATGCCAGTATCTTTGTAGTGACTGGGTGTATTGATACACCATCCAAAGTGTAATTAATAACTTCACCATGCTCAGAGGGATATCGAATGTCTGCTTTTTTAATTTTTTTACGTATCTACCAATCGGTGCTCTTCTTTGCGAAGCATTGGAAAACCTCCTTGGTCTTTGTGGTTCCCTGCTCTGCTGAGGGACCTTACAGATAATTGTATGTGTGGGGTACAGAGATGTTTTAACATGACAAAATAATTTTTAACACTATGTAACTTATTATGTAATTTATAGTCCATGTAACTTATGTGAATTGTTAAGCAAATGTTTACTCCTGAACTTATTTAGGCTTGCCATAACAAAGGGGTTGACTCAAGACATTTCAGCTTTGAATTCTTTATTAATTTGTGAAAACATAATTCCACTTTGACATTATGGGGTATTGTGTGTAGGCCAGTGATCCATTTTAAATTAAGGCTGTAACAACAAAATGTGGAAAAAGTCAAGGGGTGTGAATACTTCCTGAAGGCACTGTAGATTATATTTCTATGGTATAGACCAGGGGTTCTCAAGCTTTTTCAGTCAGGTCCCCCTTCCAGCATTTGGGAACATCCCTCGCCCCCCCCTGGTGGTGCCACGTCTATTTCTATGGGCACAAGCACTGTTCATGACACAAACTGTTCATACCCCTCTTGTTGGTGGAGAGAATTTTGCAGGTTTAAAGCTTATTACCTGAAATTTGACACATTTTGTCATGGGGTGCAGAGAAATGTTGCAGTTTTAAAGCTAATTTTCTTGCAATTCTATACATTTTGCCATGGCTGTGTATTCAAATCAAATTATATTAGTCACATACACATATTTAGCAGATGTTATTGCAGGTGTAGCGAAATATTTGTGTTCCTAGCTCCAACAGTGCAGTAGTATCTAACAATCCACAACAATACACACATCTAAAAGTGAAAGAATAGAATTAAGAAATATATAAATATTAGAACGAGCAATGTCGGAGTGGCATTGACTAAAATACAGTAGAATAGGATACAGTATATACATATGAAATGAGTAAAGCAGTATGTAAACATTATTAAAGTGACCAGTGATTCCATGACTTTTTTTCTCCCCAATTTCGTGATATCCAATTGGTAGTTACAGTGTTGTCCCATCGCTGCAACTCCCGTACAGACTCGGGAGAGGCGAAGGTCGAGAGCCATGCGTCCTCCGAACACGACCCTGCCAAGCCGCACTGCTTCTTGACACACTGCTCGCTTAACCCGGAAGCCAGTCGCTCCAATGTGTCGGAGGAAACAAGTGATTCCATGTCTATGTACAGTGGGGAGAACAAGTATTTGATACACTGCCGATTTTGCAGGTTTTCCTACTTACAAAGCATGTAGAGGTCTGTAATTTTTATCATAGGTACACTTCAACTGTGAGAGACGGAATCTAAAACAAAAATCCAGAAAATCACATTGTATGATTTTTAAGTAATTCATTTGCATTTTATTGCATGACATAAGTATTTGATCACCTACCAACCAGTAAGAATTCCGGCTCTCACAGACCTGTTAGTTTTTCTTTAAGAAGCCCTCCTGTTCTCCACTCATTACCTGTATTAACTGCACCTGTTTGAACTCGTTACCTGTATAAAAGACACCTGTCCACACACTTAATCAAACAGACTCCAACCTCTCCACAATGGCCAAGACCAGAGAGCTGTGTAAGGACATCAGGGATAAAATTGTAGACCTGCACAAGGCTGGGATGGGCTACAGGACAATAGGCAAGCAGCTTGGTGAGAAGGCAACAACTGTTGCCGCAATTATTAGAAAATGGAAGAAGTTCAAGATGACGGTCAATCACCCTCGGTCTGGGGCTCCATGCAAGATCTCACCTCGTGGGGCATCAATGATCATGAGGAAGTTGAGGGATCAGCCCAGAACTAAACGGCAGGACCTGGTCAATGACCTGAAGAGAGCTGGGACCACAGTCTCAAAGAAAACCATTAGTAACACACTACGCCGTCATGGCTTAAAATCCTGCAAAAAAAAAATAGAGTGTTTTGGTCTAAACTCCACTCGCCGTGTTTGGAGGAAGAAGAAGGATGAGTACAACCCCAAGAACACCATCCCAACCATGAAGCATGGAGGTGGAAACATCATTCTTTGGGGATGCTTTTCTGCAAAGGGGACAGGACGACTGCACCGTATTGAGGGGAGGATGGATGGGGCCATGTATCGCGAGATCTTGGCCAACAACCTCCTTCCCTCAGTAAGAGCATTGAAGATGGGGTCGTGGCTGGGTCTTCCAGCATGACAACGACCCGAAACACGAGCCAGGGCAACTAAGGAGTGGCTCCGTAAGAAGCATCTCAAGGTCCTGGAGTGGCCTAGCCAGTCTCCAGACCTGAACCCAATAGAAAATCTTTGGAGGGAGCTGAAAGTCCGTATTGCCCAGCGACAGCCCTGAAACCTGAAGGATCTGGAGAAGGTCTGTATGGAGGAGTGGGCCAAAAACCCTGCTGCAGTGTGTGCAAACCTGGTCAAGACCTACAGGAAACGTATGATCTCTGTAATTGCAAACAAAGGTTTCTGTACCAAATATTAAGTTCTGCTTTTCTGATCTATCAAATACTTATGTCATGCAATAAAATACAAATTAATTACTTAAAAATCATACAATGTGATTTTCTGGATTTTCCGTCTCTCACAGTTGAAGTGTACCTATGATAAAAATTACAGACCTCTACATGCTTTGTAAGTAGGAAAACCTGCAAAATCTGCAGTGTATCAAATACTTGTTCTCCCCACTGTATATAGGGCAGCAGCCTCTAAGGTGGAGGGTTGAGTAACCGGGTGGTAGCCGGCTAGTGATGGCTATTTAACAGTCTAATGGCCTTGAGATAGAAGCTGTTTTTTAGTCTCTCGGTCCCAGCTTTGATGCACCTGTACTGACCTTGCCTTCTGGATGATAGTTAGGTAACAGGCCGTGGCTCTATTGGGGCGGCATGCAAATTGAAGTGAGTCTAGGGTGTCAGGTAAGGTAGAGGTCATATGATCCTTAACTAGCCTCTCAAAGCACTTAATGATGACAGAAGTGAGTGCTACGGGGCGATAGTCATTTAGTTCAGTTACCTTTGCTTTCCTGGGTACAGGAACAATGGTGGACATCTTGAAGCAAGTGAGGAAAGCAGACTTTGATAGGGAGAGATTGAATATGTCCATAAACACTCCGGTCAGCTGGTCTGCACATGCTCTGAGGACGCGGGCCGTCTGGGCCGGCAGACTTGCGAGGGTTAACACGCTTAAATGTCTAAATCACGTCGGTCACGGAGAACAAGAGCCCACAGTCCTTGGGAGCGGGCCGCGTCGGTGGCACTGTGTTATCCTCAAAGCGGGCAAAGAAGGTGTTTTAGCTTGTCCGGGAGCAAGACGGCGGTGTCATCGACGTGGCTGATTTTCCCTTTGTAATCCGTGATTGTCTGTAGACCCTGCCACATACGTCCCGTGTCTGAGCCGTTGAATTGCGACTCCACTTTGTCTACTGACATTTTGCCGGTTTGATTGCCTTACGGAGGGAATAACTACACTGTTTGTATTCAACCATATTCCCAGTCACCTTGCCATGGTTAAATGCGGTGGGTCGGGCTTTCAGTTTTGCGCGAATGCTCCCATTTATCCACCGTTTATGGTATGAGTAGGTTTTAATAGTCACAGTGGGAACAACATCCCCTATACACTTCCTGATGAACTCAGTCACAGTGTCCGTGTATACGTCAATGTTATTCTCAGAGGCTACCTGGAACATATCCCAGTCCGTGTGATCAAAACAATCTTGAAGCATGGATTCCGATTGGTCAGACCAGTGTTGAATAGCCCTTAGCACGGGTACTTCCTGTTTTGAGTTTCTACCTATAGGAAGGGAGGAGCAAAATGGAGTTGTGATCTGATTTGCCGAAGGGAGGGCAGGGGAGGGCCTTGTAGGCATCCCGGAAGGGGGAGTAGCAGTGGTCGAGCGTTTTTC
Source organism: Coregonus clupeaformis (assembly GCF_020615455.1). Classification (NCBI taxonomy): domain Eukaryota; kingdom Metazoa; phylum Chordata; class Actinopteri; order Salmoniformes; family Salmonidae; genus Coregonus; species Coregonus clupeaformis. Next base: position 48,610,090 of record NC_059207.1, read on the forward strand.
CAGTGCGAGTACTACAGTCAATGTGTTGATAGAACTTCGTTAGCGTTTTCCTCAAATTTGCTTTGTTAAAATCCCCAGCTACAATAAATGCGGCCTCAGGATATGTGGTTTCCAGTTTTCTCAAAGTCCAGTGTAGTTTCTTGAGGACCGTTGTGGTATCGGCTTGAGGGGGAATATACACGACTGTGACTATAACCGAAGATAATTCTCTTGGGAGGTAATACGATCGGCATTTGATTGTGAGGTATTCTAGGTCGGGTGAACAAAATAACTTGAGTTTCTGTATGTTATCACAATCACACCATGAGTAGTTAATCATAAAATAAACACCACCGTCTTTCTTCTTCCCGGAGAGTTCTTTATTCTTGTCTGCGCGATGTACTGAGAACCCAGCTGGCTGTATTGATGGGGACAGTATATCCGGAGAGAGACATGATTCCGTGAAACAGAGTATGTTAGTCCCTGATGTCTCTCTGGAAGGAGATCCTCGCCCTGAGCTCGTCTACTTTATTGTCCAGAGACTGAACATTAGCGAGTAATATACCCGGAAGCGATGGATGTTGTGCACGCCTCCTGAGTCGGACTAGAAGTCCACTCAGAATACCTCTTCTCTGCCAGCTGCGTCTTGGAGCAGCCTCTGGGATAAGTTCAATTGCCCTGGGGGGTACGAACAAAGGATCCAATTCGGGAAAGTCGTATTCCTGGTCGTAATGCTGGTGAGTTACCTTCACTCTGATATCCAAAAGTTATTTCCGGCTGTATGTAATAACACAAAAAAACAAAATACTGCAAAGTTGCTTAGGAGCTAGAGGCAGAGCTGCCATGTCTGTCGGCGCCATCTTTAGCGTAGCTAAATATCATGTGATATTTGAGTGACTCGGACATTACATTATCTATGAACTAAAAAACCTAGCTAAAAAAACATTAGCTGACATGGGCTAGTTCAGTGGTTCCCAACCTGGGGTTCGCGCCCGCCATAGGGGGTCGCCAGAGTTCACCGGGGGCGCGTGATCTCATTTGCTATGAGGTCAAACATGCATAAAATGTTCCACTATAATTAAATTGTAAAATTAATACATTTGAAAATGGTATTAAAAATCATATTCTTGCAATGCTAAGGCCAATATAAAAAATTATAATAATAATGGCAGAGAAACGTAAAAGCGATAATTCCCCAGAAAAAAATGTGCACGTCAATGACCCGCGCTCAATCAGTTTCAGCTAGCAGCTCGTTTTTCCTGCAGTCAGAGAGCATCACTATTTTATGAATAAAACATTATGTCTAAGAAATGTAAAAGTGCTGATGACTCATCATCAAAAAAGAAAGTAAGGCTATATCTCAAGAGTTATCTTAACTTCGGTTTTATTGAAGGACAGGACATGACTCGGCCAGAATGTGTCATTTGTGGCGAGAAGCTAGCTAATGACAATATGAAGCCAAGCAAAATGCAACGACACCAGGAAACAAAACACCAGGAAACTATTGGTGAAGTTCAGAATTTTTTTGAGAGGAAGAAGCAGTTGGCACTATCAAAAAGATCCACAGACATCAGAAAAGCATTTGAAATAGCAGGCAGTGATTTACACAGAGCCACGGAGGCGTCATTTGAGTGTTCGCTATTAATTGCAAAGGCTAAATAGCCACACAATATTGGAGAGCAGCTAATCAAACCCGCCTGCCTAAAAATTGTAGAGAGGTACTGTGGCCCTCAGGTGGTGGATAAAGTGCGAACCGTCCCACTCTCTGACAACACTGTCAAAGACAGAATTGATCAAATGGCTGGAGATTGTCAAAACCAGCTGCACGAGAAGCTTAGGAATGTTCCCTTTGCCATTCAGTTGGATGAAACAACAACAGTGTCAGACGAATCCGTGCTCATCGTTTATGTGCAATATATTGACGGTGATGACTTAAAACTAGGGCTGTCAAATGATTAAAAATTTTAATCAAATTAATCAGAATTTTCAGTGGATTAATCATGATTAATCACTATTTGCAATTACACCTGAATCCTAACCATTTTTTTTCTGAAATGCATACCAAAAGATAAATAACAGGACACAGATACATAATTTTCATATTATGTCTGTTTATTAACACAGCCAAATAATGGTGTTTTAAATCAAGCTGAAACATACTACACACCATAATATTTGTCTTTGTAATGTTCCATCACTTCCTCTTTGGCATTCCTCTTAACCAGGATGTACAATTTGTGCTCCTGATTGTCCAGGGCTGCGATGACAGCCTCTTTATTTCTGCTCACGCGCTTGACCATTTCCAGCGTCGAATTCCAACGTGTTGGAACATCCTGGATCAATGGCTCTTGCTTCTTTCCCAGGCTGACTTGTTGTGCTTGAAGCTCCGCAGCATTTGCTGGGCTGTGCTTAAAATGACCGACAACTTTGCGAGCCTTGGCCAAAGCATTTACAAAGCCGCTGTCAGCAAGACTCACTGTGACACTTCTCTGCACCATGTGAGCGACACAGTTCATGTGTTCATAGCGTGTAAGTCGAATTGCGGCAACCATGTTGCGTGCACTGTCAGTCCCAATGGTTGTAGTCTTGCCCTCGATGTCCCACTCACGTGCAACAGACAGGAACTGTTCTTTACAAGCCTCCGCAAAATGACGCTCCTCAGTTTTTAATATAGTCAGCGCAAAAGACTTCAGTTCCCACGTGTCACTGATTAAATGTGCAGTTACTCCGAGGTAATTGTTGTTACTCACTGATGTCCAATGGTCTCCTGTCAGGGCGATATGATTTACTTGAGCCAAGACCTCTTTCCTTTTTCGTTTTCATGAGCTCGTGGATTTTCTTCATAACTGTGGCTCTTGACGGTGGCTTATAGAATGAGTCTTGAGACGCCACTTGCAAAACATCAAGGAAACCTGAGTCTTCTACAATGCTAATGGGTCTACAATCCTTTGCAATCCATTTTGCTATTGTGTTGGTCAAATTATCTGAGGTTGATTTTGTTAATTGCCTGCAAACATTCAGCGTGGTCTGGCGCAAACCACTTGCTGAATCTGACGGCCCAGCAAACGCATGTTTGGCGTTGACATGGTACTTCAAGCTTGAACAGCTCCGGTGAAATTGAAACTCCTTCTTACAAATCTTGCAAATAACCTTGTACTTGTTAACTGTACCATCATCATTCTTTTTATATTTGAATCCGTCAATAGGCTCACCTTGCTCCATCTCGCCTCTAGCTCCCAACCACTTTCCTGACCTGAATAATTTGTCACACTAAATAATAAATCAGGTCTCAAAAACCAAGCATATTCTTTTCAACAATAATGAACTAACATCAGATGTTAACCAGCAGCCTCTGCGTGAGGCGTTCTGCTGTCCACTGTTCGTGCTCTTCTTTGCTGTAAACCGATGTCTAGGGCTTGCTTTCATGATTACTGAGCGGAGGTTCTGAGGAAGAAGACCAGGGCTCTGGAAACTCAGTTCTGATCTTGGTTGTTGGTCTCAGCAATCTCAGGGCGTGACGGCGCAACGCAATAAAGGAAAGTTACACAGTGATAAACCTAGACCTCAGGAGTGTCGCTTTGTTGTGTTTGCGCAGCTTCTGCGACTTTCAGAAATCAGTTAGCGGACCTGGGATGCGGCACCTACCGTTTGCAGACCACTGGTGTGAATAATTAACGTGTTTCTCTGCAGTTCGTGGTTTAACATGCTCTCATTTATGACCGTGGGACTGCCTGCGATAATGAAATTCTATGTGATCAGGAAGCTTTGTGCTCCGTAACTACTCATGTTCTTCTCGCTTTGAAATAAAGCGCTCGAATAGTGTTTTTTACGCCTTTGCATTTTGCACGCGAATATCGCGCAGGTTTCTTATGTGGATTCATTCACCATCAGAGCGGCGAAGTTAACAGGTTGATAGTTTGTTTGATAGCGCAAGGCTTCTTCGTTCGTAAGGTAACCATTTCACCTCGAATGATTCAAACAACTCCACAACCCATAGCTCTGGTCAAAGTGTACCCCTACCGTGCATTTGAAATTTCCACCATTCCGCAGCCTTGTGCACATTACTCTATTCAAAAATCTTTAACGTTTCGCGTTTATATCGGCCTCAATAAAACTAAAAACAGAGATACCTTCTTGACATAAGTATTCAGACCCTTATGAGACTCGAAAATTGAGCTCAGGTTCATCCTGTTTCCATTGATCATCCTTGAAATGTTTCACACTGATTGAGTCCACCTGTGGTAAATTCAATTGATTGGACATGATTTGGAAAGGCACACATCTGTCTATATAAAGGTTCCACAGTTGACGGTGCATGTCAGAGCAAAAACCAAGCCATGAGGTCGAAGGAATTGTCCAAAGGGCTCCGAGACAGGATTGTGTCGAGGCACAGATCTGGGGAAGGGTAACAAAATATTTCTGCAGCATTGAAGGTCCCCAAGAAAACAGTGGCCTCCATCATTCAAAAATGGAAGAAGTTTGGAACCACCAAGACTAGTCCTAGAGCTTGCCGCATGGCCAAACTGATCAATCGGGGGAGAAGGGCCTTGGGCAGGGAGGTGGCCAAGAACCCGATGGTCACTCTGACAGAGCTACAGAGGTCCTCTGTGGAGATGGGAGAACCTTCCAGAAGGACAACCATCTCTGCAGCACTCCACCAATCAGGCCTCTATAGTAGCGTGGCCAGAAGGACGCCACTCCTCAGTAAAAGGCACATGACAGCCCGCTTGGAGTTTGCCAAAAGGCACCTAAAGGACTCTCAGACCATGAGAAACAAGATTCTCTGGTCTGATGAAACCAAGATTGAACTCTTTGGCCTGAATGCCAAGTATCATGTCTGGAGGAAACCTGGCACCATCCCTAAGGTGAAGCATGGTGGTGGCAGCATCATGCTGTGGGGATGTTTTTCAGCGGCAAGGACTGGGCGACTAGTCAGGATCGAGGGAAAAATGAATGGAGAAAAGTACAGAGAGATCCTTGATGAAAACCTGCTCCATAGCGTTCAGGACCTCAGACTGGGGCGAAGGTTCACCTTCCAACAGGACAACGACCCTAAGCACACAGCCAAGACAACGCAGGAGTGGCTTCGGGACAAGTCTCTGAATGTCCTTGAGTGGCCCAGCCAGAGCCCGGACTTGAACACAATCCAACATCTCTGGAGAGACCTGAAAATAGCAGCGACGCTCCCCATCCAACCTGACAGTGCTTGAGAGGATCTGCAGAGAAGAATGTGAGAAACTCCCCAAATACAGGTGTGCCATGCTTGTAGCATCATACCCAAGAAGACTAACGGCTGTAATCGCTGCCAAAGGCACCCAACATGGCCTTCGGAAAGTATTCAGACCCCTTGACTTTTTCCACATTTTGTTACGTTACAGCCTTATTCTAAAATGGATTAAGTCGTTTTTTCCCCTCATCAATCTACACAAAATACCCCATAATGACAAAGCAAAAACACGTTTTTAGAAATGTTTGCAAATGTATTACAAATAAAAAATTGAAATATTCCATTTACATAAGTATTCAGACCCTTTACTCAGTACTTTGTTGAAATACCTTTGGCAGCGATTACAGCCTCAAGTCTACTTGGGGATGACACTACAAGCTTGGCACACGTGTATTTGGGGAGTTTCTCCCATCTGTTACCGTGACACCGCAAAAAAAATAAGTTAGTCACACCAGTGCCTTATATTTGCTAAACAACAACAAAAAATGATCTGATGGGCTCTATTTTAAAAATATCACTTTTTTTGTAGAATAACTGCGACTCTATGTTTTCCTCAAGTTGGCACTCGCAAGACAAACTTTTGTTTGGGAAAAATATATTATTTCAATTTTAGTCTGTCATATTCCATTATATTTTACTATAAGTAATATAACGCGTTACTCTGCACAGAAAGTAATTTTGTAACTTAACACATTACTTTGATTGAAAGTAAAAACGAATATGTTATATATGACTCTTATGAAACAAATCCCAACACTGTAGGGCATAGGGTGCCATTTGGGATGCATCCTCTTACAGCCCAAATGTACTATTGAGCGCAGATTTGACAAGTTTTGCCGTGACAGATTTGGTTAATGTAGATCAGACCCATTTTTTTTTATTCCCATATGGCTTTTGTGGCCTCCTGAAAGGGGGTCTGCTGAAAATAGAAGAAAAAACCAGAAAATGAGCCTGCTGTTGGATAAAAAAAAAAAAAAGGGGTTCTGTCTGCTGCTTTCCAGTGCTCTCTGAATGGTCATCATGGTAACTATGATTTAGCATTTCTGTTAGTTTAAAATGAGTGTTAAACTAACATTTCAGTCCAGGAGCCATTGTCATGTAAAGTGGATTGAAGCATTTTCATTATTACGTAGATAGAGGATTTAAATAATGGATTTTACAGCCACTAATGAGAAGAGCAGAAACTGGGTAGACTTGACCCCTAGATTGGCACCAGACAGAGTGGAAACCTTGGTTTGGTACCTCACAGCAGAGTAGTGTTGCACTGTATACCGGAACGTCGTTACTTTTTCAATACTAGAACATGAAAAATGGTTCGGTACTAGATTTTAAAAAATGTTCGATACTTCTATCAAATGTCTCATGTCATCTACTGATTTGAGAGAGGATCAAGTCTGTCTACCAGTGCAGCCGATGTCCCCTTATTTTAGTGCGAGTGCTAGGGTTGAATGGCGGGAACCCGGTTACCGGGATTTACCGCCCAAAACCACTCCCTTTTCCCGGGATGATAAATAACTGCGAGGAAACGGATACATTTTAATATATTATTTATATGAACAGCATGGCGTGAAATGGAACTGTTAAATTATATGCGATGGCTAAATCTGGCTTCTCTACAACCTCCGCATGATGAATCATCAACACTGAGGGTGGGGACAGACAGCCCATCTCAGATTGGAACGCAGTTCTCAATGCATGTAGATCGATCATCTCATGGTAACTTTTTTTCTTGTGACAGGTAGGCCTACATTTGCTGCAGCATAGTCTATAATATAAAGACTGAATGCGCGTCTAATTTACCCATCTCCATCTGGCTTTCAGGGCCCACCTTATTTTTTAATTGTGAAGATAAAAAAATTTAATTGCAGCTGCAGAGTTTTAAAACGGCCTATCACTCGAATATCGTTGCTTTAAATCAGTGTACGTGCGAGCAGTCTTTCTCATCAATTCCATTCAAATTGCATCCAAAATAGATAATCCTGTTCTAGTTGATATACTGTGTAGCCCTATATATAGATGTCCCAGCCTACCTCTTCCAGGCAATACATTAAATGCAGTATTAGCCTTATAGTTAGCTAATTGCACATCTATCATTCCAGTGTTAATACTAAATTGTAATTATTTTGCACTATGGCCTATTTATTGCCTTACCTCCATAACTTGCTACATTTACACACACTGTATATATATTTTCTGTTGTATTTTTGACTTTGTTTTGTTTACCCCATATGTAACTCTGTGTTGTTTTTTATCGCACTGCTTTGCTTTATCTTGGCCAGGTCGCAGTTGTAAATGAGAACTTGTTCTCAACTGGCCTACCTGGTTAAATAAAAAATAGAAAAGATTGGTTGTGCATAATAAGCTTCTAACTTATAGCCTCTGTCTCTTGCGCAATACGAACGTACATGTGCTCCGCTGGCCTCTCTCCTTAAAAAACTCTCCTTAGCTCTTGAAGTCCCATGCAGGAAAAGCTAGACTAGAATACCTTGCTGGACATCATTTTTTATTTTATTATACCAATAGACTCGAAGAGGTACGCAAGCTCTTGTTTGCTGAATGTTAAATACAGCAGTCAATAGAAATCACGGGTAGTTTGAAAGAAGAGCGAACGCGCGATGGCGGTATGCTATAGCAGTTATTTATTCAGACCCATAACAATTCAATCTTCGTGAAGAGAAGTGAAAGCCTTCTGAATCTTATTCTAGTCCTATAATATTCAATGATGTCATTAGAATGATGAAGATAAGGACAACAAAACTTATTTCATTTAACTGTTGAAAGCGATGAAGGAATGAAGCAACAATAGAGAGCGAAAGAGCCTACTAGGCTAATAACATTAGGGGAAATATTATGAAAGGTGTCAGCCTACTAATTATACAAATAAGCCCTATTCAATAAAATTAGCTCGCCTATAACTTTGTAGGTCGCATGTGCTGCACCAGAATACCATGTTCTCTCCCTGCTTTAGCATGGTTTGAACGATGTGCATAATTCCAGTCCGATGTGCATAATGCAGTATAATACAGTACAGTAAAACAGTTCTCGCTCAAAAAGATTAATCTACTGGAGCTAGTTTAATTAATTTACCCAAGAGCATATAGCTAGCTACATCTATAAGGCTGTTATGTTTTTCTGTTGTGTGTAATGTGCAGTAGCCTATATCAGATATGTATTGGATAACGGCACAATCATTTGGGCTTTTTTGGGCTTGGGCTCATTAAATGTATTTTTAATGTTGGGCTCATAAAATGTCTTTAATGTAGGGCTCATCAGGCTCAGGTAGCATCAGACTTGAATTTTCGATCAAAGCTCTAATCAAATCCAGACATAGGCTTATTTATATGCTTTATAATGCTTTTCAATGACACTTCGGGTTTTGGCGAGAAATAGCGTGTTACCCGGGAGAAAAGTGATTTATTGTCGGGGTGGAACATTTTGAAAATATTCAGCCCTAGCGAGCGCACCGTGCCTCCTGCTCTTACTCATTACTAGCTCTAGCCTCTCCTGATGAACCACTGCACTCACTGGGAGTCTGGGCTGATTCACATTCACCTCTTTTCTGCTCAGAAGCTAACACACTTGAATAATGCAACACTGCATGTCATTTTTTCAAAAACGGAATTACTGTTCACAAAGCATATCCGTTACAGGCTAGAACACTTAACAATGCAAGACAATACGGGTAACATCCAGCTTTGTAGGCTAACTTTCTTTTCTTGCATACAGCTGAAGCTAACATCAATTCACTACCCTAGTACCTTGTAGTAACGTAAAATATTGCTGATTTTTAAAGCTGATTGTTACCAAAAACTTTATTCATTCAGTTAGTCTCCCCCGCCTCACGTCTCTACCAGTCAAGAATATCTTTGTCCGAGCCTTGAACTGACCGCGTGTGAATGACATAATGGGGCTAAGAGACAGCTCACACTTTTATAAAATAAGAGATTGCTTCTTCTATGCAAATGTTGATCAGTATAATAAATAAGTCCCAAATGGAAAGGAAACGGATTGTTTTTTCATCTGTAGCCAAATTGAAATCAGCCAAAACGAGCTCAATAACTCAATACATGCACACACTCCTATTGAATATGCAATCACCTGTATTGTGAAGAGGCCTAGGCTAGGCTACATCTACCCAGTTCATAAATAGAGATTTACCATTCAAATAAATGATTACCGTTATGTAGTTAGATTGGTAAACAACAGTCATATTGATTGTATGATTAATTAATGCATACATTCAAAAATCAAACATTTCAAATGTAATGATATTGAACTCAAAAGATCTGTCTGGATCAAGCACCATTCTGTGACTTTGGCTAATAAGCCAGGTTTTTTTTGTTTGTTGCCGTGGTACCGTTTTGGTGTCAAGTATCGTAATGGTATCGAGTATCGTGATACTAAACCTGGTATCGAAGAAAAAATTCTGCTATCATGACAACACTACAGCAGAGCTTGACTGGTCCTCAGGGTGCAGAACTGGGCTGGCTGAGTTTTGACCTGTGGGTGTTGAATGGAAGAGCTGATGGGGCTATAGGGCTAAGGGGGTTGAATGGAGGAGCGAAAAGGGCCATAGGGATAAGGCGGTTGAATAGAAGAGTCAACGGCCATAGGGCCTGGACGGCTAACTGGGCTAAGCATCAACCAGCTTTGTCTGTGGTTCTGGGGGGGCTTTTGATGGGAGGCGGTAGGTGAAATGTCACAGATGAAAAGGTGTCGGTGAAAGAGCATAGGGAATGACAGGTGACTCCTGGGCCATTGATCAACTATTCTAGGTGAAATGTTCTCTTCTCTTCCCCTCATAACCAGGCAGGACTCACAGGGAATAGGTAGCCTAATGTCCATCCATTACTCCTCTGGAAGCTCAATGGAGTGATGTGCCTGTAAAAATCAAGGCTAATTTCACTCACCAAAAAGTTTTATAAACGCTTACCGTGTAGTCAAGCCTGCATTGTTAGGTGTTTATTTTCACTTTACTCCCAGGGAAACTGTGTAAGGCCCTATAAAATCTATTATATTTTGACGATTCCGTTTTGTTTTTTCCCACATTTTCAGGTTTTCACTCTCAAAATCACACTTCAATAGAAAAACAAACAACACAATTGGATGTCCACAACAATGCTTAAACCACATCAGGAGACCACTTTTGAGGTCTGGGAAAAATCTAAGACATTTTTAATTTTGGGTGTAGTTAACCTTTAATGCAACTGAGCGCCAGCCAGAGACTGTTTGGTTAGCAGTGTTTCTGTAGCGCTCGCGATTGCAGAGTTTGAAAAACAAATGGCCAGTGGATTGATGCAAATAATGATATCATTCTGCCAGGTAGGCATAGGTTAATTTGTAGTTAAAATTTAATTGAGAAGCTTTTTGGGAACCTTTCCATCTACCAAAAGACGATTGTCATTACATTAGTATTATCGCTATAGGCTACAGAAAGTGGTAGACAAACACGCACACACAGACTGGGGCATTCCTGTGCCGTTGCCTCTTCAGAAAGTGAAGTAAAATACGAATCACTGATGCATTTTGTACATGTTTTATGATAATTTTGGGCAAATTAATGAATTTTCTACAAAGTTAAAATTCAGTTTTAATGTCTGGATTCTGTGATTCCCTCCACGTTCTCTGCAACACAGATTTTATAGGGCCCTAACAGTGGCAAGTGTTACTTAGTGGACTATCCTGGTTAAATTAACAAGAATGAAATGACTCCATGTGCTCTCTGTTACACATCAAATATAGGCTAGTACGATGACCTACTGTGCCTTAGTCTAGGGGTAAGGAGGAGGGTACTGCCAGTGCCTTGCCCTCCTAGAAGGACTGGCAGAGAGCAGCTCTCTTTGATGTGCTGCGTAAATTAAACCAGTGTGTTGACTAGGCCAGGAATGACATCTACCATTGGACGTGGGCCAGAGGTGGACGACAGCATAACTCACTGGATTTATGGGTGGATGCATCCCAATGGCACCCATTTTCCCTATGTAGTGCACTACTTTTGACCAGAGCCCTATGAGCCCTGGTCAAAAGTAGTGCACTACATATGGAATAGGGAGACACATGGTGAGATCTACAGGTAACTGCCAAAATAATGGACATTTTAGTAAATTAAGGTTACAAAGTATATTGAAAGCAGGTGCTTCCATACAGGTGTGGTTCCTGTGTTAATTTAAACAATTAACATCCCATCATGCTTAGGGTCATATAAAAATACTGGGCAGTCCATTATTTTGGCTACCATGGCTATGCCCCCATAGGATGACAATGCCCCCATCCACAGGGCACGAATGGTCACTGAATGGTTTGATGAGCGTGAAAACTATGTAAACCATATGCCATGACTGTCTCAGTCACCAGATCTCAACCCAATTGAACACATATGGGAGATTCTGGAGTGGCGCATGAGACAGCGTTTTCCATCAACAAAACACCAAATGATGGAATTTCTTGTGGAAGAATGGTGTCGCATAGAGTTCAAGACACTTGTAGAATCAATGCCAAGGTGCATTAAAGCTGTTCTGGCTTGTGGTGCCCCAACGCCCTATTAAGGCACTTGTTGGTATGTTCTTTATTTTGGCAGGTACTTGTATCTGCTCCACTGAATGAATCTCCATCCACCTTAGTAAACCTCCCAATGGGCTCTGGATTAAAGCAGCCAGGCACCCTAACCCCCACATCCCCCAGGCAATTCCTTCTCCTCTCCACTGTACACCCAGATTGATTGAGATTTAGTGGAACTGGGCTCAGAAACCTGTGTTCCAGTTCCCTATGGCCATGAACACCGAGCCATTCTGGAATCGCACACAGAGGAGGATAGTCTATACAAGGAAAGTGGATCTCAATGTGGTTACCTTGGTAACGGAAAGATTGACTTTATCCTTTCGTAGAAGGTAGGTAGCATTACCATTTCAGGCCAGCAATTTGCTTGGTCTAAATTGAGCAAGTGTGAGCCATCCATTTTATTCTCCTGTTGGCCCTTCTTTGCCTCTCTGCCTCCTCACTCCTTTCTCCCTCTTTGATCCAGGAAAGTGCTCTAACCTATGGACCCCTCCCAGCCTCCAGCCACCCCCAGGCAGCACACGGCTGTCTCGGGCTGAAGTGAAGTGTGTGTGTTTTGAGGCGAGGGAGGTAGCAGCCACTTGTGTCTGACACACAACATACTGTTCTGCTGCCTTTGTCTGCCTCCCCCGCTCAACTCGGCTCAACAATCCAGCAGGCAGTCTGGGGGTGGGGGGTGGGGTGGGGGGGGTCTTCTCATTAAATCGCCCTTCAACCAGAGGCACTCCACTCAAATCCCCTCACTCACACTAGAGGTCCTTTCACTGACTCTAAACTGCCTCTCTCCTCACCCTGGCTCCCTCCCTGGCCTGAACCTCTCCCCATGGTCAGCAGTCCCCTAGTCTGCTGCCAGATTGGTTTGTGTTCTTGCCAACTCCATTGCCCTCATTGTTAAGCCATGTTTCACATGCCAAAGAATGACAAGGAGTTGGCATGATGATGGCACAAACAGACTGGCGCTCAGGTTACCAGTCCCAAGTCCCTACCTGCACGTCTCAGCTCCAAAACACCCCATCCTTCCTAGAACTCAGGATTCATGGGTAGCACAATGCCCACTCCTCTTTTGTTTGTTATTGGTGTGTTATTTGAATGCACACCTGCTGGCCTTGGTTACCTTGGCATCCTGTTCTCAGGACTTAATGTAGGGCTCTGGTTGTGTTCCTGCCTGGCTGTATTTTATAGTAGAGGAGGAAAAGTGAGGGGGCTGAGATAGAGGGAGACAGAGTGGCAAGCCAAGTGGAGACTAATGAGTGCTGCTACCTTGTCTGTCTGTCGTCTGAGGCTGGAAAGTGGAAGGGGAAGCAATCTCATTTGGATTGTAAATGCAGCCCGCTTTTCATATTGTCATCACACATTAAATGCGGCCCGAACTCTATTTGGGTCCTGCATCAAAGAGTGTCTGAGGATAAATTAATTTAGATTGAATCTGGTGTTTTTTTATCCTCCCCCATTGAGAGCCCTAAATGGGGAGAGAATGACTAGTCTGTTGTTGCTTTTCAGAGGAGATCTGGGCCTGTATCCACAAAGCAGTGCAGAAAAGGTCCTAGTCATTCAGACAACTCCCAGAGGTTGACACAGGAGTGAAAATTAATTCCTGTCCGTCTTGTCGAACTTTTTCCCGTACTTGTCTGTCCCATCCCGATTAAAAGTCACTCGTCCCGTGCTAATTTATATGTGCAGCTTGGTTGTAGCTAGATATGTTCGAGTCGCATCGGGGACAATTTTAGCATTTTTGCTAACCCTTTTCCTAACCTTAACCTAATTATCCCAAACTGCCACGTTAATTCCTCTAACCTGCTATGAAAAGTAACTTCTGCTAGTCAGAACTGGCAGATGTGCCCTGAGAAGTCTTGGTTTCCACTAATGCAATACAGCCGCTCTGCGTGTGAGTGGCCTAGCAACTGCTCCGTTTGGATGCTGCTCAGCGCTCCCGAGACAGTTGCCTGTACACAACTGATAACCACATTTTGACCGCCCTTGTACTTACCCAGAGTTGAATGAACTCATGGACATGTGTAATTGTGTACGTCTCTGCGTGCATCTGAGGTAAAGTAGTGACTCGGCGAGAGAGTGAGCCAATGGAGGGGGTAAATGACCATTAATTATTTTATAGATTTGTATTAAGTAAACTATATTAACCCCCAATCGCCCCCCAGTTGATCTATTCCTGTAATGCCTGTTCTTGTGGACTGTTGCTCCTGTCCTGAACTTAACTTTAGAACTTCACTCCCATTCCTGCCGGAATTCCGCAGGACCCGCAAGACCCGTAGGAGTCCTCTTCCCGTGTGTAGCAAAATTTTTGCTTAAGAAATTGCTCTTTGCCAAGAAGCTATTTGTATTTACTTTTAACCATTTTAATTTTTAAAAAATAACAGTAAGGTACTTAATTGTTACCCAGAAATGATTTGATATTGAGATATATATGGCTAAATTGGCCCTTTAACAACTCCAAAGCAATTGCATATGGCACAAGAACCACTGACTCGCTGCATTTTTCTATTATCAAGACACCGGCTGGTACAGTAACTCTTAACTGGTTAGGACAGCTCATGAGGTGTCCTAAATACAGTATCTGTTGCCTAGATGGGACTCTTATGACTAAAGAGGCTTAATGTTTCATTTTTATTTTTACCCATAAGAGTAGGAGTAAAGTCTTTATTCTCAGCACTTACGACCAATTGTGCATACGGCCCCAGTTTTAATGCGCTGTTTCATAGTTTTTATTTTTGCCGTGTACACAGGCCATCTGGTTGGTTGAAGAGGTGTAGGCAAACCTTTGGCTGGGACTGTTTTAACCCACCGGTTGCAGTTGACAATTCTCCTCATCCTTACAATTTGGGGGGCCTGGTCCTGTAGTTCTTCTATCATTTAGTGGTTTTTGACCTTCTCAGCCTCAACAGAATGTAAACGTTTATTTTTTTATAGAGATTTGTGATTTATAATGAATGTTGATCATTGAGGATCTATGTTGGGGTTGTGTGCTTGACTTTCGTGCCGTGGTTGCCCTGTGTCCCTCACTCACTCTCTCTCTCTCTCCTCTCACAGTGTGTGCTGTACCTCTGGTCACTCAAGATCAATCACCCGACCACACTCTTCCTCCTGCGAGGGAACCACGAGTGCCGGCACCTCACAGAGTACTTCACCTTCAAACAGGAATGTAAGTATACTGTCCCTGCAGCATGGCATGTCACGCCAATGAGGGCAAGCCTAATGTGATGCAACACCGTAGGGTACTACTTAGAAATCAAAAGCCCTCTGCAACCTAGAGAAGCAGGCACTACTCTGCAAACAGACATAAAGTACATACTTGAAGGGGACATTCTTCCACCTAGCTCTGTGGCTTATTGATGCTCTTATTATAGAGCAGTAGTATTTGTGGCTGATGAGCTTGGCAACCGTTCAGTGACAGACAGAGACAAACCAAGAGATAAACAGACACTCAAGACAGAGACGGAGTCACTCCGATAGAGACGGAGTCACACACACACACAGGCACAAAGAGACAGACAGACAGACAGACCCCTCCCTGCCTGTGCCCGGTGGCTGTCTCTCCCTGATTGAACAGCCTCCCTCTGCTGTGACACATCAGGATCAGGAAGCCTGTCAGTCATGGTTCCCAATAGTAACGTCTCATCATTCAGATGTCTTTATCCATCATGCATAGAGACCACCTCTCCTCTTCATGGTGCAGATAGACGATGAGCTGCTGAGGCATGGAGAGCAGCCAGCCATGCTGATGATGTTATTCAGACAGTTACACACAATTAAAGAGAGCTGACACACCCACGAGGTGTGTGTGTTTGTGCATGGGTATGGGTATGTGTGTGTGAACACTTACCACTGTGCATTCAAGTGGCAGCACAGGTGTGAGGCATTAGTATGCAAATATCGACAAAGAAACAAACCTTACTTTGGCACGACAGGAGAGACAGCAGCAACATTGCCAAACAGCATTTGAATGGAAAGAACCTATTGGAAAGAAAGATGCTTCAGTCTAATTTGTTTATAATGAATGCATGCATTAGCATGCATTTAAACTAATTGAGAAGCGCTAGGCTGACCGAGGCAATTAGCATAAGCAGCAGATGGCACGACTGATAAGTGTTGCTCTTTTCTTCAGGATGAAAGTAAACAAAGTGTAAAAATAGACTGCTCCCCTCCTGCTTTAGATTTAGGTGGTGTTCCAGGTCGTCTTTTAGCAGTCACCCTGCACATCTTCGAAGATTTCTATGTCATGTTAATGTGGTTCCTGCGATGCTAAAACATTTCTCCAGGTGTTGTGAGATCTGATAATCTGAAAAAGATGACCCGGAACACCACCAGAGAGTGTGTGTGCCTGTATGTTTCTCAGGCGTTTTGAGAATCGACAGGTCTAAGACACAGGGTGTGTCCTAAATGGCATCCTATTACTTATATAGTGCACTACTTTTGACCAGAGCCCTATGGGTCCTGGTCAAAAGTAGGCCACTATAAAGGGAATAGGGTACCGTTTGGGACGCAGACTGAGCCTAACCGTTGAGCACTGATCCACCCTGGTCCATCCCATCTGTCAGGACCTTATTATCTCTCCTTCTTACGCAGCCAGGAGTTCATGTAACTGACAACAGTTTAGCTCTGGGTCCTTATGCACCTTGGGCAGATAAATGGGTTTTTTACTTGATCGGCCACATCTTTAGCTGTAGATTAAATTAGCTAGGCTATTGCCTAGCCCTAGTATTTCAGAGGCTTGCTGTTTGACTGTTTTTGTTTTGGTTGGTTCTTCGGCCTTTGGGTTTGTGTAAGGCTATTGCAAGACTTATAAATTAACTTATGTGTTGCTAGAAAGGCCTCTGAACATTTTAACCAAATCAGGAAGCATGAGTTCCATACTAACTGATTTCAAACCCTGAAGGCCAAAAGAAGGAGTGTGGTGCGGTGCTCTCTCCCTTCCCTACCTCACCCCAGGGACTCACAGATTATCTTGCTTTCCTTGAGCTCTGAAGGACTAAGCACTAAGCATTTTATACTGAACAAAAATATAAATGCAACATGGAAAGTGTTGGTCCCATGTTTCATGAGCTGAATAAAATAAATGTTCCATATGCACAAAAAGCTTATTTCTCTCAAATGTTGTGCACAAATCTGTTTACATCCCTGTTAGTGAGAATATCTCCTTTGCCAAGATAATCCATCCACCTGACAGGTGTGGCATATCAAGAAGCTGATTAAACAGCATGATCATTACACAGGTGCACCTTGTGCTGGGGACAATAAAAGGCCACTCTAAAATGTGCAGTTTTGTCGCTGCTGATTAGGCTTCCAAGGTAGGTGATGTTCTCAAGATATTCAAGTGCCTCTCCATCGATGGTCATTGGAGGTGTTGGTGGTGTATTAATGCACATGGCTTGGGTCTTCTGAATGTTGATATGGAGAACAGTCTGTTTAGCATACATGCTGAGTCTGACTTCTCCTGGAGGATGATATAGAGATCAGATCATCAGCAAAGTTGAGGTCCTTCTGATGGGAGAAGAGGGTCCACTGGATTCCTCGGGCATGGTCAGATGTTGTTTGATGCATTACACAGTCCATGGTAACAAGAAAAAGGACTGGAGAGAGGATACAGCCTTGTCATACACCAGACTTATCTTGAAATTACTCTGTGAGGGAACTATCAAGGAAGATGCTATATTCAAAGTGTTCATAGAAATTCCCAATGAGGTTGACAATCTTGGGTGGTTTTCCGTAGGCTCCAAGGATCCTCCATAAGCTCTCACGGTGAACACTATCGAATGCCTTCTTGAAATTAATAAAGTTGATGTAGAGGGGTGCATTCCACTCGAGGCAGTGCTCGATGATGTTGTGCAGGGAAAGATCTGGTTGATGCATCCTCGTCCTTTGCAAATCCTGCTTGTTCTTGTCTGAGTTTATCGACTGCAGTGTCACTCCTTTTGAGGAGTATCCTGCAAAAGATTTTGCTGGGGGTGTAGAGGAGTGTTATAACTCGCCAGTTGTCACATTCGCTGAGGTTTCCTTTCTTTGGCAGTTTGACGATAAGGCCTTTTCTCCAGTCTTGTGGTATGACATCGTGCTCCCAGATCTTGCTAAAGAGATCAGTCAGAACCTTGGTAGCTGTGTTGACATCAGCTTTAAGTAGCTCAGCCTGCTGAGAGTCAATCCCTGGTGCTTTGCCACTCTTCATAGCCTTGATGGCTGCTTGGACCTCTGCGTCAACTGGTGGGCCAGTGTCAATACCATCAATCTCACCCGAGGGTGGTGGGTCTGCTGGATCATTAGGCTTTGGCCAGTTGAGGACCTCTTCAAAGTGCTGGACCCATCTTGCAGTTTGTTCCTCTTATGTTGTTAACATTTTACCTTTGACTGGCATTGTGTGGTTGCTAACTTGGCCACAGAGCTGTCTTGTGATCTTGCATACAGTGTTTAATTCTCCTCTTGCTGCAGCTTGTTCTGCCTCACTGGCCAATTCCTGGACAAACGCTCTCTTATCCCTTCGAGCACTCTTTTTTTCTTTGTCCATGGTCTTGTATTCTTGCTGTGCTCACTCAATCAGCCTGGGTGATTTTGCGCTCAGCAGTTTATCTTAGGCCAGCCTTCTCTCATCAATACTGAACAAAAATATAATATAAATGATTTTACTGAGTTACAATTCATATAAGGAAATCAATCAATTGAAATAAATACACTGCTCAAAAAAATAAAGGGAACACTAAAATAACACATCCTAGATCTGAATGAATGAAATAATATTTCACAAAATCACACAAATTATCAATGGAAATCAAATGTATCAACCCATGGAGGTCTGGATTTGGAGTCACCCTCAAAATTAAAGTGGAAAACCACACTACAGGCTGATCCAACTTTGGTGTAATGTCCTTAAAACAAGTCAAAATTAGGCTCAGTAGTGTGTGTGGCCTCCACGTGCCTGTATGACCTCCCTACAACGCCTGGGCATGCTCCTGATGAGGTGGCGGATGGTCTCCTGAGGGATCTCCTCCCAGACCTGGACTAAAGCATCCGCCAACTCCTGGACAGTCTGTGGTGCAACGTGGCGTTGGTGGATGGAGCGAGACATGATGTCCCAAATGTGCTCAATTGGATTCAGAACTGGGGGAACAGGCGGGCCAGTCCATAGCATCAATGCCTTCCTCTTGCAGGAACTGCTGACACACTCCAGCCACATGAGGTCTAGCATTGTCTTGCATTAGGAGGAACCCAGGGCCAACCGCACCAGCATATGGTCTCACAAGGGGTCTGAGGATCTCATCTCGGTACCTAATGGCAGTCAGGCTACCTCTGGCGAGCACATGGAGGGCTGTGCGGCCCCCCAAAGAAATGCCACGCCACACCATGACTGACCCACCGCCAAACAGGTCATGCTGGAGGATGTTGCAGGCAGCAGAACGTTCTCCACGGTGTCTCCAGACTCTGTCACGTCTGTCACATGTGCTCAGTGTGAACCTGCTTTCATCTGTGAAGAGCACAGGGCGCCAGTGGCGAATTTGCCAATCTTGGTGTTCTCTGGCAAATGCCAAACGTCCTGCACGGTGTTGGGCTGTAAGCACAACCCCCACCTGTGGACGTCGGGCCCTCATACCACCCTCATGGAGTCTGTTTCTGACCGTTTGAGAAGACACATGCACATTTGTGGCCTGCTGGAGGTCATTTTGCAGGGCTCTGGCAGTGCTCCTCCTCTCCTTTGCACAAAGGCGGAGGTAGCGGTCCTGCTGCTGGGTTGTTGCCCTCCTACGGCCTCCTCCACGTCTCCTGATGTACTGGCCTGTCTCCTGGTAGCGCCTTCATGCTCTGGACACTACGCTGACAGACACAGCAAACCTTCTTGCCACAGCTCGCATTGATGTGCCATTCTGGATGAGCTGCACTACCTGAGCCACTTGTGTGGGTTGTAGACTCCGTCTCATGCTACCACTAGAGTGAAAGCACCGCCAGCATTCAAAAGTGACCAAAACATCAGCCAGGAAGCATAGGAACTGAGAAGTGGTCTGTGGTCACCACCTGCAAAACCAGTCCTTTATTGGGGGTGTCTTGCTAATTGCCTATAATTTCCACCTGTTGTCTATTCCATTTGCACAACAGCATGTGCAATTTATTGTCAATCAGTGTTGCTTCCTAAGTGGACAGTTTGATTTCACAGAAGTGTGATTGACTAGGAGTTACATTGTGTTGTTTAAGTGTTCCCTTTATTTTTTTGAGCAGTGTAAATTAGGCCCTAATCTATGGATTTCACATGACTGGGCAGGGGCGCAGCCATGGGTGGGCCTGGGAGGGCATAGACCCACCAACTTGGGAGCCAGGCCCAGCCAATCAGAATATGTTTTTCCCCACAAAAGGGCTTTATTACAGACAGAAATACAGCTCTGTTTCATCAGCTGTCCGGGTGACTGGTCTCGGACGATCCCACAGGTGAAGAAGCCAGATGTGGAGGTCCTTGGCTGGCGTGGTTACACGTGGTCTGTGGTTGTGAGGCGAGTTGGACGTACTGCCAAATTCTCTAAAACGACATTGGAGGCGACTAATGGTAGATAAATGAACATTCAATTCTCATGGCAACAGCTCTGGTGAACATTCCTGCAGTCAGCATGCCAATTGCACGCTCCTTCAAAACTTGAGGCATCTGTGGCATTGTGTTGTGTGTCAAAACTGCACATTTTAGAGTGGCCTTTTATTGTCCCCAGCACAAGGTGCACCTGTGTAATGTCCATGTTTAATCAGTTTCTTGATATGCCACACCTGTCAGGTGGATGGATTATCTTGTCTTTTGAAGTTTCAAACATGATGCGGACAATCCATGCTCCAAGACAGACTGTGGTTTTGGGGCCTAAACTTATCACGGGTGGGGCTTTCATCTGGTCAGTGTTGTGAAAGACAAGTTACACTCAATCTGATGAAAGTTGTCTATTAGGCCTGAAGTAAAGAAGCTTAAGCAATCACCTAGGAGGACAACATCCGCTGCGGAGTAGCTAGTAACAGTGGAGGTACTGGTTGAAAATATATAGGTTACCAGGCCCAAATGACATACAGTGGGGAAAAAAAGTATTTAGTCAGCCACCAATTGTGCAAGTTCTCCCACTTAAAAAGATGAGAGAGGCCTGTAAGTTTCATAATAGGTACACGTCAACTATGACAGACAAATTGAGAAAAATAAATCCAGAAAATCACATTGTAGGATTTTTAATGAATTTATTTGCAAATTATGGTGGAAAATAAGTATTTGGTCACCTACAAACAAGCAAGATTTCTGGCTCTCACAGACCTGTAACTTCTTCTTTAAGAGGCTCCTCTGTCCTCCACTCGTTACCTGTATTAATGGCACCTGTTTGAACTTGTTATCAGTATAAAAGACACCTGTCCACAACCTCAAACGGTCACACTCCAAACTCCACTATGGCCAAGACCAAAGAGCTGTCAAAGGACACCAGAAACAAAATTGTAGACCTGCACCAGGCTGGGAAGACTGAATCTGCAATAGGTAATCAGCTTGGTTTGAAGAAATCAACTGTGGGAGCAATTATTAGGAAATGGAAGACATACAAGACCACTGATAATCTCCCTCGATCTGGGGCTCCACGCAAGATCTCACCCCGTGGGGTCAAAATGATCACAAGAACGGTAAGCAAAAATCCCAGAACCACACGGGGGGACCTAGTGAATGACCTGCAGAGAGCTGGGACCAAAGTAACAAAGCCTACCATCAGTAACACACTACGCCGCCAGGGACTCAAATCCTGCAGTGCCAGACGTGTCCCCCTGCTTAAGCCAGTACATGTCCAGGCCCGTCTGAAGTTTGCTAGAGGCATTTGGATGATCCAGAAGAGGATTGGGAGAATGTCATATGGTCAGATGAAACCAAAATATAACTTTTTGGTAAAAACTCAACTCGTCGTGTTTGGAGGACAAAGAATGCTGAGTTGCATCCAAAGAACACCATACCTACTGTGAAGCATGGGGGTCGAAACATCATGCTTTGGGGCTGTTTTTCTGCAAAGGGACCAGGACGACTGATCCGTGTAAAGGAAAGAATGAATGGGGCCATGTATCGTGAGATTTTGAGTGAAAACCTCCTTCCATCAGCAAGGGCATTGAAGATGAAACGTGGCTGGGTCTTTCAGCATGACAATGATCCCAAACACACCGCCCGGGCAACGAAGGAGTGGCTTCGTAAGAAGCATTTCAAGGTCCTGGAGTGGCCTAGCCAGTCTCCAGATCTCAACCCCATAGAAAGTATTTGGAGGGAGTTGAAAGTCCGTGTTGCCTAGCGACAGCCCCAAAACATCACTGCTCTAGAGGAGATCTGCATGGAGGAATGGGCCAAAATACCAGCAACAGTGTGTGAAGACTTACAGAAAACGTTTGACCTGTGTCATTGCCAACAAAGGGTATATAACAAAGTATTGAGAAACTTTTGTTATTGACCAAATACTTATTTTCCACCATAATTTGCAAATAAATTCATAAAAAATCCTACAATGTGATTTTCTGGATTTTCTTTTTTTCTCCACTGTATGTGGGAGCCGCTATGGGCATGCTGTTGCTACTAAAGGCCACACCAAAACAACAACACCCTCTGAAAACCCAGGCTGTAGCTAATTGAGATGATTCCATAGCAGTTCTTTTGGCATGCAGGGTTTTTCTGGATCAAAAATGGGCTTAGGTGGTGGGCGGGGGCAACGGGCCCCAATTTTTGAGGCCCCCATCTTGGCGGTGGAGAGAGTTTTGGTGTTTTAAAGCAAACTTTCTGCAATTCTACACATTTTGCCATGGAGCTGAGAGAAAATGTGCAGCAATTCTATTCTTAAAC
The DNA here is from genome assembly GCF_020615455.1 of Coregonus clupeaformis. Taxonomy (NCBI): domain Eukaryota; kingdom Metazoa; phylum Chordata; class Actinopteri; order Salmoniformes; family Salmonidae; genus Coregonus; species Coregonus clupeaformis. The sequence continues at coordinate 48,632,667 of NC_059207.1, forward strand.
ATAATAAAATCAGTACTCCTGAATTCAGGTGCACCGGTTTGAGTGTGTCAAGAACCGCAACGCTGCTGTGTTTTTCACGCTCAACAGTTTCCTGGGTGTAATAAAGAATGGTCCACCACTCAAAGAACATCCAGCCAATTTGACACAACTGTGGGAAGCATTGGAGTCCCTGTGGAACACTTTCGACACCTTGTAGAGTCCATGCTCGACGAATTGAGGCTGTTCATAGGGCAGAAGGGGGTGCATCTTAATATTAGGATGGTGTTCCTAATGTTTTATACACTGTGTATATAGGTCCATTATTTTTTCTACATAAATGGTTTTAGTTGTTAAAGTTTACACTGAAAGTGTTTTTCCATCCCAAAATTGTATTTCTTTTTTTTTTTTACATTTGTTAAACTTTCACTTATGCAGAAAAAACCTTGCATATAGCCAAGCTTAGCTTGACCTTAGTTACAATTAATGTGATACTGCCTCATTTAATCAAGTGTTTAGCTAGCGCTAGTAGATGCTCTCTGAAAGCAATAGTGAACCATATCTTTTGTTTTCCATGTTTAGGTAAGATCAAGTACTCAGAGCGCGTGTATGATGCCTGCATGGAAGCCTTTGACTGCCTGCCCCTCGCTGCTCTCCTCAACCAACAGTTCCTGTGTGTACACGGCGGTCTCTCCCCAGAAATCAACTGCCTAGACGACATTAGGAAAGTAAGTCCACCTGGCACCTGATTAGGAAGTGGTGTTTGGAGTCCACATTTGGATGAATTTGGTAGATCTTTTTAAAATCTGTGATCAAACAACTTTCTGTGGCTCACGGTGCTGTGCGTGTGTTTGTGCGCTCCACAGTTAGACAGGTTTAAGGAGCCTCCAGCGTTCGGCCCTATGTGTGACCTGATCTGGGCTGACCCAGGAGAGGACTACGGCAGTGAGAAGACAGCAGAACACTTCAACCACAACTCTGTGCGAGGCTGCTCCTACTTTTTCAGGTATGCTACCTGCTCCATATCAAGGTTTTAGGTAGTTATATGGCCAATAATACTGGCCAATAAGGTCAAATAATACTGTTTGCTACTTGAAGAGCTACTGGAGACCCACCAGGGATAGATCTTTGTTTTAGTGTGTTGCACTATAGGCCCCTGCACTGTCCAGTTTGGGAGTGGACTATAAGGTATTGACCCTAGAAAGTGCCAGTGCATTGTCCATTGTCTCCCCAGCTGTACTAGCCTACAGTGCATTCGGAAAGTATTCAGACCCCTTGACCTTTTCCCCATTTTGCTACGTTACAGCCTTACTCTAAAATTGATTTAAAAAAAAAAAACTTTTCCCGCATAAATCTACACACAATACCCCATAATGACAAAGCAAAAACAGGTTTTTAGAAATGTTTGCTAATGTATAAAAAATAAAAAACTGATTACATTTACATAAGTATTCAGACCCTTTACTCAGTACTTTGTTGAAGCACCTTTGGCAGCGATTACAGCCTTGAGTCTTCTTGGGTATAACGCTAGTGGCGCAGTGGTCTAAGGCACTGCATCGCAGTGCTAGCTGTGCCACTAGAGATCCTGGTTCGAGTCCAGGCTCTGTCGCAGCCGGCCGCGACCGGGAGTCCCATGGGCGCCGCATAATTGGTCCAGCATCGTCCAAGGTAGGGGAGGGTTTGGCCGGCAGGGATGTGGGTTCGTTTACCACGGGGGGCCAGTATAAAAAATAAAAATAATAAAACATGTATGCATTCACTAACTGTAAGTCGCTCTGGATAAGAGCGTCTGCTAAATTACTAAAATGTAAATGTACAAGCTTGGCAAACCTGTATTTGGGTAGTTTTTCCCATTCTTCTCTGCAGATCCTCTCAAGCTGTGTCAGGTTGGATGGGGAGCGTCGCTGCACAGCTATTTTCAGGTCTCTCCAGAGATGTTCGGTCGGGTTCAAGTCCGGGGTCTGGCTGGGCCACTCAAGGACATTGAGACTTGTCCTGAAGCCACTCCTGCGTTGTCTTGGCTCTGTACTTAGGGTTGTTGTTCTGTTGGAAGGTGAACCTTCGCCCCAGTCTGAGGTCCTGAGCGCTCTGGAGCAGGTTTTCATCAAGGATCTCTCTGTACTTTGCTCTGTTAATCTTTCCCTCCATCCTGACTAGTCTCCCAGTCCCTGCTGCTGTAAAACATCCCCACAGCATGATGCAACCACCACCATGCTTCAAAGTAGGGTTGGTATTTGCCAGATGATGAGCGGTGCCTGGTTTCCTCCAGACGTGACTCTTGGCATTCAGGCTAAAGAGTTCAATCTTGGTTTCATCAGACCAGAGAATCTTGTTTTTGATCCTTTAGGTGCCTTTTGGCCCTTCTCCCCGATCGCTCAGTATGGCCAGGCGGCCAGCTCTAGGAAGAGTCTTGGTGGTTCCAAACTTCTTCCATTAAAGAATGATAGAGGCCACTGTGTTCTTGGGGACCTTCAATGCTGCAGATATGTTTTTGTACCATTCCCCAGATCTGTGCCTCGACACAATCCTATCTCGGAGCTCTATAGACAATTCCTTCGACCTCAAGGCTTGGTTTTTGCTTTGACATGCACTGTCAAGTGTGGAACCTAATATAGACAGGTGTGTGTGCGCCTTTCCAAATCATGTCCAACCAATTGAATTTACCACAGGTGGACTCCAATCAAGTTGTAGAAACATCTCAAGGATGATCAATGGAAACAGGATGCACCTGAGCTCAATTTCTAGTCTCATAGGAAAGGGTCTGAATACTTATGTAAAAAAAAATCATCTCAAAACCTGTTTTTGCTTTGTCATTATGGGGTATTGTGTGTAGATTGATGAGGATTTTTTATTTATTTAATCCATTTCTGAATAAGACTGTAATGTAACAAAATGTGGAAAAAGTGAAGGGGTCTGAATGCACTGTATATCTCTTTCCACTGTTGACTTTTCCAGATGGCATGGGTTTGTGCCACGCTAACCAAATGCAGGTGGCCCGCTAATTGCCCGAGCAGTCTTTGATGAGAGGAGGGGAGAGGTGGAGTAGGCTGGCGGGGTCATTGTAGAGACCCAAGTAAAAGCCAGGCAGCCAGCAGCCACATAGATGGGCTACTTCCCAAATGGCACCAAATTGCCTATATAGTGCACTACCTTTGGCTGTGGCCCATAGCGCTCTGGTCAAGGTAGTGCACTGTTTAGGGAATAGGGTGCCATTTGGGATTCACACCAAGTCTGCTCTCCTGTGGCTATGGCCATGGCCTACTGGCCTCCTGGCTGCCTCTGGAGCAGCTATAAGAGTCCATAAATACCAAAGCCCTCCCTGGCATAGTTCTGCTCTGGCCTCAGTGGTTCAATTAAACCCTCCCTACCTCCCAGGCCAGAGAGCAAGAGACTGACAGGGATTCAAAATGTATTTCCAAAAGTAAAGAACAGCCAGAAAATGCTTCTGATGGCAACACGCTGTTCCTCAAAGAATTTCCGTCATATCTCACACTGCATGGTTGCCAGACTGACTCTGAGGTCGAGATTTTTTTTACAAGCTTTAACCTCACTCCTCTGGCTGTTCTAATAGGCAGTTTTTTTCTCTCTCTCTTGCTTTGCAGTTACCCGGCAGTATGTGACTTTTTGATCAATAATAACTTGTTGTCGGTAATAAGAGCACACGAAGCACAGGATGCAGGGTAAGTTTCACTGTTTACAGAGTCATTTACCATATACATTTAATTAACTGTATAACAGATTATTTTTTATTTTTTTGTGAGGCGAGCAAGTACCCCTTGTAATAATATTAAACAACCTTAGTAATGCACTTAGCGACCTCATCAAGAGATTTTAGCATTTTGGTATTGTAGTGAACGGCGAGGCAGGAAATAGAACCTGGGTTGCTGGCGTGAAAGGCAAACACCCTACACATCGCACCAATAGGGTAAATCTACTTGGTAGGAATTGTAAAGTGGCTCATATAGCAACACTGCCCTTTTTCCGAACGGGAAGGCACGTCCCCGCGCTTCGACTACTCAGCACCCTAGTACATCCTGGCAATGCGTTCCGATGCCCTCACAGCCGCCTTCCCACTTTTGGCACAAATGTAACAAATGGCGGGGCAGGGAATCGAAACCGTGTCGCTGGCGTGAAAGGCCAGAGGGTAAAGCCTCTTGGTGGGAATTGTAACGTTGCTCATATAGCGAGGATCATGACAGTATAATGGTTTTGGAATGACAGTCACAGGGACAAGGGTTTGAGTCCCAGTCAGGGTACCCCACTACATCCACTAACCCAGCTGAGTTTTAGTCACAGATGCATAGATCTACCATATTTAATAATTGATGTGCTGATGATAGCAGTCTACTAAAGTAATCAGACCTATTCTTACTATACTTTACTGAACTGCTTCAGTTTCTGCTTGAACTATTTAGCTTGAATTCTAAATTTAACACATCTCCCACTACCATACAAATAATATGGCTGAAGCAAGCACACTCATTTTCTTCAGGAAATGTACCTATTCTATAGTACCCCTTTAATTTAACTGCCACCTAGCAAGAGACCATTGTGTTACTATTAGCAGAAATTCAGGCTAGCTGTGTTTCTCTAACATGATGGCAGAGTTTGTTAAACAAATTCGCACCCGATTGATACAAATCATAATGATATCATTCTGTAAGGTAGGCCTACTTTGCATTCAACATTTAATTGTTTTTTTAAGGATAACCTTTAGAAACTACTCTTGGCATGCTTTTCAAAATCGCAGATTTTATAGGGCCGTATATATACTGTATCATACCTTTAGAAGTGTTTACCTCAGGCTGACTTCTAGTTGGTGCAATGCTCCATACATTGCATGTCCAAATCAATTTAAAGTTTCTACAAAATAAGTTTTGCAGCGACAACAATCTATAAGGCTACAGCTAACATGTTTTCCTTTCACTGTTTGCGATTCGCAAATTATTATTAGATTCCCATGATTCGATTCACCGCGATTGAACAGAACCCTAACTACTACAATGGCAAAGCGAATCATTCGATTTCTCAAAAAGGATTGTTTAAAATAATCGATTCATATTAATTAAATGAATCGCTCAATTATTGTATATATTTTTGTACTATTTTGAGAAATGTGAAGCGGGGGAATCTGTTGTACAGTGCATTACATTTGTATGCCCTTACAAAAAAAATAGTTTTGCTCTCTCTTCACAATTTTTTTTCTCAAACTAAATTTTGTGTCTCGTCCCAGGTACCGGATGTACAGAAAAAGCCAGACTACAGGCTTTCCTTCATTAATTACAATCTTCTCAGCACCAAATTACCTAGATGTATACAACAACAAAGGTTTGTGTACTCTTTATATCATGACCGTGATGTGTTTTATGCATAGTGTAGTACGTGCCTTTGTGCTGTTGTATAGAGCCAATTTCTGTTTACCATCAAACGTCACGTTCGAGTGATGCGCGCATCCCTACATCAAAAATCTCTGATGTCGGGACCCTGACAAACTTCTTGTGAGTGAGTGAAGACAATGAAAACACTCAAGACTGGTGGCTATAGCTATGTTCAACAAGTATATTATTCTTCTGGCTTTATCTATCTCTATTTGAGATATTTTACCTTGTGTTGCTGGCTTGCTAGGTAATTAACCCTTTTGAAGAGATCTGCGATGTTGTACAGTGAGGGAAAAAAGTATTTGATCCCCTGCTGATTTTGTACTTTTGCCCACTGACAAAGAAATGATCAGTCTATAATTTTAATGGTAGGTTTATTTGAACAGTGAGAGACAGAATAACAACAAAAAAATCCAGAGAAACGCATGTCAAAAATGTTATAAATTGATTTGCATTTTAATGAGGGAAATAAGTATTTGACCCCTCTGCAAAAACATGACTTAGTACTTGGTGGCAAAACCCTTTTTGGCAATCACAGAAGTCAGATGTTTCTTGTAGTTGGCCACCAGGTTTGCACACATCTCAGGAGGGATTTTGTCCCACTCCTCTTTGCAGATCTTCTCCAAGTCATTAAGGTTTCGAGGCTGACGTTTGGCAACTCAAACCTTCAGCTCCCCTCCACAGATTTTCTACCTCCATGTTTGACAGTGGGGATGGTGTTCTTAGGGTCATAGGCAGCATTCCTCCTCCTCCAAACATGGCGAGTTGAGTTGATGCCAAAGAGCTCCATTTTGGTCTCATCTGACCACAACACTTTCACCCAGTTCTCCTCTGAATCATTAAGATGTTCATTGGCAAACTTCAGACGGGCATGTATATGTGCTTTCTTGAGCTCTGCAGGATTTCTGTCCTTCACGGCGTAGTGTGTTACCAATTGTTTTCTTGGTGACTATGGTCCCAGCTGCCTTGAGATCATTGACAAGATCCTCCCGTGTAGTTCTGGGCTGATTCCTCACCGTTCTCATGATCATTGCAACTCCACGAGGTGAGATCTTGCATGGAGCCCCAGGCCGAGGGAGATTGACAGTTCTTTTGTGTTTCTTCCATTTGCGAATAATCGCACCAACTGTTGTCACCTTCTCACCAAGCTGATTGGAGATGGTCTTGTAGCCCATTCCAGCCTTGTGTAGGGCTACAATCTTGTCCCTGATCCTTGGAGAGCTCTTTGGTCTTGGCCATGGTGGAGAGTTTGGAATCTGATTGATTGATTGCTTCTGTGGACAGGTGTCTTTTATACAGGTAACAAGCTGAGATTAGGAGCACTCCCTTTAAGAGTGTGCTCCTAATCTCAGCTCGTTACCTGTATAAAAGACACCTGGGAGCCAGAAATCTTTCTGATTGAGAGGGGGTGAAATACTTATTTCCCTCATTTAAAATGCAAATCAATTTATAACATTTTTGACATGTGTTTTTCTGGATTTTTTTCTTGTTATTCTGTCTCTCACTGTTCAAATAAACATACCATTAAAAATATAGATTGATCATTTCTTTGTCAGTGGGCAAACATACAAAATCAGCAGGGGATCAAATACTTTTTTCCCTCACTGTAGATGATAACCATCTGATTACGTGTTTGTTAACTTGCATGAACTGCATTTGAAGTTGCATGTGATCGTATCCACTTCCATGTGAACAAACTTGTCATGACGGGGCCGGGAAATGGGTCTATAGCTGTTTTGTCTGCTGGCTGGCATACACCCACAGGTCAGGTTTCAGAAATCTGGGATTGACATTCCTGTCCCTTCTGTGTCTGGCCTTTCTGCCCCTCCAGGTCCACTTGGGCTGTCCCCAAAATATGACAACAATTGGCTAGTATTTTTGCCAGTGATACATTTAGTCTGTTAGTCAGAGTGGCTAACTTGATCATTCTTTTGTTCTTTACATCTCGCTCCAACTTCCAGCTGCTGTATTAAAGTATGAAAACAATGTGATGAACATTCGGCAGTTTAACTGCTCCCCCCACCCCTACTGGCTGCCCAACTTCATGGACGTCTTCACCTGGTCTCTGCCCTTTGTTGGAGAAAAAGGTATGTATGTGCTCCCCGTCCATATCAGTGTTATGTCAGAGTGAAGAACGTGCCAGTAGAATGCCAGGAATGAGCATTGGAACATTGTAGCAAGAGACGGGTGTGTTTTGGTGTTAAAAATGCAACCACAAAAAAAACAATAGTCTGCACCCAAAAAGATGGTGGTGGTGCTACCTGAGTTGTGGTGGTACCTCTCTTCTCCCCACAGTGACAGAGATGCTGGTGAATGTGCTTAACATCTGCTCGGATGATGAACTCATGTCAGAAGGAGACGACCTGTGTGAAGGTAAGACGAACAGCCAGGATTGAATGAGCCCCCCCCCAACTCCACATTATCACTAGTGTTAAGAAGGTAAAGCTGGTAGCTTAATTTTTCATTAAAGCTGGTTTATCCACAGAATGACATAACAGCTCTGTCAGACACACACACACAGACAGTCTCTCTCATGATCTAGAAGATCTCAGGACTCCCTAGAGATCTGACGGCGCTCAACTCGACATTCCACTGTACGCTCCTCTCCTTTACTCCGCTCCTCTCCTTTACTCCGCTCCTCTCCTTTACTCCGCTCCTCTCCTTTACTCCGCTCCTCTCCTTTACTCCGCTCCTCTCCTTTACTCCCCTCCTCTCCTTTACTCCGCTCCTCTCCTTTACTCCGCTCCTCTCCTTTACTCCGCTCCTCTCCTTTACTCCGCTCCTCTCCTTTACTCCGCTCCTCTCCTTTACTCCGCTCCTCTCCTTTACTCCGCTCCTCTCCTTTACTCCGCTCCTCTCCTTTACTCCGCTCCTCTCCTTTACTCCGCTCCTCTCCTTTACTCCGCTCCTCTCCTTTACTCCGCTCCTCTCCTTTATCCTCTTCCCTCTTCTTCTCCTTCGTTCCCCTCTGCTTCCCTCCTTTTCTCCTCTTTACTCTCCTTTCTTCCCTCTGTTCCCTTATCTCATTTTTTCTCCTTCCTCTCCTCTATGATGTTTTCGGACTATTTCAAGCAGTAGAAAGCATTATAATGCCCAACCAAATGCTTAGAATATTTTATTGTTTTATTTTATGAGAAGACGGTGGAATCCCAGCAGTGCGCAAGGAGGTGATCCGGAACAAGATCCGAGCCATCGGGAAGATGGCCAGAGTCTTCTCTGTTCTCAGGTGAAAAAGCCTTTCGCTCTCTCCCACTCGTCATCACACATGACAGCATAAAGGCTGACCCAAATGGCACACTATTCCTTATATTTATTTATTTATTTATTTATTTATTTTACCTTTATTTAACTTGGAAAGTCAGTTAAGAACAAATTCTTATTTACAATGACGGCCTACACCGGCCAAACCCGGAAGACACTGGGCCAATTGTGCGCCGCCCTATGGGACTCCCAATTATGGCCGGTTGTGATACAGCCTGGAATCGAACCAGGGGGTCTGTAGTGACGCCTCAAGCACTGAGATGCAGTGCCTTAGACCACTGCGCCACTCGGGAGCCCAATGGTTCCCGAGGGGCATATGGCTCTGGTCAAAAGTTGTCACTATAGGGAATAGGTTGCCGTTTTGGACCAAACCATACTGAAAAGGGAAAGTCAGACTTGGAGTGAATGGAGCAGAGGGGGATGGGAATAGAGTCTCTATTTTTAATTGAGACTAGAGTGAGTCTAGTTTATGAAATGAGTGAAGTCAGTTTGAAAGTGCACAGTGAAGTCGTCTTTGAAAACACAGTGCTGCTTTTCCATAAGGATTCATGAGCAGGCAACCGTGAGTCACGATGCAGCACACGGTGAGGCTGCATAATGACATTAGACATGATTCCAGATTAATGCTGTGGTTATTAGCCTGCCACACAAATGCAATGGGGAAAGGGAGATGTAGCTCAGCACAGAGATCCTATAATTCAAGTATGTTCTCAATGTAGGCCTATTTCTATATAGAGCAGTCTCTTTTTCACGGTGGCGCATATACAGAGATATACATTTTACATTTGACATTTTAGTCATTTAGCAGACGCTCTTATCCAGAGCGACTTACAGTTAGTGAATACATATTTTTTTATACTGGCCCCCCGTGGGAATTGAACCCACAACCCTGGCGTTGCAAACGCCATGCTCTATCAACTGAGCTACATCCCTGCCGGCCATTCCCTCCCCTACCCTGGACGACACTTGGCCAATTGTGCGCCGCCCATGAGTCTCCCGGTCGCGGCCGGCTGCGACAGAGCCTGGATACGAACCAGGATCTCTAGTGGCACAGTTAGCACTGCGATGCAGTGCCTTAGACCACTGCGCCATATCATGGGATGCTACAGGCGCTATGAGGAGTGTTTTAACATATGTAGTTACTGAAAGCTTTGTTAGATCTCTAAGGTGTTTGTGTCTCTCTCACCTTCTCTCTTTCTTTCTTCAGGGAGGAGAGTGAGAGTGTGCTGACACTCAAAGGACTGACCCCCACTGGGTCGCTGCCTCTAGGAGTGTTGTCAGGGGGCAAAGAGACCTTGCATACCGGTACGTGTCTCTCTCCCCCTCCTCACCCCCTCAAACTCCCCTCTCCTCCCTCACCCTGCTGTCTCCATCTTTCTCTCTCTCTTTGATGCCCCCCTCTCCACCCATTCCCCATGCCCTACCATCACAGAGGTCCCTGGGGTGCCATTAACACTGCCGTTCTCCCTGGACTAACAACACAGGCTTTCCCCAACCACACGGTAAACTGAAGGATGTACGCTTCACTAAATGTTTTTCAGTTTTTACATTTCATTATCAAGAAAACATCATAGACCCTGCTCTTCTGCTTTCCGTTTTCCATTATACAGTTGAGATGGAAACTATCACTGCCACTGAAGCCGTGATATATGGGACGCAACCTACATATGGGACGCAACCTTTGTCTGTCTGGGGCTCTGTGTCAAGCCAGCCGTCCCCTTTGGGTAGTAGCCTCGAAAACCCGACCCGAGGCAACACAGAGACTGGTTTCAAAGATGGACTCTTTTGGCATAGAGGAACTACGTCACCCTACTCTATATATAGTGCAATACTTTTGACCATTGCCTATAGGGCAATTGTCTGTTACTGCGTCCCAAAATAAACAGACAGTCATTCTGGTAAAGGTCATGTCATGTGGTTTCTGTCCGAAATGGCATCCTATTCGCAATAGAGTGCACTACATTTGACCAGAGCCCTATAGGCAATGGTCAGAAGTATTGCACTATATATAGAGTAGGGTGCCATTTAGGGGACACAACCTGTGTCTGTCAGCCCCTCAAGTCAGATGTGTGTTCTGGTTCATTACATCCCCTGTTTGTTGTTTCTCTTCACTGCTTCCTAACAGTGCTCTAGTGACATTTAGGGGGATGCTGTCCAGTTTTGACTGCAGTGCCAGTGCTCTTTAAAAACCTGCCATGCCAAACTAAGAAGGGAAATGCCTTACCCTAGCTATTTCTATTCCACTCCTTCTAAGATGTTTTATTATCACATACACCGGATAGGTGCATAGAAAAATGCCTTGCTCAAGGGCACATCGACCGTTATATATATATTTTTATATGGTGAATATAAAAAAATATATATATATAACGGTCGATGTGCCCTTGAGCAAGGTATTTGGGTATTAGAACCAGCGACTTTTCGGTTACTGGCCCAACACTCTAACCGCTAGGCTACCTGCCGCCTGTATGACTATAACAAATGAAAGATGGTCTTATAGCTAGATTCACCACCAGAGTTATTCTGTGAGTGACACCAGTAACAAAGCACCTCATTAAGAACAAGTCGAATAGAAAGATTAAAGCTGTCATCATCACATGTGTGTTCCTTTGAAAACTGAGCCTAAGCAGACTTCATTATGACAATGTTGTGAGACGTAGTGAGGTGCCTTTATTGACTTCACAGGAAATCAGTTCCCTTCTCCTCCCAGCAGACTTCATCATTCGATTATGTTCCCATAACAAGATCCAGAATAACCCTATATAAGAAGCATGTGTGTGTGTGCTCACTGCTCAGCAAAATCCCCCTCATCTCTCCGTCCACATCTAAGCCCTAATGACCCTTTAACACCAGCAAGCACCATCTTAAGGTCTCCAGCAGGCCTCTCTCACTCTGGTTGTGTCCCAAATAATACTCTATTCCTAGGGAATTCCTAAGGGAATAAAGTGCCATTAGGGATGCAGACGATTTTATCACACTGAAAACAGATTGAGAACCTTCCAGAAGGACAACCATCTCTCCAGCACTCCACCAATCAGGCCTTTATGGTAGAGTGGCCAGATGGAAGCTACTCCTCAGTAAAAGGCACATGACAGCCCGCTTGGAGTTTGCCAAAAGGCACCTAAAGACTCTCAGACCATGAGAAACAAGATTCTCTGGTCTGATGAAACCAAGATTGAACTATTTGGCCTGAATGCCAAGCATCACATCTTTAGGAAACCTGGCACCATCCCTACGGTGAAGCATGGTGGTGGCAGCATCATGCTGTGGGGATGTGTTTCAACGGCAGGGACTGAGAGACTAGTCAGGATCGAGGCAAAGATGAACGGAGCAAAGTACAGAGAGATCTTTGATGAAAACCTGCTCCAGAGCGCTCAGGACCTCAGGCGAAGGTTCACCTACCAACAGGACCACGACCCAAAGCACACAGCCAAGACAATGCAGTAGTGACTTTGGGACATGTCTCTGAATGTCCTTGAGTGGCCCAGCCAGAGTCCGGACTTGAACCTGATCGAACATCTCTGTAGAGACCTGAAATTAGCTGTGCCGCAACGCTCCCCATCCAAGCTGACAGAGCTTGAGAGGATCTGCAGAGAAGAATGGGAGAAACACCCGAAATACAGGTGTGCCAAGCTTGTAGCGTCATACCCAAGAAGACTCGAGGCTGTAATCGCTTCCAAAGGTGCTTCAATAAAGTACTGAGTGAAGGGTCTGAATACTCATGTAAATGTGATATTTCATTAAATTAAATTAACACTTTTTGCTTTGTCATTATGGGGTATTATGTGTAGATGATGAGGGGGGGAAACTATTTAATCCATATCTATTGTATAATAAGGCTGTAATGTAACATAATGTGGAAAAAGTCAAGGGGTTTGAATACTTTCCGAATGCACTGTAAGCACCCCCTAATTCTATATTATTATCATTATAATTATTCCTGTCCTCTGTCTGTCAGGGCTGTTTTTCTCCTGCCTGCCTGTGTTTTCTCTGATTGTGATGATGGTAATGGGGGATCTCTGACAATGGGGGATCTCATCTATGATTGGTTGGTTGGATGATTCGGACTGTCTGTTCTGTGATTGATGATCTCTGGTTCTCTGCATTGATGACTCGCTTTTCTCCTTCTCACCACTACTCACATTTACATAGCCGCCGCTGAGGCAGCGGAGGCAAAAGGTACGCAAGCGGTCCCCGGATCCCTCCCTCAGTGTGTTGTTACTTTTAACCATTCCAATGAAAGGAGGGCCCCTCCTTTCATTTTTTATGCACTCCTGTTGTCTCTTTTTAAATGTTCCTTTTGTTATTGTTGTTGTACATTCACTGTGTGTGTTTGATTTGTGAATTTTGTCATGGATTGGTGTACTTCACAAAATTGCTGCTCTTGCATTACCAGTGCCTGCTACTAGTGTACATACATGATAGGACTCAAATACCCAAGCAGTGGGCACTCCATTTGGCAGGAAGGACTTTAGCTTAAACCTCAACATGCACCGTATAGTGACATTATTCCTTGGTCCTAGGGGAATTACACAATGTTGACCATGATAACATAGGGGCAAAGCCTAATCACAGTCTTCACAGATAGGCTACAGATATAGATACTGATACTGTTGACAAACAGCTATAGGCAGAGGTCATATGGGTGAGAGCTGAGATAGCTAGGTTCATTGCCACTGCTGCATGCAGCTCGTCCCTGAGCAAAGCCAGCTAAGACTCTGCTAGCCTAGGGAGGACCTCCCTCCTCCTCCTGGCTATCCAGGGATATTTTCAGAGTCTAATCCTGTTACGCTGCTTGGCTGTTGCTACTCTGTCACTGTCTGCTTCTGTTGGCATGTTACTGTTTTAGCACTTTGATCGCATGCACATTTGGAGTAGTAATAGGTAGTTTGGTTTCTGTCCTAATATGATATTTTGTTGATATCAGAGTTATAGCAGGGGTGTCAAACTAATTTTGGCCCGGGGCCCGTATTCGATCTTCAACGAGGTTCTGAGGGGCCACACTGAAAATGTGTTATTTCCTCGCTGTCCAAATTTGCTAAAGATAGTCATCTAGCCATGGATTTTAGAATTTCTGATGCTCCCTGACTGTCTGACTTTCATTTAGGTGATTATTAGCGAGCTGGACACGTTCAAGAAAATTTATGAATGTAGGTCAATTATAATTTCTACACAGTTTAGATTAGCTATTTTTTACTCAAACCACCTGCAGGCCGGATTGGAGACACCCCTGTTTTATAGCCACCTATTAAAGCTGCAATATGTAACTTTTTGGGTAACCTGACCAAATTCACATAGAAATCTGAGTTATGGATCTGTCATTCTCATTGAAAGCAAGTCTAAGAAGCGATAGATCTGTTCTATGTGCGCTATATCTAGGCTTCCAGATGAGTTTTTTGCGTGTTTTACTTTCGGTTTTATAAATCAGCTGAAAATACTATATTTTTGGTTATGGAAGAGATATTGCACAACAGTTTAGATGGTACAATGATTATCTACAATATACTTGCTTGTTTTGTGACAAACTGAAATTAGGCAACTATTAGAATTTTTGCAATTTTAGATTTCTGCATAGTGCACCTTTAAGTACAACTAATGTTTGCCTTGCAATGATACATTTCTCATTAACAAACCAACTAACTTTATATGTTATTTAAAATTGCAGATCTGTTTTCTATGAGTGCAGTTTCGTTGATCACATTATCCTATTATCAACTGTAAAACGTCCATATTTTGCTCTTATTCTAAATGTTTGCGTTATTGATTTTTTAGTTGAATAGTTACTTACAGTATATCTCACATTTGCCCATGTTTTCTTTGTGGTTTTTACTTGGCACTTGGAATTTTACAGTAAGTCCCATATTCACTGTGAGGTGTTGTACTGTAGCTTGTTCAGTGGTATTGCCAACAGTACTAGGACTTGCTGTATTTCTGTGTATTCACCGTACGTACATCTGTTGTATGACTGTACTCTTTGTTTAAGGACTGTCAGCTATTACCTGCATTTGTAAGCATAAGAACCTGGAGTTTACTAAAGACACACTACCGTTCAAAAGTTTGGGGTCACTTAGAAATGTCCTTGTTTTTGAAAGAAAAGCATGTTTTTTGTCCATTCAAATAACATCAAATTGATCAGAAATACAGTGTAGACATTGTTAATGTTGTAAATGGCTATTGTAGCTGGAAACTGCTGATTTTTAATGGGATATCTACATAGGCGTACAGAGGCCCATTATCAGCAACCATCAGTCCTGTGTTCCAATGGCGCGTTGTGTTTGCTAATCCAAGTTTATCATTTTAAAAGGCTAATTGATCATTAGAAAACCCTTTTGCAATTATGTTAGTACAACTGAAAACTGTTGTGCTGATTAAAGAAGCAATACAACTGGCCTTCTTGAGACTAGTTGAGTATCTGGAGCATCAGCAAATGTGGGTGTGATTACAGGATCAAAATGGCCAGAAACAAATAACTTTCTTCTGAAACTCGTCAGTCTATTCTTGTTCTTAGAAATGAAAGCTATTCCATGCAAACTGGCTCTAACCAGAATAGAAAGAGGAGTGGGAGGCCCCGGTGCACAACTGAGCAAGAGGACAAATAAATTGGTGTCTAGTTTGAGAAACAGACGCCTCACAGGTCCTCAACTGGCAGCTTCATTAAATGGTACCCGCAAAACACCAGTCTCGACGTCAACAGTGAAGAGGCGACTCCGGGATGCTGACCTAGGCAGAGTTGCAAAGGAAAAAGTCTGGTGTCTGTGTTCTTTTGCCCATCTTAATCTTTTATTTTTATTGGCCAGTCTGAGAAATTGCTTTTTCTATGCAACTCTGCCTAGAAGATCAGCATCCCGGAGTCGCCTCTTCACTGTTGATGTTAATTGCAAAAGGGTTTTCTAATGAGCAATTAGCCTTTTAAAATGATAAACTTGCATTAGTAAACACAACGTGCCATTGGAACACAGGACTGATGGTTGCTGATAATGGGCCTCTGTACGCCTATGTAGATATTCCATTAAAAATCAGACGTTTCCAGCTACAATAGCCATTTACAACATTAACGATGTCTACACTGTATTTCTGATCAATTTGGTGTTATTTTAATGGACAAAAAAATTGCTTTTCTTTCGAAAACAAGGACATTTCGAAGTGACCCCAAACTTTCGAAAGGTAGTGTACAATTTGACACAATAAAGGCAAAACAAATGGGTTAATTTTGCAGTTTTTACCTGAAGATCCTTATTGCAGATCCTTAAAAGAGATGGCTAACTGTTTTCCCCAAACATTTCAAGTTGAAGCATTCAAAGCATTGTTTCCTTTGATTTCTAATTGTCCATCTCTTTTCTTCCTTCCAGCTATTCAAGGCTTCTCTCCCACGAGGAAGATCAAGGACTTTGCGGAGGCACAGAGCCTGGACAAAGTCAACGAGAGGATGCCCCCACGCAAGGATGGCCAGCAGCCGGTCAACCCAAACGCCCCCAAGAACGGCACAGGCTAGGCCTGGAGATTGACCCCCCACCAGGCCATGGCCCTGTCTCATACACCAAAACGATCTTTATATCTTCTTTCTTTCTCTCTCTCTCTCTCTCTATCTCTCTATCTCTATCTCATCTATCTTATCTATCTTATCTATCTATCTCCCTCTCTGTCCTATTGTGACTCTGCACCCTGCTGGCCTATACAGTTGACAAGCACAGGACATGTAGGTAGGAAAGACACCACCGCACTGGGAGAATGGTTTCAGCCACCACCGAGCACAACCATGAAAAAAACTAAAACCTATTTTATTTATTAAATTAATTATATTAGGTATATTATGTAATGCTACAATTTTAATGAAAGCATACATTTCTAAGATGTTCAAATAAGCATATAACTATGGTAAATGTCAAAGATAAAGACCATTTTGTAAATTTGAGTTGATCGAGGAAGCTAGTAAAATTTGTCAATTCAAGTTTTTCTATTGTTCTTTTATGTGTTTTGCAAAGGAAAGTTGACTGAATCTACAGATATCTACAGTATGTGTGCTCACATACATGTTTGTCCATTTAAAGAATATTATGATGTGTATTAAATGGAGAGAAAGTAATGAAGGGAAAGATTTGACACCATTGCAGAAGATTAGTTTATAGTAAAACAGTTTTTTAGTTTTGTTCTTTTGTCCAATTTCTTTGGTAAAAACCTGGAAATCACTGAATGCTATTTATGCTGCTTTGGGTCAACGTGTTGCTCCTATATTTTAAAGTTAGGTTAAACAGGATTTCATTTGACAACCTTTAGTCAATCCTTGAGAAACTGCCTAGAATTTCCAAATGATTTGTCAAAGAATGGAGAAAAAAAAATGAATTTTTCCTAGTTTGCTGCGATCATTGATGTGATGTATCAATGGATGGTGATTTGTTTTTGTAGTTTTATGTGTTTTGGATAGTGTTTTGATAGTTGGTGTTGTTTGCAGGCTGTCACCAACCAACAGTTACTACCAGTGTGTTTAACTGGGGGGGGGGAGATAATATATACACTGTGTGTACATAACGTTAGGAACACCTTCCTAATATTGAGTTGCACTCCCTTTTGCCTTCAAAACAGCCTCAATTCGTCGGGGCATGGACTCTACAAGGAGTTGAAAGCGTTCCACAGGGATGCAGGCCAATGTTGACTCCAATGCTTCCCACAGTTGTCAAGTTGGCTGGATGTCCTTTGGGTGGTGGACCATTGTTGATACACACGGGAAACTGTTGAGCGTGAAAAACCCAGCAGTGTTGCAGTTCTTGACACACTCAAACCGGTGCGCCTGGCACCTACTGCCATACCGCGTTCTATCCATGTCTTTGTTGTCTCAAGGTTTAAAAATCCTTCTTTAACCTGTCACCTCCCCTTCATCTACACTGATTTGAAGTGGATTTACAAGTGACTTCAATAAGGGATAATAGCTTTTACCTGGATTCACCTGGTCAGTTTGTCATGGAAAGAGCAGGTGTTCCTAATGTTTTGTACACTCAATGTACATATTCTGCAAAACCAAAGTCTGATTCAAAAGGGATATAGGCCGACAGTATTTATTGGTTTAGCTCCAAGAAGACAGCCACCAGTACCTTGGGTGTGTGGTGCCCCCATTTGGTTAGATTTTCTGTGACATTGAGTGGAGAGCGGCCTACTGTTCTTGAGAGTAATGTGCTGGATGTGGAATGAAGAAAGTCATTATGGTTCATGGTGAAGAAACATACTAAACACAAGGGAAGAACAACCAGTAGTGTCCTCTTCTCAATGCCCTCCGTGACAAGATGGCGGATAAATCTTTCCCATGGAGCAAATGGTAACGCAGCGGATATTATGTCCCAAAATGAGCTGAAGCTCCATCGTGTTCATTATGTTATGTTTTAGATAATATAAATAATAATGACGCTTAGTTTGATTTCATATTGCTTTCTTGTCAACTCTACATAAAGGAAATATTTTGGGCGTTTCTTGATAAAAGCTGTGTCGATGTCTCCATCTACTGTTGATTTGATGCAGATGCGTTCGACGACTACAGTGTGGTAAATGTAAGGGAAAGCTTGTCTCCAATCCAATGTTTTAGTTGCTCACAGTTTGAGGAAAGCAGTACCCTGAAGAGTAGTGTATTGAGTCATTCAGTGTGATGCTGTGAAGATTGATGTTATGGGAATTTCCATTCTCTTTAGCGGCTCTTTGACCATCCTGTAGTATTATCTCTCCCTAGACACAGTTTTCACTATCTGTGGTAGAGCAAAGCTGGGGAGCCTACAGTGTCTCTACATTGATCATGTAGTAATGTCTGTTTCTTCTAAATTAATTTGATTGTGAGTATTATATGGTCTTAACACCTTTTGGTACATAGTAATTGTTCCTCCATGGCAGGAACTGACACTACTTTTGTAACACCCGCTCTCAACCCTTTAAGAATTGACTGGATTCTTTAGGACTTGACTCAATGAACCGGTGCTTAGTTTTAGCCCTAGATTTTTGGGGGCTAGAACTGCTTCTCTGACACTCCTGCCATCGCGCCACATGTAGTTATTCTATTGTGTTTTATCATTCAAGAAAAGCTTTAAGATTTTTATTCTCATGTGAATTTTCCCTTTTATAATATATATTGTAAGGCTTTTAAACGAGTTGCATTCAATGTGCCATGCCACTACCAAAACATACACCAACACCTGTGTGTGACTGGTGGGGAGAAGGGACATCAGAATGTCCCATTCTTGTGTTCAGCAGTGGTCATGGAGAGATCTTGGAGCCTGTTTCAACTCAACATGGGTCAGGTTCATTTGAGTTGTGTCACGGCCCAGATGCTTTTGTTTGTATTTAAAAATGTGATTGGTTTCTCTTTACTGTATTGTGTTCAGAAAACTGTCAAAAGATGCTCTTTGAAAATAAGATGTTCTTTTTTTTTTCACATTCACAACTGATTTAAATGTTGGTGTTGTGTGAGATGCTAGGAGTTAGGGGAAGTACAGGCCCCGTAGGAGGGCTGTATTTCTCACCTCTTGTCAGTTTCTAAACATATCTCGAAGAATGTACAAAAATATTTGTAATTAAAGTCTCTTAATAGCTGTAAAAAGGATGAGAAATCATTGTCAAGTACAGTGCTTGTCATGCGAGGCCATAATCTTGATCTATGTAGATGTATCACTTAAAAAATAAAATGTAAATGCAAAGAATTTCTTGGTCTCCCTGTCGTGGCTGTCTGAGGTTTTTAGCTCTGCAGATTTGAGGATATTGTGCCAGATGCTTTCTCGCTTCAATTGCTCATGTTAGGCCTACATTCTAGCCTCTCTTGATCTGAATTATACTACATGTTGCTAATATATTTTCTCTACACGTCCGGTTGAATGGGTGGATGCATGAATCATTGTGTACTCTGGGAGACTTCAGTGTCTAAATGTTGCACCCTGAATAGTTGTTTATAAATATAATTCTACATAAACAGGACAGTAGTGTCAAAAATAAAACATTTTAGTATTCAGACCCCTTGGATTTCTGATTTTTTTAAATCAATAAAATACTCTGTAAAAGTGGAACATTTCAGCCCCTTTCTTTAGTCAAGCCTAAATTAGTTCAGGGGTCAAATTTGGCTTAGCAAATCACAAGTTACAATAATAGGGGTTAACATGATTTTGGAATGACTAACCCTTCCTCAGTCCCCCATACATACATCTTAAGATTCAACTACAAAGACCAGGGAGCTTTTAGAAATCTTTAAAGAAGGGCAGTGATTGGTAGATGGGTAACTAACAAATCAGACATTGAATATCTCTTTATAGCATGGTTGTTTATAATTATGCTGTGGATTATGTGTTAAATCACCCAGATACATAGTCGTCCTTCTGAACTGAGCTGCAGGACAGGAATGAAACTGCTCAGGGATGTTTTGAAAACAGCTACAGAGTTCAATGGCTGTGATGGGAGAAAACATTGTAGTGACTCAACAATAATGACAGAGTAAAAAGAATACAAATATACAGAATATTAATATTCCAAAACATGCATCTTGTATGCAACAAGGCGCTAAAGTAATACAGAAAAAAAATAAACTGCAAAGGAATACACTTTTTGGCCTAAATGCAAAGCCTTATGTTTGGGGTAAATCCAACAGCATCACTAACTGCCGCCTCATTTTCAAGCATGGTGGTGGCTGCATCATGTTATGGGTATGCTTGACAAATACTGGGGAGTTTTTCAGGATAAAAAGAAACGAGATGGAGCTAAGCACAGGCAAAATCCTAGAGGAAAACCTGCTTCAGTCTGTTTTACACCAGAGACTGGGAGATTAATTCACCTTTCAGCAGGACAATAACCTACAACACAAGGCCAAATCTATAGGAGCTGCTTACCAAGATAGTGAATGTTCCTGAGTGGCCTAGTTACAGTTGACTTAAATCTGCTTGAAAATCTATGGCAAGACTTAAATGCTGTCTAACCATGATCCCCAACATCTTGACAGAGCTTGAAGAATTTAAGAGAATAATGGGCAAATATTGCATAATCCAGGTATGTGAATCTCTTAGATTTACCAAAGAAGACTCACAGCTGTAATCTATGCCAAAGGTGTTTCTACCGTGTATTGACTCAGGGAGCTGAATACTAATGCAACAACTATTTTAGTTATTTAATTTTTATTCATCTTTTAAAAAAATATATATATATATTCCTTGACTTTGACAGTGTTTGATGTGTTGGCTTTTGTGTAGATTGACAAAATGACATACATTTTAATCCTACTTTGTCCCAAAATGTGATTAAATCCAAGGGGTCTGAATACTTTTGCAGTTGTATTCTCAGTCACACTGTGGCTGCAGAGTCGCAGTTAGTTGTACAGCATTTCAGAATGTTCTACACTGAAAAAATGTATAGTATAAATGCTTGCTCACTGGACTTCCTCAATCTAAAATGAAGGAAAACTTGATCAGTATTGAGGAATTTTATACAGCAATGGCTGTCCTCGGTAATACTTTGTATTAATAAAAGTTTACTGTAGACTCAGTACTCAAGAAAAGTCAGGCATATACAGTCACCATTGGCAAATGTAGTAGTACAAAATAAATTGCATATTATATCACATACTGAACACTCACTCCCTCACATGGCAGTGACAAATAAATAAATTACAGGTATAAAATGAATACTAAAAAGTTCCATTTTTAAGATGTTCCTCATAAAGAGGACTACTCAGTCCATGCCATATGTGACTACTGAGTGTTCCGATCATGCACATCATTGGCACAAACACATTCCTGGGGTTTCATAGGTAGCCTGAGTGCCAGCATGTTTGTGCTATCATGCAAATTCCTTGTCACTCATTGTCATGCCAGACAATGAGCAATGGGGTTGGCAAGAGCACAAAGAGATCTGGGAACAGGCTTCTTCAGAGGTGGTGGCAGAGCCAACTTGTCTAGTCTAGGGTTCTGTAAAATTATCCCAAAGAAGTGAGATCTCTGGACTGACTGTGCTCTGGCTGGCCTTGCAGTTGCGGCCCTGCATTTGAGGTATTGGTAAGGTTTGAGATCTTCCTGTTTCCATTCCTCTCCTTTAGATGGTGACATCAGACACGTGGTGGTGGTGGTCTCAGAGCCTGAGAGAGATAAATATTTACAGTGAGGGAAAAAAGTATTTGATCCCCTGCTGATTTTGTACATTTTCCCACTGACAAAGAAATGATCAGTCTATAATTTTAATGGTAGGTTAATTTGAACAGTGAGAGACAGAATAACAACAAAAAAATCCAGAAAAACGCATGTCAAAAATGTTATAAATTGATTTGCATTTTAATGAGTGAAATAAGTATTTGACCCCCTCTCAATCAGAAAGAGTGTCTTTTATACAGGTAACGAGCTGAGATTAGGAGCACACTCTTAAAGGGAGTGCTCCTAATCTTAGTTTGTTACCTGTATAAAAGACACCTGTCCACAGAAGCGATCAATCAATCAGATTCCAAACTCTCCACCATGGCCAAGACCAAAGAGCTCTCCAAGGATGTCAGGGACAAGATTGTAGACCTACACAATGCTGGAATGGGCTACAAGACCATCGCCAAGCAGCTTGGTGAGAAGGTGACAACAGTTGGTGCCATTATTCGCAAATTGAAGAAACACAAAATAACTGTCAATCTCCCTCGGCCTGGGGCTCCATGCAAGATCTCACCTCGTGGAGTTGCAATGATCATGAGAACGGTGAGGAATCAGCCCAGAACTACACGGGAGGATCTTGTCAATGATCTCAAGGCAGCTGGGACCATAGTCACCAAGAAAACAATTGGTAACACACTACGCCGTGAAGGACTGAAATCCTGCAGCGACCGCAAGGTCCCCCTGCTCAAGAAAGCACATATACAGGTCCGTCTGAAGTTTGCCAATGAACATCTGAATGATTCAGAGGAGAACTGGGTGAAAGTGTTGTGGTCAGATGAGACCAAAACGGAGCTCTTTGGCATCAACTCAACTCGCCGTATTTGGAGGAGGAGGAATGCTGCCTATGACCCCAAGAACACCATCCCCACCGTCAAAGGTGGAAACATTATGCTTTGGGGGTGTTTTTCTGCTAAGGGGACAGGGCAACTTCACCACATCAAAGGGACGATGGACGGGGCCATGTACCGTCAAATCTTGGGTGAGAACCTCCTTCCCTCAGCCAGGGCATTGAATGGGTCGTGGATGGGTATTCCAGCATGACAATGACCCATAACACACGGCCAAGGCAACAAAGGAGTGGCTCAAGAAGAAGCACATTAAGGTCCTGGAGTGGCCTAGCCAGTCTCCAGACCTTAATCCCATAGAAAATCTGTGGAGGGAGCTGAAGGTTCGAGTTGCCAAACGTCAGCCTCAAAACCTTAATGACTTGGAGAAGATCTGCAAAGATGAGTGGGACAAAATCCCTCCTGAGATGTGTGCAAACCTGGTGGCCAACTACAAGAACGTACCTCTGATTGCCAAAAAGGGTTTTGCCACCAGGTACTAAGTCATGTTTTGCAGAGGGGTTAAATACTTATTTCCCTCATTAAAATGCAAATCAATTTATAACATTTTTGACATGCGTTTTTCTGGATTTTGTTGTTGTTATTCTGTCTCCCACTGTTCAAATAAACCTACCATTAAAATTATAGACTGATCATGTCTTTGTCAGTGGGCAAACGTACAAAATCAGCTGGGGATCAAATACTTTTTTCCCCTCACTGTACTTTATGGTAAATGTTATTCCTGTTCAAATCTAAATGGATTAATTCACTTATGTGCCATTATGATATTAAGAATTATGCTAATAGTCTCTTTCTTACCTGTCGTGCAGCCCTGAAGTCACAGACCGGGGTTTGTGATTGGTTAGCAGCTGGAGGGGGTGGGGGCGGAGCTACTTTTGGTCTCTTGGGCTGGAAATAGTAAAAAGATGAATAAATAGGCAACAAGAATCTTATTAACCAAGGCCAACATTGAGATGATACTGTATAAATCAAAAGGTATTTCATTAGTATTACCTGCTGTGGCATAGCGTTGTTTTGGCTGGGGATTGGCAGTTTGTTATGGATGTGGTTGTCCACTGCATGGATTTTCTTCTGGGTATGGTGGCTAGCGGATGAGCAGACAGTGATTTTATTTTATATAACCTTTTTTTTTTTTTTTTTTAATTTAAGGAACACCCATTGATGTCAGAATACATATTTTACAAGGGAGACCTGACAATTGAGTACATCTTAATTCATCAAAGAATAATATATACCCCACGTAGTGTACTCACCTAGGCAGAGTGGGGAACTGTCGTCTCTTCTTTAGGAACACAGCCGATGCCCCAGCAATAGCAGCCAGGAGCAGCAGAGAGACTGTCACTGCAATGCCAATCACTCCTTCTACAATCACACACAGATAAGGTTAAGGAAAGGTCTATACAAGAGTTGAATACAATTAAAACACAGACCAAACCGATTGGCAAAACTTTACATAAAGATGCTCAAATACCTGTAGTAACACTGTAATTACTCTAGTAACATGTAAATAAAGTCTTGTCCCTTTTATCGATTGAAACAATAATTTTTTTTAAACAAAGATTACCTCTGGAGAGGCCTGTGAAGCTTCCATCCTTTGTATCACAGCCTGGAAGTGACCATCCAGGTTCACACTGGCACTCCATTCTGTGATTACACACCTGCAGTGTCACAACACAGAAACACACACATCATTATAAGGCAGGGCTCTTCAACCTTTTCTTGTCCAGGGACCCCCATCAACATATTCAAATGAATTATCAACATTTTATAATGAATAGATTTGGTAGATCGTTTTTCCTTATTTTTGACCTTCCCACATTATAAATTAGAAGAGGAAATGTAAACTCTAACATAGCCTATTACCTCGAAAGGTAACTCCAAACACAATTTCGCTAAGAGCAGGTGTTTAGCTGGTTAAACAAAGGTTAGCCATGTGTTGGCTTTGAAAAAGCACCCCCGAATAGGCTATGTCAGATAATCCAGTGAGTGTAATTTGCTCAATATTTGGAGTTGAGAAATAAAAAGTTATCATTAGAAAGAAGATATTATCCTCTTTTCTACAGTAGGTATGTAATTCAAAAATAGTAATTTTTTGCCGACCCCCTGAGGACCCCTAGGGGGCCATGGACCCCGGCTGAATACATTTTTACATTTTAGTCATTTAGCAGACGCTCTTATCCAGAGCGACTGACAGTTAGTGCATACATTTTCATACTGTTTCATACGCCTGTTATAAGGACATATTCAAGAAACACTTGGAGGAGAGACCTCCAAGCAGAGATGACAGAAAGCAGCCTCAACTGGTGAGACCTGGAAAATCTTGCCTCAAACCGAATGAAGAGATGGAGGACATTTGTCAATGGCCTACGCTCCTTATAGCAGTGTTTCATCCCGAGCTCACCAATACCAAACCAGAGACAGGGGACGCTGTACTCACAGCATGTCCTTTGCACTGTGCTGAGCAGTTGGTGGCCTTGGGTCCGTAGGCTGTCTCAAGATCCACACACTCGTTCTTGCTGCACACCTTAGAATAGAAGACAGAGGAATGGGCACAAGAATAAAAGAGAAAATAACACGGTACACATTCAATTTAATTTCCAAAAACACAGCTAGAGGTAGCCTCAGTAGCAACAGCCAAAAAGTAATCTTACCTTCCCATCATTACACTTGGTCCCCGTGTCCACCTGTCCAAAGTCACTGTTGTGATCACCGTAGAATGTGGCTTTGCAGTCAGAGAACTTCACCATGCGACCATAGTTGGGGTCGTCATTACCGTTATTGCAGAAGAGTTTCCCACACTGCACATCTCTACAAAGGAGAGCCACAGGAGGGAGTCATATCAGTGACACGCCGCTTAAATAAGCAACACCATAATCTGAGTAGTAAAAGCAGTCTATTGAAATAACATGGTATTGCTTGTTAGGCCTCACTGGCTCTGGCAAGAGATGTACTGGTCCTGTGAAGGCCGTCTGCAATAGGCGTAGTACAGTCCTCTGGTGTTCTGGTCATAGCAGTACGTTCTGGCTTTTTCAGCAGCTGAGGAGGGGATAACACCCAATGTTACAAAATGCATTAGAGTAGTTCAGAAAGGAAACCATTTATTAGAAAATATTACAATGCATAGTCTAGGCGTTAGGGCTCTGCTCCTTCAGGGTAGCGTCAGGCTAACTGCCAGAGCGAGGCGTCATATTGTCACGGTTTCGGCCGAGGCTGCCTCTCTTCCTTGCTCGGGCAGGCTTCGGCGTTCGTCGTCTCCGGAATACTACCTGCCACCGTTGCATGTTTCTATGTTCGTTTGCTTTTGTCTGATTGTTGTTACACCTGTTATCGTTTAGTGTAATTAGTGTCCTATATAGTTCTCGTTGTGTTTGTCTAGTGTTGTGTGTGATTGTTTTCACTGTCGTGCGTTTAGCTTATGTATTTACAGTTTGCTCGGTTGAGCTGCTCTCCATTCTGTGTTTGGAGTATTTTGTCGCACGTGTTTTGTGCGCCCGCTTTATTTCGCCTGCGTGCGGAGTTTCTTGCCTCAGGGCATTTGTTTTCGTGCTGTGTTTGCTGCAAACTACTAAAGTCTTTTGGACTTACTTTGTGCGTCCTGCGCCTGATTCCACCACCACACCCACCTACAGCTACACTGACACATATGAAGATGATAATATAACTACAGGCAGCGAGCAAGATATGCTATATCAAATCCCCCGAAGGAAGAAACAGAACCAGGTGGAGGCTGGGGTGGTGGTGGGATGTCAGGTGTATTGTAATGCATATTTAAAGTGTGGACACAATGGTGACTTTTGTTGTTTCAGCCTTTTTGAGAGATGCCATCACCTGGTTCTGTTTCTTCCTTCGGGGGATTTGATATAGCATATCTTGCTCACTGCCTGTAGTTATATTATCATCTTCATATGACGCCTCGCTCTGGCAGTTAGCCTGACGCTACCCTGAAGGAGCAGAGCCCTAACGCCTAGACTATGTCAGAAACAGCAAGCATAGCAAGTAACAGCTAGTTACAGCAGCAACGGTAGCAAGAGACACCAGCGCATGGTTGCGCATGACATCCGGCATTGAGGAAGCATTTGTAGAACTGGTCAAATTTAAATAGAATGTAGGTAGAGTGTGAAGCAAATTGGTGCAATATCTGCTGATGGGACCACACCCGGGTTTCCCTTCTGAACTGGCTCTGGTTTATTAGTGAATCACCATGTGTCAAAAAAGAGAGGGTGATGGCATCTCTCAAAAAGGCTGAAACAACAAAAGTCACCATTGTGTCCACACTTTAAATATGCATTACAATACACCTCCTGACTTGACCATTTCATGACAGGAAATTGATCTAAAAAAAGACATGCAACAGTAAGGTTGCAGTATGAGAATATGAACCAGAAGAGCTACCTACATCACCTGATCTGATGAGAGGTGACTCTGTGATGACGATACAGAGGGAAATGCTTTCACACTTACATGGGCCATACATTTTCATACACTGGCCGTGATGCTGTGGACACTGGCCGTTGAGGCAGTAGCCCCTCCCTCTATCACAGGAGATCCCATTGACAGAGAAGACGTCCTCAGGACAGTCGGCTGATTTCCCTGTGCAGTACTCTGCCAGGTCACAGTCATCATGCTTACTTCTGCACTCTGTGGACGAGGCCATGATCTGTGGAGAGAGTGGTTGTTGCTATGTTCAGTATCACTAGCTTGTTAGTCTTCCCACATCCGACAGTCATGAGTATGGAAATATAGTCTTTTAGCTTGGTGAAAGAGGTGTCACGCTGCATCTGTACTCTGAATCCACTCTGACTGTCAAAATATAAGATTAAACTAGCCTGGCTGACTCGCAGATCCACGTGTACACAACGAGTTGCTTTTGCCAGACTAGTTCTAAACAATACGTATTCAAGATGATGTGTTATTAAGTGATAATATGGAAAATATTCTGCTTTCACTATTTCCTTTCCTTTTAAAGTTATATAAAATGAAGGAATGAAAGTGAAATGTCTTCAATGCACATACATTTTAAGTCATAAAACCCTTTGACATAGTTATACGTGTCTGCTGCATGTCCACAAGAGGGCTGTAGTATCAGAGGAACACAGAAGGACGTTGAACTGTGGTCTGGTCTCACCTTACAGTCTTCACAGCACTCTCCTGCAGCACACTCTGAGCCCTTGGTCAGTGTGCAGCTGGTGGCATTACAGCAAGGGTTTGTACACTCCTATAACATCAAAACCCTACATGTCATTATGAGAATGCTATGAGGTGATCAGCAAGTTATCAAGGAATGAGAACATAATGTACATCCATCCAGTATGTAAATATCTCAAAGTCAAGCCTCTATGTATGTGTAGGCTTTAACTAGATGCCAAAGGGTTTCCCTGATCCATGTTTACCCCTTAAAGTTTTATACCACAGTAAGACACGCTAACTAAGTAAAACAAACACTGTACTGTAGTAGGCTATAAATAGGAATTGCAGGCTGATGCAAACAAGACTTGGCAGGAGAGGTGTAGTTCAGCAAGACAGGGACACAATAAGATGGTATCTTATCAGACCGACTAACAGGTCTGGACAGACTGACTTGACTAAACTGTCCTGCACACCTAACTGCCTCTGACTGGAATGTAAACTGATGTTCATGGATTATTACTTTCAACGTTTCTTCTACCAGATCACCATATAGCCATGACTATTATACAATGCGTGAAAATGTATAGTCTACAATGTCTGGAAATGTGAATCATCTAGTAAATCTTATCATTGCATTACTGCCATGTCAGTACACTCATTCGAAGAGAAATTCCCAAACATTTAGGTTTTTCTAAGGTGGGTGGTGGTGGATATATGTATATCAGGATAGGCCTGTGCTTGTCAAAGGCATTCTCTATTGCATTCTCTATTTTGCCCCTAGCTAAGGAAAACAGGCATGACCAGGCAAAGACCACGCACATAAATCTGAAATGTTATTCCCAGAAATGCAATGTAATCACTTGACATACTTGTATTAACTCCACGAGAACCAACTTTTGTCTGATTTGAATGGCACATTGTTGATCTAAATGGTGGTAGAAGGAATAGAATGAGAAGGTTAATTCACCTCCAGGGAGCCACAATCACACGCCTCTCCTTTCTCCAGAAAGCCATTCCCACACACTGGGGTTGATACCACATTTCGGTAGTCTGGCTTGTTCAGTAGGCACTCAGGGTTACGATTATTCAGGAACTGGTCATAGTTCACACTACTGCAGCTACTGAATGACTTAGGGATATCCCAGCTGAAAGAAAAAACACTTAAGTTACCCATAAGGTCATATACTGACTTTCAATATAACCACTGTAGCACAAAACACTGTGCTGTCCAAGTGGGTAGAACTGTATAGCTGCTCTGTGTGTTATGAGCAGAGAAAACAATGCCTGTAAGTATTCTTTAATACACATTCCCTCTTGCTTGTAAACCACAATCAGATGGTTTATCATTGACAGCATTCCAATCTAGTCACAACATTATATATTTCGAAACTTCTCATAATAACGGTCCTTACCTGAGGGCACCAGCCATTACACAGCTATTCCCAGAACAAGTACAGGCACTGGAGTCATCGTGGTTCATGCCCAGGTTGTGGCCCATCTCATGGGCCAATGTGGCCCCCACAGCTATGGCCCTGGCGTTGTGATCCTGTAAGGTAGTAAATAGTTAACATTAAATGGAATTGAATGTGTTTGACCATATCTTATAATCTGTGAAACTAACCTTGATAAATAGGTTAGAGATTAAATTGATATAGAATGTGTGTGACTGTCTCATTCTATCAAAATGCGCTAAAATCTAATCGAGCTCCCTTTTTCTGATTATAGACATCTTGTTCTGCATGTTGGTTGATTAGATAGTTAAAGAGCAAAAAGCAACTTCTCCTTTTGAAAATGCCTACGTGGCATCGATATGAGGAAGAAACAGTTATTCTAGTGTCAAAATGTACTAAGAAGTGTAAATAGGATATTTTGGTTCATAAAGTCAGTCTTGTCCAAAACAAAGATTTGTGTGATTAAAAAAAAGAAGGTATTTCACGGAATGAAGGGTACGCTAACATTTTTCCTTGGGTTGGGTTTATTTAAATCCTGCCCAAATGCCCACAGCTGGCAGCACCCAAGTAATCATCAATTCAGAGAGCAGCTGCATGCGACCCGATCGTAATGCCCATGCAATTTGGTTTGACATCCGATATCCCTATGGGGCTAGTTAGGGACCATCAGTAAATTACACAATGTACATGGGACTAAAAAATTATGTCAATAGCTCCGAATTTCAATGACTTAAAAATCTCAAACCAATTATAAGTTGTAGAAATTCATATACAAATATTGAAAGCGTTTAATGAGACAACCAAAAGGTGTGCAACATGAAAATATTGTCCCATTTACATTGTATAATTTATTGATGGTCCCTAACTAGCCCCAGAGAAGTCTTTAACAGCCCCCATTTAACTGTGTGAAATCCTTCATTAATATATTTTTTAATTTTAGTAATTTAGTAGATGCTCTTATCCAGAGCGACTTAATGTAGTAAGTGTATACTTTTTTAAAACTTTTTTGTACTGGTCCCCCTGTGGGAATTGAACCCAATCACCATGCTCTTCCAACTGAGCCACACTGGACCGTAAAGTACATTTCATTCCCATGCCGTTTTTTTCACAACTATTTCTAAAAAGTTAATCTTCCAATTCAACCTTCACTTTTTCTGCTTTGTAAACTTCACAGTTTGGAAACTTGGTAGAACCTCTCCATTGTCCCATTTTACTTGTTCAATTCCTCATGCAAAATCAAGCCTACTAACACAAATAATGGCAGCTTATTGTGTTGGCAAATGTAGACCTAATGAAATGTACTTTACCTGCACCACCCCAACTGAATGACCTGAACATAAAGTCCCGATGAAGGCCAGACCCACCGTCGAGCCCTCAAAGTCAATGCCACTGAAACACAGGGAACAAGAAACATATCAACCCCACATACGTATACATGTCAGCCACAGTGTTTTTGCATTGCCCATGTATTCATTGTTTTTGTCTGTTTAATCGTGGATTTGCAACAAAATGCGGATTACTATTACTCAGGATGAGCTACTGAATATTAGGGACACATTGCCAGCTGTTTTGTGTTCTGAAGTTTTGTCCTCAGGCACCGAAATATTGATATTGTATCTGTATGTTGTCTGGGTGGACTGGGTAGGTGTAAATGTACTTGGCGAATAAAGGAGATTCTGATTCTGATGTTAAATACCCATGTTATAAATTCTTCAATGTGGGTCTATCAAGAATGACAACGTTCCAAACCAAGATGGCCTAATCAGGTGACCCATCAGGTGACCATCAGCTGACCCTATAAAGACGCCTGACAAGCACACACCAAACGAGAAACACTATTTTCATGCCACTTTGATACCTCTACGACGAGAAGTGACCTTTTTTGTAGCAGGTTAGGAGAATTAGGTTACGGTTAGGAAAAGCAAAACATTATCACCTAACCTGCTACGAAAATCACTTCCGGTCGTAGCTGTATCGAAGTGGTGTGAAAAGAGTGTCCCCAAATTTCTTTGGCTGAGTCCAATAGTACCTGATTAGGTGTGCGTTGTGGCCTACCTGATGAGGTGTGTACGTCATGGCCTACCTGATGAGGTGTGCGTTGTCGTGGGGCTTGGTCTTGGCCAGGTCGCTGTTCCTCCACGTGGTAAAGGCATCCAGGGTGGCACCAGCAGGGGCGGTCACTGATATCTTATCGCTGTCTGACCATACCTCCAGACCAACCAGGGCAATAAAGGTGTTGAGGGGCTTATATACCTGCAGGCAGATTTATTTCATGGTCAGGTAAGACTCTCCCCATTAAAACAATTAGGTGTGGTTTACCCTGACAGAGAAAAAGCATAGTCCAGAACTAGGCTTAATCGGTGTCCTGGAAACCGTTACAGTTCATTGGATAACAATTAAAACATACTGAGGTTTCAATTGGATGACCTTCATAAGGCAGAGAAACAAACAAGTACTGTACAAGCAGAGCCAGAAGACAAAAAAGGTGTGGTGAGAATCTAATTAAACATGGAGGTGTTTGATATTAGGTTACCAGGCCAGCAGGGACATGGCGCTGTAAGGGGATCTTATAGGGATGTACTGCAGTTTGCTAATGCTGGCGTCACCATGTGACTGACTCACCATGTTGACAAAGTTGACCACTTCAAATATCCTCTTACGCAGATTTCCGAGATTACTCTCCATCTTCTTGTACTGAAACGGTATGGATGCAATATGTTTTAGTGTGCTCACAAGAGAACAACGGACATCCTGTCACAATGCATTGCTCTCTAATTAGATAAGATTATTAAGAATATCTGATAGATACAGTGCCTTCGGAACGTATTCAGACCCCTTGACTTTTTCCATATTTTGTTACGTTACAGCCTTATTCTAAAATGGATTTAAAAAATAATAATCCTCAGCAATCTACACACAATACCCCATAATGACAAAGCAAAAACAGGTTTTTCGATTTCTTAGCAAATGTATTCAAAAAAAAAAACAGAAATACCTTATTTACATAAGTATTCAGACCCTTTGCTATGAGACTTGAAATTGAGCTCAGGTGCATCCTGTTTCCATTGATCATCCTTGAGATATTTCTACAACTTGATTGGAGTCCACCTGTGGTAAATTCAATTGATTGGACACGATTTGGAAAGGCACACACCTGTCTACAGTATATAAAGGTTCCACAGTTGACGGTGCATGTCAGAACAAAAACAAAGCCATGAGGTCGAAGGAATTGTCCGTAGAGCTCTGAGACAGGATTGTGTCGAGGCACAGATCTGGGGAAGGGTACCAAAAAATGTCTGCAGCATTGAAGGTCCCCAAGGACAAAGTGGCCTCCATCATTCTTAAATGGGAGAAGTTTGGAACCACCAAGACTCTTCCTAGAGCTGGCCGCCTGGCCAAACTGAACAATCGGGGGAGAAGGGCCTTGGTCAGGGAGGTGACCAAGAACTCGATGGTCACTGACAGAGCTCTAGAGTTCCTCTGTGGAGATGGGAGAACATTACAAAAGGACAGCCATCTCTGCAGCACTCCACCAATCAGGCCTTTATGGTAGAGTGGCCAGACGGAAGCCACACCTCAGTAAAAGGCACATGACAGCCCACTTGGAGTTTGCCAAAAGGCACCTAAAGACTCTCAGGCCGTGAGAAACAAGATTCTCTGGTCTGATGAAACCAAGATTGAACTCATTGGCCTGAATGCCAAGCGTCACGTCTTTAAGAAACGTGGCACCATCCCTACGGTGAAGTATGGTGGTGGCAGCATCATGCTGTGGGGATGTTTTTCAGCGGCAGGGACTGGGAGACTAGTCAGGATCAAAGCAAAGATGAACGGAGCAAAGTACAGAGAGATCCAGCACTCAGGACCTCAGACTGGGGCGAAGGAATGTCTCTGAATGTCCTTGAGTGCCCCAGCCAGAGCCCGGACTTGAATCTGATCGAACATCTCTGGAGAGACCTAAAATTAGCTGTGCAGCAACGCTCCCCATCCAACCTGGGAGAAACTCCCCAAATACAGGTGTGCCACGCTTGTAGCATTATACCCAAGAAGACTCGATCGAGGCTGTAATCGCTGCCAAAGGTGCTTCAACAAAGTACTGAGTAAAGGGTCTGAATACTTATGTAAATGTTTATCAGTTTTTTCGTTGTTTTTTGTTATTAGCAAAAATGTATAAAAAACAGTTTTTGCTTTGTCATTATGGGGTATTGTGTGTAGATTGATTAGGAAAAAAACAATGTAATCAATTTTAGAATAAGGCTATTACCTAACAAAATGTGGAAAGGTACTGTATAGGTTGGTTTCCTAAATATTATTTGGTCAAAATAATGGCCAAAGAAATGATGAGAATGAAATGTTCAAGTGTATTGTGTTGATTCTGGTAGAGGTGAGGTACTTGTGTTTCTGGTGTATTGTCAGTTCTTACCTCACGGTTGTCTGCAACAAGGACAAGCTCAACATATTTTTGCTGTTGAAGTATAGATGGACCCTAATAAACAGGAAAACGTGGTTAGAAATGAAGGGTGCTCAACCAATGTGAGTTGAGGTGCAACCCCTAAAAATGGATCATCATTGAAAAGGAAAAGGCGCAACGCTCGCTCACCATTAAAAACTCAATGTTTTATTCAAGCAAAGACAAAAAGGTGACGTTTCGGCCATCAATGGCCTTCATCAGAACACATCATTTCCTGTTAGGGAATATCAGACTATATTTAACTACAGACATTTTAGGTATATTAATGGATTGGATGTCTTACTGAGGCTCGAGAGCGGCTCCTGCTAGCAGTGGAAGGGTAGTCTACGTTCCAGGTAGTATTAGTGACTCCACACAGCATAGGCTTGGAGTTCTGGTCCTCGTATTTCAGCACTGCATGATCACCATCATCCCCCCCTGACAGGGGCTCAATCAGGTACCTTTGGGTGGCCGTTCTGAAATATCCACTAAAATAAAAAAGACATAATAGACATTATACAATCGATTTTGGGTATGAAATAGTGTTTCACTGTGGACTAATAGAAATGTAGGGCTGCCTGCCTGAGTCCATTGCAGGTGCTCATGCTGACCGTAGATTCACTGTCATCCACAATACTGCCGTGATAGTAGCAGTGATCCTGGAGAAGAGAATGAAGGTTAAAGGGCCTTAATCAAGGCACTTAGAAACAGCCTATGGCTACCTATCAAGGGTATGTTCTAATCACTTACCATATCCTGAGGCGTAGAGGTGACTGGTGTGCCATCCTCAGTGTAGTAAGTCTCACTATAGTCTTTCGTGAGTAATTCCCTGAGGGGATATTTAAAAAAAATTGTTATTCATTACATATTTCCTCAGACTGACCTACATGTTCAAAGGAATTAATGCGGTGATAACAAAATTAATATATTTCTTGAATGATATTTGAGGATGCAGTGTATGGCTACAAATGGGAACTGAACACTAGACTGTGGTAAAACAGTTCTCCACATAGTGCACATCCTTATTTAGGGGAAAGAGGAAGCATGTGATAAGCTTATTTATATTGTGTGAGAAGTTAACATTTTGTAGAAAGAGATAGGAGGCTTTTGCAAGAGTATGTACCTATTCTTCTCCAGGTGCATCTCAATGTCTTTCCCACCCACTCTCATTGCATACTTAATAGTTTCTGGCCTGGATGACTGAGGGAGAGGATTAGGATTAGTTGATACCATAGATATAATCTCTCCTCAGTACATTAACATGGTCTCTTATACCACTTTGTTACAAGCAGTAAACACAATTGTTAATAAAGAATAGTTTGGCATTTATGTCTACAGAGTATTTCACAGCAAAACAGCTCCTGTGCAGGGAGGAAGAACAGGAGAAGAATTTACCTCGGTTTCTCTTTTCTGCAGAGCATGAAGTCTGATGGGTCGGACTACCTCATAGTCCCTCACCCCTTCAAGAGGACCATGACTCACTGTGGGGAGAGAGGGACAGTGAACGATGAGGGATAGAGAGAATTCAAGAATGGACCATCTTCGCCTGTTTCCATTCTGATCCATTCTATTCTAAACGTATCATAACCTGAAGAGGATGATGTTAACCTCTACGGGATCGGTGTCCCGTATACGGGACGGTTAAGCTAACGTGTGCTAATGTGATTAGCATGACTGTTGTAAGTAACAGCAAACTTTCCAGGACATAGACATCTCTTATATGGGCAGAAAGCTTAAATTCTTGTTAATCTAACTGCTCTGTCCAATTTACAGTAGCTATTACAGTGAAAAAATACCATGCTATTGTTTGAGGAGAGTGCACAACAACAAAAAACGTATCACGGCAACTGGTTTGATACATTCACCTCTGAAGGTAAATAATGTACTTACATTCAGTAATCTTGCTCTGATTTGTCATCCTAAGGGTCCCAGAGATAAAATGTAGCATAGTTTTGTTTGATAAAATACATTTGTATATTCAAAATGTAGGAACTGGGTTCTACAGTTTGAACCCCTGCTGTCTCTGGCTCCACACCCACCCCGCCTGGGCATCTAGATGTGTGAAAATGAATGTACAAGCTAATGATCCATCATGTATGACATTCCTGGGAGTGTGTAAACTTACATTTTGTATTACCACATCATTTTTGTATGTTCCCTATAGTTATGCACTTGAAAATGTATAAATTGACCAAAATCGGCACATTTGGGCAGACTTGATACAAAATAGTCCAGTATTGCAATGCTTCACTGGATCAATCTGAAACTTTTCACACACACTGCTGCCATTTGTGTCCAAAATCTAAATTGCGCCTAAACTGCAGTATTATATTGCAGCCTTTCTCTTGCATTTCAAAGATGATGGAACAACAACAAAAAATAGAATGTTATTTTGTTTGTATTATCTTTTACCAGATCTAATGTGTTATATTCTCCTACATTAATTTCACATTTCCACAAACTTCAAGTGTTTCCTTTCAAATGGTATCAAGAATATGCATATCCTTGCTTCAGGTCCTGAGCTAAAGGCAGTTAGATTTGGGTATGTCATTTAAGGCGAAAATTGAAAAAAATATTCTGATCCTTAAGAGGTTAACCTTGTTTCCAGGCATTGACTGGTCCATTGGTAAGGAACAGTCAGATGGCAGTGTTTTGCCCTTGATCTGCAGCAGTATAACCCTGGCTTTCCTTATATTCAACACATTGTCTCGTCAAACGACAGTATGAATACCTCAGATACATGAACACAGGCTGTTTGACCCTTGCATATGATAATTATAATATGCCATTTAGCAGACGCTTTTATCCAAAGCGACTTACAGTCATGTGCGCATACATTTTTTACGTATGGGTGGTCCCGGGGATCGAACCCACTACCCTGGCGTTACAAGTGCCATGCTCTACCAATTGAGCTACAGAGGACTAGGTGATGTTTCTAGGTGCTGTTCTAGGTGCTGTTTCGTTAGAGAGTGTATGTCAAGGGCTGACAGATGGATATAGATGTTTTTGTTATCTTTGTTACCCTTTCTTGTTCTCTGTCAGGCCTGATTGATTTGTACTTGAGCTTGGCCCATTGAAGTTCATATCAGCCGCTTCGTGATTGGGCCATAGAGGAACATTGGGAATTATGTCATTAAATTGGTTGTCTCGTTCCCAGACACTTCCACAGCTAAGATTTTGACATATGGGCGATGCCCCCCACAATCAGTTTGGGTTTACCAGATAATGCAATAATCTCTGTGTTCTCATTCCATCCAGACCTGGTGTGTCAACACTTACTAACAATACTAAATTGATGTTTCCCAATAGTCGTTGTGAGAAGGAGACTTAGTTAAGGTTTTATCACTATAGATCAACGATTCGCAACTGGTGGATTGGGAGGTTTTGAATGGGTTGAGGGGGTCTGAGTAAAAAATAAATAACTTAAACCACAAAAACCCAGTAGAAAGTGATTCAATAATTTAATCTCTGAACAATTCTTCTTCAGTCAGGATTTTGAATATAGAGCTATTAGCAGTGCTGTTTAGCAGATTTGGTTGATTTGTGGTCTCTAACCAGTGAGCTTATTAACATCAAGAATATGGGCAAAATTGAATTATTGACAATGAAAAGGTGGGAATGTTGTTCCCACATTATACAATTGCTACATTTAATATCAATATAGCAGTAAAAATAGTTTTCCAGATTGCATTTTAGCGATTTATCACCCTACTCCCCTGCGAATATTGGGTCTCGACAGGCAACCATGTTCAATTTGGGTTCTGAGGCAAAACCAGTTGAGAACCACTGCTATAGAGGGGTTTCCAGAGGGTTACAGGCAGTACCTGTCTGACTCATTTCCACCTTATCAGGTCAGGAGAAAGAGTGGAATAGAGTGTTGAGAAGGGTGTGGCATTGTTGTGGTACAAAGTCCAGTTTCAGCCACACAATTTCACAAAAAGCACTCTTCGTATGTCTGTGCATATTTATTTAGACATGCCTAGTCTAGAGATGATTGACTAATGACTACTGTAATTATTAAACCATGTAGAACTGATAGCATGATCGCCCTGTCTGGTGCTCTGTCAGTGCCACAGGAAGCCATGTTAGAATCAAATGGATGAAAAGTATTGTAGTTTTGAATTAAATATACTGGCTGCTATACTTTTTCAGACGTTTTACTAAACAAAGCCATGGAGAGATCTGAACGTTCACAGACTTCCAATTTAATCCGTTTTCACGCTCCTTCAGAAAAACATGAACAGAAGAGATTCTTTGCCTCTTTTCTTCTAAATGTCTTTGCTTCAGTATTAAAAACAACCCACTGGGCACAAAAGTCAATTCACCATCTATTCCACGTTGGTTCAATGTAATTTCATTGAAACGATGTGGAAACAACGTTGATTCAATCAGTGTGTGCCCAGTGGGAACTCACATTATATTTATGCCCCACTGTAGAAATCCTTTTAATCATACTTGTAATTCCCTCAAACAGAACATTTACTTTCTCCTTTGAGAAATATATATAAACTCACTGTACTGTAAGTGCAGCTAGTCTGAATAAAGTGCCCTGAGAACATGGCTGACTGGGGCTTAGTTAACCTGTGTCATTGTGCTGTGAGGAGACGGGTGTATCCAATGACTTACCTGAGAGATTGAGGGAGGCAGTTAGGGTAAAGATCCACAATAGAAGTTTATGTGTCATTGTTGACGTGCAGACAGCTACTGAAACACAAGTGATGGTCTGAGGGGCTTTATGGGTTACCTGGTTGCATGCTCATGTGTTACCATTCACAGGCCACACCTTATTGGGCGGCCCCAGCCTGTCAGTGGCGGAGTTCGTTTCGCATGGCCCATAACCCCGGGTGGGCGGAGTTTGCTCATTTTAGACCATTCCATTGGTCCTTAAGTGAAATCTATCTCCACTCACCCGGGGCACCGGGCCATGCAAAACTAACTTTACCATTGTCACAGCCACTTCCTGATAGTCATAGCTAGTGTACACACAATGTGCTACAGTGTGTCTCCCAAATGGCACCCTATTCCCTATAAAGTGCACTACTTTTGACCAGTAGTGCACTATAAAGGTAAAAGGTCATGTATGAACAAAAAATGTATTTATTTAACTAATCTCTGTATTGTTGTGACTAAGGGAACAATGAGAACATAGCATCTCCTGAAACTTGTTTGAACAAATTGATATACTTCTTTCTAAAAGTGAACTGACACATTTTTATTTTCTTGCTGTTACCATTGCACCACTAAAGGAAACATGGTGTGTGTGTGTGTGTGTGTGTTGGTGGGACCGGAGGTACCAGGAAAAATACACAAGTTATGCAAAAGGAATGTTGTGTAAACATCTTCAACCCCATTGGTGCATGGTATTTTACCCTGCATTCTTTCAATTACCTGGACTGTGTTCCTACAAGTCACTGTGTGCGTCCCAAATGGCACCCTAATCCCTTTCAAATACTTTGTTCTTCTTCCGCTTGCCTGAAACCCATGAGTCATCTTAATTCAACTTGTGATGCCCATGCCGGAATTCATAAAGCAAATCACTTCCGTTGTCACGCTGTATTATGATTTACTGTTCAAATATAGTCAAGACAATTCATCATCCATGCCAAATAAAGACTCAAACCCTATCACTAGCAGTATTGATATCCGGCGGCGGGTGTTCTCCTTCTCTATCTCACCCACTACGCTTGAAACATGCCCAAAACACAGTCTGAGAAGATTTTAAGGGCAATGTGTCTCTCACACTAGAGAAGGAGAAATGTATGCTGTGTCCCTCCTTGACCCTTCTTGGGATCTAATAATAGCAAACACAAGTCATACTTTCTTCTCAGATGAGACCATATCCCTCCTTTAACGTTAATGGTAACTATCCCTTGGGTAGGTTTACTGTAGGCCCA
The DNA here is from genome assembly GCF_020615455.1 of Coregonus clupeaformis. NCBI lineage: Eukaryota > Metazoa > Chordata > Actinopteri > Salmoniformes > Salmonidae > Coregonus > Coregonus clupeaformis. Next base: position 48,672,185 of record NC_059207.1, read on the forward strand.
CTCTGTTTTATAGGGTGTTGTTTTTCAATGATCTGGTGCTACTGTGATACAGAGGTGGCACCACAGGTTCAAAAGTGGTGTGGAAAAATGTGTACGCGTCTTTTCTGGAGCCTGGAGTTTTACCAGATCTCATAACCTGGTCAGGTAATATCATGCGAATTGTAATTCGTAACATATCATACTAAATGGAGTGTCTCGGATTCGCATACAGAATAATACGAAATGCTCTGAGACCAGGTTGTGAATACATCAATAGCTTAGGCCTCAGTGTGTGGAGACGCACATATTGTACAATATGAGGAGGAAATGATACTCCTAAAAATGCTTTCCAATTTAACTGACTCACACAATGATGCGCAGCTCACTTGCCGACGACGGCCGATTTTTGTAGCCTACAACAGATAGATTAGAGTATTTTGTTTCAGAAGGAGTCATTTGCTTTCCAACCTGTGTTTTCCAGCGATTGTATTTGTGTCAAGAGTTGCTGTAGGTAGGTGTGGTGTGGAATCAGGCGCAGGACGCAGAAGTAAAGTCCAACAAAAATACTTTAGTAGATCACAACAAAATAATCCAACAAACCAGCCCGGAGGCGAAAAAGCGCGCACAGGCGCACACACACGGGTGCACTAAACAAGTGCGTAATCTTCTCCTAAATACAACACAAGGAGGTAAGCTACAAAATAGCGCACCACAAATACAGGTAGCGCCGCAACATGACAAGGAACAATTACACACAACACCTAACTAACAACAAGGAACTAAATAGGGTGCTTAATGAGACATAACACAAAACAGGTGTGACAAACAGACAAAACCAATCAAACAAGAAACATAGAACGGTGGCAGCTAGTACTCCGGAGACGACGACCGCCGAAACCTGCCCGAACAAGGAGGAGGGGCCGCCTCGGCCGAAACCGTGACAGTACCCCCCCCTTGACGCGCGGCTCCAGCCGTGCGCCGCCCCCGGCCTCGGGGACGACCAGGAGGACGCGGAGCAGGGCGCGTAGGATGACCACGATGGAATTCGGTCAGTAGGGACGGATCCAGAATGTCCCTCCTCGGCACCCAGCATCGCTCCTCCGGACCGTACCCCTCCCACTCCACGAGATATTGGAGACCCCCCATCCGGCGTCTCGAATCCAGGATGGTCCGAACAGTGTACGCCGGAGCCCCCTCGATGTCCAACGGGGGCGGAGGAGTCTCCTCAATCTCAAAGTCCTGGAGTGGACCAGCTACCACCGGCCTGAGGAGAGACACATGGAACGAGGGGTTAATATTCTTGTAATCAATGGGCAGTTGTAACCTGTAACACACCTCGTTCAATCTCCTCAGGACTTTAAAAGGCCCCACAAACCGCCCGACCCAGCTTCCGGCAGGGCAGGCGGAGGGGCAGGTTTCTGGTTGAGAGCCAGACTCGATCTCCAGGTGCGTACACTGGCCCCTCACTGCGGTGTAGGTCGGCGCTCGTCTTCTGTCGACGGATGGCTCGCTGCAGATGGACGTGTGCAGCGTTCCACGTCTCCTCCGAGCGCCGCACCCACTCATCCACAGCAGGGGCCTCGATCTGGCTCTCATGCCAAGGTGCCAGAACCGGCTGGTACCCTAACACACACTGGAAAGGGGTTAGTCTAGTGGAGGAGTGGCGGAGAGAGTTCTGTGCCATCTCGGCCCAGGGCACATATCTCGCCCACTCCTCCGGCCGGCCCTGACAATATGACCTCAGAAACCTACCCACATCCTGGTTGACTCGTTCGACCTGCCCACTCTCCGGGTGGTAACCCGAGGTAAGGCTCACCGAGACCCCCAACCGTTCCATAAAGGCTCTCCAGACTCTGGAGGTAAACTGGGGGCCTCGATCGGACACTATATCCTCGGGTACCCCGTAATGCTGGAAGACGTGAGTAAAGAGAGCCTCAGCGGTCTGTAGGGCAGTAGGAAGACCCGGCATGGGAAGGAGACGACAGGCCTTCGAGAACCGATCCACAACGACCAGGATGGTGGTATTCCCTTGTGAGGAGGGAAGGTCGGTAACAAAATCCACCGAGAGGTGAGACCAGGGTCGTTGTGGAACGGGCAGGGGTTGTAATTTACCCCTGGGCAAGTGTCTGGGCGCCTTACACTGGGCACACACTGAGCAGGAGGAGACATAAACCCTCACATCCCTGGCTAACGTTGGCCACCAGTACTTCGTACTAAGGCAGTGCACTGTCCGGCCAATACCTGGATGTCCAGAGGAGGGTGACGTGTGAGCCCAATAAATCAGCCGATCCCGGACCTCGAGCGGGACATACGTCCGACCCTCCGGACACTGTGGAGGGCTAGGGTCGGTGCGTAATGCCCGCTCGATCTCCGCATCGACCTCCCACACCACCGGTGCCACCAGACAAGACTCCGGTAGTATGGGAATGGGCTCCACGTACCTCTCCTCCGTGTCATACCTCCGGGACAGGGCATCTGCCTTCCCGTTCTGGGACCCAGGGATGTAGGTGATCTTGAACACAAACCGGGCGAGAAACATAGTCCATCGAGCCTGGCGAGGATTCAGTCTCCTAGCTGCCCGAATGTATTCCAGGTTACGGTGGTCGGTCAGAATGAGGAAAGGGTGTTGAGCCCCCTCAAGCCAATGCCTCCACACCTTTAGGGCCTGTACTACGGCTAACAGCTCCCTGTCCCCTACGTCATAATTTCGCTCCGCCGGACTGAGCTTCTTAGAATAAAAAGCACAGGGGCGGAGCTTAGGTGGTGTGCCGGACCGTTGTGAAAGAACTGCCCCGATACCGGCCTCAGACGCGTCCACCTCTACTTGGAAGGGTAAAGCGGGATCCGGGTGCGCCAGCACCGGAGCCGAGGTAAACAGGTCCTTCAGTCTCCCAAAAGCCCTGTCCGCCTCAGCCGACCACTGCAAGCGCACCGGACCCCCCTTCAGAAGAGACGTTATGGGAGCTGCCACCTGTCCAAAACCCCGGATAAACCTCCGGTAGTAATTCGCAAAACCCAAGAACCGCTGCACCTCTTTAACCGTAGTTGGGGTTTGCCAATTACGCACGGCAGACACTCGGTCCACCTCCATTCTCACCCCTGACGCAGACAACTGGTAACCCAAAAAGGAGACTGACTCCTGAAAGAACAGACATTTCTCGGCTTTGACATACAGGTCATGCTCCAACAGTCTCCTCAATACCCTGCGCACCAGGGCTACATGCTCGGCCCGAGTAGAACTGTACACAAGAATATAATCTATGTACACCACTACTCCCTGCGCCTGCATGTCCCGGAAAATCTAATCTACAAACGATTGGAAGACTGATGGAGCATTCATTAACCCATATGGCATGACGAGATACTCGTAATGGCCGGAGGTAGTACTAAATGCTGTCTTCCACTCATCGCCCTCCCTAATGCGCACCAAGTTATATGCGCTCCTGAGGTCCAATTTTGTGAAGAACCGTGCCCCGTGTAATGACTCCGTCATGGTCGCAATCAGCGGGAGTGGATAACTATATTTCACAGTCACCTGATTGAGACCGCGGTAATCAATACACGGACGCAAACCTCCATCCTTTTTCTTCACAAAAAGAAGCTCGAGGACGCGGGAGAAGTGGAGGGCCGTATGTATCCCTGTCTCAGAGACTCCGGCAATGTAAGTCTCCATTGCCCTTTTCTCCTCCTGTGACAAAGGATACACATGGCTCCGCGGGAGCGCAGCTCCTGTCTGGAGGTCTATCGCACAATCCCCCTGTCTATGAGGCGGCAACCGTGCCGCTCTGGTCTTACTAAACACGAGTGCCAAATCCTCATACTCAGGCGGAATGTGCAGTGCTGGCATCTGGTTCGGGCTCTCCACCGAGGTCGCCCCTACGGAAACACCCAGACATAGCCCCTCACACTGAGCAGACCACCCTTTAAGAGCCTTCTCTCGCCACGAAATCGTAGGATCATGGGTAATCAACCAGGGAAGCCCCAGTACCACCGGATACGCAGGAGAGTCGATCAGATAGAGTTGAATCGTCTCCTCATGACCCCCGCGTCATCATCCTAAGTGGCGCCGTGACCTCCCTAATCAACCCAGATCCTAACGGACGACTATCTAAGGCATGTACAGGGAAGGGCTTATCGACTGGAAGGAGGGGAATCCCTAACTCAACACAGAATTTACGATCTACAAAATTCCCAGCTGCGCCTGAATCGACTAGCGCCTTATGCTGGGAACGAGGTGCAACCTGTGGGAAATAAACAGGTAATGTAATGTGTACGACAGAAAGCTCTGGGTAAGTAGGGCGCCTACTCACCTGGAAGGACTCCCCAATGTGTGACCTGCCATCTCCCTCACCAGGGGACCCTCCCCAGCACCTAGCCGCGGTGTGCCCTCCGCGGCCACAGTTGGTGCAAGAGACTGCCCCCCTCGGGCTCCTTCCTCTCCTCCGTCTAGCGCCAGCACCTCCAAGCTCCATCGGGCTCGGCTCGGAGGCGCTGGAGGGTGGAATGGGAGGCCCCCACCTGGGACGTCCGCGGGTCGCGAGCAGGGTGTCCAGCCGAATGGCCATGTCCACCAACTGGTCAAATGTTAGTGTAGTATCCCTGCACGCTAACTCTCTACGGACGTCCTCCCGAAGGCTACATCTAAAGTGGTCTATGAGGGCCCTCTCATTCCACCCTGCATCTGCCGCTAGAGTCCGGAACTCCAGCGCAAACTCTTGAGCGCTCCTCATCCCCTGTCGGAGGTAGAATAGACGCTCCCCGCCGCCTTCCCCTCTGGTGGATGGTCGAAGACAGCACGGAAGCGGCGGGAGAACTCCGCATAGGTGACTGTGGCGGCGTCTATTCCCCTCCATTCGGCGTTGGCCCACTCCAACGCCTTGCCGGTGAGACAGGAGATGAGGGCGGAAACGCTCTCGTATCCCGAGGGCGCCGGGTGTATGGTGGCAAGATAGAGCTCCACTTGTAATAGGAACCCCTGACACCCGGCAGCGGTACCGTCGTACGCCCTCGGGAGCGAGAGCCGAATCCCACTGGGTTCCGGTAGTTGGACGGGCGGGCTGTCCGATGGTGATGGTACGATAGGTGGGGGTGTGGGTACCCCGCTGGTCTCCCATCGATGGAGGGTGTTCATGACGCGGTCCAAGGCGTGCCCGATCTGGTTTATACGATCCTCTTGACCACGAAGACGCTCCTCCATGATGTCGGTGGGTGCTCCTGCTGATTCCATAAAAGGTGTGTAATTCTGTCAAGAGTTGCTGTAGGTAGGTGTGGTGTGGAATCAGGCGCAGGACGCAGAAGTAAAGTCCAACAAAAATACTTTAGTAGATCACAACAAAATAATCCAACAAACCAGCCCGGAGGCGAAAAAGCGCGCACAGGCGCACACACACGGGCGCACTAAACAAGTGCGTAATCTTCTCCTAAATACAACACAAGGAGGTAAGCTACAAAATAGCGCACCACAAATACAGGTAGCGCCGCAACATGACAAGAAACAATTACACACAACACCTAACTAACAACAAGGAACTAAATAGGGTGCTTAATGAGACATAACACAAAACAGGTGTGACAAACAGACAAAACCAATCAAACAAGAAACATAGAACGGTGGCAGCTAGTACTCCGGAGACGACGACCGCCGAAACCTGCCCGAACAAGGAGGAGGGGCCGCCTCGGCCGAAACCGTGACAATTTGAAATATTGCAAAAGACCTGTTTCGTCTGCATGCTGTTCATTACCTGTATTAACTGCACCTGTTTGAACTTGTTACCTGTATAAAAGACACCTGTCCACACACTCAATCAAACAGACTCCAACCTCTCCACAATGGCCAAGACCAGAGAGCTGTGTAAGGACATCAGGGATGAAATTGTAGACCTGCACAAGGCTGGGATGGGCTACAGGACAATAGGCAAGCAGCTTGGTGAGAAGGCAACAACTGTTGGCGCAATTATTAGAAAATGGAAGAAGTTCAAGATGACGGTCAATCACCCACGGTCTGGGGCTCCATGCAAGATCTCACCTCGTGGGGCATCAATGATCATGAGGAAGGTGAGGGATCAGCCCAGAACTACACGGCAGGACCTGGTCAATGACCTGAAGAGAGCTGGGACCACAGTCTCAAAGAAAACCATTAGTAACACACTACGCCGTCATGGATTAAAATCCTGCAGCGCACGCAAGGTCCCCCTGCTCAAGCCAGCGCATGTCCAGGCCCGTCTGAAGTTTGCCAATGACCATCTGGATGATCCAGAGGAGGAATGGGAGAAGGTCATGTGGTTTGATGAGACAAAAATAGAGCTTTTTGGTCTAAACTCCACTCGCTGTGTTTGGAGGAAGAAGAAGGATGAGTACAACCCCAAGAACACCATCCCAACCGTGAAGAATGGAGGTAGAAACATAATTCTTTGGGGATGCTTTTCTGCAAAGGGGACAGGACGACTGCACCGTTTTGAGGGGAGGATGGATGGGGCCATGTATCGCGAGATCTTGGCCAACAACCTCCTTCCCTCAGTAAGAGCATTGAAGATGGGTCGTGGCTGGGTCTTCCAGCATGACAACGACCCGAAACACACAGCCAGGGCAACTAAGGAGTGGCTCCGTAAGAAGCATCTCAATGTCCTGGAGTGGCCTAGCCAGTCTCCAGACCTGAACCCAATAGAAAATCTTTGGAGGGAGCTGAAAGTCCGTATTGCCCAGCGACAGCCCCGAAACCTGAAGGATCTGGAGAAGGTCTGTATGGAGGAGTGGGCCAAAATCCCTGCTGCAGTGTGTGCAAACCTGGTCAAGACCTACAGGAAATGTATGATCTCTGTAATTGCAAACAAAGGTTTCTGTACCAAATATTAAGTTCTGCTTTTCTGATGTATCAAATACTTATGTCATGCAATAAAATGCAAATAAATTTCTTAAAAATCATACAATGTGATTTTCTGGATTTTTGTTTTAGATTCCGTCTCTCACAGTTGAAGTGTACCTATGATAAATATTACAGACCTCTACATGCTTTGTAAGTAGGAAAACCTGCAGTGTATCAAATACTTGTTCTCCCCACTGTAGCTAATAGAACGGCTACATAGACTATTGGAGCTGACCCTTGTATTTTATTTTAATTTTTGCACTGTCTCTGCACACTCACAGGACTCTACACACTCACACACACTGACACTCCAATACACACACACATTTATACTGACTCTATAATAATATAATATGCCATTTAGCAGACGCTTTTATCCAAAGCGACTTACAGTCATGCATGCATACATTTTTGTGTATGGGTGGTCCCGGGGATTGAACCCACTACCTTGGCGTTACAAGCGCCGTGCTCTACCAGCTGAGCTACAGAGGACCACTACACACACACACTCACATACAATCATCATTTACGCTGCTGCTACTCTGTTTATCATATATCCGGATGCTTAGTCACCTTACCCTTATACATATCTACCTTTTATCACTCCAGTGTCCCTGCACATTGTACACATGGTATTGGAACTGACACTGTATATAGCTTACTTACTTTCTCGTGTTCTTCTTATTTCTTATTTTCATTTCTCATGTGTTTTTGTTCAACCTTATGGTATTTATTGTGCTGCATTGATGTTGATTACTGCTTTGCTGGGTTTGGAGCTTGCAAGAAAGTCATTTCACTGTACTTGTGCACGTGACATTAGAAACTTGAAACTCATGTCTGTCAGGCATCATTAGGGCAAGTGGGGCACAGCCCCACAACTGTCCAGCCGATGGCGCTGGTTTGCATGTAATTCTGGCATTCATTTGTGTCACAATGCCATATCATACCAGTTAGCAAACAATGTGAACAAATGAATTGCATTAGTTAATAAAGCAGCATTGTCACGATCGTTGTAATGAGTGGACCAAGGCGCAGCGTGAAATGCGTACATCTTTTATTGAGTACTATTAACAACAACAAAACGAAACGTGAAGTCCTCGGTCATAAACACAAACCTACACGGAACAAGATCCCACAAAAGACAAGTGCACAACAGGCTGCCTAAGTATGGTTCCCAATCAGAGACAACGAGCCACAGCTGTCTCTAATTGGGAACCACCCCGGCCAACATAGAAACACATAAACTAGAACAAGAACATAGAAAACGAAACATAGAACCTAACACCCAGAAACTAACACATAGAAACTAACACCCTGGCTCAACATATAAAAGTCCCCAGAGCCAGGGCGTGACAGTACCCCCCCCCCCAAAGGCGCGGACTGCGACCGCGCCAACTAAACCCAACAGGGGAGGGGCCGGGTGGGCATTCCGCCTCGGAGGCGGATCCGGCTCCGGGCGTGACCACCACCCTCTAACTAACCCCCCGTAGCGCCCCTGGTCTGGTCACGATGGCTGGAGCTGGACTGGACATCGGTGGAGCGGATTGCTTAGGCTCCAGTGTGGAGCAGCTGATCGGTACCTGACCAGGCACCGGTGAACCAGGCACGGGCTGTGCCGGACTGACGACGCGCACCACAGGCTTGGTGCTGGGAGCAGGAATGGGCCGGACGGACCAGGCTGACGACGCGCACCACTGGCTTGGTGCGGGGAGCAGGAACAGGCCGGACTGTACTGGGAACATACACCACTGGCTTGGTGCGAGGGGCAGGAACAGGCCGGGCCGGGCTGGCGACGCGCACCACAGGCTTGGTGCGAGGGGCAGGAACAGGCCGGGCTGGGCTGGCGACGCGCATCACAGGCTTGGTGCGAGGGACAGGAACAGGCCGGACTGTACTGGGAACACACACCACTGGCCTTGTGCGGGGATCAGGAACGGGCCGGACCGGACTGGTAACACACCCCAGGACCTCTCGCCGTGCCTCTACACTCTCCTTCCCTCTAATGACCAATGGCCCCCGTAACCTGGTGGCCTTCTCTCCTAGTCCACAATCTCGCCCTGTAGCTGCCTCCAGCAGCCCCGTCGTCCATGCCGTGTGCCCCACCCCAAAAAATTATTGGGGTTGCCTCTCGCCTAACCAACGTTACCTCCGGCGTTTGCTCCTGTTTTGGTGGGATCTTCTGTCACGATCGTCGTAATGAGTGGACCAAGGCGCAGCGTGAAATGCGTACATCTTTTATTGAGTACTATTAACAATAACAAAACAACAAAACGAAACGTGAAGTCCTCGGTCATAAACACAAACCTACACGGAACAAGATCCCACAAAAGACAAGTGCACAACAGGCTGCCTAAGTATGGTTCCCAATCAGAGACAACGAGCCACAGCTGTCTCTAATTGGGAACCACCCCTGCCAACATAGAAACACATAAACTAGAACAAGAACATAGAAAACGAAACATAGAACCTAACACCCAGAAACTAACACATAGAAACTAACACCCTGGCTCAACATATAAAAGTCCCCAGAGCCAGGGCGTGACAAGCATACTCGACTCCTCCCTGTCGTATTATTGTTTTAGTAAATTTTTTTTGAGTAAGGCAGCTCCAGAATGCAGCTGTTTCAGCCTCGCTTATTGCCTTCTCTGGTGGAGGGGCAGCCACAGAAATCACAGAGCGTAGGCGTCGTTGATCTTCTTTGGTTGCGCGTGATTGGCTCAGGGTGATGTCACTCACAACACCGCAGCACCTACTGGGAGAGCCCACTGAGGGCCAGGCAGCTTTGCCCCTTTGGGTGCTGCCAGAGAGTTACATTGGCAGTGCCTGTACAAGAAGGCTCAAGGTCAAATAAAGTCATCATGTTGACTATCTCCTAGCAAATCATTTTCAAACAGCGTAATAAAGGAAATGTAGAGACAAAATGTCTCGGTGCTCATCAGCCACTACATTTACATTTTGACAATTAGCAGACACTCTTATCCAGAGTGACTTACAGGAGAAATTATGGCTAGTCGGCTCGGGAATTCGAAGCAGCGACCTTTCAGTTACTGGCACAGCATTCTTAACCGCCCCATAATTCTCATTGTAGTTCTGTGAGAGATACATGTCCGCTTCTCACACAGCAACGGCCACGCGTTGGTCTCAAATATAACCCACTGGGTAAAAAAACGTTGTTTCCACTTCATTTCAACCCCCAAATATCTATTTGATGACGTTGAATCAATGTGGAAAACTCTTTGGATTTGCAAAAAGTCATCAACGTAATGGCATTTCCTCATTTTTTCACCTAACTTTTAACCTAAATTCAATGACATGGTGAAATGTTTAGTTGATTTCACATTGAATTCACAATAGTTGACAACTCAACCAAATGCAAATCATAACTAGACGTTGAACTGACGTCTGTACCCAGTGGGAGGCTATAATACCCAGGCCGGCCCAACCCAAATCATAACTAGACGTTGAACTGACGTCTGTACCCAGTGGGAGGCTACAATGCCCAGGCCGGCCCAACCCAAATCATAAATAGACGTTGAACTGACGTCTGTACCCAGTGGGAGGCTACAAAGCCCAGGCCGGCCCAACCCAAATCATAACTAGACGTTGAACTGACGTCTGTACTCACTGGGAGGCTACATTGCCCAGGCCGGCCCAACCAAATCATAACTAGACGTTGAACCGACGTCTGTACCCAGTGGGAGGCTACAATGCCCAGGCCGGCCCAACCCAAATCAATTCTTAGTTCGAATATCAGACACGGGCTGAAAATATACGTTTTCACATTATGTTTTTTTAGGGGGCAGAATAATGAATGAAGAGGCAACTTGAATGAGCTTTGATCGCTTTAATTAGAATAAAAAATACCAGATGGAATACCAGTGTGTGTTCTCAGAGCATGCGCAGAGCAGCTGGCAAGTGTGTTCACAGACATTTTAATCTCTCCTTGTCCCAGTCGGTAAATCCAACATGTTTCAAGCTGCCCACCATTAACCCTGTTCCCAAGAACTCCAAGGTAACTACATGACTATCGCCCTGTAGCACTCACATCTGTATTTATTTAATGCTTTGAAAGGCTGGTCATGACACACATTAACAACATCATCCTAGACACCCTGGACCCACTCCAATTTGCATACCGCCCCAACAGATCCACAGAGTACGCAATCTCAATTGCACTTCACACTGCCCTCTCTCACCTGGAAAAGCACGACTCCAACACAATCATCAACGACACGACGATGGTAGGCCTGATCACCGATGGCGATGATATAGCCTACAGGGAGGAGGTCAGAGACTTGGCAGTGTGGTGCCAGGTCAACAACATCTCCCTTAATGTCAGTAAGACCAAGGAGCAGATCGTGGATGACTGGGGCCGAGCTCCCTGCCATCCATGACCTCTATATCAAGCGGTGTCAGAGGAAGGCCCAAAAAATTGCCAAAGATTTCAGCCACCCAAGCCATAGCCTGTTCACAGTGCTACTGTCCAGGAAACAGTACCGGAGCATCTGCTCTCAGACCAACAGGCTCCGAGACAGCTTCTCCCCCAAGCCATAAGACTGTTAAATAGCCATAATGTTTTGTATACTCAGTGTATATACACACTATATACACACTCACTCAGACACACTACACTGACACTCACACAAAACCCACACACATAACACACACACATGCATTCTTTATTCTTACTCTTATTATTATCTATCCTGATGCCTAGTCACTTTATTTTTTATTTATTTTTATTTAACCTTTATTTAACCAGGTAAGCCAGTTGAGAACAAGTTCTCATTTACAACTGCGACCTGGCCAAGATAAAGCAAAGCAGTGCGATAAAAACAACACAGAGTTACATAAAGTCGAAAATACAACAGAAAATATATATACAGTGTGTGCAAATGTAGCAAGTTATGGAGGTAAGGCAATAAATAGGCTATAGTGCAAAATAATTACAATTAGTATTAACACTGGAATGATAGATGTGCAAGAGATGATGTGCAAATAGAGATACTGGGGTGCAAATGAGCAAAATAAATAACAATATGGGGATGAGGTAGTTGGGTGGGCTAATTTCAGATGGGCCGTGTACAGGTGCAGTGATCGGTAAGGTGCTCTGACAACTGATGCTTAAAGTTAGTGAGGGAGATAAGAGTCTCCAGCTTTACCCTGTCTTTGTGTACATATCTACCTCAATAGCTTGTACCTTTGCACATTGATCTGGTACTGGTACTCCCTGTATACAGCTTCATTCTTGTGTATTTTATTCCTTGTGTTACTATTTTTTTACTGTGCATCATTGGGAAGGGCTTGTAAGCAAGCACTTCACGATAAAGTCTACACCCGTTGTATTCGGAGCATGTGACAAATAACATATATTTTTCAAAACATCGTACACAACAGAAAATTCTAAATACCGGTAAGCAATATTCACCACTTACCAATCACTGAGTCATCTTCCTTTCAGAACAAAAGCATGAGATGTTATTATATTATTTAACTCATGTGAGCACTGGCCTCAGTGGAGCTGTTTTTGTCAGGAGAAACTAACCATTGAGAGTAAAATAAATAAACCATTGTGATAAAATATACCAACACAAGAGGGCAATCTCTCCTCATAATACCTCAGGCTCTCATGCCAAGTGAATCTCTGCAGTCCACAGTGGAGCTCAGCTCAGCTGCCTGCCTGCTCTGTCTGCCTTTCTTCCTGCTCTGCCTCCCTGCCTGCCTCTCTGCCCAGGCAGGTCACCTGTGATACAAGTCAGTATTCGACGTCCATCCATGTCTGAGGAAACTGGGGGCAACAGTGAGTGCTGTTACCATGGCGTTGTGGACCGGGATGGCGGATGGGTGTAAGCAAAGGTTGCATGTTCAAATCTATTGATAGAAAGTTGTTTTGATATTTTTGCTTTAAGCCTATCCCAAACCTTAACCCTTACCATAACCATTCAGAGTTAATTCCTAACCTTAAAAATTAGGAGATAATGCCTCAACTTAACCTTAAACACTGAAATTTGACGTTTGAAAAACATGGATGAACGTCTAATTCTGACGTGAGACTGTGAGAGTTTGCAGCTCTGCCTGCCTCTCTGCCTGCCTCTGCATGCCTTCTCTGCTCTACTCTGCCTGCCTCTGTTCTGCCTGTCTAACTTCTTCCCTGCCTCTCTGCCTGTCTCTCTGCTCTGCCAGCCTGCCCGGGGCAGATATGAGCACAGGGAAAAAAGAGGACAGCTGGCTGGGGTTGTGTGCTCATCTCTCTGTGGGACAATGTGACTTTATTGATTGCACACAGACACAGTCCAACCTAGCAGCATCAAACGTTGGATGCTTTAGGTTGGAGCCTTGCCAGGGACATGGCAATCTGTTCTTTGTTTTTTTGTCCTTGATGACAGAGGGAAAGCGTGTGGCAGGATGTTGCACCACTGTTTTATATAATTGGATTTGTATGCACCATTTACAATGCATGTCACCAATAAAGAAAGACAAATCAGACACATTTCAGAGAGTAAGAAAAATGACAGCGTGACAATTTTGGGAGACGGGGGAGATTAGGGTAGAATTTGGGATTGGATCTTTTTATGCGGAACACTTTCTCTAATATGCACCATTTTGCATGATTCATGATTCCCTGGCTCTGCAGAAGGAGGTTAATCTGCCTCTTGAAGCTGTAGCCTGTCCTGTAAAACTGATTACCATGTTATGTTATTGTTATCATGACAAATGAGAGCTGTCTATGCAAGTGTTTTATTGCTACTTGCAGACAGCCAGTGTTGGTGCAGACTGTGGGGCTGAAAATCACTATGAGGAACCATACAAATGAGGAACTGCCGCTGCAGAAAACATTTGCATGTGTAGTCCAGGTTGAATTCTTAATAGAATACAGCTTCAATATAAATAACTTAGGTTAAGCATCCTTTTAAATCTATGAAATTGCGGGATTTATAAAATAGCCTATAGAATTTGCATGATTGTTAATGACATGACTGAAGCTCAGTAGAGACTTAATTTGTATTCACTGTCTATTTCTTATTGTATAACAAGAATACACGAGGCTGTGGGCTGAGCAGTACAAAATGCTTTGTCTTACGTCAGATAGCGTGACTTTTGTCAAAATGTGATTGAGTTATTTAGGTGACAAGGTGATGTTTTGTAGATGTTATTTAATCTAATGTGATTTATAGATACATCAGTTCTACAATGGATGTTATCAAACACAGCTAGTGTCTGTCTGTGGTACTGATCTGCAGATGGGGTTACTGTGGGATCTTGCTAATGTCACCAGATTAGAAAATGCACCCTTGACCAAGACCACTGAAAAGGAGGAACTCCAGAACAACGACACAACAGGAGTCAGCTAAGAGATTGTGCTAGACTGGAAGGATCCACTGGGCTGGAGTAGCCGACTGCACGTGTGGGACTTGAAAATAGAGCAGGGATAATGTTACCTACTACAACACATGGTCTATTCTGCTCCAAAACACTATCTCTTACAATAAGCCTCTTGTCTTCTCGGCTAAATTTAGAAACTGTTAAACACACGCGAATGGTTTTATAGAATTTGTCTCATTGTGGAGTTGGAGAGTCATGTCTGTTTGACCTAATTATTTTCTTCTCTTTCCTCCCTATCTGTCATTCTATGATACAAATTCAGGTGTGGTTGTGTACCTTCTAATGATCCTTGAGATGCAGGGATAATCATTATTGGTATGGTTGAATGTTATTTCCTGCCTGTCTCTCTCTGTATGGTGAGCTGCTGATACTGATATTACCTCTCTGACCTGCTTTCTCCATTGTCTGGCCCTAGAGCTGATGCTGTGCTGATGGATATCCAAGGCCCTGCCTTGTAGTGAGTTAAGTAATCTGCAAAATAGATTTTTTCCCCCAGCTGACCGGTTTGAACCAGCATAGAACCGACTGCACTAGGCCCTGGTTAGTCCCTGGCCGGGCCGTCGACTCTCAGTTCCTCATCCAAGCAGCCAGAGTACAGCAGAGAACACACTGTTTCCTGTGGGTCCAGGCTCGAGACAGCTTTGTTGTGGTCAATCCTTCAGTTTTTATTATTAGAGTATTATTACGTGTTACTATGTGTAAATCACATTGGTGTTTGTAGGATATGCATTTTAATAAATACACCCCACTGCAGGTTGTATAATATGAGGTACTGTCTGGTTGGATGACCTATTAAACTTTTTTTATTATTATTATTACATTTTAGTGTGGAGAATGGTAATAAATGTGGGTCATATTCATTCATTCTTTATAGAAACAATACAGACGCTAACATTTGTCACACTTTCCATTATGCTGTAGAACAGCTGTAGAATGTCTGACATAACTTGACCTCCACTACACTAGCTTTGCTCCACTTTGATCATTGCCCGATTGTAAAGGGGATTTGCAGGTGGACAAGGAGAGCAGTCGTTGATAATATCAATAAAACATCTATCTGGTTTATTACAAGTTGCAACAGGGAGACACCTCCAGAACAGAAGCAGAGAAAATGTCTAACGAGCCTTCTCTGAGAAGACCCTTATATGTTAAACACACAGCACCAAATGTTCTGTAAACACCAGCCCGAGAGGCTTGTAGGAAGTCACAACATCAGCTGCTACAGAATCACACAGTGTCACAGATACATTATCAGTGTGTCCTTGAATCCAGTCTGGCGTCAAACTTTAACCATAACATTCAACACTGGCAGACATTTGATACCAGCAGTTAAACAGGTCAAAGGTAGGAACATCAGTACTTAGTTACAACAGATAATTGTAGACTAACAAGTGAAAACTACTTCATTAAATATGGTACTTAAACATGGTTAACTCCTGTTTCCCTTCTCCCAAGGGGAATGTATCTGTCTGCGTCTTCCCGCACATACCATCATGTTTATTACATATCAATACACATCAACAGTAAATCAAATACAGGAAAATAATTAAGCAAATCATTTCCCATTACACCAATGAAAGCCACACATTGGTTTTGCTTTGTTATTGTTTTGTAGTTCAGGGCAACCCTACTATTTAGAGTTCAGTAGAACTAGCTTTTCCATTGAAGGTGCTGATGTGGATATCCCAAGCTTTAGCCAGGGTTTCCAATCCATCGAAGTCTGCAGTTAGTTACTGTAAATAAGTGGTGTTTTCCTGTGTATAAGTAGTGTTTTCCCTTAGCCACTGTGGTCCAATATGTTGTTTCTAGGGTCCTTGATCCAGTGCTCCCAGTCTAAATGTGTCCTCTGGCCCACAGCCTACTCTGCTGCTCTCAGTAACTAAGGGATGGCGTGAGCCACAGGGATTATCTGCCACAGACACTAGCAGATAATTAAAGACGTCCGCATGCTTCCCAACTGAAACAGTTCGGTAGAGTTTGCACATATATTATGACCAATGGTGGAAAAGGTACCCAATTGTCATACTTGAGTAAAAGTGAAGATGCCTTAATAGAAAATTACACACGTAAAAGTGAAAGTCACCCAGTAAAATAATATTTGAGTAAAAGTCTAAAAGTATTTGGTTTTAAATATACTTAAGTATCAAAAGTAAATATAATTGCTAAAATATTCT
Organism: Coregonus clupeaformis; assembly: GCF_020615455.1. Classification (NCBI taxonomy): domain Eukaryota; kingdom Metazoa; phylum Chordata; class Actinopteri; order Salmoniformes; family Salmonidae; genus Coregonus; species Coregonus clupeaformis. The sequence goes on from NC_059207.1 coordinate 48,688,583, forward strand.
TAAGTATCAAAAGTAAAAGTAAAAGTATAAATCATTTCAAAATCCTTATATTAAGCAAACCAGATGGCACAATGGTCTTTCTTTTTTAAGTTACGGTAGCCAGGGGCACTCTCCAACACTCAGACATCATTTACAAACAAAGCAGTGATGACCAGGGATGTTCTCTTGATAAGTGTGTGAATTTGGACACTTTTCCTGTCCTGCTAAGCATTCAAAATGCAATGAGTACTTTTGGGTGTCAAGGGAAAATGTATGGAGTAAAAAGTACATTATTTTCTTTAGGAATGTAGTGAAGTAAAAGTAAAAGTTGTCCAAAATATAAACAGTAAAGTAAAGTACAGATACCCCCCAAAACTATAAGTAGTACTTTAACGTATTTTTACTTAAGTACTTTACAGTACTGAGTGAGGAGGGAGCTAGTCACAGGCCCCAGCCGTGGGGAGAGGGGAATGGAGAGTATAGGGAGTTGGGAGGCTCTAGTCGTGAGGAGAGGGGGAGGGAGCTCCAGGAGCCGAGAGTGGGGAGGCCCCAGCCATGGGGAGTGGAGAGAGGGGAGTCGGCAAGACTGAGCCCTGGGGAGGGAGCTCCAGCCTCAAGTCTGCCTGCTCTGACCTTGTCCTCCAGCCAGGATGAACAATGGGCCTGTCCCTCCCAGAGCCTCTCCCAATCTCCTCTGGCACTTTCCTTTCCTTCACCTGGCGCCAGTCCAAATTACTCCCCACGGGACTGTAGGCTCAATGTTAGGTCGGCAGGGCCAATAGGACAGATCCAAGATAAAATTGTTCTTGGCAGGACCTATGCTGTCAGTTTGATTGTTATTCAAGTAAATGTGCCCATTGCTGTTGAAACTGGCATCAATGTGCTTGCTTAACAATATAGCTTCCTTCCTCACAAGTCCTTATTAGTACTCAATCTCGGATCCTCTGCCTCTCAAACACACGTGACAGCCCACTTGACAACATCTTATCCAAAACCACTTACACAATAAGTGTGTATAAAGTGACGCCATATGCCTCTGACGTGGTCGGCCAACCCAATCTCACACCCAAGCGCCATGGAAAACCATTTGCCATTGTGACAGGAAGCCACATTCAGGTGTACTAACCCTTCTGACTAAGTTTGTGAGTGGGATTGCATTACTATGGTGATTGGTGTCACAGTCGAACGTGCTGACGTCACTCACCCCTCCTCTCCCCCCTTCCACTCTCACCTCTCCCCCATTCACCTGATCTTCTTGTCACCTATGCGTGGGGTAGTGTTGGAAATCCCTTCTCCTCTCCCCTTTCCTGCTTCTGTCCCTGCATTGCCATGGTGATGGTAAGTAAGGCACATGACCCACAGGTGATCTCAAAGACACAACATTGTTGTCACAGGTAACCTAACCTAACTTAGCAGGTGTAAAAGAAAAGCCTGAAACTAGATCCCCTACATACTGGTTTCGATGCGAGAAAAAAAAAATGTTGGGGGAGGTTCTCTTCTGCACTGTTCAACCAATCCAGTAAATGTGGAGGAGGAGTTAAGATGGAGTGTCGCCTTGTTATCGTTCATAAGCGGAGGTCGCGTCACAGGCACTCTTTCAATTTCCCCTGAAAACTGGAACATCTGTAATGATACACAGAGACAGCAACAACGTGTCGGTTTTTGTTCTGGTTTTAGTGGTTATTATGTTGAAACTGAAAGAGTACGATATCAAGAGACATTTAGTTTGACTGATACCTGTTTATGTTCTTGTGTGTTCTATGCAATACAAACCAGCTTTCATTAAACTTCTGACACAATTTGGTACAGTCCTACGCTATTTATGATCTGTAGCCTATAATTTGGAGTGGTTGAGTGGTTATGTGGCAACCAGAGGAGTCTGGTGGGAGGAGCCTCCTCTAGAGAGGTCATTGTAATGACTGGAAATGTATAAATGGAACGGAGTCAAACGTGGTTTCCATATGTTTGATATCGTTCCATTTATTCCATTCCAGCCATTACAATGAGCCCGTCCTCCTATAGCTCCTCCCACCAGCCTCCTCTGGTGGCAACTGTACAAAGTCAAGGGTCATGTTTATGTTTAGTCCTCTGTGTAAGACAAAGGAACCGGCACATGTATTTTCAGCCTCCTCACCGGATTACAGACTTATGTTCCTGATCTGTATAATTCATATAAATTCTCCCCTTTTCCCCCAAACAATTGAAAGAGGGATTGATAAAGAGAATTGAGGTGAAAGGTGACCCAAAGGAGAAGTAGAACATGCCTAGCAGAGTTCAGGTGGGCCTTCGCTCTTCAAAAAAAATCATGGCTTACCAAGAAAAACTTCCAAAAGGACAAATTCGAGGTAAAAATAAGTTGGAGCACTCAACAGAGTGTTGAGGTTGAGTAAGGAGGGTACAGAGTACAGTACACTACAGTAGCCAGTAGCAGCAGCATCTAGGGTGCTTCCTAAATGGCACCTTATTCCCTACATAGTGCACTACTTTGGTCCAGGTGCTCTGGTCCAAAGTAGTGCACTATATAGGGAATAGGGTGCCATTTAGGAAGCACTTGATGCTGCTGCTATTGTGACCCTAATGAGGCACCTGATCATGTGTTGCCTTGATGTGTCTGTGGCGTTCAGATTCTGATTGGAGAGTGATGTGAAGACAGATGCGCCATAGCCCTCGTGGCCATCTTAGTGTGACCAGCCGTGATCAGAGGTAGAGACGAGCCGGCGGTGGCCGGTTTGAGCCGGTTCTGTGTAATGCTGCCTGCATGAGTGCCCAGGCTGTGTGTGTGGGAGCGATGCACAGTCATTTAATCTGCATGTTCAGGCCTGTCCCTGGGGGAGAGAAGGAGAAAGAGGGAACACAAGCTCTATAGCTCTGCCTGCTCTGTGCGTGCCAGTGCTGCCTCCAGAATCTCTGGCCTATAGTTGACCGATCTCTCTTGTCTGCCTTCTGCGCCAGGCTCCCAGAGGCTTATGTAACTCATCCCAGAAAAACGGAAAAAGCTTATTTGTTTATGTTTTTCCCTATTTGTCATCGAAAACACAAAACCTTTTCTGGTAAACCCTACTCCGCTGGATGATTTATTAAGCCTATTTACCATAACTGTAGGTATTAGACTTTTATTGACACTAAAACTGGATTGGACCCCGCCTGAAGAGCTCCTCTCTATAATAGGCTTTAAAAGTCAATCAAGCGTTGCTGTGAGTGAACTGATGAATACACACACACACACCAGTGGCGGTCAGTGCCGTTTAAGATGAGGGAGGACAATGTTGTTGTTTTTTAGCATTGCCTTAGTTCTATTCTAGCATATTGGATGACTGTCAAAATTTTGAGCAATCATGGTGACAGACAGTGACATATTCAATACCGCCCTGCACACTCTTGCCTGTGTCTAGCTGATCTAGGGTGTAATCATTAGTCCAACAGTTGTAAATGAGAGTTTCTAATGGACAAATTCAAGTATGTTTATCCCCGTTTCGTTCCGTTTGCTTCCGTTTAAGAAATGTTTTTCAACAGAATCGGCGGAATGAATGTACCACTGATCACACGCAAACACAGTTCACTTTCATAGCAGCCACATACAAACAGCATGATCACTTTGCTCGTTAATAAATCCCTCTACAGTCTAAGCCCTGTCTAAGCTGAGGGAGGGGGGTTCTACTAAGCTATATGGAATTGTTTTAAGAAGGTCATACCAAGGATCATTTAGCTATTTTATTTAGAATTTTAAAACCCCTTAAAGTGTAGTGTTGGGATGAAATTTTTTATTTTGCCTTGCTGCTATTAGTCCATAAAAACGCATGGAACAACAGAATATCCCCCAAATAAATTGAAAGGAAGTTTGTTTGGAAGTGTCTGTCCTATATCTGAGAATATATAAGAAAGAATATATAAGAATCTTTTTTTTTTTTTTTTTTTTTACATGTATTTAACCCCTTATTTTTGGCACTAAATAGTCTACCTTTATACTTCCATAAATGTTTTCAACTGGTACCGGGAGACCTTCAGACGAGTCTTGTGAGGCCTGTGGGTGCCCTATAGCAAAACATGTACTTATTACAACATATACATATTTGTGAGAGTCTCACCTTTCCACAGAGGGATCATATTAGTTTGTAGCCCAAACTGTTTGGACGCTACAGACAGAAGTTGGCAGATTGGCTGTACCGACTTCAGACCAGTCCCAACACACTTGTGGAGAATGGAGAACACCATCGTGTTTGTGAGAGTCTCGTCTTTCCATAGAGGGGTCATGATAGTTATAGGCCAAACCGTTGCGGCGCTACATACGATTTTGTGTGAAGACCGGTTTTCGGGATGTCTCATGGTCTGACAAACACCGCTCTAGCTCTGTCACCTTTCACCGCAGATTCCGAAGTGCAACATCGGCGGATGCGGTGGATTGAGACACATCCAATGCAAAAAACAGATATCTCTTAAACTGACACGTTTTTAAGGGGATTTTTGAAATTATGGCAATTGCTTTCCGTGGGGCCACGGATATTGACGCTAGGGGTTCCTTCTCGCATCTACGCGCTCTCCTCCTCTCACCTTTTCCCTTCGCTTGTGGACTTCAGTGCACAACACATCAGCGGTCTGTGACCAGGCGAAAAAACCTTTCCAAGCCAAACCATCATAACCGCTACACACAGCCTACATCTTGACTTGGAAAAGCTCCAGTGTTGGATAGCCATAGACAGGTAGCTAACATGGCATCCCTCTCTGTTTGAGCCGGGTGTTTGAGTAGGCTAAACTAACTAGCTGCATTCGCTTGCTAAGTAAGTGAAAGTGAAAAAATATATAACTAGCTCTCTCTCTCTCTCTCTCTTTTGCTTCTCCTTCATTTTTGAAGAAATACATTTGTTCAAAACTGTTCAACTATTGTCTTTCTCTCTCTTTGAGTCAACAACTCACCACATGTTATGCACTGCAGTGCTAGCTAACTGTAGCTTATGCATTCAGTACTAGATTCATTCTCTGTTCCTTTGATTGGGTCGACAACATGTCAGCTCATGCCGCAAGAGCTCTGATAGGTTGGAGGACGTCCTCCGGAAGTTGTCATAATTACTGTGTAAGTCTATGGAAGGGGGTAAGAACCATGAGCCTCCTAGGTTTTGTATTGAAGTCATTGTACCCAGAGGAGGACGGAAACTAGCTGTCCTCTGGCTACACCATGGTGCTACGCTACAGAGTGCTGTTGAGGCTACTGTAGACCTTCATTACAAAACAGTGTGTTTTAATCAATTATATGGTGACGTAAATATATTTAGTATAGTTTTATCTAAAAATGATAACTTTTTTAATGTTTCACTATTTTTATTTTTATGAAATTTACTGAGGAGGATGGTCCTCACCTTCCTCCTCCTGCGAGCCTCCACTGACACACACACACACACATACATGCACACGCACACACACACACACACACACACACACACACACACACACACACACACACACACACACACACACACACACACACACACACACACACACACACACACACACACACACACACACACACCAGTAATGTTGGTTAAACTCTGATAATGTTTACCAGTTTTATATCCCTCTGTAGTGCAGTGCTTCCGTGTTCCAGTGCCCTGTTCCGTGTTCCTTCCCTCTGAGCCCCTGCCAGACTGCCAGTCAGAAGCAGGAATGTGGCTGGTATGCTGGCCTGTTTCATACTATGAGAAGCTGGCTGGCCATTGCCATTGGAGAGGTGCCATGGGTAAGACTCACTCTCCCAAATGCCCTTCTCAGAATTGTATAATAAGGTGGCATTGGGTCATAGTTATGGGATGATTGCTGGCAGCACCACAGATTCCTGTAAGGCAGGATCATCAACTAGATTCAGCCGGTGGCCGATTTTTTCTTGAGTGGATGGACAGGGGGCCGGAACATAATTACAAATAATTTGTAGACTGCAAATTGACTGCAAGAAGCCCAAACAGATATAATATTTGACTAAAACATAATAATTTCAAACCTTACTTACATTTGTATACGATTAAGTATCTCTCTATTATGAGTGGAGATACTTGGGAACAGATTTCCCAAATTCAAAGAAAACTTGGGGGGCCAAATAAACCTGCCCCCGCGGGCTGCCAATTGGGGAACCCTGCCGTAAGGGAAGCAGACTTCCAAACAAGGGTGTTATGAAGTCCATGTGTACACATAGACTATGGCCCTCATGGTTGGTTGCTGGATCTGCTGTGCTCTATTTCCTGTTGAGCATGGTTGACATGCCATGAGTCAGTATTTACTGGTCACTGGTATTGTGCCCCAGGACATTTCATTTGGTTGTCAACAGCTTTCATTGGGAATTTTTGGCATAATATATTTTTGTACCACATAATAATTGTTCTTTGGTTCTTTGATTGGTTCTTATAGGAATCGGTGGATTTATATTAATTTTTGATTGTGGTTTATCAATAGAGTTACATATTAATTGTATTAATGTCCAGCAGCAGGTCAAACTCCTAATGCATTTGATGATAAAGTAGTGTTCCCTTATCTTATTAATCAGTCATTGATAGGTCAGATATCATGTCAGACAAGCACAGAGCACCTTAAATAACAGAAGTGAATACAGCAGAAGTGCAATCGTCCCACCCTATATGATAAGAGAACTGTGTCGATCAGCACAATTGTCTCCATCTTTTGTCATGCTGTTTTATATAAGTACATTGAGAGAATTAGAAAATAGTACAGAACAACCTGGTCTCAGAACATTTCGTATTATTCTGTACGTAAATCTGTTCCACCCTATTTAGTGTGATATGTTATGTTTCGTATGGTTACATAAGACAGACGGTTACTTAAGGCAAAAACGAAAGTAGGGTATTGTTGGGGTGGATGGGTCGGCGTATAACACAAATGTCTTGCAACCATAAGGTTGCGAGTTTGAATCTCATCACGGGCAACTTCATCATTTTAGCTAATTAGCAACTTTTCAACTACTTACTACTTTTTAGCTTTTTAACCTATCATACTAAATGGAGTGTCTCGGATTTACGTACAGAATAATGTAAAATGCTCTGAGACAAGGTTCTACAGGAGGGCAGAACTATAGCAGCAAAACAAAGAGAATGAAATGTCAATGCAGTATCTCATAACTGTGCCCTTCTGAATGACAGTAGCCGAGTAAACAACACACAGCTTGACGTACTTATTTGACAGTTATTTGACAAAGTTATCTGCAGAGTGACACCCAATAACCTTGCCCTTTCCTGTTTTCTCTATATGATTCGACCGGCTTCCCATTAGAAGGCTAATACTGAGTATTGGTTTTTTGATCAATGCTTTCCTCCCTATCAAACAACCTAGGCTGTAAACATGCAGACATGTTATGTAACAGTTCAGTTCCGTCACAAATGGCATCCTATTCCCTGCAAGCTGGAGCAATACTTTTAACCAGATCCCTATGGGCCCTTGTCAAAAGTAGTGCACTAAATAGATAATGGGGTGCCATTTGGGACGCAGAAGTGTCCTAGACTGCTCAGTCTGTCATAAAGCATCACTAAGATAATACTGGGAAAAAAATTCAACATCCACAGCCTACATTATTAATTAATATAGGACATGGCCACGTTAGCTGGCAGGTTGACATCATATCCCAAACTACAATGCATGAAATCATCCACTCCAGACAGAGTTGCAAGAATATCTGACAATGGTACAACTGGAACTCCAGCTCTGACAGAGTTAGGTAAGCCATGCACACACAGACATGATGGAGAAGAAGTAAAAGAACATCAGTTTACCTCATTTAACCACTAGAATGCCAGCTCATAACACCGGCCACAATGCCAATAATATTACATTTGACTGATATTAGTGACAGAGGAGATTGTGGTTATCAGTGGCAGCATATGCTGTCATATAATGCACCTTACATACCATCATAAAACAAGATGCAGACAATACCAAGACATGGGGATAGGGGATAGAGGTAGCTACAGAAGGACATTGACTCTGTTGGTCTAGGACACATTTATGATTCAGACGTTAAGATATGGCTAACTATAACAAACTGTTCTGCCAAGCAAGCGGAGACAGCTTATGTCTGGAAAAGGAGACTCCACAGTGTCTCCACAGAGTTGACCCCAAGGGGAAGAATGATGACAAGACCTTTGACCCTCGCTAAATTTAGCGCCCTTTTGTTATGATTAATACGGGGACACTTGTGTGCATGGGAGAACGGGGGAAATGGCCCGAACCCCCCTACTTCCGTTTCCCCGCTGACTGCACCGAGAGATCTCATTGTGCAGCGCTGGCTGTCTCTGACTGTGTCTCACAAGCTCTTCAAGTTCCTTGGTGTCCAAATCACTAAGGACTTAAAATGGCATGGGCCCTCAAATACTATGACAACAGCACTGCCCTCGATTTCATGGCGCTACAAAGGGTGGTGCGGACAAGCTCCCTGCCATCCATGACCTCTATATCAGGCGGTGTGAAAGGAAGGCCTGGAAAATCGTTAAAGACTCCAGCCGCCCAAGCCATATACTCTTCTCTCTGCTTCCGTATGGCAAGCGGTACCGGTGCATCAAGTCTGACACCAACAACTCCTGAACAACTTCTATCCCCAAGCCATAAGACTGCTAAATAGCTAACAAAATGGCTACACAGACTTTCAGAGTTGACCCTATTTTTGCACTGTCTCTATGCACACTCACAGGACTCTACACACTCACGCGCACTGACAATCCAACACACACACACACACACACACACACATACTCACTTCATTTGCTCACACACACATAACATGCACACACATTTATACTAATTCTACACATATGCACACACACTCACACACAATCATCATATACACTGCTGCTACTCTGTTGATCATATTCCCCGATGCCTAGTCACCTTACCCCTATACATATCTATCTCTATCTATTTTGTTCTACCTTATGTTATTTTTAGTACTACATTCATATTGATTACTGCATTGTTGGGTTTAGAGCTTGCAAGAAAGGCATTTCACTGTACTCTGCTCTGAAGTACTTTTGGGTCATAAATATGTCATTTTGCTGACTCAACCTTTCCGGGAACCTGGCTAATATTCTGTGTCCTCAGTCATAACTGCCATGCCAGCTCGAGACAGGCAAGTATCCTGTGGCGAGACAATCTACAGACAGCCCTCGGGCCTCAGTACAGAAACAGAATGTAAGTGAGGGGTTGTGTATTGTACATTGTTTCACTCAGCACAGACAGACAATGACAAAATAACCAGCATTCCATACCTTGGCACAACTCTCTAAACAACTTCTCTAGAGACACATACCAGAACAATTGCTGAGAGAGGTAACAGTCGCTAACCTTTGTTTCCATATAAGGGAGTGTATACATCAAACGAGGGGAGTGAACTACATAACATTGGCAGTGGGAACTTTCCCTCAGTCAGGGCATACATGCTAAGGAATGGGGGCAGCTTGAGGGTTCAAGCTCAATGAACATTCACAGTGAGTATTTACAAGATACAGTGGGGGAAAAAAGTATTTAGTCAGACACCAATTGTGCAAGTTCTCCCACTTAAAAAGATGAGAGAGGCCTGTAATTTTCATCATAGGTACACGTCAACTATGACAGACAAAATGAGATTTTTTTTCTCCAGAAAATCACATTGTAGGATTTTTAATGAATTTATTTGCAAATTATGGTGGAAAATAAGTATTTGGTCAATAACAAAAGTTTCTCAATACTTTGTTATATACCCTTTGTTGGCAATGACACAGGTCAAACGTTTTCTGTAAGTCTTCACAAGGTTTTCACACACTGTTGCTGGTATTTTGGCCCATTCCTCCATGCAGATCTCCTCTAGAGCAGTGATGTTTTGGGGCTGTCGCTGGGCAACACGGACTTTCAACTCCCCTCCAAATATTTTCTATGGGGTTGAGATCTGGAGACTGGCTAGGCCACTCCAGGACCTTGAAATGCTTCTTACGAAGCCACTCCTTCGTTGCCCGGGCGGTGTGTTTGGGACCATTGTCATGCTGAAAGACCCAGCCACGTTTCATCTTCAATGCCCTTGCTGATGGAAGGAGGTTTTCACTCAAAATCTCACGATACATGGCCCCATTCATTCTTTCCTTTACACGGATCAGTCGTCCTGGTCCCTTTGCAGAAAAACAGCCCCAAAGCATGATGTTTCCACCCCCATGCTTCACAGTAGGTATGGTGTTCTTTGGATGCAACTCACCATTCTTTGTCCTCCAAACACGACGAGTTGAGTTTTTACCAAAAAGTTATATTTTGGTTTCATCTGACCATATGACATTCTCCCAATCCTCTTCTGGATCATCCAAATGCACTCCTTTTTAATAGCAAACTTCAGACGGGCCTGGACATGTACTGGCTTAAGCAGGGGGAACACGTCTTGCACTGCAGGATTTGAGTCCCTGGCGGCGTAGTGTGTTACTGATGGTAGGCTTTGTTACTTTGGTCCCAGCTCTCTGCAGGTCATTCACTAGGTCCCCCCGTGTGGTTCTGGGATTTTTGCTCACCGTTCTTGTGATCATTTTGACCCCACAGGGTGAGATCTTGCGTGGAGCCCCAGATCGAGGGAGATTATCAGTGGTCTTGTATGTCTTCCATTTCCTAATAAATGCTCCCACAGTTGATTTCTTCAAACCAAGCTGCTTATTTATTGCAGATTCAGTCTTCCCAGCCTGGTGCAGGTCTACAATTTTGTTTCTGGTGTCCTTTGACAGCTCTTTGGTCTTGGCCATAGTGGAGTTTGGAGTGTGACTGTTTGAGGTTGTGGACAGGTGTCTTTTATACTGATAACAAGTTCAAACAGGTGCCATTAATACAGGTAACGAGTGGAGGACAGAGGAGCCTCTTAAAGAAGAAGTTACAGGTCTGTGAGAGCCAGAAATCTTGCTTGTTTGTAGGTGATCAAATACTTATTTTCCACCATAATTTGCAAATAAATTCATAAAAAATCCTACAATGTGATTTTCTGGATTTTTTTCCTCAATTTGTCTGTCATAGTTGACGTGTACCTATGATGAAAATTACAGGCCTCTCTCATCTTTTTAAGTGGGAGAACTTGCACAATTGGTGGATGACTAAATACTTTTCTTCCCCACTGTATATGCCCTAGAGGTTTGTGTATTATGTGGAGTTTATATTTTCCAATGTTTCTAAGAGGAATGCCTTTCTTTGGCTCTGTCCCAAATGCCACCCTATTACCTAAATACTACAAAACTTTTGACCAGGGCCAATTGGAAATAGGGTTCCATTTGGGATGCAAACTCTGTTATCAACAGCCATCAGTATGGAGCTGGGTCTCAGGTCGCTCCCATTCCTCCCAGTTAGACCTGCCAGTAAAAAAACCTTCCCCCTGGTTTGGAAAACGTAACGAAGGGTATTTATAGTGCTACTAACTGGAATGATTAAATGTAACCTATTTTCATCTTTCAGAAAGTAAAGGCAGTAATAATACTGACAGTAACACTAATAGGTTGAAGAGACTAAACTGCTGGGTGTCACCCTAGATAGCAAGCTATCATGGTCAAAACATATAGACTCAATGGTTACTAAAATGGGAAGAGGTCCATGATAAGGCGTTGCTCTGCTTTCTTAATATCTCAGTCAATCAGAAAAGTCCTACAGGCCCTAGTTTTGTCATTCCTGGACTACTGTCCAGTTGTTTGGTCAGGTGCAGCAAAGAAGGACAAAGGCAAATTGTAGTTGGTCCAAAACAGAGCAGCACACATTGCACGTAGATGTACATGGAAGGTGAATGTCAATGACATGCATGTCAATCTCTCCTGGCTCAAAGTTGAGGAGAGATTGACTGCATCACTATTGGTCTTTGTGCAAGGTGGTGATGTATTGAAGGTACCGAACTGTCTATTCAAGCAGTTAGCACACAGTTCGGACACTCATTGTAATCACACAAGACATACAACCAGTGGTCTCTTCACAGTCCCCAAGTCCAGAACAGAGGCTGGGAAACACACAGTATTAAATAGAGCCATTACTAAATGGAACTCTCTGCCACCCCAGGTAACTCAAGCTAGCAATAAAACCATATAATAAAAAAACTGATAAAATAACACCTTACAGCACAACGGTGACTGTGAAGAGACCAACATACATTTTGTATTTTGCATTGTATTATGTATGTGATACATGGTTGGGATACGACTGTGATGTGTGGTTGTCTCGCCTGGCTATGTTAAGATGGATTCACTAGCTGTGTGTCGCTCTGGAAGGGCGCGTCTGCTGAATGGCTAAATTGTAATGTAAATGTAGTGCTATGTACAGTGGGGAGAACAAGTATTTGATACACTGCCGATTTTGCAGGTTTTCCTACTTACAAAGCATGTAGAGGTCTGTAATTTTTATCATAGGTACACTTCAACTGTGAGAGACGGAATCTAAAACAAAAATCCAGAAAATCACATTGTATGATTTTTAAGTAATTAATTTGCATTTTATTGCATGACATAAGTATTTGATACATCAGAAAAGCAGAACTTAACCTTTGTTTGCAATTACAGAGATCATACGTTTCCTGTAGGTCTTGACCAGGTTTGCACACACTGCAGCAGGGATTTTGGCCCACCGCTCCATACAGACCTTCTCCAGATCCTTCAGGTTTCGGGGCTGTTGCTGGGCAATACCGACTTTCAGCTCCCTCCAAAGATTTTCTATTGGGTTCAGGTCTGGAGACTGGCTAGGCCACTCCAGGACCTTGAGATGATTCTTACGGAGCCACTCCTTAGTTGCCCTGGCTGTGTGTTTCGGGTCGTTGTCATGCTGGAAGACCCAGCCACGACCCATCTTCAATGCTCTTACTGAGGGAAGGAGGTTGTTGGCCAAGATCTTGCGATACATGGCCCCATCCATCCTCCCCCTCAATATGGTGCAGTCGTCCTGTCCCCTTTGCAGAAAAGCATCCCCAAAGAATGATGTTTCCACCTCCATGCTTCACGGTTGGGATGGTGTTCTTGGGGTTGTACTCATCCTTCTTCTTCCTCCAAACACGGCGAGTGGAGTTTAGACCAAAAAGCTCTATTTTTGTCTCATCAGACCACATGACCTTCTCCCATTCCTCCTCTGGATCATCCAGATGGTCATTGGCAAACTTCAGATGGGCCTGGACATGCGCTGGCTTGAGCAGGGGGACCTTGCGTGCGCTGCAGGATTTTAATCTATGACGGCGTAGTGTGTTACTAATGGTTTTCTTTGAAACTGTGGTCCCAGCTCTCTTCAGGTCATTGACCAGGTCCTGCCGTGTAGTTCTGGGCTGATCCCTCACCTTCCTCATGATCATTGATGCCCCACGAGGTGAGATCTTGCATGGAGCCCCAGACCGAGGGTGATTGACCGTCATCTTGAACTTGAACTAATAATTGCGCCAACAGTTGTTGCCTTCTCACCAAGCTGCTTGCCTATTGTCCTGTAGCCCATCCCAGCCTTGTGCAGGTCTACAATTGTATCCCTGATGTCCTTACACAGCTCTCTGGTCTTGGCCATTGTGGAGAGGTTGGAGTCTGTTTGATTGAGTGTGTGGACAGGTGTCTTTTATACAGGTAACGAGTTCAAACAGGTGCAGTTAATACAGGTAATGAGTGGAGAACAGGAGGGCTTCTTAAAGAAAAACAAACAGGTCTGTGAGAGCCGGAATTTGTTACTGGTTGGTAGGTGATCAAATACTTATGTCATGCAATAAAATGCAAATTAATTACTTAAAAATCATACAATGTGATTTTCTGGATTTTTGTTTTAGATTCCGTCTCTCACAGTTAAAAATTACAGACCTCTACATGCTTTGTAAGTAGGAAAACCTGCAAAATCGGCAGTGTATCAAATACTTGTTCTCCCCACTGTATGTACAGTACCTGTCTAATGTTTGGACACCTACTTATTCAAGGGTTTTTCTTTATTTTTACTATTTTATACATTGTAGAATAATAGTGAAGACATCAAAACTATGTAATAACACATGGAATCATGTAGTTACCAAAAAAGTGTTAAACTAATCAAAATATATTTTAGAGTTTAGATTTTTCAAAGTAGCCACCCTTTGCCTTGATGACAGCTTTGCACACTCTTGGCATTCTCTAAACCAGCTTCGTGAGGAATACTTTTCCAACAGTCTTGAAGGAGTTCCCACATATGCTGAGCACTTATTGGCTGCTTTTCCTTCACTCTGCGCTCCAACTCATCCCAAACCATCTCAATTGGGTTGAAGTCGGGTGATTGTGGAGGCCAGGTCATCTGATGCAGCACTCCATCACTCCTCTTCTTGGTCAAATAGCCCTTACACAGCCTGGAGGTGTGTTTTGGGTCATTGTCCTGTTGAAAAACAAATGATAGCCCCACTAAGCGCAAACCAGATGGGATGGTATATCGCTGGATTCTAAATAAATCACTGACAGTGTCACCAGCAAAGCACACCCACACCATCACACCTCCTCCTCCATTGTTCATGGTGTGTCTGTTACTTGAACTGTGAAGCATTTATGTGGGCTGCATTCTGAGGTGCAGTTAACTCTAATTAACTTATCCTCTGCAGCAGAGGTAGCTCTGGGTCGTCCTTTCCTGTGGCGGTCCTCATGAGAGCCAGTTTCATCATAGCGCTTGATGGTTTTTGTGACTGCACTTGAAGAAACTTTCAAAGTTCTTGAAATGTTCCGCATTGACTGACCTTTGTGTCTTAAAGTAATGATGGACTGTCGTTTCTCTTTGCTTGTTTGAGCTGTTCTTGCCATAACATGGACTTGGTCTTTTACCAAATAGGGCTATCTTCTGTATACCACCCCTACCTTGTCACAACACAACTGATTGGCTCAAATGCATTACGAAGGAAAGAAATTCCACAAATTAACTTTTAACAATGCACACCTGTTAATTGAAATGCATTCCAGGTGACTACCTCCGGAAGCTGGTTGAGAGCATGCCAAGAGTGTGCAAAGCTGTCAAGTCATCGAGTTAAAAAAAAAATGTCATGTTAAACACTATTGTTGTACACAGAGTCAGTCCATATCAACGTATTATGTGACTGGTTAAACACATTTTTACTCCTGAACTTATTTAGGTTTGCCATAACAAAGGGGTTGAAAACTTATTGACTCAAGACATTTCAGCTTTTAATTTTGTATTAATTTGTAAAACTTTCTAAAAACATAATTCCACTTTAACATTATTGGGTATTGTGTGTAGGCCAGTGACACAAAAATCACAATTGAATCCATTTAAAATGTAGGCTGTAACAGAACAAAATGTGGAAAAAGTCAAGGGGTGTGAATACTTTCTGAAGGCACTGTAAGTAGTTTATTGTTGCAGTCGGTTAGCTGTGCGCACAGCAACCGTAGAGAGTCAGTCATTCCCTGAAACCAGTGATGTCACTTCTGTAAATGGGGCTTGACTACATGAGCTTCCCTATAATCCCTTTAAATAGCGCAGGCTGCGCTCACAGCGCTCACTCACTCCAATCCCTCTCAGGCGAGTAGTGCTCTCTCTCCCTCCTACAACCCCAGTCAAAGGAGTTGCTGGACCAGTTTCGGAGACTGTACCGCAGCCGTTACAAGAGAGAGTCATCAAGATGACTAGCTACATTGTATCCTCCGACTCTCACCGTGTCAGCCCATCGGTCCACGGGAACAAATTCGACACTGCCTACCGCAAGAAGGCCGTGCCCAACATATTCGAGAACGTCAACCAGGACGCGGTGATGAGGCTGTTCGAGAAAACGGGGGACAAGAAAGCGGAGGAGAGGGTGAGGAGCATCTTCTCCTTCACGCAGGACCCAGCGGAGACGGCCAAAGCTCTGATGGCGCTCAAGCAGCGAAAGAAGGACAAGTTCTTCCAGATCGTGGGCATGGTTCGCCACATGCTGAAACTGCGTTGAACATTCTCTCTCGACTCTGCAGAACGAGTTGAATTGAAAAGGACAACAATATCGCTGTGGCGGTTGGTCATGTAATGCCGACCTGTCACCGAGAAAGAGCCTCCTCGAATGGACTTAGCCTAAATTCAAGCCACATGCTTCGAAAGCAACCAAGTGTGACTATTCCATTAAGATGCACTCCATGCGTAATGGTAGCATGCACGGGTTAGTTTGGATACGACGTGCTGGATGGAGAAAGAAGGAGGTGAATGGAATACAGAGGGCTGTTGTCCAGAACAAAGAAACAGGGAGACACGATGCTCTCCCTGACTGACTATGCATTCTGTCGAATGCTTCACTCTCAATGTGTACCTTATAGGTGCCTATTTGTTGGTACATAGTAATAATAAGAAGAGACTGTGCCGAAGAAACTGCCTGAAAATGCCTGTTCCGGTGCAAAAATATGCCTTGTCTCTTTATCTTTTAACTTTGTGATACCTGCTATAAACACTGTTTATTAGTGGCCACTAATTTATTTGTAACAAAAATGTTACAGCACCATGATGACATGCATTTATGAAATGTCCTTTTGCAATTTCTTTAATAAATTATTATTGAAATATAATGTCCATTCTCTTTGCTTTCATTTCAAATGACTCCAACATCACATTACTTTGTTTGAATCATCTCTGATAGGCCTGCTTTCACTTTAGTTTGTAAATACACTGTCATTATATAGTTTGAAAAATGTATGCACTCACTAACTGTAAGTTGCTCTGGATAAGAGCGTCTGCTAAATGACTAAAATGTAAATGTAAATTATTTCAGGCGGCTATATGTAGTCTAAAATGGGGTTCATCCTTTAATAATTCCATTAAGTTACACCCTTATATAATATAATTAGTAGCAAGTTCAATAAAATAAGATAAGATAAAATATATAGTAAACATATAAACAGCAACATTCACACAGGACAGATAAAAATGCTTATATATATATATATATAAGACCCAAGTATGCGCCCTGATGGCAGTACTGTATATTACCTGATGGCAGGACTTTATTTTACCTGATGGCAGAACTGTATATTACCTGATGGCAGGATTGTATATTACCTGATGGCAGGACTGCACATTGATCGTTCTGTGGATGTGTTAGATACAAATGTAGCAGATGACAATGAATAAATGTCTAGTTATGTATTCTAGGACCTATAGCTAATTTCTCAGAAATGCCCACATGGTACACATTTCATGGAGTGGATTATTTCACTGTCTTTCTGTCAATGTTGAAATAAGGGCATTTGGGGGGGTTAACCTTCATCGGGTTTCCCCCTCATGTGGCTTACTCCAGACCGGTGCAAACCAGTTCTGCTGGGGAGGTTTGCTGCTGTACACAGCAGTGTTTGTCTAGGGTGTATCTCATCATTCCCGCTCTGCAGATAAGAGCTTGTTTGAGTAGTATTACAGGGTTTAGGCCTACTGCGTTAGAGGTTCTACAATACACTGCCTTTACCTGTCTTTCATCAGACAGTATAGTGACAATACCACCTATTAAAATGTCTAATAACAGTTTACATATTTTCACACACTTTTGGGGTCTTCATCGGTTCTGTCATTTTTATCATGGTTTTGCTATGGGTTGGATTAGCTGGCGTCATGGGGATCAGTGAGTGTCTGCTAATCTCATTGCTTTGGTAGTCTCTCTGCCGGTTCAAACCAGTTCTGAGGTGAGGGATGATTCATCTGACATCTGACTGTACCTGGCCTCGGCATGTGCCACCGCTTTCCACAGACACAGGAAACCCTGCCTCTAGCCTAAGGGTGGGGATTTCTCAGGTGAATATCCACCTGTGCCAGACCCTACAGGCACGCTGACGCTAGGTCGTCGTAAAACACACCACACACACTCTCTCTCTCTTTCTGTCTCTCTCTCTCTCTTTTCTCACTCACACGCACGCTAATGCACACACTTTTACTCTCTCACTACACTAGCGTCTGGATTCAATCCATATCGGCGAAGTATCGCTAGAGATCTACGTTAACATTTTTGGGTTTTTTACAAAACAGTTGCTCCGGTTCGGTTGCTCTGTGTATCATCTTGTAGAGGACATTATTTATTTCCCTCTATTCCTTTTAAGGCTATCCAATTGTTTAGAAAAAGAAAGCTACGTATCTTGGCTGTCTTGGTGACAGGGCTGTCCTCCTCTCCCACTCTCTTCCTCCCTTTCATACAGCTCAGTGCTGCAACGCTTTGATGTCAACAGACCTTCTAGCCTCTGTGTTGGGGCCATTGCCATGGTGACAGGAAGTGAGAGAGTGAGAGGGAGGTAGAGGCAGGATTTTCTGATCAGAAGGATTCCAGTGTAGACCGGTTTTAATCATGCTCTTTAGAAGAGGAACTAAGAGTGAGCTGGCTGTTAGTATTAGTTAGCATTAGCTGGGAAGATCCTGTCTATAACAACCGCAAGTTACCCTCATGACTCATAATTTCTCTCTTGATAAAGGAGGGAAAAAGCCGGTTTGTTCTGGTATTTGTTCTGGTAACTCTGTGAACCATGCATCCCATCTACTGAAAAACTCCTTTGGTTTTAAGTGTTCCCCACAACAAAGCAATTACATCTTTACTGGCATCTTCTGTAAAGGAGGGTTATAAAACACAATTGAAAACAGACTGTGAATGACTACTTAGCGTGTCACACTCGGCTCTAAAACTCAATCACTCCTTTTTCTCAATAGCCTACATGCTGACTCACTCTCTCATACTTCTCAATTCTTAGTCTCACACGTCTTGCGTTTGATGGTTCTGACCTAAGCACTCAGTTGCTATGGGCAACCTTTCTTCTTTCTCAGTCAATCTCGTGTGTCAAAAGCAGCTGGCAGAGAGAGAGAGAGAGAGAGAGAAGAGAGAGAGAGAGAGAGAGAGAGAGAGAGAGAGAGAGAGAGAGAGAGAGAGAGAGAGAGAGAGAGAGAGAGAGAGAGAGAGAGAGAGAGAGAGAGAGAGAGAGAGAGAGAGAGAGAGAGAGAGAGAGAGAGAGAGAGAGAGAGTGACCTCCCAAAGGTCAAAGGGGATGAAAAAGTGGGTTCCATACAGGAAAGACGGGAATGTGCTAAAGGGAAAGATGGAGATGAACGGGCAGTGACCAAGACTTTTCCTTTGCGTGTCTTACAGTCTGACTCATTCCTTTTTCTCAAAGGGGGCCAGCCAGCCAATCGCATCAGCAGTACTGACGACCTCATAAAGGGAACACAATAGAATCACGCAGAAATGACCCGGTTCCAGTTCTAGAATCTATGAGAGGGGATTCCTAGCATTTGGCACATTCTTGTGGTTGTTAATCACTGGCATTATGTCGTAGACAGCGACACACAACTGACTGTAATCTGAGGGCCTCTGTTGTTTTTGGATGAATCAGTGTATTGTGTGTGTTTGGCGCAATTTGTGTAGGCTTGACACTGCAGGGCCGTAGATTGAGGCCAGTGTGTGTGTGTGTGTGTGTGTGTGTGTATGTATGTGTGTGTGGGTGTGTGTGTGTGGGTGGGTGTGTGTTGCGTCAGTCAATTGTGTTTGAGCTGACCTTTGCTGGCCCGTCATGAGCCCAGAGGGGAACCATGGAGACACACTGACACTTCTTTCACTTGCCAAGCAAAACATTTGGTCCGTTTCAGCTATGCATCGCTCTACTGTCTCTTCCTGTTGCCGTGGATTTATTATGGGTGTTGATTTGACAAGTCCATTATCCATCAGTGGGGACACATAGTTCTTAGACAGAGGACAAAGCAATTGGATTGTGCCCACAAGATACCCAAGAGGTCAAAAACTGCAGTTGTATGCAGACACATGTTTCAATTCCTTTTCCGACTCCTGATGAGAAGACAAAAAGTAAATATTGTCCTGTGATAAATTGTATGTATTTTATTTATTTGACCTTTATTTTCATAACCAGGTTGTCCCATTCAGGTCAGCTTGTCAAGTGCTTGACTTGGACTATAATAGGTGCCGGTACTCCCTTTGGGTACCGGTACTGTTTATATTTAGGTGCAAGTACTCCACAATACATTTGAGCTAATATTCTATAAGAGAAACAGGAGCTCAAGCATTTAGGTGCCGGTACACAGCTACGGTAAGCTCCTGCCCAAATCAAGCACTGAGCTAGTCCCATTCAGGTCCCATTGTGTTAGGCCTTAAACCTAACACAATGGTTGAATAACTATTTTCTCAACCCAAAGATATTGGGTGCTGATGTGAGCAGTAATCTTGTACACCTCAGCACTACATCAAGGTCGAAAAGGGGTTAGTGGTGGATCTCTCCTTGCAGAGCAGTTCTTCTAACCTTTTGTAACCCTGTCTCTCCTCCTTCCCTCCCCTCCCTCCCCTCCCTCTCTGACAGGACTGCCTGTTCTTTCGGTTGTGTGTGTTAAGTCCCTGGAGCTGGACTCATGTTCAGTACCGGGCTTGTAGGCCCAGGATGTCTGTCTGTCTGTCTGTCTGTCTGTCTGTCTGTCTGTCTGTCTGTCTGTCTGTCTGTCTGTCTGTCTGTCTGTCTGTCTGTCTGTCTGTCTGTCTGTCTGTCTGTCTGTCTGTCTGTCTGTCTGTCTCTATGTGTGTGTGTGGGGGCGCTCCAGAGAAGCCTTTTCCTGTGTGGCGCTGAGGTTCCTCCTGGGGCTGGGTTGGCCGGCAGGCCAAGCAGACTGGCTGTCTCGCTCCAGTTCCACCATGCGGCCTTGCCATTGTTCTCCCCTTCACTCCCTCGTCCTGTCCCCTCCGCCCCTCACGCCAACCCCCCAGCGCCCCCTCCCCACCCTGCCCTGCTCCTGGACCTGCAGGTGCAGCTAGACTATAGGCCTGAGGAGGAAGCCAAGCCAAGACACAGCACAATGGCCGACACCAGCTCCTATTTATATATCACTTTTAGGTCCTCACTGATGAAGATTTTGTAATGATGGGTTTTGAAAAGGTTCAGAGGTGAAAGATAAGTATTTTTGCCCCACTGCACTGTGGATGAAACAGGCCAACAGTGTCATGGAATTTCCCAATGTCATGTTTATTAGGTTGTGGCATACACACTGTATATGGTACACTGTGATACTTCTGTCTTTCGATTGTCTTTGATCTTTGATACAGAGTCTTTGAACTTGAAAAGGGCAAAAACCACCATGACTGACATGTTGTAACATTCTCTCTGGAAAGTGAACATAAGGTACAGTAGCTTTGATGTAATTTGGCTGAGTATAGGTGCCATTCCAAGGGTCAACTGTTATCAGTGCTGGTCAGGTGTAATCTTGACCACAGATAACACATAACATCCATGCTATGAGAGTACGGCGAGTACATTGGCAGACAGATCACATCATTGACACCTCGTATAATGCAGGTGAAAGTGCTTAGCTGGTAATACCTACACAGAGACTGATAGAGTTATAGGCCAATGGGTGCTTGACCCAGGCGTTGTGGGGTTTTAAAACACGTTTTCTGCAATTCTACACATTTTGTCATAGGGCGGAGAGAAATGTTTTGAGTATGAAATCTGAGTGAGAGTGACTAACAAAATCAATGGGGGCCCCCCGGTTGGTAATTTGACCATGATTACTAGAAGTTTAGATACCTGGCTAGACTAACTTACCAATCAAAAAAATGTTAGCTGACGTGCTAATTGAGTGATTGTCAGTGACTGACATAACAAGAGTAAAACTGCTGAAGCACAACCAAATTTAGAAATTGCAGAAGCGTCATGCCCATAGGGGGCACAGGGGCACGTGCGCCATCAGATTTGTCCTGTTTTTATTAGATTTTTCAGATGTTCAATTAATTACTAAACGTTATATTTAAGCCCACATTTGTCAGCAGTATTTTGCGGAGGGGGCACACTGACTTGACCAGGCAATGATTATTTAATCTGTAGCCTAATAAACTACATGGTTTCCCAAGTCCTAGTGGGAGTGTCACGACTTCCGCCGAGGCTGCCTCCCCTCCTTGTTCGGGCAGGTTTCGGCGTTCGCCGTCACCGGCTTAATAGCTACTGCCGATCCATTTATCATCACTCCATTTGTCTTGTCTTCAATCACACACACCTGGTCCTTATCCCTCATTAGTCATTGTATAAGTGTTCCCTCTGCTTCCTTGTCTGTGTGGGTGATTGTTTATTGTGGAGGTTAGTGAAGCTCGGTGGAGCTCGTGTATTTTGTATTGACGGGAGTATTTCCCGTGTGCCTTGTATTTTCCAGTGCGCCTGTTTTGTGCCCTGGAGTGTGTTTGACACATTTCTGCGTAAACCTGTATTTTGCGGATTAAAGCCTGTTATTCTGTGATTTACCCTCCTGCGCCTGACTCCTTCAACACCACCTCATCACAGAATCACCCACCCAGACATGGAGTCAGCGGGAGAGACGCACATGCCTGGAGTCGTGGAACGGGTCTAGGAGCATTCAACTATGCTAGCCAGCTTGGGTGAAGCAATGGGTCGGGTTCTTCAGGTCGTCCAACACCTGGAGAGGAGAGAGCCCGATCCGTCGAGACCAGCTGACCAACCGGATCCCGACACCCCAGCACCCGGAGGGATCCAGATATCCCGACCACGGGAGTTTGACGGGACAGCGGCGCTGTGCCAAGGATTCCTTCTCCAACTGGAGCTCTACTTCTCCAGCATTCGGCCGGTCCCATCGGAGCAGGAGAGGGTGTCCGCCCTCGTCTCCTGCCTCTCGGGGAAAGCCCTGGAGTGGGCCAACGCGGTGTGGAACGAAGGAGGAGCCGCATTGGAGAACTACGGGGAGTTCGCGCGCCTCTTCCGGGTGGTCTTCGATCACCCGCACGAGGGTTGAGAGGCGGGCGAGCGGCTGGTCCACCTGAGGCAGTGGACGAAGACTGCGCAGGACTTCGCATTGGAGTTTCGAACTCTGGCAGCTGGGTCCGGGTGGAAAGAGCGGGCCCTGATCGACCATTTCTGGTGCCATCTGCGAGAGGACGTCCGACGGGAGCTAGCCTGCCGGGACACCATGTTGTCCTTCTCGCAACTGGTGGACATGGCCATTCGTTTGGACAACCTGCTGGCAACCAGAGGACGTCCTGGAGGAGGTCTGCCCGTTCCCATCCCGGCCGACTCGGATCCAGAACCGATGGAGATGGGTGGAACCGCTAGCCGAGAGAGCGGAACACGACAGCGCCAGTGCCATACTGGTGGCGCGAAGGGACATTTCACCACACATTTTCATCAACACTCTTCTGGGTTTGGAGGTGGCAGGCAGGGCACTCTCGCATCACCCCAGGTATCGAACACCCACACTCGTTCAGAGCCCTCTGCTGTGCACTATAAAATACACATCTCCTTTCCTGAGCACATGGTAGTTCCCCAGTGTAAGGCGCTAGTTGATTCAGGCGCAGCTGGGAACTTTTTGGACAGGGCATTCGCACACCGTATAGGCATTCCATTGATTCCCCTATCCATTCCACGCCCCATCAGAGCACTTGATAGTCGACCATTAGGGTCCGGGTTGGTTAAGAAGTTACTGCACCAGTCACCATGATTACCCAGGAGACTCATTATGAGCAGGTTACTTTTTCCATTATTGAGTCTCCTGCTTTCCCTGTGGTATTAGGTATCCCTTGGCTAGCACTCCACAACCCCACCTTCTCATGGCCGCAGAGGGTTCTCACGGGGTGGTCGCGAGAGTGTCAGGGTAGGTGTCTAGGTGTTTCCATTGGTGCAACCACGGTGGAAAGTCCAGACAGTACCTCTACCGTGCGCATTCTCCCTGAATAACTCGATCTGGCGCAAGCGTTCTCTAAATGCAGACGACTAAGTTACCACCTCATCGGGCGGGGGATTGCGCGATAAACCTCTGGGTAGATGCTGTACCTCCCAGGAGTCATACATACCCCCTGTCACAGGCTGAAACCCTGTATATACGTCCCTCCACTTCACCCGCCTCCTCGAGTTTCTTCTTTGTGAAGAAGAAGGACGGAGGTCTGCGCCCGTGCGTTGATTATCGACCACTGAACAGGGAGACGATAAGATTTAGTTATCCTCTACCCCTCAGTGATTGAATCAATGCATGGGGCGCGCTTCTTCACCAAATTAGATCTCAGGAGTGCGTAAAACCTGGTACGTATCCGAGAAGGAGATGGGTGGAAGACAGCATTCAGCACAACCACGGGGCATTATGAATACCTGGTGATGCCCTATGGTCTGATGAATGCTCCCTCAGTTTTCCAGTCCTTTGTGAATGAGCTGTTTCAGGACATGCTTGGTCGCGGTGTAGTGGTCTACATCGATGACATCCTGGTGTATTCCGCTATGTGCGCCGAGCATGTGTCCCTGGTTCGCAAGGTGCTGGCCCGACTGTTGGAAAATGACCTTTATGCTAAGGCAGAGAAGTGTATGTTTTTCCAGCAGTCCGTCTCCTTCCTTGGATACCGCATTTCCACCTCAGGTGTGGAGATGGAGGGAGATCGCATTTCAGCCGTGCGTAATTGGCCGACTCCAACCACGGTTAAGGAGGTACAGCGCTTCCTTGGCTTTGCCAACTACTATCGGAGGTTTATCCGGGGCTTTGGCAAGGTCGCAGCTCCCATTACCTCCCTGTTGAAGGGTGGGCCGTCCCGGCTCCGCTGGTCTGCTGAGGCTGGCCTGGCCTTCAGCAAACTGCGGGGTCTGTTCACCTCAGCCCCAGTACTGGCCCACCCCGATTCATCACTACCGTTCGTAGTGGAGGTGGATGCTTCCGAGGTTGGGATAGGAGCTGTCCTGTCTCAACGCTCGGGTACCCCACCCAAGCTCCGCCTCTGTGCATTCTTCTCGAAGAAGCTCAGCCCGGCAGAGCAGAACTACGGTGTTGGTGATCGGGAGCTGTTGGCTGTTGTCCAAGCCTTGACCATGTGGAGGCATTGGCTCGAGGGGGCGAAACACCCTTTACTCGTCAGGACGGACCACCGTAACCTGGAGTACATCCAGTAAGCAAGGGGGCTGAATCCTCGCCAAGCCAGGTGGGCCCTCTTCTTCACCCGGTTTGATTTCACTCTATCATACATCCTGGGTACGAGGAACGTGAAGGCAGACGCACTGTCCCGGCTGTATGACACAGAGGAGAGGCCCAGCAACAACACCCCCATACTGCTGGCCTCCTGCATTGTGGCGCCGGTAGTATGGGCTATGGATGCGGATATAGAGCAGGCATTATGCACGGATCCCTCTCCACCTCAGTGTCCAGATGGGCTACAGTACGTGCCTGTTCTTATCCGTGATCGTCTGATCTACTGGGCACACATGTCACCCTCTTCTGGTCACCCAGGTATCGGCCGTACAGTGCGCTGCCTGACCGGACAATACTGGTGGCCTACCTTGGCTAAGGACGTGAGGGTGTATGTCTCCTCCTGCTCAGTGTGCGCCCAGAGTAAGGCACCTAGGCACCTCCCAGCTGGTAAGTTACAACCTTTACCAGTTCCACAACGACCATGGTCTCACCTAAGTGTTGATTTTCTAACTGATCTTCCCCTCTCCCAAGGTAACACCACCATCCTGGTCGTTGTGGACCGCTTTTCTAAAGCCTGCCGCCTCCTTCCTCTGCCCGGTCTCCCCACGGCTCTGCAAACTGCGGAGGCCCTATTTACACACGTCTTTCGGCACTACGGGGTACCAGAGGATATAGTGTCTGACCGAGGTCTCCAGTTCACGTCCAAGGTCTGGAAGGCGTACATGGATGTCTAGGGGTCTCGGTCATGATGGGCAGGTGGAACGGGTAAATCAGGACGTGGGTAGGTTCCTGCGGTCCTACTGCCAGGACCAGCCGGGGGAGTGGTCGGTGTTCTTGCCATGGGCAGAATATGCCCAGAACTCTCTCCACCACTCCTCCACTAACCTAACGCCTTTAAAGTGTGTTCTAGGTTACCAACCGGTTCTGGCACCGTGGCACCAGAGCCAGACCGAGGCTCCTGCTGTGCGTCGTCAGAAGGCCAACGCTGACCGCCACCGCAGTGAGGCTCCCATCTTTGTACCGGGGGATCGGGTCTGGCTCTCGACCCGGAATCTGCCCCTCCGCCTGCCCTGCCGGAAGCTGAGCCCGCGGTTTGTGGGGCCGTTCAAAGTCCTGAGGAGAGTCAACAAGGTCACATAGGTTATGACTTCCCCCTGATTACCGTATTTACCCCTCGTTTCATGTGTCTCTCCTCAGGCCGGTGGTAGCTGGTCCGCTCCAGGAGTCTGAGGTGCGGGAGGTCCCTCCACCTCCTCTGGACATCGAGGGGTACTATGTCCGTTCCATCCTGGATTCGAGGCGTCGGGTGGGGGGCCTTCAGTACCTTGTGGAGTGGGAGGGGTACGGTCCAGAGGAACGGTGCTGGGTCCCGGTGAGGGATATCCTCGATCCCTCCATGTTACGGGATTTCCACCGCCACAATCCGGCTCGCCCTGCTCCGCATCCTCCTGGCCGTCCCAGAGGCCGGGGTCGGCGCGCAGCTGGAGCCGCGTGTCAAGGAGGGGGGTACTGTCACGACTTCCGCCGAGGCTGCCTCCCCTCCTTGTTCGGGCAGGTTTCAGCGTTCGCCGTCACCGGCTTACTAGCTACTGCTGATCCATTTATCATCACTCCATTTGTCTTGTCTTCAATCACACACACCTGGTCCTTATCCCTCATTAGTCATTGTGTAAGTATTTCCTCTGCTTCCTTGTCTGTGTGGGTGATTGTTTATTGTGGAGGTTAGTGAAGCTCGGTGGATCTCACGTATTTTGTATCGATGGGAGTATTTCCCTTGTGCCTTGTATTTTCCAGTGTGCCTGTTTTGTGCCCTGGAGTGTGTTTGACGCATTTCTGCGTAAACCTATATTTTGCGGATTAAAGCCTGTTATTCTGTGATTTACCCTCCTGCGCCTGACTCCTTCAACACCCCCTCATCACAGGGAGGACCATACGCCATATCATCGCATGACTCCAAGTTTACTTCGATATGATGGTTATTATATCAATATTTAGCGTTTCCACCACTATTTCTCATATAATTAAATTTACAGACACAAAAAGATCCCACCATGTCGAACGAACAAATTATCTGTCGGCATTTATAAAATTGTACCGAAACTACCTGTTTCCATCATAGCTGTCATGATTTTTTTTTTATACAGCATGTCTTTACTCACATAAAAACTATGGATTGAAACGTGGTTAGTGACCTCCATAAAACAAATTGCTTGGTGAGTGAAAGAGAAGATTTTGGGCCCAGTTATCCCTCTCGCTTTGCCTCTTCCTCTCTGACCAGACTCAGCTGCTATCGCATTAGTGTCTATGGGAGAGCACCCCCCTTAAGTAGACCGGAACTTCAATGGTAAACAGCCTGAGTCGTTGCCTGCGCTACATACGGGTATATCAGTCCGCTAATAGAGAAGTAGTAAAGGCCCAGTGCACTAATTTAGTGAGATTTTTTAATTCTGATTTTTTAATTCTGATTTTTCAAGGGGTTCTGCAGCACCCTCAGCACCCCTACTTCCCGCGGCTATGTACACTGACTAAAATTGCTTTAATTCTTGGGTTATAATACTATATACCAGTGTGGCAGTTGTACTAAACTCCTAAAGCATAACATTCTTAAAAAATCTATGTGGATCATTAATTAAAATGACTATCGAACAGGTAAAGTTTAGATAACATATGCAGGAAAATATACATTTATGGCATACAATTAGGTATAATGATTATGGCAAAAGTCTCAGACCACCTCCCTACAACAACATGTACTTTGTGCCCCCCTCAGATTTTTGGGTGCATGACGCCCCTGACCTTGTGTATTCTATTATTATAACTCTCAACAGTAAGTTGAGACCCTGACTGAGTTCCACCCAAAAATATTGATTGCGGGCCTACAAAAGGGGGAACTGGGGGACAGTTGCCCATCCCTGGCCTAGATTCAATCAGATAAAGCGTTTACCGGTGATAGCCGACACCCGCAGAGCTGATGATTTGGAAGTGTCGGAGGTGTAGCTGCGCTGTCAAATCAGTGATTAGATGCTCTTGTGATCATTGTCACGAAGCCACACCCATCCCACTCGCATTAGAAGTTCGGAACGAGAAAGTGTAGGCTATATAGAAATAATGACGCTCAATTTGAAAATCATTAAACAAAATAATGAGGATTTCTATCAGCCTGATCGAGGTGTAGATAAGATCTCACATTCCAGTGTTCACACTTGTAAACAAGGCTGAATGGGATTTCTCTTAATGTGACTCCGTACAGCCAATGGCAATGTCCGCTTTAGGTATAATGCCGGGAGCCGCTTGTGGATTGGACAGCTCTAACGCAGTTCCACCTCCGACATTATCAAAACAACCGCTATGCGGGTGTCGGCTGGTATGGATCTGATAGAATATAGCCCAATGGCTCTTTCCCTGTGCAGACTCACCCCACATCCATCAGTTCAGACAGGAACTTGATAACGGAAAGGGAAACTGATAAGCCTCTATTGCTTTGCGGCTTGATCCATATCAAGCCTGGCTAACGTCAGCCTCTCTCTCTCATATCGTCAGATCTTTAAGGCCTGTAAATGACTTCTTCCTAATGTGTTGTGCAGTCATGGAGGGTCATTCGTTTGTGCATTTACTATTCATTACATACATGCAAAGGTATTTTAGTGGAAAACACAGTTCCTTGTGGCTATAGGATTGATTGCATTCTATAATGCAGCCACTCATCCAGGCTACACTATCTGGGCCTCCATATTGATCATCCCATGAAGTCTCTTTGACTGAACAATAAACAACTCAAGTATGTACTGAACTCTATGTACTATAGGATCTTTATATTCTGTCTATATCCTCAGTCTCGATAAAGTGATCCAGTAATGCAGGAAACAGCAGAAGAAACAGTCTCTCTCTTTCCATCTCATTCCTTTTCCTATAGTGCACTACTTTTGATCAGAGCCAAGGGTGCCGTTTGGGGCACACCCATGGGGTAATGTACAGTACTGTGAGGGAAGGGGTCAGTGCTCAGTATGCTGAGTCAATGCAATTCAACTCAATGCAGCACCCCCCACGTTCAATATAACACTAACACTAAACGAACACCTGAACTCCAGCCAAGGGGGACACAAGGGTAGAATCAGTGTAAAAGCGCAATATGTCTACATACTGTGTGCAAACCAGGGCAACTTTAAATCCATAAATGAGAGAATAAAGATGTAATTGGAGATTTGATTTCTTCTGTCTCACTGCTCTTTGTTTTACCACTCCTATACTGTTTCAGCGGCTCCTGCTGTGTTGCGATGAAAAAGTACATATTGGTTTCTGCACATTTATTGAAGAAACAATCGATCCATCTCAGTACTTTTCTCCCAACGACACACTGTCAATACTAGAGTAGAGTTCATCATCACATCAACATTGGTTGTGTAACAAGTAAAAAAAACTCCCAAAGTTTTGAAAGAGTTATTTGAACAAGTTCAAAATAACTCAAACATTGGAAATGATGATGTTCAGGTAAACTTTCGAGAGGATGGCTAAAATAAATAACCTCTGGGTTTGACAGACAATAACAACAGAGAGCTTCTGGGAAAAGGACTTGCAGATGTCTAAGACACAGACACCCAGAGCTGAGTAGACAGTAACTACACATCTGGCTGTGCAGAGAGAGAGAGAGAGAGGAGAGAGAGAGAGAGAGAGAGAGAGAGAGAGAGAGAGAGAGAGACAGAGAGAGAGAGAGAGAGAGAGAGAGAACACACACAGTATCACACTGTATCTGGCCCTAGTAGTAGCAGCAGTTGGTAAACCCGAGCCAGAGCTGCTTGAGCTCGGGCACCGCAGCCAAAGAACCGGTTTGAAACCTGTTCAGATTAACACAGCAAGTCAAATCAGAGTGACTTGGAGAGGGTGCGGCGTCAGAGAGTACGCCAGCTAGGCTGGCCACCTTATCACGGGCGGCAGCTTGGCACTTAAAGCCCATAAGCAGCTCAGCTGTCACCCTGCCAGGATGGCTGACCGTGCCTTACCCATGCCTGACCAAAACACAGACGACTCACTGCAGCAGGTGAAATCGTGGTACAGTGACAAAATTACCATCTAGCTAAGCACCTCCAAAATGTCAACTGACTTAAAATGGAAAGTATTTCATCAGGATCATTATGAGATGATTATAATATATTATAAGTGGGTTATACATGCTTAGGAGGTCTTACAATGCATTATACACTGAGTGTACAAAACATTAAGGACACCTGCTCTTTCAATGACCAGGTGAATCCAGGTGAAAGCTATGATCCCTTACTGATGTCCCTTGTTAAATCCACTTCAGTCAGTGTAGATGAAGGGGAGGAGACAGGTTAAAGGAGGATTTTTAAGCCTTGAGACATGGATTGTGTATGTGGGCCATTCAGAGGGTGAATGGGCAAGACAAAATATTTAAGTGCCTTTGAACGTGGTATAGTAGTAGGTGCCAGGCGCACCGGTTTGAGTCAAGAACTGCAAAGCTGCTGGGTTTTTCACACTCAACAGTTTCCCGTGTGTATCAAGAATGGGCCACCACCCAATTGACATCCAGCCCATTTGACACAACTGTGGGAAGCATTGGAGTCAACATGGGCCAGTATCCCTGTGGAACGCTTTCGACACCTTGTAGAGTCCATGCTCCAATGAATTGAGACTGTTCTGAGGTCAAAAGGGGGGGGGGTGCAACTCAATATTAGGAAGGTGTTCCTAATGTTTGGTATACTCAGTGTATATGCCATTTTAATATAACATTTACATTTAATAATAATAATATGCCATTTAGCAGACGCTTTTATCCAAAGCGACTTACAGTCATGTGTGCATACATTTTTACATATGGGTGGTCCCGGGGATCGAACCCACTACCCTGGCGTTACAAGCGCCATGCTCTACCAATTGAGCTACAGAGGACCACATTTAATAACATTTGAATATTAGAAAGACATCATAATGCATTAAGAAAAGCGTTACCCCGTATTTCATTTCAAACTCTGGCCCGTTTTCTATATAGAGCCATATCTCATCGTATTTTAGTCCTACATGTGCTTAGGGAGGCTGTTCTGTCACACTCTGGTGAGCAGATCCAATTCAGTGTCTCTGGTTATAATGCCTAAAGCACCTTGTGACTGAGTCAGTCTCAACCTCCCAAATTCCTGTCAGCTTTTTCTTCCAATACCAAGGATCAAATGGATACAGGCGTGACTGTGGATCAAGAAACTTAATGCTGACTCTTAAATGGGACAAACAAAAAGAACAACACAAACTATAATAGGTGGCAGGAGCATGGATGGAAGCGCTAAGCTGTTTATTGCTCACAGTGAGGTTTCCTGAGTCAGGCTGGCAGGGGGTTATGTCACAACGCTGGTCTGGCTGGGTGTAAACTTCACCACTTATTGCCAATCAGTCGAGGGAGTGAGCAGTCCAAAGACCTCTCTGCATACACACACTATGGAAGAGCAGTCTGGGTAGAAAGCAACACAGATCGAGCTGCTGTGTACTACATGTATTGTTGTTGTGCAAACACACAGAGGTTGTTGTCAAGTAGCGGAATGACCCAGAACCCTCCAGCAGACTAAATCAGACCTCTTTTCACGGCTTATCTTGTTTTATTTGTCAAAGTCAAGCTCTCTCACCAGACAGGGGCATGGTGTTGCCAAATAGCAGCATCTCTCCTCCCACCCACCGGCTGCTCACAACCCCACAACCAGTGTCATTTGATTACAGAGTCTAATTGTCTGCATTTGTTTGTGTGCATTTGTGTGTATTTGTGTGTGTGTGTGTGTTTGCAGGAGATAAAAAGATGGCTGAAGAAAGAGACTGACAGAGAGAAAGAGAAAGAGAGTGAAACACACACACACACACAGAGAGAGAGAGAGAGAGAGAGAGAGAGAGAGAGAGAGAGAGAAAGAGAGAGAGAGAGAGAGAGAGTACCAGGCCTAAGGCAGTGTGGTGCTGCAGTCTGCAGTGTATTTGTGACAGCTGCTTTGTCTTGTTGTTGACGCACCACAGCTTTGTTCCATGCACACACATTCCACCAACGTCTCTTACAGTACCTAGAGCCTGCCACACTATCTAACATGGGCTGGAAAATGGACTGGAAAACAAAGACATGTCTATTGACTCTTTGATAACATCAGTCACAGTTTTTGCATCCCAAATGGCACCCTATGTAGTGCACTACTTTTGACCAGGGCCCATAGGGCTTTGCTCAAAAGTAGTGCACTATATAGGGCCCTGTGGGACAGAGCAGACTGCTTGTGCTCTGCTGAGTGTGTGTTTACTCACTTCACCTGATTGTGTGTGTTCAGGTTGATTATAGCAGTGCACTGAACTGGGAAAACCCAACAAGCTTTCAATGTCAAGATCGCCATCTACTGACCGAATGATGCATTTCCCCTACACAATATATATTTTTATTTTTTTGTTTACATTTTAGTAATTTAGCAGACACTCTTATCCAGGGTTAGTGCCTTGCTCAAGGGTACATTGACAGATTTTTCACCCAGTCGGCTCGGGGACTCGAGCCAACAACCTTTTGGTTACTGGGCCAACGCTCTTAACTGCTAGGCTACCTGCCCTACACTGTAGAGCAATATAGAACACACACACACACACAACTCCAGCTCATGCCATCTATACTCTAATATGTGTGTGCTAATTCATGCTGTCTGTGCACTTTTAGAGAATGTAGCACTATCTGTGTATTAGGGTATCCTGCTTTGCTATTAAACACATCCTCTACTGGTGATAGACTAGGGGACAAACAAACCCTTTGTATGCTTCTGTAGTTGAAATAAACAAACAAGTAAACAAACAAGTAAACAAACTACTATTTTGCTAGATTTAATGAGTCCACTCGGCCCGGAACAGATTGTGCTCCTGCCGGTTCAGGTCACCTGGACACGCTACAATGAACTCTGAACCCCAGGCACTCCTTCCCTCCCAGTGTTTGTGTGTCCTGTATGACATCTGTATCCTCTACCACCATTCTACTGTACCTCTACCTATCTTCTCTACCTTGTTTCTCTAATTTCCTCCTACATATAGGCTATATACTACATCTTCATATACCTCTGAGTCTGTTCTTTTCATTCATGCAGGTTTTTGCCATATGTTCCTGATTAGTTCATATGTCCCATCTGCCAGTGCAAGACAGCAGCTCCGGATGATAACAATGTCCACATTCTTCACCATGCAGTCCTTATCTTCATAATTTCCCCAGAAAAGAGCAGGTACTGCGTCCCAAATGGCACCCTATTCCCTATATAGCACACTACTCTAGTCAAAATAAGTAGGAATAAAGTGCCATTTGGGAAACAACATTGGTGTTTTTGTGTAATTGCTGCAGTGCTAAAGGTCAAGCATCACTCATCTACAGAGCATTTATAAAAGTCTGGGTAGCCATTTGTTTAGATGTTCAGGGGTCTTATGGCTTGGGGGTACAAGCTGTTTCCCTCACACATACTGTTTTCTCCAGTTGCAACTTATTTTTCTTTGGACCCTTCCTCCATCTTGTGGTCAAACTGCACACTGCATCTTTAGTTGCAATGTACAGGACTTGGAACAGCAGGCATGTGAAGTACAGCAGTAGCATATATATTAACATCATTTGATCATATATTATTATGAGATAAGAATGGAAGCTTTAACATTGAATAACAACACAAAAGCCTGCAGCCAGAAAATAATATCCTATCACTTGTTCTGAGCACATACTTCAGGCTTTGGGCAAGACAATAAACAAAGTTCCCAGAAGAGCTGGCAATGGGAATGGCATTTCCTCTATTGTGATGTACAGATCTCTGTTTTCTGACTGTCTGTTTCTGACACGCTGCACATTCTTTACCACTTAAGTCAAGATGTTGTTGTGCTGTTTTCAATGGTCATTGTTATAAGGTCATTGTGGTTAGAACTTAACAATGACATACCAAGCATATGGAAGCAAGGTATCCAAGAAAGAGCATGAAAACATCAACATGTGTGACTCACTCTTTCAATACACAGGAGAGGATATAGGAACAACCATGCTTTCTTCTATGTTTTCGTCAATCTATCAAAAGGGGAAAAAAGTCACAATTACTAATTGTACATGTATTGTCCATTAAATCCATTATTTGATCCCAAGAGGTGACTTGAACTTCAAATCATGTTTAGCACAACTGGCTTAATAGACATTGACAATATGTTGACATTTGGAAAAAATAGACACATGAAATAGTGAAAGGTCACAGAGTAGACAGAGAGAAAGGGTACCGGAGCATCAGGTCTCGGACCAACAGGCTCAGAGACAGCTTCTATCTCCAAGCAGACTGTTGAATAGCAAACCAATGGCTGCTCTCCCCACATCCATTGTCTATCTGCACGGACTCTATACACAATCTCAGGTCTCTATCCACACACTCACACACAAACACTTACAATATCACACACATAACGCACACATGCACTCACACATGCTGATGCCACACACACCTACACACACACTGTCACACATGCACACACACTTTCACCATATATGATGCTGCTATGGCGCTAAGCCTTGGACTGGAGCTGGGAGAATGATTAGGTCATTGTACTGCTGCCTGTACCCTAGGGCACGGTGTATTCAAGGCCCCAGCTAAAGGCCAGCTGTTCACAATGATTACTGAACATACACAACTGTGGGGAAGTGCCCTCTTTAAAAAGGGAAGGTACCTTTATAGAAGAGCTGAGCAACAGAGGGCCTAGGGAGGGTGTCGCTCTGGTCGAAAGTAGTGCACTATATTAGGGAATAGGATACCATTTCGGACGAAGACAATGTTCACCGGTGGTTTTAAAGTGTTGGCCCACTGCCTGAGGCTAGCTATAGTAATGCTATAGAGGACAGATATTGAAGTCTTATTTATTGTTGGTAATTCAATGACAGTCTTTGGTCTCTTCTTTATCTCTCTTTATCTCCCTGTTGTCCTCTCCGAGTACTTCTCTCTCTGAAACAACAGTGCTGCTTTGCTGAGCAGGCGGGATTGTGGGGTTTTCCAAGACATGAAATGATTATCAAGACGACCAGAAATATAGTCATTGAATTTGACATGGCTATTTTCCCTTAATTGCTGTTTTGCTGCCAGAGGCTGTGCGTGCCTAGTGGTGGAGACCAATCACTGTGGGAGAGCTGAGCTTGTGGATGCGTCCCAAATGGCACCCTGTTCTCTACATAATGCACTACCTGGTCAAAACTAGTGCACTATATAGGGAGTAGGGTGCCATTTGCGACGCGGCCTGTGTCTCCAGCAGTCTCCAGCAAAGCCATCTGTATGGAGATGAGGCATGACTGTCAGATCTCAGATGTGAACACAAATATTCACTCACAGGAAATTGCTATAATTATGCTGTCTGTATAGTGGAGGCTTGATCCACATTTTTAAGATTCAGGGGAATTGTTAAGGGGGGTGAAAAGTGTTTTCCTCTGCGTGAGTGAGTGCTCAGCTGAAACAATGGCTGTCATGAAAAACACCTATTTTAAGAGACATCTTGATTATCTTTGTCTTCTCTGTGGAGGTAGGGACAGGATTAAAGTGCCTTAAACTCTCTGAGTGGTCCACAATGTGTTTAAATCTGTAATATGTATTGACCATTTTTGTAATATTGTCGCGTGACACTACACATTGTTCTAACTTAATGAGAATATAACTTGTATGAAAATGACTAAAGTTTACACTCAAACAGCATGCTGGGAAAAGTGGCAGAGATAGTGTCATGAATGTTGCCCTTCTGTAAAACAACGACTGTGTTTGTACTGAATAAACTACCCAATCAAAGAGAATACAGTATATCCAAGCAACACCTTTGAATCTGAACTAACAGGTGATGGGGTATTAACACATTAATGATTCTTTCTCAGTAGTAGAAATACAGTTAGTTTAGATGTCATGCAGTGAGGGATGATAATTTCAAGTCAAGATGATAAGTCAAGACATCCACCCAGTATCTCAGTAACATTTAAAAAAATCTCAAATTTGTCCTCTAGTTTGACCTCAGTTCACATTTGACTCAGAAAAGATTGCCTGCATGCCCTCCCCCTGCAGTGCTTCTGTCTAAGTCTATTATGCTGAGCCGCTCATGTAGCCCTCAGCCACAGGAAGTAGAAACTCACAAACGCCTGCAGGCTCAGGTCATCCTGCAAGGGCACTATGCACTCAACCCCTTATGCTTGTTCTCATGCTACTACCCTCAATCACACCAGGCTTTTAGCTTCACTAACACATGCAATGGGAAAAAACAACAACACACACCCACTCAGCCGAGCCGACAGTATCGTCATGGAATGCGTACTGTATGCAACTATCCAGATAAAATATGTCTAAAGCCCGGTCATATTGCCCCCAGTGACATGTACAAATGCCATATAGAGGCCATGAGCAGACTGCTGCATGCACATCAGAAGTTTACACCCTGCTACTCGTCATTAACATACGTGTGCATTCCCACTGGGCAAAAACTGGTTGAATCAACATTGTTTCAACGTCATTTCAACCAAAAAATGCAATGTGATGACGTTGAATCAATGTGGAAAACTGATTGTATTTGTAAGGTAATTTAGTATTTTTCACCGAACTTTTAACCTAAATCCAATGACAGGGTGACATTTTTGGTTGATTTCACATTGAATTCACATTAGTTGACAACTCAACAAAATGTAAATCAAAACTAGATGTCTGTGCCCAGTGGGTTCAGATTGCTATCATACATGTTTTTAACATTACAGACATATTTTTCCTCATATAAAAGGCTGTAACGCACTGTTTAGAGGGTTGTCTTTATTCTCTAAAAAGCAACCATCATCTCAATCATTTCACGTGACAGACAGGAATTTATAGGCCAGGCATTACTAATCAATGATCATGAACTCCAATTCTCACTCTTACATCCCACTGAGCACAAACTGGTTGAATCAATGTCTTTTCAACGTAATCTGTCAATTTATTGTGATGTGGAATCGATTTGGAAACCACAGGATTATGTTATCATGGTAACCAATTTTCAACATAGACAAACCTTGTACAAAATATGTTGAATTTGTACCTTTGAAACAATGTCAGATCTTCAACGTTATATCCACTATCAGAAAATAAACTGTAGGCAGGGAGGGCAGCACCTCCTACTGGAGAGTTGATCTATCTACAGCTATCCATTTGGTCTGCCATCCGGGGTTTTAACCAAGCCCAGCCATGCTTAATTTGTCACTGACTACTACCAATGTGCTATCGTGAGAATGATTATTGAGAGATCTCGGCAACACTTCATTTTAAGGGGTCCTTGTCACAATGTAATTACATGTGGATTTACACTGTAACAGGTATTGTAGTTAATTGTAATAACTTATAGTTACACTGTAACAACAAATGCTTGTTACCATGCTTGTTACAAATGGGCAAGTTTCCACTAAAATCACCAATTTAGTGTTTTGTTTCTTCTCAGCTGTATCCGATTCAGTAACAACTGTCACAAGGTTGTAATCTCTCGTGGACAGATAATCTGGGTGTCTAATATTAGAAAGGTTGGAGGCTCAATAGGTTCTAATTACCTACCTGTGAATGTGCACTCTTAAAAATGTCCACTCAATGTTGATGCTAGCAGTCTGAGTGGGGAGAGGAAAACTTAAAACTAGCTGTTATTGGCAGAGAGGTTTGGAGCTCTCTTTCTTATTGGTCTATTTTACCACCTGGTGATGTCACCAGGCAGGTCAAAACTCCACCCCACCAAAACAGGCTGAAATTTCAGACTGTCTTTTCAAACAGCTTTTACAATAAAAAAGCATTATCATCATTTTCACAATTTCACAGTATTATTCCAACCTCATAGTATGGAAATATATAGTCCGTTTATTAGGTACACCACCCCGTTCACGAAAATTGAACACTCCTATAGACAGTGAGTTACGTGGCCGTGCCTTGCTATATAAAGCAGGTAGACAGGCATTGAGGCATTCAGTTACTGTTCAATTGAACGTTGGAACTGGCAAAACGAGTGACCTAAGCGACTTTGAGTGTGATATGATCGTCGGGCCAATGTTCAAATCCATCAGAGATTTAATTGAACAGTAACTGAATGCCTCAATGCCTGTCTGTCTGCTTTATATAGCAAGCCACGGCCACGTGACTCACTGTCTATAGTGGCAGTGGTGTTCTGGTGTGGGGAATGCTTTCCTGGCACACGTTATGTCCATTGATACCAATTGCGAAACGATTGAACACCATTACCCTCGAAGAATTCAGGCTGTGCTGGAGGCAAAGGGGTCTCCGACCCGTTACTAGATGGGTGTATCTAATAAAGTGTATAGAAAACACAGGAAAATCGTTTAACAAACGATATGTTGAAATCTTCCCCAACTAAACCAAAAATAAAAGTGAAAGAATAGGATTAAGCCAGTGGCTCAGATTAAACTATCCAAGCATTAGATATATTCTTTAAATGTTTGTATTTGGTTGTGTTGTCAACAAAACACAATTCAATATGATTTTTGTAATACAGTAAATAGCCTAAAGTTAAGGCTATCTTACAAACTAATGTAAAAGTATTTTCTTCAACCTTAAAATGAGTAACACATCCATGGCCACATTTTGAGGTTACCAGAACTTTAAATGTCTGCTTATGTAATCATAGAAACCGTGCATGTTCAAGATAGCATGCAAAAGTCGCAGGTCTGTGGAGATCTTCACAATTGCTGTAATAATCTGTGCATTGATCACTTGCACTATGTATTTTTTATGTAATCTTAACTGCCATCCAGGTCATTTGGTTGTGTTATTAGATGAAGCACAGTGATAACACATTTACTAAACCAAAATTATGACATTGTTTTTCCATTGGAATTTGGTTGTGCTTTTAGAAGGTTGAAAACATAGTGATAACAAATAGGGAATTCAACAAACTTCTGGCTGTCTTTCTGAGTGTGTGAATAAAGGTTAATCTCATTGATCAATGTCTCAATCAAATACTACCCAAATGGTGTGCTTAGTGGGATGTGTTACTCAGAAACGTCCCCATGTCGTTTTTAGAGGCAAAATCCGCCCCACTCACCTGAATCACCTTGCCTAATCAACCACCCTCATAGTATTTAATAAACAGCATCCATCTTCACTCCTTTGTACTTCTGCCTAACAAACAGTCGTACTGCAGGTTGTGCTGATCCTTTGACCCACTACCCCTCCTCCCCATTGAGTCACCCTTCAGGCTTCCTACACAATGGCGGTCCAGCCCAACCCTGATCCCCGCCTGCAGGAGGGGCAGCACAACCTCGGCATATGGCCCGGGAGTTGACCTTGCCTGCAGGGTCAGCACAACCACCATCCACGTCAAAACCCTCCTACCAAACTCCATCAACCACTACCCCTTCTGACATGTTCGTCAGATGGTGAGAAGAAGAACTCATGAAAATAAAGTTAAGACCAGACAGAGGCAGCATACAGGAGCTCTACAAAACGTGTCTTTATTCTGAATCATTTCACGTGATGACAGGAATTTATAAGACCCAGGCCAGGCATTACTAATCAACGATCATCAACTCCAATTATCACTCTTACAAGGCCATCAATGCATAGCAGCACTATATGTGAAAAGAGAGAGAGAGAGTGGAGAGTAGGGACCATAAAGGGTGTTGAAATTCACCAGTGTGGTGGATGCCTGGGGCCTGTTTCACATTGTTGTCGCTCAAACCTTTGATTGGCTTGAGTGAGGGAGAACTCGGGGGAGAATAGAGGAGTGCAGAGCAGCACCAGGCATGGTTAATTCTCCTGTGCCCATAGAATGACAACATCCAGGGGGCAGAGAGAAAGAGAGAGAGAGATGTGGATAGAGAAAGAAAGTTGAGATAGAGAAAGAGCGAAAGAAACACGAAGAGAAAGAAAGATGGAGAGAGACCACATGCAACCAAGTTTGGCACACCAGCGGCAGATAAATCTCATGCATCTCTAATGACCTGCTTTACAAGGAGAACACGCATGGAGGGGGTGTGGGACTCAATTAGGCAGTGGGAGAAGATGGAGAACGTCACATCCCTGATACTGTCTGTGGAAAATTAACAGAGCAAAACATACTGTCATGCCTCGTTGTCGTCTGTTGTTTGGGATGTTCAGGGTTGACCAAAGTGACTGGTGCAGTATTAATATAACAGGTGGTACCGTATGGTACTGTGTGTGCTTGATTGAGCAAAGGGACAAATGTGAGCTAAATTCCCACTGGGCACAGATGTCAATTCAACATCTATTCCACGTTGGTTCAACGTAATTTCATTGAAATGGCGTAGAACCCACGTTGATTCAACCAGTGTATGCCCAGTGGGTTAGGTGCATAATTATATAAGCATAGAACAACAATGGTCACAGCTGGACCATCTGTTACTGTATTGTTAAAGATTGGACCCACATGGTCTACATACATGTACACTTTAAGCAAGTCACCCTTCATTTTAAGAGAAACATCTACAGAGAGTCATTTTACATTTACATTTACGTCATTTAGCAGACGCTCTTATCCAGAGCGACTTACAAATTGGTGCATTCACCCTATAGCCAGTGGGATAACCACTTTACCATTTTTTTTTGTTTGTTTTTGTTTTTGTTTTTTGCTTTTATTATATTTTTCATTTATATTTTTAACCTTTTTATTTTTATTTTTTTTATATATATTGTTTTATTTTATTTTTTTGGTGGGCATTGTGCTATTCATCTTAATACACACACAGCGTTCTGATTGGTTATCTGAATCTAATATATTTTCGCTACTCTCGGACTGAGTCATATTTTCATTTCCCCCCTGTAAAAATATAGCTGCTGTTGTAATCCGATAAACACTTTTATGATTAAAAACTCAGTGGGAAGCATACTTAGTGTAATTTAATAACTCTACGCTTTATTTGACAGCCCTGGATCTTGGCACTAAAAGTAACTTAATGAAAGGGAAAAAGATATGTCACATGAAATGTTTCTTTAAAACATTCATGTGTTTACCTTCACTGAGACTCTCAAGAGTGATGCCACAATAAAGCTACACAGACCCCAGTGGAAGGCTTGCTTCAAATTGTATGTGACTTTTTGCTGAAGATTACAATTAAGTCCCCCGCTGATTAATTATAAAGGTAAGTGAATTCTGTTTCAGGCATAACAGGGGGAGATAAGATCATATGGATGTCTGAAAAACATTTTGATAAAATTGTAAGCACGGGTTAGACAGAGCCGCCAGTTAATACAAATAAAGAGATGGCCGCCAGTAAAGACTGTATAGCTCTGAGTCTGAAAGTGCGTCCCAAATGGCACCCATTGTCTATATAGAGCACTACTTTTGACCAGGACCCATAGGGCTCTGGTCAAAAGTAGTACAATATATAAGGAATAGGGTGCCATTTGGGACAGTCTCTGAGTCTGAGTAATCCTGGTTAGATCTGCTTAGCACCGTCACAATTACTATATGCCCCCTGCAGAATGGCGATAAGGGAATGTTGGAGTTGCGCCTCTGCAATAGTCATCACTGATCTGCCACTGATAATCTCCAGCACCTCAAAATGCTAAAAATAAATCCATCAGAGATTTAAGCGCAGAGCCAGGAGGGGACACAAGAGTGATTTGAAAGAAAGTCAATACAAGTTTAGGCTACTTCTTGTCATATTCCACTAGGTATACATTACCCTATTAACAACATGATGGAATAAATGTACTACAAATAGCTGAAGAGATTGAACATCTTTAAGCAGGTGATCTAGCTGCATGATAAGAAACACAGGCAACAATGAGGCCAGTGACAGTGACATTGACATTCCTCAGCAGCTGAGAGAATCATTCACTTGACAGGTGTCTGTATTATCAGCCTGATCTCGTACACTGACATTGTCATTTAGTGAGGGACTTCCACCTTCAGGGCTCTCAATGTTTTTCAATCTGTCATCACTCATTCTCTAATTCGACATTCACAGGAGAAGAACAGAAGCTAAGCAGGACAATTTCCTGCAAAAAAAGTCTGCATCACATGTTACATGGTGTAGTTAGTTGTTCTTTGCCACAATATGGAAATGAGAGACAAAACAGTTCATCTCTAAAACTTTATGACATTGGGCATGGATAAGGACAGAAAATAATGTTTTATATGAGATTTTTCTGCTGTAGACTGAGTTGTTGATCCCCAGCAAACAGGGGACGTCCTCATTAGGCAACATTAGGTCCCTTTAAATGCCCAGAAATCCACTTTTTTGAGCTGAAAGACAATGGCCAGAGCTTACACATGATGTTGCACAACGATGTAAGTCAATAAGTCATTGTTTTAGTCAAAGTATGATATATTTTGGCTTGAAGTGACAAATCCATACTGCCCACTTCGTGCAAATCCGTGTGAATGCAGTGTCTTTTCCTAGCTAGCATTCATTTGTTTTTGCAGAGACATCTGATGGCCTAACATGGTGAGTGATGGGATGAACATGAACTTCTCCGGTCCTTCAATGTTGGAGTCATGACGCAAGTGGTGCTGACAAATAATTGACATTTGTTTGGTAAAAACTGTAGGATAAATACACCTGTAGGTACAGTCCATTCCATTCTCGTTTGTTTTTCACCTTTTTTTTAAAGAGCTTTGTCACAATGTGGAGGTTTTGTCTAGTTCCTGGTTTGTTCTGGGGACGTCCCCGAGAACGTTTTTAGGACGTTCTTGGGATGTTGTGTCATGGTCCCCTGGAGGTTTTTGTCTAGTTCTCATTTTGTTCCAGAGACGTCCCCAAGGAAGATTTTAGGACGTTTTTAAGATGTGTCATCGTCCCCTGGAGGTTTTTGTCTAGTTGAGGTTTTTGTCTAGTCCTAAAAACGTCCTTGGGGATGTTCCCGGAACAAACCGGGAACTAGACAAAATACCAGAGGACAATGACACAACGACCTGACTCCTGGTCACTTTAGGCGACCATTTCGTGATGTTCCGGGGACGTCCTAACGACTCATTTTGGTTTGCATGGTAGGACGTCAAGGGAACGTTCTCTGGTGCACCTTTGTGTAGTTCCCTGTAAGTTACCAGGACATCATCGCAGATCTGGACAAATGATCCACCTGCCACTATTGTCACTATGAATGGTGGATAGAGGGCAGGATAGATTGTTAGACTGGTAGACTATACTGACCTGTGGTATAGTAATAGTTAGCATACGGAAAAGCGTAGCGCATAAGAGAAGTACCAAAACACCTTGATGTAGGGCAGGCACATGAAAGCAGATGAGGACATTTGGCTAGGATGGAAGAAATTATATTGTAAAACCTGCAAAAGAGCGAATGTTAAACATTTTAAAAAAAACGCAATACCCTCCCCTGTGGCCAATAAAAGACCACACAACCCACCCCTATTTCGGACCACCCTTCCCCCCAGTAAATTGTGATCTGTCCCTAAATATAATAGTTTTTCTTGAGTGTATTTTTAATAGAGCTGAGATTTACTTTGAGGTGCAAATTGTAGGAATACAGGTAAAATTAGTCATTGACACAGACATGGTGTCATAGCAGGAAGATCAGAATGCCGTGAACCAAGAGGTTGTGAGTTAAAATCCCAGGAACCTCATTTATAACCTTTGCATACATTTCACACTAAACGTATGTGTGGGCCATTTCTGAAAAGACTGCTCACGTACAAAAATATTGAGATTTATGAACTTGGTTCACGCCATACATACGCATGTTTCCCGTTATAAATCAGACCCGTCCTGAAACTGTGCGTGCGTGAACAAGCATTAAAACGCTGCCTGAAAAACGCCCATCATTTACCTTTTATGGTGACAATAACGCCCTTATTTGCTGTATACTTTGTAAGTATTGGAATTAGACCAAGGCCTTTTCTAAAGGAAACAGCAATGGTGAACTTGATCAAATGTCTCTGGAGGCGTTGTCAGAATGTTTTAAACTTTGACATTTGCTGTATCTGACAGTTTCTGAAAGAACCCACCGTTAATGTGCACTCTCATTTTAGAGTCAACCCTTTAGTGGTGTGTGCAACCAGGAAGCAATGATGATGACGGTACATGACAGCTATTTGACAAGACCATAAGGCTCTTTGACTTTTAAATGTTGTATAGACCTCCTTATCTATTTTTTCTGTAAAAGCACATGGATGCGTGTGAAACGGATGAGCAAAAACTTTGGATTTTGTAATATACAGTGGGGGAAAAAAGTATTTAGTCAGCCACCAATTGTGCAAGTTCTCCCACTTAAAAAGATGAGAGAGGCCTGTAATTTTCATCATAGGTACACGTCAACTATGACAGACAAATTGAGAAAAAGATTCCAGAAAATCACATTGTAGGATTTTTTATGAATTTATTTGCAAATTATGGTGGAAAATAAGTATTTGGTCACCTACAAACAAGCAAGA
This sequence comes from Coregonus clupeaformis, assembly GCF_020615455.1. NCBI lineage: Eukaryota > Metazoa > Chordata > Actinopteri > Salmoniformes > Salmonidae > Coregonus > Coregonus clupeaformis. The sequence continues at coordinate 48,732,740 of NC_059207.1, forward strand.
TTTCTGGCTCTTACAGACCTGAAACTTCTTCTTTAAGAGGCTCCTCTGTCCTCCACTCGTTACATGTATTAATGGCACCTGTTTGAACTTGTTATCAGTATAAAAGACACCTGTCCACAACCTCAAACAGTCACACTCCAAACTCCACTATGGCCAAGACCAAAGAGCTGTCAAAGGACACCAAAAACAAAATTGTAGACCTGCACCAGGCTGGGAAGACTGAATCTGCAATAGGTAAGCAGCTTGGTTTGAAGAAATCAACTTTGGGAGCAATTATTAGGAAATGGAAGACATACAAGACCACTGATAATCTCCCTCGATCTGGGGCTCCACGCAAGATCTCACCCCGTGGGGTCAAAATGATCACAAAAATCCCAGAACCACACGGGGGGACCTAGTGAATGACCTGCAGAGAGCTGGGACCAAAGTAACAAAGCCTACCATCACTACGCCGCCAGGGACTCAAATCCTGCAGTGCAGACGTGTCCCCGTGCTTAAGCCAGTACATGTCCAGGCCCGTCTGAAGTTTGCTAGAGTGCATTTGGATGATCCAGAAGAGGATTGGGAGAATGTCATATGGTCAGATGAAACCAAAATATAACTTTTTGGTAAAAACCCAACTTGTCGTGTTTGGAGGACAAAGAATGCTGAGTTGCATCCAAAGAACACCATACCTACTGTGTAGCATGGGGGTGGAAACATCATGCTTTGGGGCTGTTTTTCTGCAAAGGGACCAGGACGACTGATCCGTGTAAAGGAAAGAATGAATGGGGCCATGTATCGTGAGATTTTGAGTGAAAACCTCCTTCTATCAGCAAGGGCATTGAAGATGAAACGTGGCTGGGTCTTTCAGCATGACAATGATCCCAAACACACCGCCCGGGCAACGAAGGAGTGGCTTCGTAAGAAGCATTTCAAGGTCCTGGAGTGGCCTAGCCAGTCTCCAGATCTCAACCCCATAGAAAATCTTTGGAGGGAGTTGAAAGTCCGTTTTGCCCAGCGACAGACCCAAAACATCACTGCTCTAGAGGAGATCTGCATGGAGGAATGGGCCAAAATACCAGCAACAGTGTGTGAAAACCTTGTGAAGACTTACAGAAAACGTTTGACCTGTGTCATTGCCAACAAAGGGTATATAACAAAGTATTGAGAAACTTTTGTTATTGACCAAATACTTATTTTCCACCATAATTTGCAAATACATTCATAAAAGGTCCTACAATGTGATTTTCTGGATTTTTTTTCCTCATTTTGTCTGTCATAGTTGACGTGTACCTATGATGAAAATTACAGGCCTCTCTCATCTTTTTAAGTGGGAGAACTTGCACAATTGGTGGCTGACTAAATACTTTTTTTCCCCACTGTATGTGAATGTTGTTTAATGTTAGTAGCTAGTAGCCTAGTCAAGAATGCATCATGGAACAAACCAGGTTTTTAGACAAAACCTCCATAGGACCATGACACAATGTCCCGAGAACATCCTAAAATGGTCCTTGGGGATGTTCCGGGAATAAACCGAGAACTCAACAAAACGTCGACAGGACCGTGACGTAACGTCCTGACGACTTTAGGCGACCATTTTGTGATGTTCCAGGGATGTCCTAACAACTAATTTTTGTTTACAGGGGATCCTTTCTAAAGGTGTACATACAGTACAATATGATAAGTCTGATTATTTCCAGCTCATCTTCAAAACTCTGCATACACACATAACACATAGGCTTCTAGTCACAAATGTTCTAATGGCTTTATCATTTGTTGCCATCTTTGTAAATTGAGAGCAAGTGGGCTACAACTATTTATATATCTCAGTCCACAGGATGCCTGCAAAAAAAGGCTTCAAATATTCAACAGGTATCCCCTGGCACGTGTGTGTGTGCCTTGAATATCCCCCGTGCAGTATTAACTGTCAGGGGGTTATGGAAACAAAGATGCTTTACAGCAGAGATATTAAACTTGGTGACAGGCTCTCATCAATTAGCTCTTAGCTCATATACAGGCTCTGTAGACGTCTAGCAAAACAAAAGCCATGTTCCTGTGCTCTCAAGTGTCCTGCACCACATAGGAAATTAATTGAACATTGCCATTTCTCTGGGATCTGGTTGCGATGGGCGAGATAGTGTTTCACAATGTCAATCAGATTTAGCAACACAATACGTTTTATCTCTGGGTGACATTCAGTGTTTTGCCCTGTTGGTTCACTGGGAATTTAAACTTAATCCAGGATGTTTTCAGTGAAGTATTGGTAAAATACGGCCCACTGACTATATGTACTGTATACTGGTACAGTGAAATTGAATAGCTTACCATGCAAACAGATGAAACCTCAAAGTGTACATTATGAGAATGAGCTTTCCTCTGTAATGCCCCTTGTCTTCCTCCATAGCAGCCTTTACTATAGAGCTACTACACCTTTAACCAAGTTTCAGTGATGAGTGAATTCCAGTCCTGGCACTGTGTCTAGCTCTCCGTTAGAACTATATCGGTCTGGTAAAAACTTCAACATAACTCCTAACAAACAGAGGTGAGAATACAAATCTCATTCAGAGCATTGGGAGCCCTCCACAAACCAAATCATGCCAAGCAGTCAGTTGTGGTGAGAGGAGAATATTCATGCTAATATGGCATGATCTACCACCAGAGGAGTCTATAAATCCGGGTGCTTTTAAGGGGAAGTTCACCCACATCAATCTGAAAGATGAAGTGTACCAATCCCCATTACACTCTCTCTCTGAGTTTATGCTTTAGGAGTCACTGGCTGTGTTCCAAGGTTCTGGTCAAAAGTAGTGCACTATTTAGGGCATCAGGTGCCATTTGGGATGCCTAAAATGTCTAACACCCTGTTCATTGGATTCCTCTAGGAGGAATCTGTCCACTAGCAACACGTTTCACTCCAACACTTAAATAAACATGGAAAGCCTCACACTATTGAGTGTCCGTTCCATTCATTATTCAAATTTCTACAACGGGTTGGCCAAAACAAGCACTGTGATTGGTTGAAACGCGTTCTAAGCCATACTAAAAAACTTGTTTAGCAAGCCTTTGAACCAAAAATGGGCATCTTGTTATCTGTTCCAAATGAAAAATTCCTGAGCATCCATTGTCCCATCAGCCCAGCCAGCCAATTAATTAACTTGATCTCCACTGTAAAAAACATCTAGACATTATTTCCCCTTGCTTCTAGCCTACCATTTAGTTTGCAACAACGGGGATTTGTACAAATTGTTTCTGTCTGTCTCTCGACCTTTTGCAACATACAGTATATTGAATATTTCAATATTGAAATTCAATCTCCACTGTCCTAATGAGAATGAACGTGTCAGGATGAGACTGACATCTTTTCTCAGCCAGTCAAAATCATGAATCAGCATCATTTTTATGGATATATAGAAAGAAATGCTAATAGAGAAACAGGTCAAACAACATGAAATGCAGCTAGTTTGCTGTCTTATCAGCTTCCGTTTGAGGTGATTGCGTTTTCTGTGTAGTTGGCTAGCTCCTCTGAACAGTGTCCTGACGAGAGCACATTTTCGATGCCAGGCGAAATCGTGCATCATTAGCTCATTGTTATGGATGAATCCAAAACAGCTTAAACAAACACAAATGCAGCTACTTTGATGTTATTCTAGCTGCACTGTTTGATCTGACTGTGTTAGCCGTAGATGGCTAGCTAGCAAGCAAGGGATAAGAGCGTTCCCAGCCAGCATGGCAATGGAGCATTTAGAACAAACTACTGGGGTTGCTTCCATAGATATAGAACAAAAAGAGTTCAAGACTGGGTCGCGTCACTGGCAACCTAACCGATAGAACAAATGGCCAGCCGGCTTGGCTAGCAACCATAGATGTGTTAGGACTAGGCCTATATTTTAATTGATGGATGAAATAGTAACCTATGAATACATTTATCAACGTAAAGTTTTGTATTTAATTGGTGACCAGTTGTAGAAAAGCAACTGTACACTCGAGGATGTGCAAAACAACTTTTTTAGCACAGCTGTGCTGATCTACGGAACCCTCTCGTGTACAATTGCTTTTTAGAGAAGCCACAAATCATTACTTCAGTGTGTGAGAGGGCTTGAGAGGGAGAGAGAGCCTATACTAATAATCAGTATGCTATATACCGTATGTGTAAGGTGTCTTATGTGGTAATTATGATGTTACAATGACCTCAAATCCGACATTGATATAGCCCCGAGGTACACCCACTGTCATATGTTAGTTGTTTGTTGTTTGTTAAGCTATAAGGCATCAGAACCAGGGGATTATCGTCTAATAGCCCTTAGGAGGGAGTTATCACATTTCTTCATTAAAAACATTATTTTAACGAGTAATTGTTGTATTTATAAAATAATATATATATATATATATATATATATATATTAACCCATCCACCACCCCACCCCTAGTTATTTTTAATTTTTACAGCTTTTTTGTTACATACAGTACATTTGACATATTACATATACATTGTACATGCTATTTATACAGTGCATTCGAAAGTATTCAGACCCCTTCCCTTTTTCCACATTTTGTTACGTTACAGCCTTATTCTAAAATGGATTTAAAAAATATAAATAACGATCAATCTACACACAATATCCCATAATGACAAAGCAAACACAGGTTTTCATAAAATGTTTTAAATGTATTAAAAATACAAAACAGAACTTCCTTATTTACATAGGTATGAGACTCGAAACTAGACTCGAAATTGAGCTCAGGTGCATCCTGTTTCCATTTATCATCCTTGAAATGTTTCTACAACTGGATTGGAGTCCACCAATTGATTGGACATGATTTGTAACACCTGTCTATATAAGGTCCCACAGTTGACAGTGCATGTCAGAGCAAAAACCAAGCCATGAGGTTGAAGGAATTGTCCATAGAGCTCCGAGACAGGATTGTGTCGAGGCAAAGATCTGGGGAAGGGTACCAAAACATTTCTGCAGCATTGAAGGTCCCCAAGAACACAGCAGCCTTCATCATTCTTAAATGGAAGAAGTTTGGAACCACCAAGACTCTTCCTAGAGTTGGCCAAACTGAGCAATAGGGTGAGAAGGGTGTTGGTCAGGGAGGTGACCAAGAACCCAAATATCACTTTGACAGAGCTCCAGAGTTCCTCTGTGGAGATGGGAGAACCTTCCAGAAGGACAACCATTTCTGCAGCACTCCACCAATCAGGCCTTTATGTTAGAGTGGCCAGACGGAAGCCACTCCTCAGTAAAAGGCACATGACAGACCGCTTGGAGTTTGCCAAAAGGCACCAAAAGGACTCTCAGACCATGAGAAAAAAATATTCTCTGGTCTGATGAAACCAAGATTGAACTCTTTGGCCTGAATGACAAGCGTCACGTCTGGAGGAAACCTGGCACCATCCCTACGATGAAGCATTGTGGTGGCAGGATCGAGGGAAAGATGAACGGAGCATAGTACAGAGAGATCCTTGATGAAAACCTGCTCCAGAGCGCTCAGGATCTCAGACTGGGGGCGAAGGTTTACCTTTCAACAGGACAACGATCCTAAGCACACAGCCAAGACAACGCAAGAGTGGCTTTGAGACAAGTCTCTGAATGTCCTTGAGTGGCCCAGCCAGAGCCCGGACTTGAACTCGATCTAACATCTCTGGAGAGACCTGAAAATACAGTGGGGAAAAAAAGTATTTAGTCAGCCACCAATTGTGCAAGTTCTCCCACTTAAAAAGATGAGAGAGGCCTGTAATTTTCATCACAGACAAAATGAGAAAAAAAAATCCAGAAAATAACATTGTAGGATTTTTTATGAATTTATTTGCAAATTATGGTGGAAAATAAGTATTTGGTCAATAACATAAGTTTCTCAATACTTTGTTATATACCCTTTGTTGGCAATGACACAGGTCAAACTTTTTCTGTAAGTCTTCACAAGGTTTTCACACACTATTGCTGGTATTTTGGCCCATTCCTCCATGCAGATCTCCTCTAGAGCAGTGATGTGTTGGGGCTGTCGCTGGGCAACACGGACTTTCAACTCCCTCCAAAGATTTTCTATGGGGTTGAGATCTGGAGACTGGCTAGGCCACTCCAGGACCTTGAAATGCTTCTTACGAAGCCACTCCTTCGTTGCCCGGGCGGTGTGTTTGGGATCATTGTCATGCTGAAAGACCCAGCCACGTTTCATCTTCAATGCCCTTGCTGATGGAAGGAGGTTTTCACTCAAAATCTCACGATACATGGCCCCATTCATTGTTTCCTTTACATGGATCAGTCATCCTGGTCCCTTTGCAGAAAAACAGCCCCAAAGCATGATGTTTCCACCCCCATTCTTCACAGTAGGTATGGTGTTCTTTGGATGCAACTCAGCATTCTTTGTCCTCCAAACACGACGAGTTGAGTTTTTACCAAAAAGTTATATTTTGGTTTCATCTGACCATATGACATTCTCCCAATCCTCTTCTGGATCATCCAAATGCACTCTAGCAACCTTCAGATGGGCCTGGACATGTACTGGCTTAAGCAGGGGGACACGTCTGGCACTGCAGGATTTGAGTCCCTGGCGGCGTAGTGTGTTACTGATGGTAGGCTTTGTTACTTTGGTTCCAGCTCTCTGCAGGTCATTCACTAGGTCCCCCCGTGTGGTTCTGGGATTTTTGTGATCATTTTGACCCCACGGGGTGAGATCTTGCGTGGAGCCCCAGATCGAGGGAGATTATCAGTGGTCTTGTATGTCTTCCATTTCCTAATAATTGCTCCCAAAGTTGATTTCTTCAAACCAAGCTGCTTACGTATTGCAGATTCAGTCTTCCCAGCCTGGTGCAGGTCTACAATTTTGTTTCTGGTGTCCTTTGACAGCTCTTTGGTCTTGGCCATAGTGGAGTTTGGAGTGTGACTGTTTGAGGTTGTGGACAGGTGTCTTTTATACTGATAACAAGTTCAAACTGGTGCCATTAATACAGGTAACGAGTGGGGGACAGAGGAGCCTCTTAAAGAAGAAGTTACAGGTCTGTGAGAGCCAGAAATCTTGCTTGTTTGTAGGTGACCAAATACTTATTTTCCACCATAATTTGCAAATAAATTCATTAAAAATCCTACAATGTGATTTTCTGGATTTTTTTTCTCAATTTGTCTGTCATAGTTGACATGTACCTATGATGAAAATTACAGGCCTCCCTCATCTTTTTAAGTGGGAGAACTTGCACAATTGGTGGCTGACTAAATACTGTTTTTACCCACTGTAGGTATGGTGTTATTTGGATTTAACTCAGCATTCTTTGTCCTCCAAACACGACGAGTTGAGTTTTTACCATCTGACCATATGACATTCTCCCAATCCTCTTCTGGATCATCCAAATGCACTCTAGCAAACTTCAGACGGGCCTGGACATGTACTGGCTTAAGCAGGGGGACACGTCTGGCACTGCAGGATTTGAGTCCCTGGCGGCGTAGTGTGTTACTGATGGTAGGCTTTGTTACTTTGGTCCCAGCTCTCTGCAGGTCATTCACTAGGTCCCCCCGTGTGGTTCTGGGATTTTTGCTCACCGTTCTTGTGATCATTTTGACCCCACGGGGTGAGATCTTGCGTGGAGCCCCAGATCGAGGGAGATTATCAGTGGTCTTGTATGTCTTCCATTTCCTAATAATTGCTCCCACAGTTGATTTCTTCAAACCAAGCTGCTTACCTATTGCAGATTCAGTCTTCCCAGCCTGGTGCAGGTCTACAATTTTGTTTCTGGTGTCCTTTGACAGCTCTTTGGTCTTGGCCATAGTGGAGTTTGGAGTGTGACTGTTTGAGGTTGTGGACAGGTGTCTTTTATACTGATAACAAGTTCAAACAGGTGTCATTAATACAGGTAACGAGTGGAGGACAGAGGAGCCTCTTAAAGAAGAAGTTACAGGTCTGTGAGAGCCATAAATCTTGCTTGTTTGTAGGTGACCAAATGCTTATTTTCCACCATAATTTGCAAATAAATTCATAAAAAATCCTACAATGTGATTTTCTGGATTTTTTTTCCTCAATTTGTCTGTCATAGTTGACGTGTACCTATGATGAAAATTACAGGCCTCTCTCATCTTTTTAAGTGGGAGAACTTGCACAATCGTGGCTGACTAAATAATTTTTTCCCCACTGTAGCTGTGCAGCGACGCTCCCCATCCAACCTGACAGAGCTTGAAAGGATCTGCTGAGAATAATGGGAGAAACACCCAAAATACAGGTGTGCCAAGCTTGTAGCGTCATACCCAAGAAGACTTAAGTAAAGGGTTTGAATATTTATGTAAATGTGACATTTCAGTCGTTTTCTGTTTGATTTGAAAAAACAAAAAGCCCTAACCAGATGGGATGGCGTATCGCTGCAGAATGCTGTGGTAGCCATGCTGGTTAAGTGTGCCTTGAATTCTAAACAAATCACAGACAGTGTCACCAGCAAAGCACCCCCACACCATAACACCTCCTCTTCCATGCTTAAAGGTGGGAAGTACACATGCAGAGATCATCCGTTCACCCACACTGCGTCTCACAAAGACACGGAGGTTGGAACCAAAAATCTCAAATTTGGACTCCAGACCAAAGGACAGATTTCCACCTGTCTAATGTCCATTGCTCGTGTTTCTTGGCCCAAGCAGGCCTCTTCTTATTATTGGTGTCCTGTAGTAGTGGTTTCTTTGCAGCAATTCGACCATGAAGGCCTGCTTCACACGGTCCCCTCTGAACAGTTGATGATGAGATGTGTCTGTGACATTTATTTGAGCTGCAATTTCTAAGGCTGGTAACTCTAATGAACTTATCCTCTGCAGCAAAGGTAACTCTGGGTCTTCCATTCCTGTGTTGGTCCTCATGAGAGCCAGTTTCATCATAGCGCTTGATGGTTTTTGCGACTGCTCTTGAAGAAACTTTCAAAGTTCTTGAAATGTTCCGTGTTGACTGACCTTCATGTCTTAAAATAATGATGGACTGTCGTTTCTCTTTGATTATTTGAGCTGTTCTTGCCATAATATGGACTTGGTCTTTTGCCAAATAGGGCTATCTTCTGTATACACCCCTACCTTGTCACAACACAACTGATTGGCTCAAACGCATTAAGAAGGAAATAAATTCTACAAATTAACTTTTAAGAAGGCACACCTGTTCATTGAAATGCATTCCAGGTGACTACCTCATGAAGCTGGTTGAGAGAATGCCAAGAGTGTTCAAAGCTGTCATCAAGGCAAGGGGTGGCTATTTGAAGAATCTCAAATATAAAATATATTTTGATTTGTTTAACACTTTTTTGGTTACTACATGATTCCATGTGTGTTATTTCATAGTTTTGATGTCTTCACTACTATCTACAAAATAAAGAACAACCCTTGTATGAGTAGTTGTGATATTGGATCACTAAAAAATAAAATGTTTACATTACCATGTAGTTTACCAATAAAATGGTCTGATGGTGATGTGGATATACTCAGAATACATATCCCAAAGGAAATAAATGATCTCACTTCAATAAATTTGAATAGAAATTTAGCAAAAATAGATAAGATCTTGCTACCATGGAAAGGTAAATACCTGTCAATTTGTGGAAAAATCACCCTGATTAACTCTTTAGTATTATCCCAGTTTACCTATTTGCTTATGGTCTTGCCTATGCCTAGCGAACAGTTTTTTAAAATTATATGAGAAAAGAATATTCAATTTTATTTGGAACGGCAAGCCAGACAAAATTAAAAGGGCCTATTTATATAATGAATATGAATTTGGATGACAGAAATTATTAAATATTAAAGCATTAGACCTATCACTAAAAGCTTCAGTCATACAAAAGTTATACTTAAATCCGAACTTGTTCTCAAGCAAATTAGTAAGATTGTCTCACCCAATGTTCAAGAATGGCCTTTTTCCCTTTATTCAGATTACAACCACTCATTTTCAGTTATTTGAAAAGGAAATCATCTCCCAAATATCACTATTTCTAAAAGAAGCCATAGAAAGTTGGTTGCAATTTCAATTTAATCCTCCAGAAACGACAGAACAAATAATGCAACAAATATTGTGGTTAAATTCAAATATACTAATTGACAAAAAAAGGTATAATCTTCGTAAATGTTATCATCGGTAGGACTGGTGGAGTTATGTCGCACATGCAGCTAACAAAAACATCTGCTCTACCCAAAATTACAACCAAATAATTGCAGCCTTACCGCAAAAATGGAAGAGGAAAGTGGAAGGGGGAGAAAGTAAGGAACTTGTCTGTCGGACTTCCATGAAAGTACATAATTGGTTAAGGAAAACTGTGATAAATAAAAAAGTATATCAGTTTCATTTAAGGACCAAAGGATTGACAGCCGTCCCATATAGATTGCAAAATAGTTGGGAAGAGATTTTTGACGTACCGATCCCATGGCATAGTGTTTATGAACTGACACGTAAAATGACACCGGATTCAAAAATTTGAATCTTTCAATTTAAATTATTATATAAAATTCTTGCTACCAATAGAATGTTATTTATATGGGGGATACAATCTTCCCAGCTCTGCAGATTTTGCTGTGAAGAGACAGAATCATTAGATCATTTGTTTTGGTTCTGTCCATTTGTAGCTTGTTTTTGGACACAGGTCCAGGAATGGCTAAAGGATTGCAATATTTATTTGGAGCTAACCTTGCAGATAGCGTTACTGGGTGATCTGAAAAGTCATAGTCAATCGATCAATAATATAATAATACTTTTAGCAGAAATGTTTATTTTTAATTCACAATCTGTAGAAGCAATGAGAATAGAAAGGTTCAGAACTTTTGTAAAACATCACAGTACAGTTGAAATATATATGGCAAATAGAAATCCTATATGGATGGTGTTAAGAGATAGATGGGAGGGACTAATAACAAATAACAACAAATAATAACAAGATAACTAATAATGTAAGCATACTGTGTCCATAATAAGTATATAGTTTATGTTGGGAGCTTTTGGGAAAGAGCACAGTTAGAAAGATATGGCATATAGAAGCAAACCGGATGGACATTATGAAAATGATAGGAGAGGTTGAGAGTAGAAGAAGTTCAGGAGCAAAAACAAACAAAATATAATTATTGTAAAATTGACTGTGTCCATAAAATGTAGATAGTAAGTATAAGCTGGAAGTAGAGGCCTAAGCATTGTTGTTCACTAATTTACCCCAAGTAGGGAAAGGATGGCTGGGTTGAAAAGTAATAAAGGGGAGTATATATATAAAAAACATGGGGGATTGGAAATGATGCAGACAATTACATTGATGGAAGTTACAATCTATCTGCAATATTAAGCTGATCTACCCCCAAAAAATAAAATAAAATTAAAATTAAAAAACAATTAAAAGTATTGTTAGTTAGTGCATGTTTCATGAAAACCCTTTTCAACTTTTTTACATCAATACCTCTGGAGGAAGCTGCAGAAGTTTTGAAGGAGGTGGAACTATGGACTGTAGATATGTAAAGAGAGACTTTTTTTTTTACATTGCTGTTTTATAAAACAGATAACAGTATTTTTTCGTAATTTAACATGTGTTTACCTGTGGAGGTGGCTGTATTGAAATTGCAGGGGGCAGGGACACCAGACGAGGCTGCTATGGTGGTGTGACCAGGGGAGACGGAGGAGGCAGTTGGCCAGAGGAGGCCGTGTTTGTGGTGACAGACAGGGGGGGTGGTGTGCATCATGGTGGTGGTGGACAAAACCGCAGACGATGGCTTGGAGGAGCTGGTGTTTGTAATGGTGGGGTTGAGGGGCCAACGATGGTGTGGCCGGGAGAGTAGACACGTGGCCTTCTTTTGCAGCTGGGGACTCCGGCGGCTCCTACAAGTGTTGCACACTGGGAAGCACTGGCAGTGGTGATGCAGCTGTCAGGAGTGGTTCCAGCAGGGGGTCCAGCAGAGGCGATGGCGTCAATGGTCTCATCCATGGCAGCCCTCTCCTGTGCCCTCTGTGTTCTGCCGAACGCTCTTTCTCCTCTGCCTCACCCATCTCATTCTCACCCCTCTCCTGCCACTGGCGCGTGTATTCCTCCCTGGTGAGGCATGTGGCGACCACAGGGAGTCTTCTCTATCATTCTAGCCGATACTTCAGGACAGTAAGGATGTGCACCAGGTCCTTCGCTATCAGCCCCCCCTCTATTAGGGGGTGCTCTTCTAGAGCTAGGACTGGGACTGGAGCAGAGGCTGGGACTGGGACTGGAGCAGGGGCTGAGGGTCCTCCTGTGGATACTGGGGAGGAGGTGCTGATGGATGGCACAGTGCTGCTGGTTCCAGGAGAGGCGGTGGTGGGACCCGGTAGGGACCGAGACGGCATTAAACGTGTCCCATTAAAAGGGAAGAGGCCACACTTCTTAAACCCTTCCACCACATAGCACATGTCCTTGCAGCGCTGGTACGGGTAGCGGAATACTCTGGCAAATTCTGATTTGTTTACATTTACATTTACGTCATTTAGCAGACGCTCTTATCCAGAGCGACTTACAAATTATAGGCAGTGGGATAACCTTATAGGCAGTGGGATAACCACTTTACACAATTTTTTTTCGGGGGGAGGGGGGGTAAGGGTGGGTAGAAGGATTACTTTATCCTATCCCAGGTATTCCTTAAAGAGGTGGGGTTACAAGTGTCTCCGGAAGGTGGTGATTGACTCTGCTGTCCTGGCGTCGTGAGGGAGCATGTTCCACCATTGGGGTGCCAGAGCAGCGAACAGTTTTGACTGGGCTGAGCGGGAACTATGCTTCCGCAGAGGTAGGGGGGCCAGCAGGCCAGAGGTGGATGAACACAATGCCCTCGTTTGGGTGTAGGGACTGATCAGAGCCTGAAGGTACAGAGGTGCCGTTCCCCTCACTGCTCCGTAGGCAAGCACCATGGTCTTGTAGCAGATGCGAGCTTCAACTGGAAGCAAGTGGAGTGTGCGGAGGAGCAGGTTGACGTGAGAGAACTTGGGAAGGTTGAACACCAGACGGGCTGCGGCATTCTGGATGAGTTGTAGGGGTTTAATGGCACAGGCAGGGAGCCCAGCCAACAGCGAGTTGCAGTAATCCAGACGGGAGATGACAAGTGCCTGGATTAGGACCTGTGCCGCTTCCCGTGTAAGGCAGGGTCGTACTCTCCGAATGTTGTAGAGCATGAACCTACAGGATCGGGTCACCGCCTTGATGTTAGCGGAGAACGACAGGGTGTTGTCCAGGGTCACACCCAGGCTTTTTGCACTCTGGGAGGAGGACACAATGGAGTTGTCAACCGTGATGGCGAGATCATGGAATGGGCAGTCCTTCCCCCGGAGGAAGAGCAGCTCTGTCTTGCCGAGGTTCAGCTTGAGGTGGTGATCCATCATCCACACTGCTATGTCTGCCAGACATGCAGAGATGCGATTCGCCACCTGGTTATCAGAAGGGGGAAAGGAGAAGATTAGTTGTGTGTCATCTGCGTAGCAATGATAGGAGAGGCCATGTGAGGATATGACAGAGCCAAGTGACTTGGTGTATAGTGAGAATAGGAGAGGGACTAGAACTGAGCCCTGGGGGACACCAGTGGTGAGAGCACGTGGTGTGGAGACAGATTCTCGCCACGCCACCTGGTAGGAGCGACCTGTCAGGTAGGACGCAATCCAAGAGTGACCGCGCCGGAGATGCCCAACTCGGAGAGGGTGGAGAGGAGGATCTGATGGTTCACCGTATCAAAGGCAGCAGATAGGTCTAGAAGGACGAGAGCAGAGGAGAGAGAGTTAGCTTTAGCAGTGCGGAGAGCCTCCGTGACACAGAGAAGAGCAGTCTCAGTTGAATGACCAGTCTAGAAACCTGACTGGTTTGGATCAAGAAGATCATTCTGAGAGAGATAGCAAGAGAGTTGGCTAAAGACGGCACGCTCAAGAGTTTTGGAGAGAAAAGAAAGAAGGGATACTGGTCTGTAGTTGTTGACATCGGAGGGATCGAGTGTAGGTTTTTTGAGAAGGGGTGCAACTCTCGCTCTCTTGAAGACGGAAAGGACATAGCCAGCGGTCAAGGATAAGTTGATGAGCGAGGTGAGGTAAGGGAGAAGGTCTCCGGAAATGGTCTGGAGAAGAGAGGAGGGGATAGGGTCAAGCGGGCAGGTTGTTGGGCGGCCGGCCGTCACAAGTCGCAAGATTTCATCTGGAGAGAGAGGGGAGAAAGAAGTCAAAGCATAGGGTAGGGCAGTGTGAGCAGGACCAGTGGTGTCATTTGACTTAAACGAGGATCGGATGTCGTCAACCTTCTTTTCAAAATGGTTGACGAAGTCACCCACAGAAAGGGAGGAGGGGGGGGGGATTCAGCAGGGAGGGGAAGGTGGCAAAGAGCTTCCTAGGGTTAGAGGCAGATGCTTGGAATTTAGAGTGGTAGAAAGTGGCTTTAGCAGCAGAAACAGAGGAAGAAAATGTAGAGAGGAGGGAGTGAAAAGATGCCAGGTCCGCAGGGTGTCTATTATTCCTCCATTTCCACTCGGCTGCCTGGAGCCCTGTTCTGTGAGCTCGCAATGAGTCGTCAAGACACGGAGCAGGAGGGGAGGACCGAGCCGGCCGGGAGGATAGGGGACATAGAGAGTCAAAGGATGCAGAAAGGGAGGAGAGGAGGGTTGAGGAGGCAGAATCAGGAGATTGGAGGGAGAAGGATTGAGCAGAGGGAAGAGATGATAGGATGGAAGAGGAGAGAGTAGCGGGAGAGAGAGAGCGAAGGTTGCTACGGTGCATTACCATCTGAGTAGGGGCAGAGTGAGTAGTGTTAGAGGAGAGCAAGAGAGAAAAGGATACAAAGCAGTGGTCGGAGACTTGGAGGGGAGTTGCAGTGAGATTAGTAGAAGAACATCATCTAGTAAAGATGAGGTCAAGCGTATTGCCTGCCTTGTGAGTAGTGGGGGACGGTGAGAGGGTGAGGTCAAAAGAGGAGAGGAGTGGAAAGAAGGAGGCAGAGAGAAATGAGTCAAAGGTAGACGTAGGGAGGTGAAAGTCACCCAGAACTGTGAGGGGTGAGCCATCCTCAGGAAAGGAACTTATCAAGGCGTCAAGCTCATTGATGAACTCTCCAAGGGAACCTGGAGGGCGATAAATGATAAGGATGTTAAGCTTGAATGGGCTAGTGACTGTGACAGCATGGAATTCAAATGAGGAGATAGACAGATGGGTCAGGGGAGAAAGAGAGAATGTCCACTTGGGAGAGATGAGGATTCCTGTGCCACCACCCCGCTGACCAGATGCTCTCGGTGTATGCGAGAACACATGGTCAGACGAGGAGAGAGCAGTAGGAGTAGCAGTGTTTTCAGTGGTAATCCATGTTTCCGTCAGCGCCAAGAAGTCGAGGGACTGGAGGGTAGCATAGGCTGAGATGAACTCTGCCTCATTGGCCGCAGAACGGCAGTTCCAGAGGCTGCCGGAGAACTGGAACTCCACGTGGGTCGTGCGTGCAGGGACTACCAGGTTAGAGTGGCAGCAGCCACGCGGTGTGAGGCGTTTGTATAGCCTGTGCGGAGAGGAGAGAACAAGTTTACCACGTAGGAGTGGTCAAAATGGTTAAGGTTACAGCTACCTTGGAGAACTCAGCCTTTAAAGGGCCAAAGTATGCCACGTCCAGCGGTTGCAGGACATGGGTGCAGTGTGGTGGAAGACAAATAAGTATAACCCCTTCCCTTAGTGCCGCCACGAGCACCTTCGGGTCCATGTGGCTCTTGTGCCCATCGAAGAGGAGAAGGAGAGGGCGCTCCTTCACTGCATGCTTAATGAAGTGCTGAAACCACTTCCTGAACAGGTCCCCATCAATGTAGCCACTGTTGACCGTCCATACATGGCTTTAAATGGGGCACGTCCTCCCCAGCTGCGTTGAAGCAGGCCAGCACTGTGATGTGCTCCTTGGTCCCCAGACTCATCGCAGTTATAGATTTGTCTGTGTTTCTCCCTCAACCCACTCTCCTCCAAGTGCTTCTCATAAGAAGTGAAGAAGGTGTCCATCGTCAAACATGTGGCACACTCAGCTCTCCCCCTGTCCAGGGTATCCGGCCTCCTCATGCTCAGTTTCTTGTGCCTCTTCCTGAACATTTCCCACCACCTCTTCCCCAGTGGTGGGATTGTTTCCCCAGGGTGCTGAAACCTACAGTAGAATAGAATATATAATTGTCCATCCAGGATGAAAATGTTTGTTTTGGCATCACCATACACATACACATTTACATCACACACATTGAGAACAGTCAGTCCAGCAATCTACATACATTAACACATAGAACACCAAATACCTGCTTATTTTGTCGAAGTATTTCATCAGCCTCTGTCTGGTGAAGGGGAACCCATGGCTGGAACAGTAGATGCAGTACTGCACCAGATAATTTTCAAGAAATGTGGGTGGTCCACTGCGACAACCATGGGTCACCCGGCCGTACACCATGCACCTTGGTAGATAAGAAAATAAAAAACTGTTACTAGCAGATAAAATTCACATTCACGTGGTAATCTCCTAAAAACAAAAGATGCCTAACCTTGGCAGCTTGGCGGATAGCCATCCCTGCCCCGCAGTCCTCCATGGCATGGAACATGTCCACCTCACTCCACTGCTTCCTCTTGACTTTATCCATGCTGTGGTGGTAAATACATATAGCTAAATAACTTGGCATACTATATACATTTTAGAAAGATAACTCAATCTGAATATGTATAAACATGTACATTTCAAAGCTAAGGCATTGAAAGGTGATGATGAAAGTTTTCACAATAACTGAAAGTGTACCCACGTTTTTTGTTTGATGTTATCTGTAATGAAAATTAGTGTCCCAATTAGTTTAATATTGATGCATACATTGTAACATTTGACTAAATACTGCCTATATGTAGCTGTTGTAAGATGAAACATAGCCAACAGTGATAGGTGTCAAAAGGTTAATGGTTAAAAGTTCAAAATAAATGTTGGCAGATTGTGTAAAACGCCCCCGTCAAAGGAATCAAATTCTGAAAAGGTAAAGCTTGACAACATTCAGCTGTTTTCGTGATATGTATTATCTAATGCTTACAATTTATTTCCTTTTTGCTTACTTAGCAGCTCTATCAACATTTGTCCCACAACTCCCGCATATCAACCACTCCGCATCCATGATCCAAATAACCAGTTTTATAAACTGAAGTAGACGACTCCATTTAGCACTCTAAGTTATTAATTTTGTAATATTTATGTGATCAGTTTAATCTAATGGAGATTTATAGACACATGCTTTTCTTTTGAATAGTGACAATTTTTTTTATAGAAATGTCTCCTCAAAATACTTAAATTGATGTCCATGATCTTCACTTCCTCTCTGACGTATTTGATTTATATATGTTTAGTAGTAATGCAATATGTTACACCAGATGGAGATTTTCAGACACATGCTTTTCTTCATACAAGGCAATCTGGAACCCACTCTCTGAACACTGAAGATAAACCAAAGTAAAGCTGTAGCTCAACTTTACTGCTTTTCCAGCATATCTGAAGAATCTCCCAATCAGACAGAGGTGGCCCCTCACATCAAAGCAAAAAGAGCGAAAAACATTAAAGTGTAATAGAGAGCAAATGTCAACACTTTCTTTCTCTATTGGGTTTCCATCTCATTGCCCTCCTCGCAAGATTCTGCTGAGTCTTCAAAGCTTGATTAATCCACACATGACAGCGCTTCACCTCTCCTCAGCTAAGTTTTGACTTGCTCTGCAATCTCTCCCTCATTTTTTAATAATTAAATTCAATGTTCTTTCACAAATGCCTTGAGATAAAGGCATGACTCTACCGGAAAGTCAATGATGAGAACGAAGCCGGGTTTGGAGAAGAGAAAGAGTGAAGTTGAAATGCATTGGGAACAGAAACCTCTCCCACTTAATCCCATATACCAATCCCACAGTGTTTTACTCCATCCCTTTCTATTCCGCTATATGTTGCTGATCCTACTTGATTTCCTTGTACTGGAAGGAGCAGATGACCTATGCAAGGGCACATTTCAGTTCTCATTTGAGTCTTGGAGAGGCAGGAGAGGCAAAAGGTCTGATCAATCAAATCAAGCTGGTGTGTTACACACTTGGTTATTATGTTTCTTGCTTTTGCTATAACAATGTGAACAATTATAATAGCATATAGCTTACAGTAGGATAAAGTCACCTTAAATTATTGGCACCCTTGATAAAGATGTGCAAAAATGTGGAAAATTATATTATTTTACTGTAATACATTTGCTCAGAGAAAGAGATTTTGTTTAACAAGTGATACATTTTTTTCTCAAAAAGATAGGTGTAAAAAATATTGGCACCCCTGTTTTCAATACTTTGTGCACCCCCTTGCGAGGATAACAACACTGAACCTTTTTTTAAATAATATGTTATGAGATTGGAGAACACATTGGGATGGATCTTAGACCATTCCTCCATACAGAATATTTCCAGATCCTTCATATCCTTTGATCTGCGCTTATGGACTGCCCTCTTTAATTCAAACCACAGGTTTCCAATGGGGTTCAAGTCTGGAGACTGAGATGGCCATTACAAATTGTTGATTTTGTGGTCAATTATCAATTTCTTTGTGGATTTTGATGTGTGCTTGTGGTCAGTGTCTTGCTGGAAGATCCACTTGCGGCCAAGATCCAGATACTTGGTAGAGTTCATGATGCTGTTAACCTTAACAAAGGCCCCAGGACCAGTGGAAGCAAAACAACCCCATAACATCAAAGATCCACCATCATATCTTAGAGTAAGTTTGAGGTTCTTTTCTGCATATGCATCCTTCTTTCAAAGCAAAACCCACCGCTAGTTTGCACTACCAAAGACCACATTTTCGTCTCATCTAACTATAGCACCAGGTTCCAAAGTGCCAATGCTGTTTAGCAAACTCCAGGTGTTTACATTTGTTGGTTGCGCTCAATAAAGGCTATATTCTGGCAACTCTTTCATAGAGGCTATTGGCATGGAGGTGGCTCTAAATGTAGATTTGGAGACTTGGTGACACCAACATGCAACCAAGTTCTGTAATTCTCCAGCTGTGACCCCTGGATTTTTCTTTGCCTCCCGAACAATCATCCTCACTGTGCCTGGGAACAAGATACACTTGTGTCCTTTACCAGCAAGTTTACTACTGTTCCATTGGTTTTAAACTAAATTATTGCCCTAATAGTGTTAAGTGGTGTATCTATTTTTTTGTGTGCTATTTTTCTGTACCCATTTGTCACGATCGTCTGACGAATGAGACCAAAGCGCAGCGCGTTGAGCGAACATGACTTTATTATATTAAAGTACTGAACACCAAAACAACAAACAATGACGATACGTGAAGTCCACAGTGACAAAGACTGATACGGAACAAAAACCCACAACACTAAGGTGAACACTGACAGTTTAAATATGGCTCCCAATCAGAGATAACGAGCCGACAGCTGACACTCGTTACCACTGATTGGGAGTCACACGACCAAACAAGGAAACCCAAACAAATACAACACAACCAATACCACACACAACCAAATGAACACACCCTGGCTCAAAATACACAGTCCCGGAGCCAGAGCGTGACAGTACCCCCTAAAGGCGCGGACTGCGACCGCGCCTCAAAACCCCAAACAGGGGAGGGCTGGGTGGGCATTACTCCTCGGAGGCGGCTCCGGCTCCGGCCTTGACTCACCACCCTACTACAATCCCCCGTAGTGCCCCCAGTCCGATCTGACCCAGTTAGCTGGATCAGGACTGCCCGACGCGCACCCCTGGCTTGGCGCGTGAGGCAGGAATGGACCGGACCTGGCAGACGATACGCACCCTAGGCTTGATGCGTGGAGCCGGAACGGGCCTCACCAGGCTGACGACTCGCATCCCTGGCTTGGTGCGAGTAGCAGGAGTGGGCTGGATCAGGCTGACGGCTCGCACCCTTGGCTTGGTGCGAGTAGCAGGGACGAGCTGAACCAGGCTGACGACTCGCACCCTTGGCTTGGTGCGAGTAGCAGGAACGGGCTGGACCAGGCCGACGACTCGTACCCCTGGCTTGGTGCGAGTAGCAGGAACGGGCTGAACCAGGCTGACGACTCGCCCCCTTGGCTTGGTGCGAGTAGCAGGAACGGGCTGGACCAGGCTGATGACTCGCACCCTTGGCTTGGTGCGAGTAGCAGGAACAGGCCGGGCTGGGCTGGCGACGCACACCGTAGGCTCTGTGCGTAGAACAGGAACAGGCCGGGCTGGGCTGACGACGCACACCGTAGGCTTTGTGCGTAGAGCAGGAACAGGCCGGGCTGGGCTGACGACGCACACCGTAGGCTTTGTGCGTAGAGCAGGAACAGGCCGGGCTGGGCTGACGACGCACACCGTAGGTTTTGTGCGTAGAGCAGGGACAGGCCTCACCGGACTGTGGAGACGGATAGGAGACCTGGAATGAAGAGCGGCCACAACCCGTCCCGGCTGAATGCCTACCTTCACACACTCTGTGTGAGGCATCCGCACAGGACGTACAGGGCTGTGTACCCGTACCGACATGACAGCACGTGATACTGGAGCAGGATATCCGGGACCGCGGAGAGGCATAGGAGACCACGAGCGTTGAGCCGGCACACTCCGTCCTGGCTGCATACCCCCCTCGCACGACACGTGCGGGGTGCTCGCACAGGACGTACAGGACTGTGCCGGACCACTCGTGGCACCGTCACGCTGCTCCGCATACCGCGGGAACCTGCCCCGTCCCATGCTGCCATGCCTGAGTACGGGAAGTTGGTTCCGCTCTCCATCCCGGCCTCGCCAACCTGCCTTCTGGCCCCCAAAACCCGGTGGCCTCCTCTCCAAATTGCCCTGTGGCAGCCTCCTGCTGCCCAGCCGCCCAAGCCATGTGCCCCCCCAAAAAAATTTATTGGGGTTGCCTCTCGTCCTTCCGACGATGGCCCTGCTGACGCCGTTGCTCCTCTCTCGCCAGGGCCTTGATCCTCCCCCAAGGTCCCTTGCCCCCGAGCATGTCCTCCCAGGACCACGATTTGCCCACCTGGGCCATCGCCAGCCTCTCGATCTCCTTACCCGGCGCTTCCTCCCATGTCCAGTCTCCTTGCTCCTGGACACGCTGCTTGGTCCTTCTTTGGTGGGTTTTTCTGTCACGATCGTCTGACGAATGAGACCAAAGCGCAGCGCGTTGAGCGAACATGACTTTATTATATTAAAGTACTGAACACCAAAACAACAAACAATGACGATACGTGAAGTCCACAGTGACAAAGACTGATACGGAACAAAAACCCACAACACTAAGGTGAACACTGACAGTTTAAATATGGCTCCCAATCAGAGATAACGAGCCGACAGCTGACACTCGTTACCACTGATTGGGAGTCACACGACCAAACAAGAAACCCAAACAAATACAACACAACCAATACCACACACAACCAAATGAACACACCCTGGCTCAAAATACACAGTCCCGGAGCCAGAGCGTGACACCATTGCCTGATTTATGAAGGTCAACAACCATTTGTCTCTTTTCATTTGTGATTTCTTTGCCTTTCCCTATGGTGATGGATGACAAATGGATTTTACAGTTACCTCAGTGTGTTACCTCATTTTTATACCCTAGTGAAACAGGAAGCCATGGAAGGCCACAATACAGTTCCTTAAACTGAGATTAATTTAAAAAAGTAGAATGTTAATGCAGATTTTATTTTGTTTGATTTTATTTATAAGAATCTTTAGGGGTGCCAATAATTTTTGACACTTATCTTTTAAATATTTTTTACAATTAATTCTTAAACTAAATATTTTTCTCTGAGCAATTGTATTATTATCAAATAATGTATTTTTCAACTAATTTTGAGCATACAATATAGCTCAGTATTTGTATTATTTCTTGTATACAGTCTTTTTCAAGGGTGACAATAATTCTGGAGGTGTCTGTGCATAAGTTGAGTAATCATTTTACATATGTGACTCGTGAAGGTCACTTACAACTATGGCAGGAAATTGAGGGAGGGTGTGATGCTTGTTGTCAGTAAAGAGACAACGGCACAGTACAGTAATGTGCAATTATACGATGTTCATTCTCCTAGACTGAGTCTCAAAGTCAAAAAGTGAGTGTGAAAACAAACGTGTGAAAAAATGCTTATTGGAGCATAATCGTGTCAACAGGGGTGTTGTTGAATGCAATTCTGAAAATATATTATGAGCAATATCTATCTTTAAGACAGACTCTATAGGGAATATGTTTTGCCTCATTCCATCATGGTGTACAGATATGCTTGGCCTACAATTTCCTCTGGGTCATCATGGGAGCGATAACATTTTCAAATTACATCTCTTGGAAAGAGTACTGAGCAATTTCCATATGAGGCATGCAGCTATCTTCATTTATGATGAGATGGTATTTCTCTTCACTCTTTTTCATTACTTTTCTTGAAACCCTATTCAAAATATGGGCACATGCCCAAACCCCATACAGTACATTCTATTAATGCAAAATTGTTCTTGTTCGCAATTTTCTTTCATGGCAGGACAAAATAAGTGAAACATTCTCACCAGCAGGCAGATATCACAAACAGTCAGATATCACAAACAAAATTATAATCTAAAACATCTTATATCCTATTAATTGTCAGGAAAACCTTGGGTGTGTCGATTTCACTCTATAACAAAGTCTGATAGCTCTCTCATTGCTCTCTGATACATGAGTTCATTAGACTCTGGAATCCTTTTTCTCAGTCTCTCTATAACTCATCTCTGTATGAGAGACAGATGCTGTCATGGTGGTGAAGGTGGGGGAGGCTATATCAGATCATCTGTCTGTCATAGTCTTCAGCTGATGGATAGGTCATCTCTCGTAAGTGTGCATTCCAAATGGCACCCTATTCCCTATACAGTGCACTACTTTTGACTAGTGCACTATAAAGGGAATATGGTGCCATTTGGGACGAATGTATAGTCTGCAGCTGATGGATAGGTCACCTCTGTCAGACTGAGCAGATGGATGAAGTCATCGGAGGCCACAGATCTGTGTGTGATGAGCATGCAGTAGATTAGGAGAAGGAGAAAAGGGCAGGCGGAGTGGCTGGAATTCTGTTATTCTTCTTCTCTCAAGACAGATGAGGTGGAGCTGTAGAGGTGCACCCCAGCTGACAACAAACATTCCCACAACTTTAGAGAACGTTCCCTTAAACATTTACTGCAGTGGGCTAAATCAGGGTTACACAGAGTGTTTCTTGGTAGTCTTAAACAAATCTACTTTGAAACAAAAGTATATACCACACACACATGGTTATGGTCTTAAAAAAAGAAGACACCTGTACTATGTCAGATATAGAGTTGAAATGTACTCCATTTTGAGTTTGTGTCCCAATATTACACTATATATACATCACAGAAGACTGAAATTGTTGTAAGAACATTTATGTGTCGCAAAAAGGTTTAATTACACATCACGTCTTGTTACCGAGCCAATCAAGGCCCTGATTGGTGAACCACTGATCCTTTCATAGCTCTTTGTCTGTTGGCAAGGTTAGGCACACTCACACACACAGTGCTTTTAACATACAGTGTTTTAAACGTACAAACAGTGCATTTGGAAAATATTCAGACCCCTTGAATTTTTCCACATTTTGTTATGTTACAGCCTTATTCTAAAATTGATTAAATTCAATCTACACACAATACCCAATAATGACAAAGCAAAAAATTGAAATATCACATTTACATAAGTATTCAGACCCCTTACTCAGTACTTTGTTGAAGCACTTTTAGCAGAGATTACAGCCTTGAGTCTTCTTGGGTATGACGCTACAAGTTTGGAACACCTGTATTTGGGGAGTTTCTCCAATTCTTCTCTGCATATCCTCTCAAGCTCTGTCAGGTTGGAATGGGAGCGTCGCTGCACAGCTATTTTCAGGTCTCTCCAGAGATGTTCGATCGGGTTCAAGTCCGGGCTCTGTCTGGGCCACTCAAGGACTTTCTGATAGTTGTCCTTCGCTCTAATCTGAGGTCCTGAGTGCTCTGGAGCAGGTTTTCATCAATGATCTCTCTGTACTTTACTCCGTTCATCTTTCCCTTGATCCTGACAAGTCTCCCAGTCCCTGCCGCTGAAATACATCCCCACAGCATGATGCTGCCACCACCATGCTTCACCGTAGGGATTGCGCCAGGTTTCCTCCAGACGTGACGCTTGGCATTCAGGCCAAAGAGTTCAATCTTGGTTTCATCAGACCAGAGAATCTTATTTCTAATGGTCTGAGAGTCTTTAGGTGCATTTTGGCAAACTCGAAGTGGGCTGTCATGTGCTTTTTACTGAGGAGTGGCTTCCGTCCGGCCACTCTACCATAAAGGCCTGATTGGTGGAGTGCTGCAGAGATGGTAGTCCTTCTGGAAGGTTCTCCCATCTCCACAGAGGAACTCTGGAGCTCTGTCAGAGTGACCATCGGGTTCTTGGTCACCTCCCTGACCAAGGCCCTTCTCCCATGATTGCTCTAGGATGAGTCTTGGTGATTCCAAACTTCTTCCATTTAAGAATGATGTAGGCCACTGTGTTCTTGGGGACCTTCAATACTGCAGACATTTTTTTGTACACTTCCCCAGATCTGTGCCTTGACACAATCCTGTCTCAGCGCTCTACGGACAATTCCTTCGACCTCATGGCTTGGTTTTTGCTCTGACATGCACTGTCAACTGTGGGACCTTATATAGACAGGTGTGTGCCTTTCCAAATCATGTCCAATCAATTACATTTACCACAGGTGGACTCCAATCAAGTTGTAGAAACATCTCAAGGATGATCAATGGAAACAGGATGCACCTGAGCAAAATGTCGAGTCTCACAGCAAAGGTCTGAATACTTTTGTAAATCCATTTTTTTGTTTTTGTTTTTTATAAATTTGCAAAAATTTCTAAGAGATGACCTGGCCTCCACAATCCCCCGACCTCAACCCAATTGAGATGGTTTGGGATGAGTCAGATGGCAGAGTGAAGGAAAAGCAGCCAACAAGTGCTAAGCATATGTGGGAACTCCTTCAAGACTGTTGGAAAAGCATTCCAGGTGAAGCTGGTTGAGAGAATGCCAAGAGTGTGCAAAGCTGTCATCAAGGCAAAGCGTGGCTATTTGAAGAATCTCAAATCTCAAATATATTTTGATTTTTTTAACACTTTTTTGGTTACTACATGATTCTATATGTGTTTTTCATAGTTTGATGTCTTTACTATTATTTTACAATGTAAAAAACTGTAAAAAAAAAATAAAGAAAAACCCTTGAATATGTAGGTGTGTCCAAACTTTTGACTGGTACTGTATACACAGTACAACGATTTTTAAAAGTGACCAGGACTGTGTCGCAGCCGGGTGCCACCGGGAGACCCATGAGGCGGTGTACAATTGGCCCAGCGTCATCCGGGTTAGGGGAGGGTTTGGCTGGCCGGGATGTCCTTGTCCCATCGCGCTCTAGCGACTCCTTGTGGCGGGCCGGGCGCATGCACACTGACTTCGGTCACCAGTTGTATGGCGTTTCCTCCGACACATTGGTGTGGGTGGCTTCCGGGTTAAGCGAGCACTGTGTCAAGAAGCAGTACAGCTTGGTAGGGTCGTGTTTCGGAGGATGCATGGCTCTCGACCGTCGCCTTTCCCGGGTCCGTACGGGAGTTGCAGCGATGGGACAAGACTGTAACTACCAATTGGATATCATGAAAAAGGGGTAGAAAAACATTTGAAAAAATATTTAAAAAAATAGGAGAAAGAAATTGACCAGGGCAGCAAAATAAAGTCAGGGACTTATTTCCATTGTGGTCCCTATTTTTTTAAACATAAATACATATACAATTACATACAGTAGATACAGACACATTACAGAGAAACAGACTAAACAATACTCAACCTGCAGATGAGTATGAGGGGAGAGTACGAATCTTCATTGAGAATGCTTTTTAGTTCTGGACTAGGCATAATCTAATCGCTAGATGATTTGGGCTACTGGTGAACAATATGTGCAGGCATTGTCAAAGTGGCATTTTTTATTTGTTAAATGGCAGCCAATCATCGATCATCATGTCACCATCATGTCAACTCTAGGCCTACTGATGGATTTAATCTGTAGCCTAATAAACTGCATGCTTTCCCATGATGTCGTAAGATTTTTTATCCAACATGTACTTTACTCGCATAAAAAGGTTTGCTGGAAACCTGGTTATTGTCAAGCCATTTTGAGGATGCTGGAATTATGCTTTGGACGAACGTGCGCATGCCTATAGGGGACTTTTGAAGTAGCCTAATAGATTTAAAACATTGTGACTGGTTGTGTTTCTGCTATATATAAAAGGTCATACATTTTAAAAGTTAAATGATAATAGGCTATATTGAAGCGTTAGTTTCTAGGTGTGTGAGGAATAGCTGCTCGGATTGGAGAGGAGGCAGAGCATGTGTTAAGCATGTGTCCTGAATAACTGGGCCTGCCGTGAGCATATGTGGCCACCTTATTACAGGACGACTTGGGAGAATGATGATCTGAAACAGACAGCACATTCAGTATCAGAAATAAAAATACAGCCAGACTGGCCTACTACTGTGCCTTTCTAGACCTTATAAACTGTTGAGTGTAGACCCACAACTGATCCAAATCACAATTTTGTGCCGTTACTCAAATTACATTTTGGTAACACTTCATTTTAAGGGGTACTTATGTAATTAGACTGTAACAAATATTGTAATTAATTGTAATACATAGTTATACTGTAACAGCAACATGTAACTAACTGGTGGTAATTGCAGTCTGTAATTACAGAGGTGTAACAACGAATGCTTGTTACCATGCTTGTTTCAAATGTTAAAGTTTACAATAGCACCCCAAACATATATCCCAAAGCACCATATTTCAGCCTACAGATTTCAGCCTCCACATTTCAGCCTGCACAAATCATGTGATAAGTGTTAGCCAATTTGAAACAGACCATCTGCCCAGGCCAATGAAAAAAACGAGTTCACAAACGGTTCACATCAAAAAATAATTGTAATTGTTAAATCAATTAATAGTGCATTTGACAAAGGTTTAACTACTTTATCAATCAATTAAACAATTTTAGACACGTTAATAAACAGTTATTGCTCAAATGGTGAGATAGTAATTCGTGCTTGACAAACTGTAAGCCTATAAGCTTGGTTGAATAATGTTTTATAAAGGCACTGAAAATGTTCATAAGACAAACTGTTATTCCATCATACAAACCTGCAAGGGGTTCACTGTTGAGAAACGTTCTCACTTTTGGATGGGATGCATTGGTGTAATTTTGGGATCATGTCAACATCTACCCATCTGCACAACATGCTCGAAATAAAGATGACCTTGAATGGGCCCAAATTTGTTGACATTGACGTCATGTGACAGTGCGCAAAGAACAGGTCAAGAAGAAGGTCAGTGTGCAAAGTCCAGACATGAGAGATTGCCGCGAAAGAAACAAAGTGTTGTAGACAAGAGATAGAAAGTACGTTTTCCATGCAGTTTGTTTAGCTTTTTTGTATACGTGATTTAGCATAGGTAATTAGCTAGCTACATAACTTTAGCTAGCTAACATTAGCTTCTCTGGCGTTATTGTTAGGCCTACCAACTAATTAGCTAGCTATCTAGTTACCATTTACAGAATACACTTTCCATGCAATTTGTTGATTTTTGGGGGGGATTAGCTAGCTAGTTTTCTAACCTTTACTAGCTAGCTAGCTAAAGCTGGCAAATACCTATGCTATGGTTGCTACTCGCTAGCTAATTAGCTAGCTAACATTAGCTGGACTTGATGGTCTTATCTTCCCTGAACCTTGTTCTCAGGGTATTAATACCCCAAGGGTATTACGTGAGACACACCCACATGTTAACGTTAGCTAGCTAACTAGCCACTTAACGTTAGCTAGCTAACTAGCACGTTAGCTAGCTAACTAGCCTCACTCCAGGATGGGAAAATGCTTCCAACAAAAAAACAGATGAAGACAGAGACAGAGTTATCTATTTCCATTGTTATTTGTAATGTTAAAAAAGGAAGAAAAAGACAATCCCATTTTTCTAAATGAGCTATATAGACTACTGCTTACCACGACTAGAATGGTTATTTTTATGTTATTGAGTAGGCCTATATATTTGTTTAATCTATTTAATCCCAATTATTAATCTAACAATAACAACTATTGTAAGAAATGTAAGGTCTTTTTACATG
This sequence comes from Coregonus clupeaformis, assembly GCF_020615455.1. Classification (NCBI taxonomy): domain Eukaryota; kingdom Metazoa; phylum Chordata; class Actinopteri; order Salmoniformes; family Salmonidae; genus Coregonus; species Coregonus clupeaformis. The sequence continues at coordinate 48,760,841 of NC_059207.1, forward strand.
TTGCAATAAAGTTGACTAAAGGAGAAGCTCATCTTGTGTTTGTAGGTATTTTCACTTGGTAAGTAATTCTATAGAAATTGCTCGTAAATAACTAAGTCCTGTGTTACAACTAGCGACGGCCTTGTACTTATGCAGATATTACAGATATGTAGTCTGTGGTGTATTATTGTGTTTATTTTCTCACTTGGATGACGCTTACAGAAGCTGATGATTAGATTGTCAGGATGGGTAACATACTTTGTAGGTACACAATAAGTACAAGTAAGTACCCCTCAAGATACACTTTATTTTAAATAGCTAAATCCCGTGTAATACCTAGTAATTACAATGTATGTGTGCAGATATTACATGTACTCTGTGGTGTACTAGTGTGTTTATTTTCTCATTTGGATGGTGCAACCATAAGCTTTAAAATTAGGGCCAGGTTATTAGGATGGATAATGTACTATATAAGTACACATTAATAACAAGTAAGTAACCCTCAAGATACACTTCATTTTAAATAGCTAAATCCAGTGTAACACCTAGTAGATTTTACATCTACTCTGTTTGTACTTGTGTGTTTATCCTCCCACTTGAGGATGACACACACTTTAGGATGACACTCGTATGGTAGACCCCAGTCAGTGAGGTTGACCTACATCTTATCTGTTATTGTAAACTCAACTAAGTTAACACAAATTGTGCACTTTTTGGGGGCAAGTGCTCAGCCTGGTCTCATAGACTAGACATAACATAGTAAACCTAAATCCGGGACACCTAAATTAATGTGGTATGTTAAGTTTGGTATGGTTACATAAGACAGATGGTTACTTAAGGCAAAAACGAAAGTAGGGTAGTTGGTCGGGGTGGATGGGTGTGCGTTTAACGCGAACGTCTAGCAACCCAAAGGTTGCGAGTTTCAATCTCATCACGGACAACTTTAGCATTAGCAACTTTTCAACTACTTGCTACTTTTTTAGCAACTTTGCAACTACTTAGCATGTTAGTTAACCCTTCCCCTAACCCTAACCTTAAACCTTTTAGCTAGCCCTTCCCCTAACCCTAACCCTAACTGTAACCCTTTAACCTAACTCCTAACCTTAACCAAATGTAAATGTAAATGTCGGAAAAAACGCTCTACCATCCCATGTGCCCAATAAAAAACCACACAACCCTCCCCAAAGCAAAAATAAAGTTTGACAACTCTCCCCTATTATGGATCACTCCCCCCCTAGAAAATTTTCAATCTATACATTAGAAGTTCGAAACGAGAAAGTGTAGGCTATATAGAAATAATGATGCTCAAATAGAAAAATCATTCAACTAAATGAGGATTTCTATCATCCTAATCGAGGTGTAGATTACATCAGTGTTCGAACTTGTAAACAAGGCTGCATGGGACTTCTGTTAAGGGATGGATCTAAATTTACAGAATGGATATCTGGAGGAAAATGGGGGTGGGTCATGCTTTTTCAATTTCATTCAAGGGGAGGGTTTAGTATTTTTTAAATCTAGTCCAGGGGAGGGTCATGTAATTTGTAATTGATGAAATGTCAATATTTCTCAGTGTTTTAGAATGAGTTGCTTATTAGGATATATATCTGTGTGCCCGATGCCGCCCATCATTTCTGATTCTCCACTGGGCGCTCAATATCAAGTGTGCCTATAGGCTATTTAGTGTGGTCTCAATCAAATGATCCACAGGCTATAGGCTATAGGCTACGAAATGCATTCTCGGAATAGCAAAGAGAAGGTTATATTTCTAGATAGCTACAGGGATGTTGTAAATAAAACTATGCTGCATTACACACTGCAATGGTATCACAGATCCCCCTGGTACTGCTGCTAATTCCGTTCACCAGCTCCGGAGGCCTACGTCACCCACCTTCTAGGCATCACTGATGTGGTTCATTACCACCAACACTGGACTGTCTTGTCTCATTACGCACACCTGGTTCCCATTCCCCCTGAATAGTATGTGTATATATGTGCCCCCTGTTCCCCATTGTCCTTGTCGATTATTGACCCATGTCCGTTGGTCTCGTGAGTACCGTGTATTGTGCTCTTGTTATTACGGGTCTCGTCCTTTGTATTGTGTAGAGGTTACACCTCACTCTTTTGTTTGGGTTACATCCCTTTGTTATATATATACGTGTTTGTTTTGGGCTTCGTCCCGTAGTTTTCCATTACGTACCTTGTGTTGGGTGGAGTAAATAAAAACCCAAATACGTATTCCTGCTCCTGTCTTCAAATCAATAAACAACGTGACAAAATAATCAACCCATAAAAATGGAGACAGCGGGAAAGGCTGAGCTGATGACCATCGTCGAGACAGTCCAGCATCACGAAGACTGTCTCTCCAGACTCGGCAGAGCCATGGACAGCATGCTGGCAACCATCCTGCGGTTGGAGGGGAAAGTGCAGTCCCTCCAGTCTCCAGTACCGGTTCCGGATCCCAGCCCCAACACGACCACTATCTGCCTACGTCCCATCTGAGCTGGTCCGTGGAATACCCCTGTCCCTCCCGGAGCACTTTGACGGTGCGCCAGCGAGATGCAAGGAATTCCTTCTGCAAGGCGACCTGTACCTCGCTCGCTTTGCCTAAGCTGTCTCCGGGAGAGACAGGGTTGCCACAGTAATCTCGGCACTGACCGGTAAGGCCCTGGACTGGGGTGCCGCAGTCTGGGAAACGGGCGGACCCGAGGTCGAGTCCTACCAGCGCTTCACCCTACGATTTCGAAGTCGACGTCGGCAACCTTCCATCCCTGCTCTGGATCGAGCGGGGCTTCTCCATCTGTCGGATGCCTGCATCCTGTGAAGCGTGGGAGTGGGCAAATTTCCTCGTCCTTCTCCCAGCCGTGATGTTGGGCAGCTCCATGGTAAGAAATGTGACCATTCCTGGTGCAAAAACAATGTGCTATACCAGAGCTCAAGTAAATTACATTACTAAGCTGCTCCCGAATGTACTCCGTCAGGTCATGGAAATCGATTCTATTGTAGTCCATGTGGGTTTTAATGACATTATGAAGGGAGGCTCTGAACAGTTGAAACTGGATTTTAAAGAGCTGATTGACTCTCTGCTAGACACTAACAAAAAACCCATCATATCTGGCCCTGTGCCCTCTCTGAATCGTGGCATTGAACGAATTAGCAGGATTCTTGCTCTTCACAACTGGCTACGTGATTATTGCAGCTCAATGGGTGTAACTTTTGTTGACAATTTCGATACCTTTTGGAAACAAAACACGTTTTATAAGGAGGATGGGATCCACCCAAATCATTTGGGTTCCTGGATCCTTTCACAGCATTATAAGGCTGCGTTGAGACAATGACCTCGCAATGACCCAAGCATAGCTCAGCTAATCCCTATCATTGTGACGCAGAGTTGTCAAAATGCTTCAGCAAATGTACATTACATCAGGGGCGTCGGTAGTCATGATATAAGTAACCTAATTTATGTCCCTCTAACTGCCCTGAATGTCACTGCTGATCCTACAGCTATTGTGTGCAGTAATCATGTGCCTAAGAACCAGATTTATACTGTTAGCACTGAGCCGGTGTGCCCGAGGAGGCAGTCCACTGTGTGCAGCTCACCCTGCATTAACAAAGAACATGAGTACATCTACTGCTGCTAAGTTTCCCAGTAAAGCAATAAAAACAAGTAAGAAAAGTGCTCAAAATAGCCCACGTTAACATATGTAGCTTAAGAAACAAGGTTCATGAAATCCATAATTTGCATTCATATTCTGACTATCTCTGAAACTCACTTAGATAACACCTTTGATGATACAGTGCTAGCAATACAAGGTTATAACATTTACAGAAAATATAGAAATGCCAATGGTGGAGGTGTTGCTGTTTATATTCAGAACCACATTCCTGTAAAGATTAGAGAGGATCTCATGTTAAATACTGTTGAAGTAATATGGCTACAGGTTCATCTGCCTCACCTAAAGCCAATTCTGGTGGGAAGCTGCTATAGACCACCAAGTGCTAACAGTCAGTGTCTGGATAACGTGTGAAATGCTTGATAATTTATGTGATATCAATAGAGAGGTATACTTTCTGGGTGATTTAAATATTGACTGGCTTTCATCAGGCTGCCCACTCAAGAGAAAGCTTCAAACTGTAATCAGTGCCTGCAACCTGGTTCAGGTTATCAGTCAACCTACCAGGGTGGTTACAAACAGTACAGGAATTAAATCATCAACATGTATTGATCACAATATAGTAGCCATATCTAGGAAAACCAAAGTTCCAAAGGCTGGGCCTAATATTGTGTATAAGAGGTCATACAAGAAGTTTTGTAGTTATTCCTATGTAGTTGATGTAAAGAATATATGTTGGTCCGTAGTGTGTAATGAGCAAACAGACACTGCACTTGACACATTTATGAAATTGCTTATTCCAGTTACTAATAAGCATGCACCCATAAAGAAAATGAAAACTGTTAAATCCCCGTGGATTGATGAGGAATTGAAAAATGGTATGGTTGAGAGGGATGAGGCAAAAGGAACGGCAAATAAGTCTGGCTGCACAACCGATTGGCAAATGTATTGCAAATTGAGAAATCATGTGACTAAACTGAATAAAAAGAGGAAGAAGCAACACTATGAAACAAGAATCATAGACATAGTAAAAAGCTTTGGAGCACCTTAAATGAAATTTTGGGGAAAAAGGCAAATTCAGCTCCATCATTCATTGAATCAGATGGCTCATTCATCACAAAACCAACTGATATTGCCAACAACTTTAATATTTTTTTCGTTGGCAAGATTAGCAAACTTAGGCATGACATGCCAGCAACAATTGCTGACACTACACATCCAAGTATATCTGACCAAATTATGAAAGACAAGCATTGTAATTTTGAATTCCGTAAAGTGAGTGTGGAAGAGGTGAAAATATTATTGTTGTCTATTAACAATGACAAGCCACCGGGGTCTGACAACTTGGATGGAAAATTGCTGAGGATAATAGCAGACGATATTGCCACTCCTATTTGCCATATTTTCAATTTAAGCCTACTACAATGTGTTTGCCTCCAGGCTTGGAGGGAAGCAAAAGTCATTCCGCTACTTAAGAATAGTAAAGCCCCCTTTACTGGCTCAATTAACCAACCAATTAGCCTGTTACCAAACCTTAGTAAACTATTGGAAAAAATTGTGTTTGACCAGATACAATACTATTTTACTGTAAACAAATTGACAACAAACTTTCAGCATGCTTATAGAGAAGGACATTCAACAAGCACAGCACTTACACAAATGACTGATGATTGGCTGAGAGAAATTGATGATAAAAAGATTGTGGGGGCTGTTTTGTTAGACTTCAGTGTTGCTTTTGACATTATCGATCATAGTCTGTTGCTGGAAAAACGTATGTGTTATTGCTTTACACACCCTGCTATAATGTGGATAAAGAGTTACTTGTCTAACAGAACACAGAGGGTGTTCTTTAATGATAGCCTCTCAAACATAATCCAGGTAGAATCAGGAATTCCCCAGGGCAGCTGTCTAGGCCCCTTGCTTTTTTCCATCTTTACTAACAACATGCCACTGGCTTTGAGTAAAACCAGTGTGTGTATGTATGCGGATGACTCAACACCATACATGTCAGCTACTACAGCAACTGAAATAACTGTAACACTTAACAAAGAGTTGCAGTTAGTTTCGGAATGGGTGGCAAGGAATAAGTTAGTCCTGAATATTTCCAGTCCTCCCGAGTGGACACGTCTATCCCCTTTCCTACGAGGAGACCGACGATCTTCTTTTTCGTTAAGAAGAAAGATGGGGGACTGCGCCCTTGCATTGATTATCAAACACTGAACAAAGCCACCGTTAAGTTCAGCTATCCTTTACCCCTCATCCCAACCATCACCGAACAAATGCAGTACTTCACGAAACTGGACTTGAGGAGCGCCTACATTCTGGTGCACAGTCGTGCAGGTGACGAATGGAAAACTGCATTTTCCATGACCACGGGGCATTACGAGTATCTCGTGGAGAAGGAGGAGCAACTCCTTGAAAGCAGTCCAGCGCCTACGTGCCCACTGGTTTGCGGGACCGCCTCCTTTCCTGGGTGCACACGCCGCCTGTGTCGGGTCATCCTGGGATAGGCCATACCATCGCCTGCCTGACTGAGAAGTACTGCTGGCCCACCTTGGCTAGGGACATCCGGGTTTACTTCTCTTCCTGCTCCATCTGTGCCCAGTCTAAGAAACCCAGACACCTCCCTTATGGAAAGCTGCCTGGGCTCTCGGCACTACGGGATCCCGGAGGACATTGAGTCAGACCGTGGTCCTCAGTTCACCTCACGCGAATGGAAAGCATTCATGGAACGCCTGGGGGTCACGGTCAGTCTCACCTCCGGGTACTGTCCTCAATCTAATGGGCAGGTTTAGAGGGTCAATCAGGAAGTGGGCAGGTTCTTGAGGTGTTACTGTCAGGACCGGCCGGGGGAGTGGGCGGATTTTCTACCTTGGGCTGAGTACGTGCAGAATTCCCTCCGCCACTCCTCCACTAACCTCACTCCTTTCCAGTGCGTGTTGGGGTATCAGCTGCCCTGGCACCTTGGCATTCGAGCCAGGCTCTCCACCTGGAACCTGCCCCTCCGCTTGCCCTGCCGGAAGCTGAGCCCGTGGTTTGTGTGGGCCGTTTAAAGTCCTGAGGAGGGTTAATGAGGTAACGTACCATTTGCAAATCCCTGCTGATTACCGCATGAACCCAACTTTTCATGTGTCTCTACTCAGGCCAGTGGTGCCTGGTCCCCTCGCTGAGGCTGGATCCAGTGATGCCCTGCCTCCTCCTCTGGACATCGAGGGATGTCCGGCATACTCGGTCCGTGAAGTCCTGGATTCGAGGCGTCGGGTGGGGTGTCTCCAGTACCTCATCGACTGGGAGGGGTACGGCCCAGAGGAGCGGTGCTGGGTTCTTGCGGTGGACATCCTGGACGTCGCTGACCAGGGATTTTCACCACGGGGCATTACGAGTATCTCGTGGAGAAGGAGGAGCAACTCCTTGAAAGCAGTCCAGCGCCTACGTGCCCACTGGTTTGCGGAACCGCCTCCTTTCCTGGGTGCACACGCTGCCTGTGTCGGGTCATCCTGGGATAGGCCATACCATCGCCTGCCTGACTGAGAAGTACTGCTGGCCCACCTTGGCTAGGGACATCCGGGTTTACATCTCTTCCTGCTCCATCTGTGCCCAGTCTAAGAAACCCAGACACCTCCCTTATGGAAAGCTGCCTGGGCTCTCGTCGGCCATGCAAATCGCGGAGGCTCTTTTAACACACCTCTTCTGGCACTACGGGATCCCGGAGGACATTGAGTCAGACCGTGGACCTCAGTTCACCTCACGCGAATGGAAAGCATTAATGGAACACCTGGGGGTCACGGTCAGTCTCACCTCCGGGTACTGTCCTCAAGCTAATGGGCAGGTTTAGAGGGTCAATCAGGAAGTGGGCAGGTTCTAGAGGTGTTACTGTCAGGACCGGCCAGGGGAGTGGGTCTCTACTCAGGCCAGTGGTGCCTGGTCCCCTCGCTGAGGCTGGATCCAGTGATGCCCTGCCTCCTCCTCTGGACATCGAGGGATGTCCGGCATACTCGGTCCGTGAAGTCCTGGATTCGAGGCGTCGGGTGGGGTGTCTCCAGTACCTCATCGACTGGGAGGGGTACGGCCCAGAGGAGCGAAGCTGGGTTCCTGCGGTGGACATCCTGGACGTCGCTGACCAGGGATTTTCACCGTCGGCGCCTTGACCGACCCGCACCGCGTTCCTGTGGTCGTCCCCGAGGCCGGTGTCGTCGGGGGGAATTACTGTCATGGATCCCCACCGGTACTGCTGCTCATTCAGTTCACCAGCTCCGGAGGTCTACGTCACTGGCCTTCTAGGCGTCACTGACCTGGTTCATTACCATTCCCCCTGATTAGTATGTGTATATATGTGCCCTCTGTTCCCCATTGTCCTTGTCGATTATTGTCCCATGTCCGTTGGTCTCGTGAGTGCTGTGTATTGTGCTCTTTTTATTACGGGTCTCGTCCCGTGTATTGTGTAGAGGTTACACCTCGCTCTTTTCTTTGGGTTACATCCCTTTGTTACAGTTGAAGTCGGAAGTTTACATAAACTTAGGTTGGAGTCATTAAAACTCATTTTTCAACCACTCCACAAATTTCTTGTTAACAAACTATAGTTTTGGCAAGTCGGTTAGGAATTCTACTTTTTCCATGACACAAGTCATTTTACCAACAATTGTTTACAGACAGATTATTTCACTTATAATTCACTGTATCACAATTCCAGTGGGTCAGAAGTTTACATACACTATGTTGACTGTGCCTTTAAACAGCTTGGGAAATTCCAGAAAATGATGTCATGGCTTTAGAAACGGCTGATAGGCTAATTGACATCATTTGAGTCAATTGGAGGTGTACCTGTGGATGTATTTCAAGGCTTACCTTTAAACTCAGTGTCTCTTTGCTTGACATCATGGGAAATTCAAAAGAAATCAGCCAAGACCTCAGAAAAAGAATTGTAGACCTCCACAAGTCTGGTTCATCCTTGGGAGAAATGTCCAAACGCCTGAAGGTACCACGTTCATCTGTACAAACAATAGTACGCAAGTATAAACACCATGGGACCATGCAGCCATCATACCACTCAGGAAGGAGACACGTTCTGTCTCCTAGAGATGAACGTACTTTGGTGCGAAAAGTGCAAATCAATCCCAGAAGAACAGCAAAGGACCATGTGAAGATGCTGGAGGAAACAGGTACAAAAGTATCTATATCCACAGTAAAACTAGTCCTATATCGACATAACCTGAAAGGCCGCTCAGCAAGGAAGAAGCCACTGCTCCAAAACATCCATAAAAAAGCCAGACTACGGTTTGCAACTGCACATGGGGACAAAGATCGTACTTTTTGGAGAAATGTCCTCTGGTCTGATGAAACAAAAATAGAACTGTTTGGCCATAATGACCATCGTTATAATTGGAGGAAAAAGGGTGAGCTTACAAGCCGAAGAACACCATCCCAACCCTGAAGCACGGGGGCGGCAGCATCATGCTGTGGGGGTGCTTTGCTGCAGGAGGGACTGGTGCACTTCACAAAATAGATGGCATCATGAGGAAGGAAAATTATGTGGATATATTGAAGCAACATCTCAAGACATCAGTCAGGAAGTTAAAGCTTGGTCGCAAATGGGTCTTCCAAATGGACAATGACCCCAAGCATACTTCCAAAGTTGTGGCAAAAGGGCTTAAGGACAACAAAGTCAAGGTATTGGAGTGGCCATCACAAAGCCCTGACCTCAATCCTATAGAAAATGTTTGGGCAGAACTGAAAAAGTGTGTGTGAGCAAGGAGGCCTACAAACCTGACTCAGTTACACCAGCTCTGTCAGGAGGAATGGGCCAAAATTCACCCAACTTATTGTGGGAAGCTTGTGGAAGGCTACCTGACACGTTTGACCCAAGTTAAACAATTTAAAGGCAGAGCTACCAAATACTAATTGAGTGTATGTAAACTTCTGACCCACTGGGAATGTGATGAAATAAATCAAAGCTGAAATAAATCTTTCTCTCTACTATTATTCTGACATTTCACATTCTTAAAATAAAGTGGTGATCCTAACTGACCTAAGACAGGGAATTTGTACTAGGATTAAATGTCATGAATTGTGAAAAACTGAGTTTAAATGTATTTGCCTAAGGTGTATGTAAACTTCCGACTTCAACTGTACATAGGTGTTTGTTTTGGGCTTCATCCCCGTCATTTTCCGTGACGTACCTTGTGTTGGGTGGAGTAAATAAAACCCCTAATACGTAATCCTGTGCCTGTCTTCAAGTCATTATACAACGTCACAAATGGATATTCCAACCCTGAGCCCCTGCCTGCTCTGCTCTTGCTGATCTAAACCTTTATTTGTGCTGCCTAACCAATGCTGTGCTGTGTAGGCCTACTAGGAGAGAGCGAAGATGCACTCTTTAAATAGAATACCTCTGTGTCAGTGAAGGGTTGTTAAGTTAAAACCAGGACTCGATTTGAGGGGGTATGAGAAGGTATGCCATAGGCCTATGATTTATGAAAGAAAATGGCAAAAAGCACAGGCTTGTTAGGTTAAGATTTTGAAGCAAATAAAACAGATCCGATTATATAAAGTGATCTATAATAGCGCCTTGGTCCGCGATGCTTTATGCTTTCCCGCTGTAAAATACTCGGGAAAGACATGACTCAGATGCATATGGGGATATCATTGTTTATTTTCTTTGAAATTCAGAGGCTGAGCTACAGCTTTCTATAGCTGAGGAGACAAAAAAATGACTTTGCTTGGGAAGTAATCTAATTCTGTCACTATGAATTGATTAAGCCATTCACTTTCTGTACAATAGAAGATGTTTAAACCCAGACAGCTTTTAGGGAAGCACTTGTGGCCTTCTCTCGTTGGGTTAAGCCACCGAAGAAGAGTAGCCAGCAGTTAAAGCTTACATTTTTCTGCGTCGGTAGGCCTACTGTCTGGGGTGGAAAGGTAGGCCTAACTTTTGAAAGTAGGCTACAATGCTCAGATTCCTAATGACGTCTCAGATTTAATTATTTGCAAACAGGGACAGTTTCGTTGCAAACAAGAGACACTGATTTGTTATTGGAGAAATATAAGATGAGCACATAGGCCTATCTCTCTTCCATTCTTAGCCTGTAATTCCGGTAATTTGTGTGGTATTCAAAAAGGCTTTGCTAAAATGTAAAATGACATAGAATTTGACATAGAATTTTCTCTGACCTGCAAATACGACGATGCAATGCTTTTACTAGAAAGGAGATCTTGCCACCCCCACAGTGGTCTGTGAACCCACAACCTTCTGTCCCGCAGCCCTGTACACTATCAAAATCCCTGCGTGGCCATGTAGGCTAATGCTTACGAAGAACAGTTTCTAAAACGGCATATAGGTGAGGGTCACTTGTTTTTTCAAGCAATCAGGGAGGGTTTAGGTACAATATATTTTGCTGAAGGGAGGGCCATCAATTTTCATTTCAGAGAGGTCCGATTTTCTCCATGTAACCCTTATTATAAATAACGTTCACTCCCTAATGTGCTTCCGTGCAGCCAACGGCAATGTCCGCTTTAGGTATAACGTGCCTCATATGTGGATTTGACAGCTCTAATGCAGTTACACCTCCGACACCGTCCAAACAACCTCTATGGGGATGTTGGCTAAAGCAGATCTGATTGAATCGAGCCCTAGATCAGGTGTGTTGTAACTGTTGCCAAATAAAGACATTAACATATATTGATAAGAATGTGAGAGTAGTGTGACTCCCCTAGCAGGACACGAACCCAGGCCACCAGCACCAATGACAAACACCCTAAGCACTGTCCCAATAAAGGGTATCTCTAAGGCATGTGCTTATTGAACCAGTATAGTTAGGCCCTGTCCAGAGGAAACCCCAACCCCTCTGCCCCAGGCATTTGTGTAGATCTGAAATAACTTGATAGGTGTAATCAATAGGGTGAATGCACTTTGAAGTAAAACAAATTGTAATACCTTACATGACACCCAGCGTCATAACACGTTATGACACTGTCATAACCATATCATATGGTGTCATAACAGCTGACATAACTTGTCATAACCTGTAATGATATGGTCATAGCACTGTCTTGACACATATATTTAGACCTGTTGTGACATATATATATATATATATATATATATATATATATATATATATATATATATATATATATATATATATTTTATTTTTTTTTGGGGGGTAGATCAGCTTTAATATTACAGATAGATTTCCTTCTTTCCTTCTTAATGCGTTTGAGCCAGTCAGTTGTGTTGTGACAAGGTGTGTGTGTGGGCATGTACATGATAGGCCTATCTGGCTTATATGATTATGATGGTCATAATGCTTCTTGACAGTGTCATAAAGTGCATTTTCTTAGTCCAAGTAAAGTGACACAGGATGGTCATAATGCTTTATGACAGTGTTATATTTAAAATTAAAATAAAAACATGACTGTAAAGAATTCATTACAACAACAACAAAGCACTTAAGAAACAAACTTTCAAACGAAAGGAAACTTCTAGGCAGGGAAAAAATACATTTGACTAAATGTGGGTTTTAACACTCTTATGTAGGTGTCATAACCAGTCATAAAATAGCGCAGTATATGTCACAACAGATGTAAATATATGGGTCATGACAGTGTTATGACCATATTATGACAGGTTATGACAAATTATGTCAGCTGTTATGACATATTATGACATGGTTATGACCGTGTCATAACGTGTTATGACGCTGGGTGTCAAGTAAAGTGTTACCAAAATGTCAAGTTTCAAGTGAAATGCTTTTCTTGCAAGCGCTAAATCCATTAATGCAGTAATCAATATCAATGTAGTACTAAAAATACCATAAGGGAGAACAAAAACACATGAGAAATAAAAATAAGAAATAAGAAGAACACGAGAAAGTAAGTAAGCTATATAAAGTGTCAGTTCCAATACCATGTGTACAATGTGCAGGGACACTGGAGTGATAAAAGGTAGATATGTATAAGGGTAAGGTGACTAAGCATCAGGATATATGATGAACCGAGTAGCAACAGCGTACAGTTGAAGTCGGAAGTTTACATACACCTTAGCCAAATACATTTAAACTCAGTTTTTCACAATTCCTGACATTTAATCCTAGTAAAAATTCCCTGTCTTAGGTCAGTTAGGATCACCACTTTATTTTAAGAATGTGAAATGTCAGAATAATAGTAGAGAGAGTGATTTATTTCAGTTTTTATTTCTTTCATCACATTCCCAGTGGGTCAGAAGTTTACATACACTTAATTAGTATTTGGTAGCATTGCCTTTAAATTGTTTAACTTGGTTCAAATGTTTCGGGTAGCCTTCCACAAGCTTCCCACAATAAGTTGGGTGAATTTTGGGCCCATTCCTTCTGACAGAGCTGGTGTAACTCAGTCAGGTTCGTAGGCCTCCTTGCTCGCACACGCTTTTTCAGTTCTGCCCACAAATGTTCTATAGGATTGAGGTCAAGGCTTTGTGATGGTCACTCCAATACCTTGACTTTGTTGTCCTTAAGCCATTTTGTCACAACTTTGGAAGTATGCTTGGGGTCATTGTCCATTTGGAAGACCCATTTGCGACCAAGCTTTAACTTCCTGACTTCCACCAGTCCCTCCTGCAGCAAAGAACCCCCACATCATGATGCTGCCACCCCCGTGCTTCAGGGTTGGGATGGTGTTCTTCGGCTTGCAAGCACCCCCTTTCTCCTCTAAACATAACGGTGGTCATTATGGCCAAACAGTTCTATTTTTGTTTCATCAGACCAGAGGACATTTCTCCAAAAAGTACGATCTTTGTCCCCATGTGCAGTTGCAAACCGTAGTCTGGCTTTTTTGGAGCAGTGGTTTCTTCCTTGCTGAGCGGCCTTTCAGGTTATGTTGATATAGGACTCATTTTACTGTGGATATAGATACTTTTGTACCTGTTTCCTCCAGCATCTTCACAAGGTCCTTTGCTGTTGTTCTGGGATTTATTTGCACTTTTCGCACCAAAGTACGTTAATCTCTAGGAGACAGAACGCGTCTCCTTCCTGAGTGGTATGACGGCTGCGTGGTCCCATGGTGTTTATACTTGTGTACTATTGTTTGTACAGATGAACTTGGTACCTTCAGGCGTTTGGAAATTGCTCCCAAGGATGAACCGACTTCAACTGTATATGATGATTGTATGTAAGTGTGTGTGCGTTTGTTTAGATTCAGTCTAAATGTCTGTGCATGTTGTGTGTGTGAGTAAATGAAGTGTGTGTGTGTGTGTGTTGGAGTGTCAGTGTGCGTGAGTGTGTAGAGTCCTGTGAGTGTGCATCGAGACAGTGCAAAAACACACAGAAAATACAAGGGTCAACTCAGTCTGTGTAGCCAGTTTGTTAGCTATTTAGCAGTCTTATGGCTTGGGGATAGAAGCGATGTACGCACCACCCTCTGTATCTCCAATGCGATCGAAGGCAGTGCTGTTGCCATACCAAGTAGTGATGCAGCCAGTCAAGATGCTCTCAATGGTACAAATGCATAACTTTTTTAGGATTTGAGGGCCCATGCCAAACCTTTTCAACCTCCTGAGGGGGAAGAGGAGCTGTCGTGCCTTCTTCACGACTGTGCGTGTGTGTGGACAATTTTAAGTCCTTAGTGATTTGGACACAGAGGAACTTGAAGATCTCAACCCGCTCCACTGCAGTCCCGTCGATGTGGATGGGGGTGTGCTCGCCCCCCCCCCCCGTTTCCTGTAGTCCACAATCAGCTCCTTGGTCTTACTGACATTGAGAGAGAGGTTGTTGTCCCGGCACCACACTGCCAGGTCACTGACCTCCTCCATGTAGGCTGTCTCATCGTCTCTGGTGATCAGGCCTACCACCGTCATGTCATCAGCAAACTTGATGATGGTGTTGGAGTCGTGCATGGCCATGCAGTCGTGGGTGAACAGGGAGTACAGGAGGGGACTAAGCACACATCCCTGTGGGGCCCCCGTGTTCAGGGTCAGCGTGGCGGAGGTGATGTTGCCTACCCTCACCACCTGGGGTCGGCCTGTCAGGAAGTCCAGGATCCAGTTACAGAGGGAGGTGTTCAGTCTCAGGGTCCTAAGCTTGGTGATGAGCTTGGAGGGGACAATGGTGTTGAACGCTGAGCTGTAGTCAATGAACAGCTTTCTCACATAGGTTGTCTCTTATTTAGGTGGGTGATGGCAGTGTGGAGTTCAATTGAGATTGAGTCTTCTATGGATCTGTTGTGGCGGTATGCAAATTGGAGTGTATCAAGGGTGTCTGGGATGATGGAGTTGATGTGTGCCATAACCAGCCTTTCAAAGCACTTCATGATTAAAGATGTGAGTGCTACAAGGTGGTAGTCATTATGGCATGAAGCCTTAAAGTTCTTGGGAACAGTTTAAGACGTGGAGATGACAGACTGGAACAAAGAGATGTTGAAAATGACCGTGAATGCCTGCCAGCTGTTCTGCCATGCTCTGGCCTTGCAAGTGTTGATCTAATTAAATACCTTACTCACGTCGACATCGGTAAGGGAGATCACCCAGTCCTCTGGGTTGGTGGGGGCCCTCAAGCACGGCACGGTGTTGTTATTGTTGAAGCATGCATAAAATGTATTGAGTTCATCTGGTAGAGAGGGATCGTAGGGCTGGGTTTTCCTATGTAATCCGAAATGGATGTAGCCCCTGCTACATGCGGCGAGCTTCGGAGCCTGTATAATATGATTCCACCTATATTGTCCTATTGGTCGTTTGATGACTCTGCGGAGGTCGTAGCAGGAATTATTGTACTTGTTCCTGTCCTCAGCCGTAGCCTCTGGGTTGACTGTGACAGCCCTGTATGTGGTAGCCCTGTCCTTTAGCACAGCGCCAACGTCAGTGTTAATCCAGTGCTTTTCGTTGGGATTGCAGTGAACCTTTACTGTGAGAACAACGTCACCGATTCATTTCCTAGTGAAGCTGGTGACGGAGGTTGTTAGCTCGTCGATGTTATCGGCACAGTCTCAAAACATATTCCAATCAGCGCTAGCAAAGCAGTCCTGTAGCATAATCTCTGATTCTGGTGACCATTTCTCAATGGAGCTAGTCACGATACTTCCTGTTTGAGCTTCTGCTTGTAAACAGGAAGCAGGAGTACGGAATCATGATCTGATTTGTCAAATGGGTGTCGAGGGAGGGCCTTGAATGCTTGCTTGTGCATAGAGTAACAGTGGTCTAAGACTTTATCACCCCTAGTGGCGAAGGAGGCGTGTTGATGTAAGATGGTGTCACGATCGTCGTAGAGAGTAGACCAATGCGCAGCGTTAGTTGCGAACATACTTAACTTTATTATCGTTAGTGATAATATAACAACAAAACAATAAACGAAACGTGCAGTCCTACGGTTAACACAGAAACAAACCAAACAGAAACAAGATCCCACAAACACTAAGGGAAACAGACTGTTTAAATATGGCTCCCAATCAGAGACAACCAGCAACAGCTGACACTCGTTGCCTCTGATTGGGAGCCACTCTGGCCAACATAGAAAATCAACAACTAGAACTCCCACACAGAACATAAACACATAGAATCTACACACCCTGGCTCAACATATAGAGTCCCCAGAGCCAGGGTGTGACAGTACCCCCCGAGGCGCGGACTGCGACCGCGCCTCAACAAAACCCAAACAGGGGAGGGCTGGGTGGGCATTCCTCCTCGGAGGCGGTTCCGGCTCCGGGCTTGACCAGCACCCTTCAATAATCCCCCCGTAGCGCCCCTGGTCCGGTCTGGTCCCGCAGGCTGGAGCTGGACTGGACATCGAAGGAGCGGATTGCTTAAGCTCCGTTGTGGAGCAGCTGACCGGTACCTGATCAGGCACCGGTGACCCAGGCACGGGTTGTGCCGGACTGACGACGCGCACCCCTGGCTTGGTGCGTGGAGCAGGAACGGACCGGACCGGGCTGACGATGCGCACCCCTGGCTTGGTGCGTGGAGCAGGAACGGACCGGACCGGGCTGACGATGCGCACCCCTGGCTTGGTGCGTGGAGCAGGAATGGACCGGACCGGGCTGACGATGCGCACCCCTGGCTTGGTGCGTGGAGCAGCAACGGGCCGGACCGTGCTGACGATGCGCACCCCTGGCTTGGTGCGTGGAGCAGGAGCGGGCCGTACCGGGCTGACGACTCGCACCCCTGGCTTGGTGCGAGTGGCAGGAACAGGCCGGGCCGGGCTGGCGACGCGCACCGTAGGCTTGGTGCGAGGAGCAGGAACAGGCCGGGCCGGGCTGGCGACGCGCACCGTAGGCTTGGTGCGAGTGGCAGGAACAGGCCGGGCTGGGCTGGCGACGCTCACCGTAGGCTTGGTGCGAGTGGCAGGAACATGCCGGGCCGGGCTGGCGACGCGCACCGTAGGCTTGGTGCGAGGGGCAGGAACAGGCCGGGCTGGCGACGCGCACCGTAGGCTTGGTGCGAGGAGCAGGAACAGGCCGGGCCGGGCTGGCGACGTGCACCGTAGGCTTGGTGCGAGTGGCAGGAACAGGCCGGGCCGGGCTGGCGACGCGCACCGTAGGCTTGGTGCGAGGGGCAGGAACAGGCCGGGCCGGGCTGGTGACGCGCACCGTAATCTTGGTGCGAGGAGCAGGAACAGGCCGGGCTGGGCTGGCGACGCACACCGTAGGCTTGGTGCGAGGAGCAGGAACAGGCCGGGCCGGGCTGGCGACGCACACCGTAGGCTTGGTGCGGGGAGCAGGAACAGGCCGGCTGGGCTGGCGACGCGCACCGTAGGCTTGGTGCGAGGGGCAGGAACAGGCCGGGCCGGGCTGGCGACGCACACCGTAGGCTTGGTGCGAGGGGCAGGAACAGGCCGGGCCGGGCTGGCGACGCGCACCATCCACTTAGTGCGGGGAGCAGGAACGGGCCGGACCGGACTGGTGACGCACACCACTTGCTTGTTGTGAGGAGCGGGACTGGGTTTCGTCATAACCCTCCGCTCCCTCAGCTGCCAACCGAGTTCCTCTCGCCGTGCCTCAATTCTCACCTTCTCCCTTATCGCCTCCAATAGCTCCACCCTCTGCACCACTAACTCCTGCTCCCTCTGCGCCAATAGCCCCCTTAACCTGGTGGCCTCCTCACCTAAGCCCCGTCGCCCATGCCGTATGCCCCCCCCCTAAATTTTTTTTGGGGTTGCCTCTCGTCCGTCCGACGACGACACTGTTGACGCCGTTGCTCCTCTCTCCGTCGCGCCTCTACCGTCTCACTCCATGGACGGCGATCCATCCCGGCCTGGATTTCCTCCCAGGTCCAGGACCCCTGCCCGTCCAATATTTGCTCCCACGTCCAGGCTGCCTGCTCCTGGACACGCTGCTTGGTCCTGGTATGGTGGGATCTTCTGTCACGATCGTCTTAGAGAGTAGACCAATGCGCAGCGTTAGTTGCGAACATACTTAACTTTATTATCATTAGTGATAATATAACAACAAAACAATAAACGAAACGTGCAGTCCTACGGTTAACACAGAAACAAACCAAACGGAAACAAGATCCCACAAACACTAAGGGAAACAGACTGTTTAAATATGGCTCCCAATCAGAGACAACCAGCAACAGCTGACACTCGTTGCTTCTGATTGGGAGCCACTCTGGCCAACATAGAAAATCAACAACTAGAACTCCCACACAGAACATAAACACATAGAATCTACACACCCTGGCTCAACATATAGTCCCCAGAGCCAGGGTGTGACAGATGGGCATCACATGTCTTAATGACGCAGAATTAAAATTGCCGGCAACAAAAAAAAACAGCCTCCGGGTGCAGGTTTTCCTGCTTGTTTATAGCCTCATACAGTTCGTCAAGTGCCAGCTTGTTATTTTTCTTGTCCTGAGGTTGAATGTCTACAAAATTCACAATAACAGCTGAAAACTCCATTGGGAGGTAGAAGGGTTGGCATTTGACCATCAGTTATTCAAAGACCTGTTAACAATGGGTCGAGACTTCCACTGCGCTCGAGTCAGCACACCATTTGTTGTTGATGAAGATGCAAACCCCTCCCCCTCTCAATTTCCCTGACTCCACTGTCCTGTCCTCTCGGTGAATGGAGAATCCATCGAGTTGGATAGACATGGGGGGGGTATCTTGTCCGAAAGCCATGTTTCAGAAAAGCAGAGAATATTGCAATTACGAGATCAGAGGTCATCCATCTTATTATCAAGTGACATTGGGCAATAGAATGGAGGAAAGAAGTTGAAGCCAGAATTGAGGTAAGTAACTGCTGCTCTGATATTCAAAAGTTATTGTCGGTTATAAGAAGTTATAGCGGATACATTTTGTGAAAATAAAGTAAAAATTAACGCCAAAAGAATCACAAAATAGCAAGGTTGGATCGGAGCTTGCATAGTGACGGCCATACAGTACGGCGCCATCTTAGTGTGTGACTAAGTACACTCAAGAAAATATTTTATTGATCATAGTGCTTCAGGAGTATCATTAAAACAGGTTAATATGCCCCACTAACATTAGACAACTATACAGAAGCCCTTATGTTTTTGAAATAACTAAATCAATGAAATAGATAGCTGTCATAGACATGGTGGTGTAGCAGGAAGATCTGAACGCTTTGAACCAAGAGGTAGTGAGATCAAATCCCAGGCGAGGACATGTTGAATAATAAATACTGTATAAATAACCATGCATAATGTAATCATGTATGTCAAAGTGTGTCAAAAATGTAAGTTGAAAACATTATGTTAAAAGCACTGTGTGTGTGTGAGTATCCCTAACCTTGCCAACAGACAAAAAGAGTTGTGAATGGATCATTGGTTCACCAATCAGGGCCTTGATGGGCTTGGCAATATGAAATGTGTCTAGAACATTAATATATTGTATTCTGAGAACATGGTAACCATGTCCTGTGTATGTTTGGTAGGATGTTGATGGAATATTCTTCTAACCCTCAGAAAACTGGACACATGAATCTTCTTTCAATGTCCCATAAAACACATCTTGAACATTAATGTTGTATATTCTGTGAACATTGTAACCACGTTCTAGAAAAGTTATGCTTGACATTAAGGAAATGTTCTCCTAACATTAACACCAAAACAGGATCTTAGAAGGTTTTTGCTAACATACAGTAGAAAGAATGTTCCCCTAACTAACATTAGGGGAACATTTCAGGTAACATTACAAAAACATTCTCTAACCCTAGAATTGTTAGCTGGGACTCTGCTTCTCTCCCAATCAAGCTGAAGGGATGACTTAAAGCATATGATTTTGGAAATAGTTGTACTGATCTCCTATCCTTATGTCAAGTCTATTTATTTTTTTTGTAAAAATTACATTCTTAACCCTCCCATTGTCCTAGGGTCAAAATGACCCGCCACTGTGTTGAACCAACTTTATGTAATTTTAATTTTTTGGGGATCATTTGTGAGAAGGAGGCAGTGAGACTTTAAAGAAAGTCTAACTGCCTCCTCACAAATGATCCAACAAATATAAAAATTAAATAAAGTTGGTTCAACACAGTGGCGGGTCATTTTGACCCTAGGACAACGGGAGGGTTAACCTGAGTAATCGTAGGACAACAGAGATTCATTGATGCCTTGTTTCAGCAGACAGCCCTATGGGCCCTGGTCAAAAGTAGTGCACTATAGGGAATAGGGTGCCATTTGGGACCAACCAGGATGGATTTCCCTCAGATTTCCCCAGGTCCCCAGTGAGCAGGGCATTTTAACAAGCAGAGGCGTCTGTGTCTGTATCAGCTGCAAAAAACAGTGACTTCCAAATCAATATGATTCCAGAGGTCATTGAGCAGTGGTAATTACTGCTCCCCAGCTCCCAGTAACACAATATCTACGTCCCAAATAGCTCCCTATTCCCTATTTAGTGCACTACTTTTGACCATGTCTCTGGTTAAAGGTAGTGCATTATATATGGAATAGGGTGCCATTTGGGACGCAGACAATGGTTCAGTCTTTCCGCTTGCTGTGTTAACACCACATTTTGGCAGGGAGAGCGGAGCAGATAGGGGATGTCTCTCTCCAGTGGAAAATCTCTATTTGTTTCTATCTGAAACCATGATTAGTTGGTTAGATAAGGCTGGTTGCTACTTTTTGGTCAGCCGTTAAGATCCTGATTACAATGGGATCTTTATTTGAACCGTTACTAATCAGAAGGCAGGGTTGTTTGCAGGGTATAATGCATCAATATTATTGGCAATGTTAAATGTTATGATTCCTTTTTTTACTTAATGTATGTATGTATGTACAGTTGAAGTCGGAATTTACATACACTTAGGTTGGAGTCATTAAAACTCGTTTTTCAACCACTCCACAAATGTCTTGTTAACAAACTATAGTTTTGGCAAGTCAGTTAGAACATCTACTTTTTGCATGACACAAGTAATTTTTCCAACATTTGTTTACAGACATATTATTTCACTTATAATTCACTGTATCACAATTCCAGTGGGTCAGAAGTTTACATACACTACGTTGACTGTGCCTTTAAACAGCTTGGAAAATTCCAGAAAATTATGTCATGGCTTTAGAAGCTTCTGATAGGCTAATTGACATCATTTGAGTCAACTGGAGGTGTACCTGTGGATGTATTTCAAGGCCTACCTTCAAACTCAGTGCCTCTTTGCTTGACATCATGGGAAAATCAAAAGAAATCAGCCAAGACCTCCGAAAAAAAATGGTAGACTTCCACAAGTCTGGTTCATCCTTGGGAGCAATTTCCAAACGCCTGAAGGTACCACGTTCATCTGTACAAACGATAGTATGCAAGTATAAACACCATGGGACCACGCAGCCGTCATACCACTCAGGAAGGAGATGCATTCTGTCTCCTAGAGATGAACGTACTTTGGTGTGAAAAGTGCAAATCAATCCCAGAACAACAGCAAAGGACCTTGTGAAGATGCTGGAGGAAACAGGTACAAAAGTATCTATATCCACAGTAAGTCCTATATCGACATAACCTGAAATGCCGCTCAGCAAGGAAGAAGCCACTGCTCCAAAACCGCCATAAAAAAGCCAGACTACGGTTTGCAACTGCACATGGAGACAAAGATCGTACTTTTTGGAGAAATGTCCCCTGCTCTGATGAAACAAAAATAGAACTAATGACCATCGTTATGTTTGGAGGAAAAAGGGGGCAGCTTGCAAGCCGAAGAACACCATCCCAACCATGAAGCACAGGGGTGGCAGCATCATGCTGTGGGGTGCTTTGCTGCAGGAGGGACTGGTACACTTCACAAAATAGATGGCATCATGAGGATGAAAAATTATGTGGATATATTGAAGCAACATCTCAAGACATCAGTCAGGAAGTTAAAGCTTGGTCGCAAATGGGTCTTCCAAATGGACAATGACCCCAAGCATACTTCCAAAGTTGTGGCAAAAGGGCTTAAGGACAACAAGTGTCCTCCCGAGTGGCGCAGTGGTCTAAGGCTCTGTCGTAGCCGGCCGCGACCGGGAGACCCATGGGGCGGCGCACAATTGGCCCAGGGTAGGGGAAGGAATGGCCGGCAGGGATGTAGCTCAGTTGGTAGAGCATGGCGTTTGCAACACCAGGGTTGTGGGTTTGATTCCCACGGGGGGCTAGTATGAAAAATAAAAAAATTATGTATGCACTCACTAACTGTAAGTTGCTCTGGATAAGAGCGTCTGCTAAATGACTAAAATGTAAACAAAGTCAAGGTATTGGAGTGGCCATCACAAAGCCCTGAAAATGTGTGGGCAGAACTGAAAAAACGTGTGTGAGCAAGTTGTCCTACGAACCTGACTCAGTTACACCAGCTCTGTCAGGAGGAATGGGCCGAAATTCACCCAACTTGTTGTGGGAAGCTTGTGGAAGGCTACCCAAAACATTTGACCCAAGTTAAACAATTTTAAGGCAATGCTACCAAATACTAATTGAGTGTATGTAAACTTCTGACCCACTGGGAATGTGATACATATAATAATATAAGCTGAAATAAATCATTCTGACATTTCACATTCTTAAAATATAGTGGTGATCCTAACTGACCTAAAACAGGGACTTTTTACTAGGATTAAATGTCAGGAATTGTGAGAAACTGAGTTTAAATGTATTTGGCTAAGATGTATGTAAACTTCTGACTTCAACTGTAGATAACGGTGACTTACATTTGGGAAAAAAAGTATTAAAAGTACTTAAAAAGATGAGAGAGGCCTGTAATTTTCATCATAGGTACACGTCAACTATGACAGACAAAATGAGAAAAAAAAATCCAGAAAATCACATTGTAGGATTATTAACATTTACATTTTAGTCATTTAGCAGACGCTCTTATCCAGAGCGACTTACAGTTAGTGAATAATTTTTTTTTTTTATACTGGCCCCCCGTGGGAATCGAACCCACAACCCTGGCATTGCAAACGCCATGCTCTATCAACTGAGCTACATCCCTGCCGGCCATTCCCTCCCCTACCCTGGACGACGCTGGGCCAATTGTGCGCCGCCCATGAGTCTCCCGGTCGAGGCCGGCTGTGACAGAGCCTGGATTCGAACCAGGATCTCTAGTGGCACAGTTAGCACTGCGATGCAGTTCCTTAGACCACTGCGCCACTCAGGAGACGAGACAATTAATGAATTTATTTGCAAATTATGGTGGAAAATAAGTATTTGGTCAATAACAAAAGTTTCTCAATACTTTGTTATATACCCTTTGTTGGCAATGACACAGGTCAAACGTTTTCTGTAAGTCTTCACAAGGTTTTCACACACTGTTGCTGGTATTTTGGCCCATTCCTCCATGCAGATCTCCTCTAGAGCAATGATGTTTTGGGGCTGTCGCTGGGCAACACGAGGCTCTCTCATCTTTTTAAGTGGGAGAACTTGCACAATTGGTGGCTGACTAAATACTTTTTTCCCCCACTGTACATGGTTGTCCCATATCTTCAATAGGAACTTGTTGATGCTTTAGAGATTAGCTTAAAGGCATTTCTGCACACCCTGCATTGGATGTTAGCAACATGTACTCTGCCATTACATGAGAAATCAATTTAGAGCACATGCTAGATTAGCAGACATGCATATTAATCACAGAGCAATTGATGGTTTGTGCTGTATCCTTAAGTGGCTGCTCTAATGACCAGCTGCAGTATCTCCCCCTGACTATGGAACAAATGAGAGCAATACATTTCCCTCATCAGGATGGAAATGAGATGTAGAAAGGGCGTTTTAATCTGCTGTAGTGCACCATTTAGCACATGAAAGCAAGAGGTGCTTTTTTATTAGACAAGGTACTCAACAACACCATGTTTGTCCTTTTGTCTAATACATTTTAATGATGACCGTATTACAGCCTCAACCTCATCTATCTTCCACAGAGAATAGGGACGGGTAGATAAAGAAAAGTGTTTTCCTTTCTGGAACAATTACTTACAGTATGTAAGAAAATAAAAGAGGTGTTAAGATCTAACATGCACAGACACAATGTACAGACTTTAAATTAATCTTGATAAAACCCTGGAAGCTCCCCAATATCTCTTAACGATTCGTTTTTAGCTCGGAAAGTAAATGTCCTGGTGCGCTTAACAGAAAAGTAAGAGAAATTCATAAAATCCAACATTATATCATTTTTGCTGAAAGTTATGCATCAACCAATTGGTGTTTATGTCAATTGGCCATGTTCCCAGCAGGCTTTCTGGTGCCATTGGGAAAAGATGAGTGTCAACCGTTTGAAGCTTATATCAATACGCTGCATTTAATGGCAAAAGATGAGTGTCAAAGGGTTGATGCTTATGTCAATACATTGCATTCAATGGGAAAAGATGACTGTCACAGGGTTGATGCTTATGTCAATGCATTCCAGTAAATGGGAAAAGATTAAAAGATGAGACTCAAAGACATACAGACAGACAGACAGACATTTTGGGGGTGGGGGTGCTGCATTTTTTGTTGTTGTTGTTGTTGTTTTTTAATTGTATTTTCAAGGGGGTGCTGAAAACATATATCGCTCCACTAATTCAGCACTATTAAAGGCCCAGTGCACTACTTTTGTGAGAAGAAAAAAATTCAGATTTTTCAGGGGATGCTATAGCACCCTCAGCACCGCTACTTCCTACGGCTTCTCTCTCCTTCTCTTTGCCTCCCTCTGTCTCTTTCTCTCTCCCTCCCCCTCTCTCTTCTATCTCCCTCTTTCTCCCTCCCCCCTCCATCCTCTCTCTCTCTACCTCCCCCCTCTATCTCCCCATCCCTCCTTCCCCTTCCTCTCATCTCTCACGCCCTCTCCCTCCTCTCTCTTCCTCCTCTCTTCCACCTCTGTCTGTTGACTCTCTCTCCCCTTCTACCTCTCTCTCCCCCTCCCTCTCCTCTTTCCCCCTCCCCCCCTCCATTCTCTCTTCCTCCTTTCACTCACTCCCCCTCTTCTCAACCCTCTATCCCTATCCCTCCTCTATCTCCCTCTTCTCTCCCACCTCCACAGACAGGATATTGACGCATAAGTCAATGCATTGCATTTAAGGCAAAAAAGTTGTTGATACAGCTGCAATGCGCAAATTGGTGGAATTATTATGATTAGGAATTAGAATACTAGAAAGGACATTAACCTTCTTATGATGGTATAAAGGTCAGCCATTATGGTCAGGGAGTTGGTCAACCATCGTTTGCCAGTGCTGTAATAAGATATTGTGTAAAATATTTAATTTGAAGAATTTATCTGCACTGTATGTTCGTTAGCTAGATAGTCAACCAGTTTTAGAGGAATTATTCCAAAGTTTTTTTCAAATTAATTGCCATTATGTCAACATTCCATTCAAACAATGCAATCTATCCATACACTGGCTAAAATCAGTGATGATAGGACTTAGACAAGTTGTAAATGCAACAAGTACTGATATTGTATCATATAATAGCACTCACAGCTTTCCAAGAAAACTAAAATGTAGACACGTCTGGTTTGTTTACATATATTTTAGAGGCTATTTACTCTGTATTCAGAAAATTGGTATAAAACTAGGGCTGTGGTGGTCATTAAATGTTGTCAGCTGGTTGTTATTGTCATGCAAAAGACTGCCGGTGTTAAGGTAATTGACCGTTAATTAACATATGCGTGCCTTTGGAACGTCTACATTTGAAAAAGTATAATAAATCAATTTAATATACACCATCACAATAAATCCAATATTTTAAGCAGGTCTAAAGAAACATTATGATATGAAGAAAATGTATTTCAGAAGAATAGAATATGAGTTGGCCTACTGTAGGCTATGTTATCTGGCTATGCGCCATGCCATAGGCTGTAGGCTTGTTCATTTAGCAGACAAGATATGCTTAGGCCAGTGTCACGATCGTTAACGGAAGATACGGACCAAGGCGCAGCGTGATAAGCGTACATTTTATTAAGTACTTAACTCACGACAACAAAACAACAAACAACCGAAACGTGAAGTCCTAGGTTACACCAAACAAACCTTAACGGAACAAGATCCCACACCAACTAGTGCCAAACAGGCTGCCTAAGTATGGTCCCCAATCAGAGACAACGAGATACAGCTGCCTCTGATTGGGAACCACCATGGCCAACATAGATCTAAACGATCTAGAAAACACAACATAGAAAATACGACATAGAAACTCCACACCCTGGCTCAACATTTAAGAGTCCCCAGAGCCAGGGCGTGACAGCCAGGGATGGGCAACTCCAATCCTCGGGGGCCTGACTGGTGTCATACTTTTGCCCCAGCTAACACACCTGACTCCAATAATCAACTAATCATGATCTTCAGTTTAGAAGATAAGTTTAATCAGCTGTGTTTGCTAGGGATGGGGGAAAAGTGTAAAACCACTCCGGCCCAAGAACTGGAGTTGCCCATCCCTGGCTTAGGCTATAAGTCCTGTGCATTATTTCATATTATATGATTTTATAGTAAGAAGAATATAATTGAACTTAGCTGAATAAAATAGAAAGGATATTTTTCCCATTCCGGAGCGAGTGTGCATATGAAGTGGCTATGTTGAGCATAAAAGTGATCATTTGAAACAGATCCTATACGCTAGATTTAGAGTTATTTGACAACTTTAGTTGTGAATGATACAAACATTAGAATGTCTTAGAAATCAAAACATACATGGGCTGCATGATGTGACTATAGGCTATTGATGATTTGAGAAAGTCTCAAAAAAGCTTGCGCTCTGTTCCTTGCCTCAGGCTGCACACGCTGTTCTCTCATCAAGTGATCATATTTTTACCCATCAGACTGTTCTCAATTGAATCTGTCATTACTAATATGTCAAATTTGTTTCGATTTAGCCTATTATCAAATGGGCAGGAACAGGGGCAAGAGAAAGAAGACGTCATCCATATGCACTGGAATAGGGAATGGAGGCCGCTTTCCCGCCTGTTCGTTTTTCAATCATGAGAGGTAGGCTACTCCGGTTATTTCACTCCATGCATCAACCACTGTTTGAGGAGCATGCAGCCTCTAGCTGTGCAACAGGTGATATTCTGCCCAAACTCCGTACGCCATGGGCTCGCCAACCCTGTTCCTGCAGCTACCCATGCTTTGGGAAACCAAGTGAAATCTGTTCGGGAACATGGATAGTAACATGTTTTTTCAACAAAACATATTTAATTAAACTGTTGACAGCCCCTCTCTCTGCACCCTCGAGAAAGGAATGAAGGAGAGAGGGGAGGAGATGGAAATGCACAGTGGTGAGATATTCTGTAGCTAAAGGTAATGTGTCAGCCTATTAATTATTATTTTTATTTTTTTAAAGCCCTATTACTAGGATATTTAAAATCAAATACAAATGCACTATAATTGTAGGCTCTCTGTAAGCCGCCCTGCACAATCAATGAACCAACATCATCACCTAGGCTTATAGTTCTCTCCCAGACTCATGGATAGAAAGTTTGGAGCATAGCATAAGGTAACCAGTCCATCCAGTATGCATAATAATACAGTCCACACTCAAAAGCGATTACAAGAATTTGTTTAATTTTAGAGTGTAGGCTAGACCGATTATGTACCAAATACATCTTAAATCAGTTTTTTTATGTTCTTTTGCAATGATACATTTTGATCAAGTTTTAAAAGCATGATACTGTTTTGATGATGTGTTTGATGTGACTTTTGATTGGACTTGCATTGATGTCAGATTGGTTAGAGGGACAATAGAGCCCTGAGTAGCAGGCCATTAGCAACCTGATGGTTGTTAGCGAGTTGGGAACTACCAAGCATGTCCAGACTGCATAAGAGGAGATTACCAAGGAATTGTACTGCGGTCATGACTCATGACTGCCAGTGTGGCTGTAATATGGTCACACTAACAGCCCTATATATAAAACCTGTATAAACTGTATTTATAATTACTGTATATTACTTTTTTTAGGTTGACAATAATTCTATTACACAATTTCTGATATATCACATGCTTACTTTTATTTTCCTGCATAAATAAAATCAGGAGTATGACTCTACTGCCATTCATTCCAATCCGCAGTGTTTCCCTAACTCGATCCTGGGGACCCCAAGAGGTGCATGTTTTGGTTTTTGCCCTAGCACCACACAGCTGATTCAAATAACCAACTCATTATCAAGCTTTGATTATTTGAATCAGCTGTAGTGCTAGGGCAAAAACCAAAACGTGCACCCCTTGGGGAATCAAGGACTGAGTTTGGGAAATCCTCAATTAGACTGTTTTGGATTTCTCCCTGACCAATATGGCTGCCATTTTCACTCCATTTTGAACTTTGAGGGTTTATGACATAGCCCTTCTAGAAATTGAATAGGATCTCTATGAACAGACAGGCAGGCAGGCAGGCAGGCAGACAGACAGACAGACAGACAGACAGACAGACAGACAGACAGACGCAGGCAGGCAGGCAGGCAGGCAGGCAGGCAGGCAGACGCAGACAGGCAGGCAGGCAGGCAGGCAGACAGACATAGACAGGTAGGCAGACAGATAGACAGACAGAGACAGATAGACGGAAAGACAGACAGACAGACGCAGACAGGCAGGCAGGCAGAGAGACGCAGACAGACGCAGGCAGGTAGGCAGACCAGCAGACAGACAGACAGACGCAGACAGGCAGGCAGGCAGGCAGAGAGACGCAGACAGACAGACGCAGGCAGGTAGGCAGACCGGCAGACAGACAAACAGGCAGACGCAGACAAGCAGGCAGGCAGAGATACGCAGACAGACAGATGCAGGCAGGTAGGCAGGCAGACCAAAAAACGTTGACCAATACCCTCTTCAGAATTAATTCTAACAAGCTTCTAGAACTGCAAGACCATTTTGTCCAATTCGCCCCACCCCCACTACATTGCAGAAAGGTAGGCCTCACTTGAAGCCTGACCTACAGTTAATGTTTGTTTGAGTGTAATCGGCAGAACGGTTGAGGCTAGAAACAAAATTCAGGTATGGGATTGTTCAACAGACGCTCCCAATGAACACAAGCCTACACCTGACCATATGAAATTAACTCTTCACAGTGAAAACTTGGTCCCACAGAGAACAAGGCCTTTCTTCCATAGAAAAGCATTACCTACAGCCCTCACATAACCATGATGCACACGTGGGACTGCAATTGAGCTAGCTAACCATCCTTTGAGACAACCCATCGTGACCTTATGTTGAGGTTCAGCTTACTGTTGTCTGGACCTCTGGCAGTCTCTATGGGGGTGCCACAGGGTTCAATTCTCGGGCCGACTCTATTCTCTGTGTATATCAATGATGTCGCTCTTGCTGCTGGTGACGCTCAGATCCACCTCTATGCGGACGAGACCATTTTGTATACATCTGGCCCTTCATTGGACACTGTGTTAACAAACCTCCAAACGAGCTTCAACGCCATACAACACTTCTTCCGTAGCCTCCAACTGCTCTTAAACACTAGTAAAACAAAATGCATGCTCTTCAACCGAACGCTGCTTGCACCCGCCCACCCGACTAGAATCACTACTCTCGACGGGTCTGACCTAGAGTATGTGGACAACTACAAATACCTAGGTGTCTGGTTAGACTGTAAACTCTCCTTCCAGACTCACATTAAGCATCTCCAATCAAAAGTTAGATCTAGAATCAGCGTCCTGTTTCGCAACAAAGCCTCCTTCACTCATGCTGCCAAACATGCCCTCGTAAAACTGACTATCCTACCGATCCTTGACTTCGGCGATGTCATTTACAAAATAGCCTCCAACACTCTACTCAGCAAATTGGATGTAGTCTATCACAGTGCCATCCGTTTTGTCACCAAAGCCCCATATACTACCCACCATTGTGACCTGTACGCTCTTGTTGGCTGACCCTCACTACATATTCGTCGCCAAACCCAATGGCTCCAGGTCATCTATAAATCACTGCTAGGCAAATCCCTGTCTTATCTTAGCTCACTGGTCACCATAGCAACACCCACCAGTAGTCTGCGCTCCAGCAGGTATATCTCACTGGTCATCCCCAAAGCCAACACCTCCTTTGGCCGCCATTCCTTCCAGTTCTCTGCTGCCAATGACTGGAACGAACTGCAAAAATCTCTGAAGCTGGAGACTCTTATCTCCCTCACTGACTTTAAGCATCAGTTGTCAGAGCAGCTTACCGATCACTGCACCTGTACACAGCCCACCCAACTACCTCATCCCCATATTATTATTTATTTAGCTAATTTGCACCCCAGTATCTCTATTTGCACATCATCTTTTGCACATCTATCATTCCAGTGTTAATATGAAATTGTAACTATTTTGCACAATGGCCTATTTATTGCCTTACCTCTATAACTTACTACATTCGCACACACTGTATATATATTTTCTGTTGTATTTTTGACTTTATGTTTTGTTTACCCCATATGTAACTCTGTGTTGTTGTTTTTATTGCACTGCTTTGCTTTATCTTGGCCAGGTCGCAGTTGTAAATGAGAACTTGTTCTCAACTGGCTTACCTAGTTAAATAAAGGTGAAATAAAAAATAAAAATAAACTGTGTCAAAATGAAATTACTTAATTCATCCTCAACATAGTGACTAATTCTCTCCCTGCAGTTACACAAAAACACTGTCTTCCATCCTTTGTAGAATGGTCAATTCTTAACGTAAAGACTTGAAACTCAGGGCATTGTTAAAGGGTGTCCCAGGAGCCCATGTTACATATTTGTGACCGGGGCACCGTCATGATCCTGCATTTGAAAATTGAAGTAAATTGACTCAAAAAAAATGTTTGACCTCCATTGGACACAATGGTCTTGCAGTTCTAGAAGCTAAGAGCCTTATTAGAATGAATTCTGAAGAGGATGTTATGGTCTGTGTCTGGTTTATTTATTTCCGTTGACGAGTTGTCTGCCTGTCTGCCTACCTGCCTGCCTACCTACCTGCCTGCCTGTCTGCCTGCCTGTCTGCCTGCCTGCTTGCCTGCCTGTCTGTCTGTATGTCTGTCTGTCTGTCTGTCTGTCTATCTGTCTGTCTGTCTGAGGTTTTTACCAATTTACCCATTGCAGCTGTATCACAAACCTTTTTGCCTTGAATGCAACGTATTTACTTATGCATTAATGCCCTTATCGCATATTTATGCGTCAATATATTGTCTGTAGAGGTGGGAGAGAGGAGGGAGAGAGAGATGAGTAGAGGGGGAGGAGGGAAAGAAGAAGGGATATAGAATGTAAGGGAGAGGAGGGAGAGAGAAAAAAGAGAGAAGAGGGAAAGTGAGAGGGTGAAGGAAGGAGGGGGGAGAGAGTCAACAGACATACAGAGGTGTGAGAGAGGAGGGAGAAAGAGTAGGGAGAGGGAGAGACAGAGAGTTGAGAGAAGGAGGAGGGAGGGGAGAGAGAGGGAGAGGGTTAAGGTAGGAGGGGAAGAGAGAGGAGGGAGGTGAGTGAGATTACATCTATCTACTATCATCAATCATTCTCACCTATAGCAGATAGACAATACGTGGAACATCGTGATAAAAAGTACTGGGAATGTAAATAAGTCACAGAGAAACACATATTACAGCAAACTAACCATAAACAGATAATTATAATTTACAAAATAGATAGGAGAAAGTAAATGCAGTTGAGTAGAGAAAATGTTAAAATTCTAATTGCAGATCCCTTTTTCACAATTATCCCCATATTGATGTTTCATGTTATGAAAAATAAATCAACATGATTTCCATCATGATTAAGAGAGACCTCTTCACCTGCTGGGAATTACAGTAGTTGGCACCAGTGGTGCTGCTGATGTTGGGGGGAACATAAGCAACATCCAATTTGTTTGCCTAATGTGCTTAAAGCGTAATTTATCCAGGCCTAAGCGTTAAATGATTCAGCTGAATGTTTGATATGGGCCTGTGTGCGGCTGGCGCACTGATTGATCTCAGATATGAATAATGGAATTGTCTGCCTACAAATAAAGTGCCTTTTCAGCCGCTCTCATTCATTATCCCACAGCGTTGTTGGTCTGATCTATGCGGCTGCAGCACATCTGAAAGTTGTTAGGTGTTCTAAATCACTCTATGTTTTCTACAAACCAGTGAAAAACGATCATACGATTACAGGAGAATCAACGGAACCTGCCCTGTGGCAGTTCTAAATGGAACATTCACTAGCCTGCAGAATTCTGTAGGAAGATGGAATGTGCTTGGGGTGAGAAAACATAGGAGACATTGAAACACCACTATAACATCTGACCTCTATATAAGGATAGTGCATCATTAAGCTCCAAGAAACTATCCCACAGCTTTGGAACTATGGACATATGCACTGGCATGTGCCAGAAGGGATTTGTAGATTATAAATTAGCAAAATTACATAACATATATTATTTTTGGAATTGGCTCGACTTCCATCTGTTGTACACACCATCTGTAAATACATAATGTGGAGGATTTGAATAGCTTTTACATAACACTGTCTGGGACTGGGGGCACTAGTGTTAGTGGATAAAAAAGTACATTGTGGCAAACTGAAAAATGTCTTGTAGTGCTGAACGACTAGCCACATTTTAATTCTTTAAAATTGAATGTCATTTAGTTCAGGTTTTTTTGTGAACTGAACGCACAGCTTCTAGAGAGAAATCATATAAAGCACGAGACAGCAATTCAAAAACGAACTGTAGGACACTTTAGGGAGCTGTAGTTCTTCAATAGGAAAAAATTACAGGCCCAGCCTGAGAAGTGAGATATGGAGATTTGAAAGACGGAAGAAGTGGGAGTTTAGTTTTGTCAATGTACTATTTTTATTTGGGTGGATTAAGTTAGTTTCCCTATTACGTATGGATATTCTTTTTACTTTGTTTTGGTTTCAACCTGTCCAGTTGGTGGCGGCAATACACCTTTTGGGTTGTAGTCTACCATAAAACCCACAGAAGAAGAAGAAGCCTGTTCTTCTGGTCCTCGACTGATACACCCAGGCCACATGTATACAACACAACCATAGTGATTGGAAGTTTGGCTCTTTTAACTAACTCAGATCTTTTCAACTCATTAAGTAAAAATAACAACTATTATGACTAATTTCGTTCATTTGATTCAGTAATGCCCAGAGCACGCAGGACCCCTTACTGGCGAACGATGAGCTAAAAACTTGAAAGAGCTACAAATCGTGAAAGAGCTACAAGCCTCTCGTTCACCATCGGCATAGGGGGCTTATTGGAGCTGTCATGACTGAGACTTAAAAAAGTGTGCTGCAAACAATGTACATTTGTGATTGCTAGGCATACAAATAAGATAGTTTATTGATACCTTTGAAACGGGATGACACTGCTTGACTGCCACGAGCCTGCGTGAGGGAGATTAGCACAAATAGTTTGAGATCTGAAGCAATCCCCTAAACCATTCATTCTCGAATTCGAGTGTTGAGCAGAGGCATTCTATGGAGCGAGATAGCTGCCAAAAGGTTGATCGTATGTATTGTTAGGATCGTAAGAAAATCCATATGTAAATTGTTAGGATCGTAAGAAAAGCCATGCGGGAAACATGAAACGTAAACGTTAAATTAGATCTGTAAACGTACAAACCCTATGTTATGACTATGAATGAACATTTACATGTTCAATTCTTACTTTACGTCTCCCTTTACTCGGTTACAGATCTTTTTTATAAGTACAAACATTTGTCAGTAATGTGGCATCTGCAAAGGACATGAACCGAGCGTAGCTAATCAAAGTTAGCTAGTCAATCAAGCAACTCTAGCCCAGACGTTATACCAGTAGATGGCGTAGTATATGCTTGGGCCTTCAGCAAATGACTTGTGTGAGAATGACAGCCACAGAAGAGCCTTGTCTAGAATAACCACCTGAGCTGCAAAATAGAAAGTAAATATGATTTAGGCGAAGCTTATTCCGCTATCTAAATATGCCATGCTGTTGTGTGTTATTTAATGGCAATATGATTGCATAATTTATTTTAGCCGCGTGGTGATCATGTAACCTAATTAATCACACTTTTTCCAGTGTTTGGGAGCATGGACTGTAGGCCTTATATTAGGCATTTTGACTGTTGTATTAGTGAATTCCACTCTGTATTTAGGCTTGTTATAGCCATTTGCGTTGTATAACCCCATCACGCAAAGGCTATATCCATATCAATAAATTAGACAAAACAAAATGTTGATTAAGTCTTGGCTATAACCTGTCCTGAGCAAAATAGCCAAGGGGTCCCAAATGGTCAAGAAGACTATCTATAGCCTATTCTTATTGCCAGATCTGTTTTCCCTATCAGCCAGTGGCATGTGCTTCTTCAACTATTTTGTTTAACATTTATTTAGAGGTTATATTTAGAAGCCTGTGAGCTAGGGACTCTTTTTAATGGGCGCCCTATAACAACAAGTTCTAAAGCACAAATAGAGTTCTAAAATCATTCCACAAGACACCAGTACCCAAACTGATAACCTAAATTGCAATGCCTACAAGATGAAGGCCTATTTTTTATTTGGATAGGCCTAAATTAAACATTGAATTATTAAAGTGATAGGCTAAAGAATATTGGAGAATTTAGATCATTTTCAATCCACACATGGATTTCAATAAACAAATGGATAAGACTGTTCTATTTTCCTTGATTTAGTTCATATTGCAACTCAGACAAATGACTGAATGGATGACATACTGACTGACTGAACTGAATGAAGGATGTTAATATATGTTGGAATGACGAGTTGCACGCATCATGCATGCTCTGCACTTTATTTGGCTAGTTGGCAAATAGGCCTACATTAGGGTATAATGACTCTATGGCTGCATGCCTCCAGAAGGGCATCTTCTGAGGCTGAGGGGTGCTTTTCCGAAGGCGCATAGTGCTGTGTGTCACGATCGTCGTTACAGGAAGCGGACCAAGGCGCAGCGTGTGATACAAACATGACTTTATTTTAATTAACGAACAAACCAAAACACGACTCGTGAAGTCCAACGGTTAAACATACCGAAACGGAACAAAAACCCACAACACCCACAGGAAAACATACAGATAAATATGGCTCCCAATCAGAGATAACGAGCCGACAGCTGACACTCGTTACCTCCGATTGGGAGTCATTGACCAAACATAGAAATAAACCCAACAGAAATACAAACATAGAAATACACCCAACGAATGAACACACCCTGGCTCAAATTACAGAGTCCCGGAGCCAGAGCGTGACACTGTGGTGCTGCATGGAGATCACAAGCTCTTCAACTGGGCAGCAGTGTCATGATGGAGGGAATCGCCTATACAGAGACTACCTAAGACCACTGCAACAGAGTTATTGTAAAGTGTGGGAATAAGCTTATGTCAGACTTAGCCTACGTTTAACCTCTCCCTTGTTCATTTCAAAGTCCATATGTTCATGACCCGATTCATATAAATCATGTCAAATTATTTTTAATTCCTATAGAATATGATTTGGCAAGATTTTGAGTGATGAAATAAATACCAAAATATTCTATAAAAATACATATTTTGAGTGGCAAAGACTCCAGTGGTCATATATAATTCATAGATTCACCAAACATCTATTATTATTCGATGCTTCATTATTCCTGGTAGTGTCACGTCTCCTCCCGTTGCTCCCCTCCGGCGCTCTGATTTGCCGGTCTACTGAGCCACCGGTCTGAGCGCACCACCACGGCAACACCGGAATGGAAACCCAATGCACCCTAATCACCTCCAGCGCACCTGCACCTCATCACCTCATCACCACCCCTATGTAGCCCTGGACTGTTCAGTGTTGTGTTGTGTGTGATTGTTAGTGTCTTGTCGTGTACTCGCTCTTTGTTGTTCTCTTGCTCAGTGTTAAGTAAACCTTTACATTGTTGATTCCTGCCTCTTCGTATCCTCAGTACTCGTCACAGAATCACAAAGATGGATGCAGCAGGTAATCCTCCTGGAGTTTCCCAGCGCCTCAACCAGCACCAGCAGCAGATTGCCCAGCTGAACGCCGCCATGCAGGAAGTGCTCCAAACGCTGCATAAACTGACCATCGCTCCGGTTCCACCTCGGGGAGTGGCGAGTGCACCCAATCCACCTCCTCCAAGGCTATCACCAACGTCTGAGGGACCCCTTGCCCTGCCGGAGCGCTATGATGGGAAAACAACGAAATATAGAGGCTTCCTGCTACAGGTTTCACTGTATCTGGTGCGTCACCGTGGGGCATCTCCATCGGACCAAGCCAGGATAGCGCTGGTGATTTCGCTACTGAAGGGAAAGGTGCTGGATTGGGCCACGGCAGTCTGGGAAGGAGGTGAGGCCGCGGCGTTTCCCTACTCCACCTTCCTCGCTCAGTTCAGGGCGGTGTTCGATCATCCCACGGAGGGAAAGGACGGGGGTGAGCGTCTCCTCCGGCTACAACAGGGAGAGGGGGCCGCGTGTGAGTACGCCCTGAGCTTTCGCACGGTGGCGGCATCTTCCGGCTGGAATGAGCGTGCTCTGCGCACGGCCTTCAGGAGAGGCTTACGGGAGGACATCACGACGGATCTCGCATGTCAGGACGACGAGATGGACCTTGACACCCTCATCGCCACGTCCATTCGTCTTGACAATATGTTGAGAGACCGACGGCGTTCCCAACACCTCCCGGAGCCTCGACGCTCACCCTATCTGAGCTATGGAAGCCGCCCTTCCTCCGAGTCCTCTCCCATGGAGGTGGGCAGCACCCCCTACACCACCACGGACCACAGATCTCCTGGCGGCTCCCTCTCTAGGCGGTATGACTCCTGTCGCCGCTCCGTGAGTGTTCCGTCATCACCTGTCACCAAAACATTGTTTTTAGTTCCCGTAACAGTGAATGGTTCTTCCTTCTCTCCGCTTTCCACAGCAATGATAGATTCCAGATCAGCGGGGAACCTTATAGATAGGGAGCTGGTCTCTGAATGGGGGTTGCCCACCGTGCCACTGCCTTCTCCGCTACACGTCACCTCGATGGACAATAAACCACTTGGATCAGGCACTATTACGCACGTCACTCTCCCCATCACCATCATCATTCCCACACTACCGGAGCACCACGAGGAGCTGTCCTTCCACATCGTCACGTCACCCCTTCACCGGATCGTCTTGGGATTGCCCTGGCTCAGACTACACAACCTCACCATCAATTGGATCACCAAGAGGATCACAGCCTGGTCCCCCTCATGTCGGAGGACCTGCGTGCTGGTGGTTTGTTGTTCCACGTCAGTGGAGAGTCCGGAGTCCGCCCTCCAGCCCAACATTCCACATGCGTATGCAGATCTCTCCGATGTCTTTTCTGCCTCCAAGGCTAAGTGTCTCCCTCCTCACAGGCCCTGGGACTGTGCCATTGACCTGCTGGAGGGACAACACCCCCCGAAGAGTCGCATTTACTCCCTTTGGGAACACAACCTGTTGGTGAGGGGGGAGAAATGCGAATTCCACCAACAGGCCATCTCCTTCCTGGGATAAAGGATCAGTCCTCAGGGGGTGTTCATGGGAAGAGCGAAGACAGATGCCGTCAGGTCATGGACAGTTCCCACCACCATCAACGGCCTACAGAGCTTCCTGGGCTTCGCAAATTTCTACTGGCGTTTCATCAGGTCCTTCAGCTCCATAGCCGTCCGCTCACCTCTCTCCTTAAGGGGGTGCGTCAGAAGCTGGCCTGAAACCCTGAGGCTGACGCTGCCTTCAAGAGGATGAAGGAGAGGTTCACCACAGCGCCTGTCCTAAAACACCCAGATCCAGCTCGTCCTTTCATCCTGGAGGTGGACGCGTCTGAGGAGGTAGATACTACTGGTTATGATTACAGACAGAGCCCAGAGAATGGGATGGTGCAATATTAAATTAGTCATATTTTGATAAGGTGCATAGTAAAAAGAGCCGTTCAAATGAACGAATAGCTTGCGAACTGGATACCACTAACAACGATGTAAGGGTTAGAGACAGTTCGTGAGATAGCTCTACCCGATTGATAGTTGTAGTTGTTAGTAATTAGCAGTCTTGTAAGTATGCCTGATCTACAGTGCCTTGCAAAATATTCATCCCCCTTGGCGTTTTTCCTATTTTGTTGCATTACAACCTGTAATTTAATTGGATTTTTATTTTTATTTCTGTAATGGACATACACAAAATAGTCAAAATTGGTGAAGTGAAATTGAAAAAATAACTTGTTTAAAAAAATTCTACAAAATAAATAACAGAAAAGTGGTCCGTTCATATGTATTCACCCCTTTTGCTATGAAGCCCCTAAATAAGATCTGATGCAACCAATTACCTTCAGAAGTCACATAATTAGTTAAATTAAGTCCACCTGTGTGCAATCTAAGTGTCACATGATCTGTCACATGATCTCATTATATATACACCTATGGGGATGCTGTGGGCATGCTGTGGGGATGTATTTAATAGGCAGGGACTGGGAAACTGGTCAGAATTGAAGGAATGATGGATGGTGCTAAATACAGGGAAATTCTTGAGAGAAACCTGTTTCAGTCTTCCAGAGATTTAAGACTGGGGTGGAGGTTCACCTTCCAGCAGGACAATGACCCTAACCATACTGCTAAAGCAATACTTGAGTGGTTTAAGGGGAAACATTTAAATGTCTTGGAATGGCCTAGTCAAAGCCCAGACCTCAATCCAATTGAGAATCTGTGGTATGACTTAAAAATTGCTGTACACCAGCAGAACCCATCCAACTTGAAGGAGCTGGAGCAGTTTTGCCTTGAAGAATGGGCAAAAATCCCAGTGGCTAGATGTGCCAAGCCTATAGAGACATACCCCAAGAGACTTGGAGCTGTAATTGCTGCAAAAGGTGGCTCTACAAAGTATTGACATGGGGGGTGAATAGTTATGCACGCTCAAGTTTTCTGTTTTTTTGTCTTATTTCTTGTTTGTTTCACTTTTTATTCTATTTTGCATCTTCAAAGTGGTAGGCATGTTGTGTAAATCAAATGATACAAACCCCCAAAAAATCAAATTTAATTCCAGGTTGTAAACTACAAAATAGGAAAAATGCCAAGGGGGGTGAATACCTTCGCAAACCACTGTACTTTGAAGAACTACTAAAATTGTGATTTCGTCAGACAGCTCTGCAGCTACTAACTAGCCAGCTAGCTACTAGCCTAGCTAAATAGGATGACTTGTTGGGGAACAGAAAGATAACATTAGATGGTTGTCTGGCTTGCTGGCTGCTACTGCCTGAGCAGAGATTAGGTAATGGTTGTGTTCCCCTGCTCAAACGTTGCATGCATCAACCAATGGTTGCGTGGCACATCATCGACTGTGCTATCGGGCACCAGATTACTGTAAAATATGATGTGGTTAGCTGATACGTAAAATACTTATCCAGGCGTTGTAAGATCTGGCATGCGTCAGCAACTCCTGGGCAGAAGAACGAGCCCGAAGAAATTAAATAATGAAGTCATTAAAAAAAGTTATATACTTTATTAAAGGCCCAGTGCAGTCAAAAATGTGATTTTCCTCTATTATTTATATATATATATCTCACAAAAGTGAGTACACCCCTCACATTTTTGTAAATATTTGCGTATATCTTTTAATGTGACAACACTGAAGAAATGACACTTTGCTACAATGTAAAGTAGTGAGTGTACAGCTTGTATAACAGTGTAAAATTGCTGTCCCCTCAAAATAACACAACACACAGCCATTAATGTCTAAACCGCTGGCAACAAAAGTGAGTACACCCCTAAGTGAAAATGTCCAAATTGGGCCCAAAGTGTCAATATTTTGTGTGGCCACCATCATTTTCCAGCACTGCCTTAACCCTCTTGGGCATGGAGTTCACCATAGCTTCACAGGTTGCCACTGGAGTCCTCTTCCACTCCTCCATGACGACATCACGGAGCTGGTGGATGTTAGAGACTGCACTCCTCCACCTTCCGTTTGAGGATGCCCCACATATGCTCAATAGGGTTTAGGTCTGGAGACATGCTTGGCCAGTCCATCACCTTTACCCTCAGCTTCTTTAGCAAGGCAGTGGTCGTCTTGGAGGTGTGTTTGGGGTCGTTATCATGTTGGAATACTGCCCTGAGGCCCAGTCTCTGAAGGGAGGGGATCATGCCCTGCTTCAGTATGTCACAGTACATGTTGGCATTCATGGTTCCCTCAATGAACTGTAGCTCCCCAGTGCCGGCAGCACTCATGCAGCCCCAGACCATGACACTCCCACCACCATGCTTGACTGTAGGCAAGACACACTTGTCTTTGTACTCCTCACCTGGTTGCCGCCACACATGCTTGACACCATCTGAACCAAATAAGTTTATCTTGGTCTCATCAGACCACAGGACATGGTTCCAGTAATCGTGTCCTTAGTCTGCTTGTCTTCAGCAAACTGTTTACAGGCTTTCTTGTGCATCATTTTTAGATGAGGCTTCCTTCTGGGACGACAGCCATGCAGACCAATTTGATGCAGTGTGCAGCGTATGGTCTGAGCACTGACAGGCTGACCCCCCACCCCTTCAACCTCTGCAGCAATGCTGGCAGCACTCGTACGTCTATTTCCCAAAGACACCCTCTGGATATGACGCTGAACACGTGCACTCAACTTCTTTGGTCGACCAATGTGAGGCCTGTTCTGAGTGGAACCTGTCCTGTTAAACCGCTGTATGGTCTTGGCCACCGTGCAGCAGCTCAGTTTCAGGGTCTTGGCAATCTTCTTATAGCCCATCTTTATGTAGAGCAACAATTCTTTTTTTCAGATCCTCAGAGAGTTCTTTGCCATGAGGTGCCATGTTGAACTTCAAGTGACCAGTATGAGGTAGTGTGAGAGCGATGACACCAAATTTAACACATCTGCTCCACATTCACACATGAGACCTTGTAACACTAACGAGTCACACCGGGGAGGGAAAATGACTAATTGGGCCCAATTTGGACATTTTCACTTAGGGGTGTACTCACTTTTGTTGCCAGCGGTTTAGACATTAATGGCTGTGTGTTGAGTTATTTTGAGGGGACAGCAGATTTACACTGTTATACAAGCTGTACACTCACTACTTTACATTGTAGCAAAGTGTCATTTCTTCCGTGTTGTCACATATTTACAAAAATGTGAGTGGTGTACTCACTTTTGTGAGATACTGTGTGTGTATGTGTATATATATATATATATATATATATATATATATATATACACAGTATTTCCACACTGAGGTTGGAATGAAATTGTGAAAATGATGATAATGCCATTTTAGTGTAAAAATACAACTTTAAAACTTTACTTTGAAAAGACTGCCTGAAATGTTGGTGGGATGGAGTTTAGACCAATAAGAAAGAGTTCCAAACCTCCCTGGCAATAACAGCTAGTTTTCCGTTTTCCCCTCCACACTCCCAGCTAGTCCTAGCAACATTCTTGCTTGAGAGATTGCTCTTTGCTAAGAAGCTATTTTTGTTTCTTTTTGACCATTTTAATTGAAAGCAATCACAGTAAGGTACTTAATTTCTACCCAGAAATGATTTGATGCTGAGATAAAAACGGCTGCGATGGACCTTTAAAGTAATGTGAATAAATGATGGTTAATAAGTGATAAGCAGTAATGGGAAGTAATTTCCTACATGGGGCTCTTATTAATTGTTTTATTCTATGTTTTTAGAGACAACAAAATGTTTTCAATGTTTTGGCAATTGAATGTCCTTAATATTTGGCTTTGGAATTTCAATTATAAAGCTTTAAAATCATTTCATAATTTCAAGGTATATTTCATAATGCATTTCATGTTTATCACTCAGCACTAATGTCTCGAGGCAAACCACAAAGGCAAACTGTATATAATAGGTTATTGTCTTCTCTGGACATTTTAAAATAAATCCTGTGATAAAAGCAACCTATTCTATTCACAGATATGTGGTCATTATCGGAATATTAAACTCACACATTTTGAAATCAACTGCTTATACTGTACTGTTACTTTGGGCTGCTGGAGAGCTATAGAGAGCAGTTGTCAATAAGCAGACATGTCACATTTTCTAATGATAGTGAGACCATGTTACAATAAGAGTCCATGGTGAATTCATCAGCAGTCACCTAACACGAGGAACTAGGCAGACTTCTGACCCAGTTTCTCTGGTACAGTAGTACTGTCTCCAAGATGTCATCATCGTGTCATAGCCACAACATTCTAAGAACAGAATGTTTCAGACCCTTTTTGGTTAAGCTCAGATTCAGACATGAAGGCTATGATGAGAGCAAATAATGCCAACAATGGTGAACAGATTTCTTCACATCTGATAATCCATTTACCGATCTAGCAAAAACTGTTGCACAAGATGATGAATGCATGATTCAGTGGCTAAGTATAGCAAAGACACTTCAACTATTCATTAGTAGATGTGGTAAATCTTCGCAAAAATAAATTCAAGTTCATTCGGTGTACTTCTCCTTGGTGCCAAAGTGCCCCCCCTCTTGCATCAGTAAAGGGGCTGAAGCAGGCTGGGGCAATATGGCTCACACACAGAAACACTCATCATCTCCATATCCCATTAGTTTCACTCTTGCAGAGGAGGAGGAGGAGGAGTGTTCGTTCCTAGCCTGTAGTGATTGGGGATTTGATTATTTGCTAATACCCTGTAAATTACACTTGAAGTTCCACCCCTGTATCATCTAAAATACCAACAAAGATTTTGCTGTTAGGTCTTCATGTAGAACATTGTCAATATAAAAAGACACTTAAATCCTTGTGTAAAGCTTTGGGTGTATGTAAAACGTTCTCTGCAGAATTCAACAATGTGGTGCTCCTTCTGACCCATAACTATCCCTCTGTCAAACTACAGATCAGATTCCATATCTGCTTTCTGAAATAATGGCCTGAAAAATGCCACTGTGAAATGACATCATAACTGGTTTTGTGCGCATACTGTAAGGAAGTTATGTTACAGTCCAGGTTCAGCTGAATGCCTACTGCATTATTGAACAGGCTGATTTCTCTGGAATGCATGCCTAGGGGGAGAGAGACGGGTATTATTTGGGTATAAATATTTTCAGAGATCATTTGTCAAGGTTTTTCTTTCTCAAGGTGCAATTTGTTGATTCAAACTGGCATTTCAGAATGATACTACTGCATCAAGAATATTACCAGAGGAAATGCAACTGAAACTGTGTGTGTGTGTGTGTGTGTGTGTGTGTGTGTGTGTGTGTGTGTGTGTGTGTGTGTGTGTGTGTGTGTGTGTGTGTGTGTGTGTGTGTGTGTGTGTGTGTGAAATCCCTCAGAAAAACATGTCTAAATTATAGCAAGGGTTTACTAAAGTAACATACAAATCAAAACAAATCTGCTCCCTCCGGCTTCACGCTGTCGACTATGGTTTCAACTGCCAAATTACATTTAAAACAATCAATATCATTCATTTGAGTTTACAAGAGGAAGGCTAGGCCACAACAGCTAGAT
This sequence comes from Coregonus clupeaformis, assembly GCF_020615455.1. Taxonomy (NCBI): domain Eukaryota; kingdom Metazoa; phylum Chordata; class Actinopteri; order Salmoniformes; family Salmonidae; genus Coregonus; species Coregonus clupeaformis. Next base: position 48,804,135 of record NC_059207.1, read on the forward strand.
ATTACTATTGACATTAAACATATATTAATTGATTTCCCCTGAAAAATGAAGTGCTTTATACACTGAGTGTACAAAACATTAAGAACACCTTCCTAATATTGATTTGCACAACCTTTTGCCCTCAGAACAGCCTCAACTCGTCGGGGCATGGACTCTACAAGGTGTCCAAAGCATTCAACAGGGATGCTGGCCCATGTTGACGCCAATGCTTCCAACAGTTGTGTCAAGTTGGCTGGATGTCCTTTGGGTGGTGGACCATTCTTGATACACATGGGAAACTAGTCCCCTGTAGCTCAGTTGGTAGAGCATGGCGCTTGCAACGCCAGGGTTGTGGATTCGTTTCCCACGGGGGGCCAGTATGAAAATGTATGCACTCATTAACTGTAAGTCGCTCTGGATAAGAGCGTCTGCTAAATGACTAAAATGTAAAAATGAAACTGTTGAGTGTAAAAAACCCAGCAGCGGTGTAGTTCTTGACACTCTCAAACCGGTGCGTCTGGCACCTACTACCATACCCGGTTCAAAAGCACTTAAATATTTGGTCTAGCCCATTCACCATCTGAATGGCACACATACACAATCCATGTCTCAATTGTCTCAAGGTTAAAAAATTATTCTTTAACCTGTCTCCTACCTTCATCTACACTGGTGGATGTGGATTTAACAAGTGACATACAATAAGAGATCATAGTTTTCACCTGTAAGTAAGCATTTCACGGTAAGGTCTACACCTGTTGTACTCAGCGCATGTGACAAATACCATTTTATTTGATTCACCTGGTCAGTCTATGTCATGGAAAAAGCAGGTGTTCCTAATGTTTTGTACACTTAGTCTCTCAGTGTACAAAACACTGTAGTTTATTCAGAATTTATTTAAGTGATAATGCCCGAGAAGCAGGTGTTTGGAGGATATATTGGCACAGGTGTTGTTAGGCCCGAGACACAGTTATCACTTTTATACAACGGGTTACCAACATATTCAAATAATGATTCACATGTTTTAATTAAAAACGTTATTTGGATGAATTTATTCATACTATTTCATCCTTCCACAAGATATAGTCCCGACACAAATCTAGGGTTGCTACCCAAGCCGGCTGGTCGTTTGTTCTGTCAGTTCAGTTGCCAGAGACACGACCCAGTCGTTCAGTCTTTTTGTTCTGTATCTATGGACGCGACCCAGCAGTTTGTTCTAAATGTTCCATTGCCATACTGGCTGCCAACATTCTTATCCCTTGCTTGCTAGCTAGCCAACTACGGCTAACTTACAACTCACGTCAAACAGTGCAGCCAGAATAACAACAGTAGCTGCATTTGCATTTGTTTCAGCTGTTTTCTAGTGACATTTATTTGGATACATCCATAACAATGAGCTAAGGAGGCACGATTTCCCCTGGCATAGGCAATGTGCTCTCTCGTCAGGACACTGTTGTTCAGAGGAGCTAGCCAACAACACAGCTAACACAATCACTTCAAACTGAAGCTGGAAAGACTGAAAACTAGCTGCACTTTGTTTTACCTTTTTTCAATGTACATTTCTTTGTATATATCCATAAAATGATGATAGTTGATTAATGATTTCGCCTGGCTGAGAAACACTGCCTGTCTGTCTAGTCCCATCTCCCGACACGTTCATTAATATGGGACAGCTGCAGATCGAATTTGAATATTGAAACAATGTTGCAAATGTCGGAGAGACAGACAGCAAGGTTTATACAGATTTCCACTGTTGAAAATGAAATGTTAGTCTAAAAGAAATGTGAGATAATGTCTAGATGCTTTTTATAGTGGAGATCAAGTATATAAATAGCCTGGCTGTGCTGATGAGACAGTGGATTGTGCAGTCAGATAGAACAGAGTAAATAGGCATTTTAATGTCATAGATGGTGATAACTTGTGGAAAGAGACTGGCTGGAATGCGGTTTTAACCAATCAGGATTAAACCCACCTGTGGTATAAAAATGTACAGTTGAAGTCGGAAGTTTACATACACTTAGGTTGGAGTCATTAAAACTTGTTTTTCAACCACCACAAATTTCTTGTTAACAAGCTATGGTTTTGGCAAGTTGGTTAGGACATCTACTTTGTGCATGACACAAGTAATTTTTCCAACAATTGTTTACAGACAGATTATTTCACTTATAATTCACTGTATCACAATTCCAGTGGGTCAAAAGTTTAAATACACTAAGTTGACTGTGCCTTTTAAACAGCTTGGAAAATTCCAGAAAATGATGTCATGGCTTTAGAAGCTTCTGATCGGCTAATTGACATCATTTGAGTCAATTAGAGGTGTACCTAATAATAATATGCCATTTAGCAGACGCTTTTATCCAAAGCGACTTACAGTCATGCGTGCATACATTTTTTGTGTATGGGTGGTCCCGGGGATCGAACCCACTACCTTGGCGTTACAAGCGCCGTGCTCTACCAGCTGAGCTACAGAGGACCACCTGTGGATGTATTTCAAGGCCTACCTTCAAACTCAGTGCCTCTTTGCTTGACATCATGGGAAAATCAAAAGAAATCAGTCAAGACCTCCGAAAAAAAAATGTGTAGACCCACAAGTCTGACTCATCCTTGGGAGCAATTTCCAAACGCCTGAAGGTACCACGTTCATCTGTACAAACAATAGTACGCAAGTATAAACACCATGGGACGACGCAGCCATCATACCGCTCAGGAAGGAGACGCGTTCTGTCTCCTAGAGATGAACGTACTTTGGTGCGAAAAGTACAAATCAATCCCAGAACAACAGCAAAGGATCTTGTGAAGATGCTGGAGGAAACAGGTACAAAAGTATCTATATCCACAGTAAACGAGTCCTATATCGACATAACCTGAAAGGCCGCTCAGCAAGGAAGAAGCCACTGCTCCAAAACCGCCATAAAAAAGCCAGATTATGGTTTGCAATTGCACATGGGGACAAAGATCGTACCTTTTGGAGAAATGTCCTCTGGTCTGATGAAACAAAAATTTAACTGTTTTGCCATAATGACCATCGTTATGTTTGGAGGAAAAAGGGGGAAGCTTGCAAGCCGAAGAACACCATCCCAACTGTGAAGCACAGGGGTGGCAGCATCATGCTGTGGGGGTGCTTTGCTGCAGGAGGGACTGGTGCACTTCACAAAATAGATGGCATCATGAGGAAGATAAAATTATGTGGATATATTGAAGCAACATCTCAAGACATCAGTCAGGAAGTAAAAGCTTGGTCGCAAATGGGTCTTCCAAATGGACAATGACCCCAAGCATACTTCCAAAGTTGTGGCAAAATGGCTTAAGGAACAACAAAGTCAAGGTATTGGAGTGGCCATCACAAAACCCTGACCTCAATCCTATAGAAATTGTGTGGGCAGAACTGAAAAAGCGTGTGCGAGCAAGGAGGCCTACAAACCTGACTCAGTTACACCAGCTCTGTCAGAAGGAATGAGCCAAAATTCACCCAACTTATTGTGGGAAGCTTGTGGAAGGCTACCCGAAACGTTTGACCCAAGTTAAACAATTTAAAGGCAATGCTACCAAATACTAATTGAGTGTATGTAAACTTCTGACCCACTGGAATTGTGATGAAAGAAATAAAAGCTGAAATAAATCATTCTCTCTACTATTATTCGGACATTTCACATTCTTAAAATAAAGTGGTGATCCTAACTGACCTAAGACAGGGAATCTTTAAGGTGTATGTAAACTTCCGACTTCAACTGTATATCATTACGCGACAATAAAAAATAAGTGTTACCATATCTCACTGTTGAATCCACTCAATGGCCTCATATTAAGTTGTGGAGTGTAGCCAATCCTTTACACTTTCCATCTATCTACCTCATTTGCTATTGGACTTGGCAAAATAAATGAAAGTGGCCCCTCGTCTACAGTACAACATAATATTATTTTAATTTGCTGTCTGACAGAGGGGATGGGGGGGGGGGGGGATTAAAATGATATGATTTAATATGAGTCATAATGTAATATGAGCGGTCACAGTTGGCCAACAAACAAGGATGACATTCTATTGAACTGTAACCTGATCTGAGCAGGTATTGTGTGTGTGTGTGTGGCCTGTGGGGCCCCAGGGGCAGGGCAGAGAGTCATGGCCCTGGCTCAGGGATGGACGAGTGCAGAGCAGGGCAGGACAGGACTCTCTCAGAACACACACACACACACAGTCTCACTTTTACTGATTAGAACAACCTGATATTGTTCAGTGGGAGGGAGCCCACTTACAGGGGATGGTAGCTGATACCAACTAACCAGCATGGGAGCCGTGCCAAGACAACAGATGAAAGCGTGTTGACACCGCCCAATGGGGAGCGTAATACGGCACCCTCATAACAGCACATTCACTTGTCATTGTACTGGGCCCTTTGCTTTGTCTCATACAGAACATTGTGGCCTGTCTTTTTGTTAGGGGAAAGTTGAGGAAGTCTCTGACTTGATATTAACATGTTTTAGGTTAATTCTATTTCACTCCACAGCAACAGTGTACAGCTAAAATGAGGAGAGGATGGCTGGTGGCTGGTGCAGTCCTAAAGTGCCAGGCCATATTCAAACCTTGGGAGGTGTCTGGTTGAAGCAGGTTTTTTTCACTAACCCATTAGTGTAATAGAACAATCAAGGGCTTAAGAATAATGTAAACTCCAATTTGTGGAGTCTAATGCTCAATTTGTATCAAATCTGTCTTCATTATCAGACGTTTTGTATTCTGATCTGACACCATCTGTCTTTGGAGTACAGTTTATTTGGAAACAACTAAATGAGGTGGATAGCTAAGCTGCTGCACTGCAGTACAGCCCGTAAACACAACATGAATGTACTGTATAATCACGTTGAAACCCAGAAGCCACATACTACAATTTGAAGACGATCCCCATCCTAGCAAGAAAAGTGTATAGTGTGCAGTATTTACACATGTTTTTGAACACATATGCAATGAAGCTCCAGTCATTGAAATCTTAGCTCAACAGAAGTAGAAACTGGGATACAAAGTTATTTTACCTTTATTGAGACCAAGGTCTCTTTCACAAGGGAGCCTTGCATACACACAATTTCCAAAATACAATAGAATACAAATATACAAAAATTACAAACACACTCAAGAAAACGTATCACATTCCTCAGCAAAGAGGTCCCCAGTCAACATTTTGAACTGCCTGAGAGGCACCAGTACATCCAGTTGTAGGGAACTCTGTAGATTGTTCCAAATGTGAGAAGCAAAAAATCCTGAGGAGACCGACGGGATTTCCAGAGTTAGCCATCCATGAGACCGGGTATGGTAACTTGTACATCTAAATGTTAGTAGCCCTTTCCTGCAGTCAAATGACCTAGTGGCCTCATCAGTGGAATGTTATTAATATTTGTAATAATTTCATAATTAATACAAATTATTTTTAAAAAGCTGCCGGAGATCCAGTGTTTCTATGTCAAACGGTTTTGCTACATTTCAGTCTTCGGTGATGTGTATATAAAGTGTAATATTGGGATGCAAACTCATAATGTTATACATTCCAACTCTATATCTGACATGGTACAGGTGTATACTTTTGTTTCAAAGTAGATTTGTTTAAGACTACCAAGAAACACTCTGTTAATGATGTTAGGTACAGCGGGAGTTTTTGTAAAAGAGCTTTATAAATAAAAAGAGAGCAATGAATCGACCTACATGACTTCAAAGAGGGTCAGCCTACTTTCTGGTAAAGAATGCAGTGATGTGTGTTGAACCTGTCGCCCGTAATAAAACGAGGTGCGCTATGGTAAACTGTATCTAACGGCTTTAATGAAGTGGCAGCTGCATTCATATAGATGATGTCGCCATAGTCTAGGACCGGTAGGAACGTCGATTGAATGATCTGCTTTCTACTATTAAGCGAGAGCCCATTTTTATTATCAGCTTCTTAACTTACTCATCAATATGTTTTTTTAAAAGATAGCTTATTGTCTATCCAGATGCCCAGATATTTGTATGCAGGGACACGATCAATGGGGGCACTGTTCAAGGTACATACAGTATGTCATTTTTGTGCGCTCTAGAAAACACAGACTTAGTTTTACCCACATTCAATACTAATTTAAGGTCAATAAAGGTTTTCTGTAAAACAATGAAAGTAGACTGTAGTTCAGAAAGGGCCTGGTCAACAGTGGGGGCAATAGCATACACAACAGTATCGCCCGCATACAGGTGCAGGTTGACATTTTTTACAGACAAACCAATATTGTTAATGTGGACATTAGGGATGTAACGATTCACCGATACGCATCAGTCCCTGATTCAAATGTTTAAGATACAGTTTGCGGACCCCAAACCATCCAAATGTAGCATGCATCGGCCAGAAAATCGATTTAAAACATTATGAATCGCAGATTCACTAGCATTTCTTGCTCATATTACTTTCTTTCTACATTCTGAAAATGCCTAATATTTTGTGACAACTGATGCATCCTCTCTTTCAGTGTCGAACTGCATGTAACTGTGTTGACAGTCATCTACAAGTCCTTTTGCTTGCCTAGTTAAACTGCGCACTGTGCCCAGCTTTGTGTGCCGACCAACACGAGGTAGGTGGCCTATTCATGATCTTGCACATCTGTGCTGCACCTTCAGCATTCAAATGCTCTAATGGCTTGTGCTATATTAGGCTTTATTAGTTGAGTGACAACCTATGTAATTTGCTAGGTTATTGTTATCTATGCACTGTTGAAAATTGTGTTTTACCAGAATAAAAGTAAGCTATTGGAGACACAACTCAAATCTGGCTATGCTGGACGGGGCTTACAATACATTTAATTTTGATTGTTCTGGTTCACCATCAGCAATAGCTTTGATAGTTATGCTTTAAACAATCAGTGTGTATGGTCATTTTTTGAAATACAGGGTAAAGTTGATAATTTCATAACGAGGAATCACTTTTGTGAGGTGCACTACATGGCCAAAGCAGGAGGAGAAAAGAAAATCACAAAAAATGTCCAAACGGTCAAAACCATTCGATTTTGAGATGGGGTGAAATCCAAAGTTGTGCTATATATTCATTGGCTATTTCATAACTAATTTGTAAACGTTGTAAACAATAAATATTGATACATAACTATCTCAAACACAATCTGCAAAAATTACAAGTGAATTAGCGGGTGATGGTGATTTCAGAACTAAATTGGGGGGACAAAAAACATAAGCTACATTGTCTGTAAGGTCCCTCAGTCGAGCAGTGAATTTCAAAGACAGATTCAACCACAAAGACCTGGGAGGTTTTCCAATGCCTCGCAAAGAAGGGAACCTATTGGTACTGTAGATGGGTAAAAATAAAAAGCAGACATTGAATATCCCTTTGAGTATGGTGGAGTTATTAATAACACTTTGGATGGTATATCAATACACCCAGTCACTACAAAGATACAGAGTGAAAAAAAAGGAAGCCTGTACAGAATAAAACTATTCCAAAAAAATGAAATATAAAAATGGGTAAAAATGAAATATAATGGAGGTAAAATCCTAGAGGAAAACCTGGTTCAGCATGCTTTCCAACAGACACTGGGAGATGAATTCACTTTTCAGCAGGACAATATCCTAAAACACAAGGCCAAATATACACTGGAGTTGCTTACCAAGACGGCATTGAATGTTCCTGGGTGGCCTAGTTACTGTTTTGACTTAAAACGTCTTGGAAATCTGTGGCAAGACTTGAAAATGGCTGTCTAGCAATGATCAACAACCAACTTGACAGAGCTTGAAGACTTTTTAAAAGAATAATGTGCAAATATTGGACAATCCATGTGTGCAAAGATCTTAGAGACTTACACAGAAAGACTCACAGCTGTAATTGCTGCCAAAGATGATTCTAACATGTAGTGACTCAGGGATGTGAATACTTATGTAAATGAGATATTTCTGTATTTCATTTTCAATAAAGGTGCAAACATTTCTATGCTGCATAGTCCATGTGCCGGGGGGCTAGGGTCAGTCTGTTATATTTGGTGTAATTATCCTGTCTTATCTGGTGTCATGTGTGAATTTAAGTATGCTCCCTCTAATTCTCTCTCTCTCCCTCCCCTCCCGGAGGACCTGAGCCCTAGGGTCATGTCAGGACTACCTGGCTTGATGACTCCTGGCTGTCCCCAGTCCACCTGGTCGTGCTGCTGCTCCAGTTTCAACTGTTCTGCCTGCGGCTAGGGAACCCTGACCTGTTCACCAGACGTGCTACCTTGTCCCGGACCTGCTGTTTGAAAAGCCATGAAAAGTAATAATGCCATAGTCTGAAAAAAACTTGCTTGTAGAGAAGGGGAGGAATTTGCATGCTTCCGTGAATTAACTGTTTTCCAAAATGTTGAAGAATCACCAGCAGAGTCAAAGATAGCGCTTAAAAAGTAACTGGATTTAGCTTTCTTAATCGAGACAGTACATCTGTTTCTGTTGTCTGAAAGATTGCCAATCTGATACAGAGTCCATGTTCCTTGCTTTTGCCCAAGCCTGGTTCCTCATCTGAATAAGTTCCGAAAGATCAGAGGAATACCAAGGGTTTGATCTGTTCTTAACTCTAAATTGTTTAAAAAGGGAATCAAGATAGACATCTGCAGATAGGAGTCATTCTGTTAAATGTCACCTAAAGGGTCGGGTGGCAGCCGCTAGTCTGCCATGCCATTTATTAATGGCAATTATATTATATTCTGAACTTTGTCTGTGCCCTGGATGCAATAGACTGCTGATAGCAGTAGGCATTTTCAATTGGCAACTGGTTTCATTGACATTAAAGATGAAGTCCCATAAATGGGCATCAATCAGATGAGATGAGCAGATTTTATTACTGTTAATGATTGCCAGAGGTCTTTTCCCAATTTCTAGCAAAGACCCATTGAGTTAACTTCTGACATTGGATCTTGGCAGCGTGCTAGCCTAATAATGATAGGATTGAGCCTGCAAATACAACAGGACTAGATTAACAATTAAGGTCAGGCAACACAGGCTAAAGGGACATTTTTGCATCTACTTACCAAGTTTGAGATGTTTTGGTATTTTGGTCTATTAATATTAGTATTCTCCAAAACATAAAGACATGACAAAGTATATTAAAATGTATATTTCTGTTAGTTTATCATACTACCGTCATCAAAATGTCAATTCCCTCACGCCAACAAATTTTTCTCAGCCTCAGAGGCATCTGCATTCACCGAATTTGGTGTGGTTATCCTTAGATGTATTCTCCAGACTTATACATAGGGAATTGTTGATATGTTGTCAATTTTTTTCTCGATTACATGGTCTTCAGAAAAATGCACCAAAAATGCATTTTATGTACCATTCTTTAGTATTTTATAGATAGAAAGATGAAAAAAAGTGTGTATCCACAATCTGCTATGTATAAGTCAGGTCCTGGAGTGTCTTAACAAAATTAAACCAAAATATTCAGGCTGACTGCCCATAAATATTTATTTACATGATATGTAAATATATGCGTATTTAATTAAATATAGTTTTAATACAATAGTTTTGAAACATTGTAATACAAAAAAGTATTATATTTGTGTCCACATTCAACTGGTAAAAGTTGATTGTGATATGATTCAGGGGAAGAAAATCCCTATCAGGGTGTGGTACCTGGCCTTAAGAGCCATCAGAGCCCAAATGTACTGCGTGGAAAAGGATCAGCTTGTCCGAAGCACCCTAACACAGGCGGCAGGCATAAAATGAACAGACCAGAGGCAGTGGTTCCTTTCCTTTTTTGTATTGTTTACCAAATAGGTCTTCTTTCGCCCGACAAAATAACTCCAGTACAGGGTAATGTCCAATGCTGAGACACCAGCGAAAACAAATAAACATAAACTAAGCCATTGATCAAAAGGCTGTGGTCAAAAAGTGAAAGCAAAACAACAAACGGCTACTCCTGTCTTTAGACTATCGTCTACACATTATAATTTAGTTACATGAGGAACGCTTCTCTCTACCTATAGCCTGCCTTGGTTAACAAAGAGACAAGATGCACCAGTCAAAGAAGCTTTCTCTGAGGTAGGAAATCCGACGTCCTCACATGAACGTGTCTCTACTCCCAATTCTCCCCTCAGCTCCTCTCCTGGCACACCTATATAGAGAAGAAACAAAGCAATTAGTGGCTCCAGCTGTGTACTAATTGGCTTCACACTGGGTACCTATCCCCTGAGGAGGGTAATGTCGTGTCGTCTTCCTCCGGTTGGTCACTGAACTCTCACGTGATTAAAAACCCTTTCCAAACACACTACCTGTCAGACACCATACATGTGTAGCACTAACTTTGACATATAACACCTCTGTCTAAATGTGTATCACTGACTTGACAAAATCCTTTTGGTCCTCTTGGGATCATAGGGCATCCACTATGGCTCTTCACCTCACTCTCTTCTTCAGGAGAGCTCTTCGCGAGGGCTTTTGCCTCTTACCTTTTTAAGGTGCCATATATTGTAATGTAGACCTTAGTAGGCTACTAGCATGAGGTGAAGGTAGCATAGAGGGAAGTTATGGATGTGAATCATAACGTTGTACCCATCACTCGCTCTTTCACCTGCACCTCTAAAAGGATAGTATACTACTGCTAGTTAAGGAATTAACTAGCTATAAATCATCTATTTAATACTGAAATTAGAATCTTGACATGGAATTTTCAGCAGCATTTTTGGGGGGATACAATTGACTCACGACTCACGCACGACTCCAACACCATCATTAAGTTTGCCGACGACACAACAGTGGTAGGCCTGATCACCGACAACGATGAGACAGCCTATAGGGAGGAGGTCAGAGATCTGGCCGTGTGGTGCCAGGACAACAACCTCTCCCTCAACGTGACCAAGACAAAGGAGATGATTGTGGACTACAGGAAAAAAAAGAGGACTGAGCACGCCCCCATTCTCATCGACGGGGCTGTAGTGGAACAGGTTGAGAGCTTCAAGTTCCTTGGTGTCCACATCACCAACGAACTATCATGGTCCAAACACACCAAGACAGTCGTGAAGAGGGCACGACAAAGCCTATTCCCCCTCAGGAGACTAAAAAGATTTGGCATGGGTCCTCAGATCCTCAAAAATTCTACAGCTGCACCATCGAGAGCATCCTGACTGGTTGCATCACCGCCTGGTATGGCAACTGCTTGGCCTCTGACCGCAAGGCACTACAGAGGGTAGTGCGTACGGCCCAGTACATCACTGGGGCAAAGCTCCCTGCCATCCAGGACCTCTATACCAGGCGGTGTCAGAGGAAGGCCCTCAAAATTGTCAAAGACTCCAGCCACCCTAGTCATAGACTGTTCTCTCTGCTACCGCATGGCAAGCGGTACCGGAGTGCCAAGTCTAGGTCCAAAAGACTTCTCAACAGCTTCTACCCCCAAGCCATAAGACTCCTGAACAGCTAATCATGGCTACCCGGACTATTTGCACTGCCCCCCCACCCCATCCTTTTTACGCTGCTGCTACTCTGTTAAGTATTTATGCATAGTCACTTTAACTCTACCCACATGTACATATTACCTCAACTACCTCAACTAGCCGGTGCCCCCGCACATTGACCCTGTATATATAGCCTCCCTACTGTCACTTTATTTTACTGTATATATAGCCTCCCTACTGTCACTTTATTTTACTTCTGCTCTTTTTTCTCAACACTTTTTTTGTTGTTGTTTTATTCTTACTTTTTTTGTTTAAAATAAATGCACTGTTGGTTAAGGGCTGTAAGTAAGCATTTCACTGTAATGTCTGCACCTGTTGTATTCGGCGCATGTGACCAATACAATTTGATTTGATTTGATCAATTGTAATTACAGTTGAAGTCGGAAGTTTACATACACCTTAGCCAAATACATTTAAACTCAGTTTTTCACAATTCCTGACATTTAATCCTAGTAAAAATTCCCTGTCTTAGGTCAGTTAGGATCACCACTTTATTTTAAGAATGTGAAATGTCAGAATAATAGTAGAGAGAATGATTTATTTCAGCTTTTATTTCTTTCATCACTTTCCCAGGGGGTCAGAAGTCTACATACACTCAATTAGTATTTGGTAGCATTGCCTTTAAATTGTTTAACTTGGGTCAAACGTTTTGGGTAGCCTCGTGATGCCATCTATTTTATGAAGTGCACCAGTCCCTCCCGCAGCAAAGCACCCCCACAGCATGATGCTGCCACCCCCGTGCTTCACGGTTGGGATGGTGTTCTTCGGCTTGCAAGCCCCCGCTTTTTCCTCCAAACATAACGATGGTCATTATGGCAAAACAGTTCCATTTTTGTTTAATCAGACCAGAGGACATTTCTCCAAAAAGTACGATCTTTGTCCCCATGTGCAGTTGCAAACCGTAGTCTGGCTTTTTTGTGGCAGTTTTGGAGAATTGGCTTCTTCCTTGCTGAGCGGCCTTTCAGGTTATGTCGATATAGGACTCGTTTTACTGTGGATATAGATACTTTTGTACCTGTTTCGTCCAGCATCTTCACAAGGTCCTGCACTTTTCGCACCAAAGTACGTTCATCTCCAGGAGACAGAATGCGTCTCCTTCCTGAGCGGTATGACGGCTGCGTGGTCCCATGGTGTTTATACTTGCATACTATTATTTGTACAGATGAACGTGGTACCTTCAGGCGTTTGGAAATTGCTCCCAAGGATGAACCAGTCTTGTGGAGGTCTACAATTTTTTGGCTGATTTCTTTTAATTCCCATGATGTCAAGCAAAGAGGCACTGAGTTTGAAGGTAGGCCTTGAAATACATCCACAGGTACACCTCCAATTGACTCAAATGATGTCAATTAGCCTATCAGAAGCTTCTAAAACCATGACATCATTTTCTGGAATTTTCCAAGCTGTTTAAAGGCACAGTCAACTTAGTGTATGTAAACTTCTGACCCACTGGAATTGTGATACAGTGAATTATAAGTGAAATAATCTGTCTGTAAACAATTGTTGGAAAAATTACTTGTTGTCATGCACAAAGTAGATGTGCTAACCGACTTGCCAAAACTATAGTTTGTTGACAAGAAATTTGTGGAGTGGTTGAGAAATGAGTTTTAATTACTCCAACCTAAGTGTATGTAAACTTCAGACTTCAACTGTATGTTGAGCTGAATATATTTGATGGAATTACATTACATTGCATGGATTGGAATGAATGCCTAACTGCCATTAATCATTGGCATGTACAGCATGCCACTTGGCTATAAGATTTGCCATCTTTGCATTATACGTCATAATACGTCACTTTCGTCAATTTAGAATTCATAATCTCACCGCAACACCTTCACTGACAGTTTAATAAATTATTGCTAGCTTCACCCTATATATTTACTCTGTATTTGCTAAATATTTTGATGCTCAAAGCTGTTGGGAGACTTCAGGCGTGAATAATGGGTTGGGATATTGGGAATAGGATCTCCTGACACAACAGGGACAGCTGCTGCCACCACTGTGCTGTAAATGTATAGGTGGAGCACGCTACATTAAATTGATGGATGCCAGTGTTAAGCCATTAAGCATTATACTATAATGTGTTGAGAGGAATACATTATTAAGATATGGATGAGGTTTATTTTACTGTGCAAGCCTCTAATAAGACACAGCCTATGGTTGTCACAAATGCAGTGTTGTGTGTGTAAATATAAGTCATTAGGTTCAGAGACAGATGGACAAGCTCTCTTTTTTGGGGAAAGTATTTTTTTCTGGCTTGTTTATTTCTTAGAAAATTAAGAGCATAGCAGATTATTCGCTCTTGGCTTGGAAAATGGAACTACGGTCCAATAGATCACACTTTTTTGGGAAACATCGCCAAATAATTCAACTTCCATTCTTTGTTTTAACTCTTGCCCTTGAAGCTTGACAGATTACAGTAATGTCACATCGATCTCAATCCCAATCTAAAGTAAAGCCAGCCCGCAGGGTCTGCATTAAACCAATCTGGCCTCCCTCCAGACAGCACACCATAACTGTAGTGGTAGATGGAGTATAGATTCTTGATGATACGTCGAAACGTGCATTGGGAAGAAAACCCATCCTGCACAAAATATAACGGATGTGTCCCAAATCCTATTCCCTTTATAGTGCACTACTTTGACCAGGAACCATTTGGGATGCAGACAATTTACTGGGTTCCCTACATTTCCCTGCAGTAAAATACAGTGAATATGAGAATCTTCAAATCAGAGTCATAATTCATGTAAGTCCTAGGTAGGTCTTTTAGGGTATGGGTTGAGTCAGGTTTGAACAAAAGGCTAGAGTTAAGGTTATGCCCAGATTAGGGTTAGGGTTAGGGATATAATTAGGGTTAGAGTTGAGGCTAAAAGTAGGGTTGAACCAAAATGTGGACAGGAAGCTAGCCTAAGGGTTAAGGTAAGGGTTAGGGTTACTGCTGTTAGTACAATGTATTACCATTCTAGTGTTAGAGTTAGTCGTACTTTTAATAAAACGTATATCTATTGTACTACTCTTTGGACCTGTGAAGTGCTGGAGCTCGGTTCTGCCTGGTTCTCTCTTTGACCCAAGGTGAAGGAGTCCGGCTCTGGGTAGCTCTGGGTCTATTTAACCACTGGTGAAAGGGGGATTGGAGGGATCCTGAAATCTAGACTACAACAAATAAATAAAGCAGGGGTGCAACTGCTGTGTGAAGGACAGGCTGTGTGAAGGCAAAGCTTTTATTATATGACCAGCACGGTGCTGCTGTCTGCAGCTGTGATCTCTGTGTGTTGCGCTTTATCTCCGGGTTGTAATAGGAAGCCGAGCAGAACTGGCTACTCTTTATTTGACTGATATAGCTGGCAAGGTAACAGCTGTTTGACTTAACAGAAAAAATATATATTTATTCCCAGTGCTGAGCTAGTAATGTAACTGACATGTAATGTTAGTTAATGTTTCATCCCCTTTCGACTGAAGTTCTGTCTGAAGAGAATGAACTAGCTAGCTATCTATCTAGCTAGCTAGCTAGTAGCTACCACATTCAGTTCAGCTATAGCCTCTAGCTATCTGGCAGGTAGCAGCATCAAACAGCTGTTGTGTGTATTGAAATGTTTTGTAGCCTTTTTGTCCCATTTAAACAGAAGTAAATTAACTTGGCTAGTTTTCGCCAGTTGATGTACCGTTAGAGCTAGCCAAAAGTTGGCTAACATTAGCTAACTAGCAAGCTCACTAACTTTAGCTATTATTTTTGCCTCAATAAAACTAGACCTTAATCAAACGATGTAACAAGTGGACAAACGATTGAAGACCGATTTTTTTTTTTGACAGTGCAATGTGAGTTTTTATTAGAGTCAGTATAGCAATGTAACATTATTGATTTGTCAGTTTCCCTAGCTAATTCCCTACTTTTCACACTGACATGGTATAAACAGCTCTACAGACTACACTGTGGTGGTGCACAGTCAGTACACAATACTATGCTCATCATGTCTTAGCAGGATCAGATGGTGACAGGTGTCCCAGCAGGGTCTACGGAGCTCAGGTGAATTTTGCAGTATATTATAACAATCAGTGAATGGATACAAAGTTCCATCTTGAGTTGATGGGTAGGCTACAGTCTGCGATCTGGGAATAATGGTCATTTCAATTATTGAACCATTTTATTCTTGGATAATACAATGTATAAATGAACACCAAGGTAATTCTTTGTCATGCCTCATCTGAGCAGGATCAGATGATGACAGGGATCTCAGCAGGGTCAGGCAGCCAGGGAAGACCAGTCTGTTACGGCGCAGAGGTGAACTTTTATAGATACAACACTTTATTCTCTCTGTGCAGCAAACACTGGACAAGCAAGAATCTTCAAAGATTTAAACTATTATTTTAAGGCAGTCTGACAAACCTCAAGTTGATTTCCAAACTGTACCAAGGGTGATAGAGGCTTTTCCCAATGACACAAAACATGTCAAACAAAAATATGAGGAAGAACTGGGAGACACTATTGATGATGTTGAATGGATACAGACATGTTTGAATGCCCAGTCATGTTCATATAATCTCAGACATAAATTACTGCAGTTTAAGACCATCCATAGAACATACTACGTGCCAGTGAAACGGAATATCATGCACTCAGAAATGCAAAACGGGACATATTTGCATATGTTATGATCTTGTTAAGGTTGGCTGAATTCTGGCAAAGTGTATGTTCTTTTATCTCAGCATGTCTACAGATTCTCCCTTCTCCCTGTTTTTGTTTGCTTGAAATGTTGATACTGGAGACTTATCAGAATAAACTGTGTAACCAAGCATTTATAGCTGCTAAGAAATGCATTGCCATTAATTGGAAGGTTGATTATTCTCCCCCCACAATGTCACAATGGATGGCAGAAATGTCAAGTTATCCATCACTAGATTTGATTTATCACAAGAGTAAGGGTATACTGTGCAACTTTCATAAGGTCTGGGTGCCTTATATGGAATACTGTATGACAAAAGGGGTCTGTATTGAAAACATGAGATTATTTTAGTCAGTCAGTCGCAAATACATATATTTTTTCATGGCACACGAGACACCTGTCTGATTTGTGCCTGTCTCAGTGGACTAATCCATTGAGGGGGCTACGGGGATGCCACGGTCCAAGAATATGGGGATTGTGGCTCAGATGCACAAGGCACGTCTCTCTCCAGAATGCATTCTCTCCCGCCATTTCGTGGGCATTCATTGTTTCATAACTTCATTGTGTGCATTGTTTGCTGTGCCTATCAATATCCCCATTACATATATCACCAGTAGTAGCCTACATTTACTGTTCATTCCCATAATTTATCATCTGCAATGTTGTTTGATTAGAGTAATTCCTGTTAATGCATTGAATATATTATTATTATTAAAGTCATTTACCGTTCTCAATGTCGGAGTGGACATGTGTTTTGCAGAACTCACAACCTATGCTACACTTGTGAGAAACAACTTATTCATCATCTTTTGTTTGAAACGCTCCTGTTGGTGAGGTTGAGTGAGGACGTGCAGTTGATTACGCATATAGAAGTAGGACTAGTCTACATGGCCTGCGCACACATTTAGGCCTATAAATGTGCCCATTTGGGGATATCTGATGGTATTTCTGATTGTCTTAACTCACCACCACTAATGAGCTGTGGAGCTTCTCAAAGTAATTTTTCTTCACTTCAAACAGCAAGTAAACAAAGTCTGTTTTTAGAATCAATTGAGAATGACAATAGTTCCTCAAAGTATTTGAAAAATATTTCCAGCTCTCCCCCTTTCGATAACCACTTGGAATGAAAGTGAAAAATGTAATGCTCTGATCCAGTGGAAACGTCATAAAATACCTGATTACTTCTTATCCCTTGCACAAATACCCTACAGCTGTGTCTATCCCGAGCTCACTGGCGCAGGAAACTCTGAGGGCCCAGAATATTTTATACAATGTTTCAAGTTTGCTAGCGTGAGTTTCTGGGCGACCCAGTTGATAGTTGATACAATGTTTCAAGTTCGTTGCAGACAGGCCATGCTTACCAATGTGTTCTATATTTATTTTTATTAGGATATTTTCTACCTGCAGGCTGCAATGATTTTAATTAGTTGGCTTTATGTAGGCTATTTTTACATAGTTGGCAATGGCAATAAAAGTTACTTTTAGATTTCATTTAGATTTAGAATGTAGATTAACCACAGACAATGATTTTGAGATACAAAGACTATTATAAATGAAATGAAACTGTTCTACGAAAATGTGCATATGAAAATCATAACTGGCACACAGATTGGTAGAAGTGGTAAGATAAACTGGCACTCCAAATGGAAAAAGTTGCAGACCACTGGTGTAGCCAGTAGCCTATTACCGGCAACTTCAGGAGCGTAATTCTGTGAAGGCCAGCAGCAGCGGGAGAAGGAGGTTCGGGAAGAGGTTTCTTCCTTCTGCTTAGGCTATCTTGATCTCTGGCTGCCTCTTGAGTCATTTGTGTGTCTTAGTTATTTAATCAAACAACCTGCTTAAGGCATCAGACAAGTTCAGTACATATAGTGGATTTTATTAAAACACTTAGGGCAGGGTTCTTCAATTCCGGTCCTGGAGGGCCGAAACACTTCTGTTTTTTATTTCTACCTGGTAGTTAATTGCACTCACCTGGTGTCCCAGGTCTGAATTAGCCCCTGATTAGAAGGAGAGGATGAAAAACAGAGGTGTTTCGGCCCTCCAGGACCAGAATTGAAGAACCCTGACTTAGGGTGTGTCTATCAGTGGAGGCTGCTTAGGGGATGGCTCATAATAATGGCCGGAATGGCCGTCGCGTTTGATTCCATTCCATTTACTCCATTCCAGCCATTACACTCCATTCCAGCCATTATTATGAGCCGTCCTCCCCTCAGCAGCCTCCACTCGTGTCTATATATGGAAAAATACACATTTAAAAATGTCGACCAATCAATTGGTTGACCAAGATTTTTTTGGGGTCGGGGACATCCCTAGTAGAAATGCAGGAAAATAGCTTTAGATGCCCAGGTTATGTCCCCCCCACTTCTAAAACCAAAGTTGAGCATCTGAAATAAAGTTGCCTTTTACTTACGTGCCAAATAGAAAAAACACACACACATACACAAATGCACACATGCATGCATAAACCTTACCAACCTAAACATGGAGTTCCAAAGTGCATTAATGACAGTTTAAGTGGGCAGCAGGAGCATCCACGTGCAGCTACACATGATCTATTCCCTCTTTGTCACTTATCTCAGCTCAGATGGAAGTGACAGATCCATTAATCCTTTGGAAACTGTAGAGAACTCAGATTATTGCACATTCCATGAGAGACACTGGACACCCGAGATAACAAATTGACAGTTCTCAGCCAATTCGGATTTGTTTTGATGAACATTGAATCACAAGATGAGCTTTCCCAAGGGGTTTACTATTACGTTTTCCTCTAGATATATACTGAATTGAATTAAAAGTTAATAGAAAAACATTTCCTAATGCTTATAAGAAATATGTTTTTTTTAATCAGCTGTAAGCCTACAGCAAAATGCTTAGGGAAAGAATAAGACCAAGTAAATATATTCATCTTTAATTTTTTTTGGGTCATTTAGCAGAAGCTCTTATCCAGAGCAATTAGGGTTAAGTGCCTTGCTCAAGGGCACATCGACAGATTTTTCACCTAGTTGGCTTGGGGATTAGAACCAGTGACCTTTCGGTTACTGGCACAACGCTCTTAACCACTAAGCTACCTTATGAATAAAGTGAAAATAAACTAACAAATGCAAAGAATGTGTCACTGTAATCATTACAAATAGGGAAGCATGCCTTCACTGACCAGCTTAAAATGCTAATAGACATTCCAGCAGCACGCTCACTCACACGTTTGACTGAGAGCCAAATCAGATGAAGATAACATGCTGCAAACATCTGGCCCAGTAAATCTGCTGCAAGTAATTATGCTGGAGTGGTCCCCAGGTCTCTGGAGACTGTTTCTGTGTCAACACACACACACACACTCTACATACAAGCAGACACACACACACACAAATGCACGCTCGCAAGCACACACATGCTCGCTCGCACATGCAAACAAACAGCACGCAAACACACGGCACAACACACTAGTCTTGGCTGTCATTCCCATGTCTGTCATTACAGGATTCCAATGGAACTGACCACTCACTGACCAATACCATGGGCTGTCCTGGCGGAATACGACAGTGTCAGCAGTGGATAAAGTGGATACTGATGGAAGAACAGTGATTATATACTCTATTTATCAAGTGTTCTCAAAATGTAGCTGCGTTCTCAAAACATAAATACATTCATCAAAATTAAATGATACTGTCAAAATTGCAAATACATTCATCAAAAGAACACGACTGTCTGCAAAAAAAGATTAACACAAACATACACATCTCTAAGCTGACAAAACAGAAAGTTAGCCTGTCTTTAAAAAAATCCAAGCAAATCAATATATATTTTTGCAGTTACTAAATATTGATGATCACATTTGGAAACACAAATATCAAAAGGTGCCGAATTATGGGTAATTACTCACCTTTCTGCATATTTCACCAAACAATTTCATACATATACAGTACATTCGGAAAGTATTCAGACCCATTACCTGTGTTCACATTTTGTTACATTACAGCCTTATTCTAAAATGGATTAAAGTGTTTTTTTCCCACATCAATCTACACACAATACCCCACAGTGACAAAGCAAAAACAGGTTTTGATACAATACTGAAATATAACATTTACATAAGTATTCAGACCCTTTACTCAGTACTTTGTTCAAGCACGTTTGGCAGTGATTACAGCCTCGAGTCTTCTTGGGTATGACGCTACAAGCTTAGCACACCTGTATTTGGGGAGTTTTTCCTATTCTTCTCTGCAGATCCTCTCAAGCTCTGTCAGCTTGGATGGGGAGCGTCGCTGCAAAGCTATTTTCAGGTCTCTACAGAGATGTTCGATCGGGTTCAAGTCCGGGCTCTGGCTGGGCCACTCAAGGACATTCAGAGACTTGTCCCGAAGTCACTCCTGCGTTGTCTTGATTGTGTGCTTAGGGTCATTGTCCTGTTGAAAGGTGAACCTTCACCCCTGTCTGAGGTCCTGAGCGCTCTGGAGCAGGTTTTCATCAAAGATCTCTCTGTAATTTGCTCTGTTCATCTTTCCCTTGATCTTGACTAGTCTCCCAGCCCCTGCCGCTGAAAAACATCCCCACAGCATGATGCTGCTACCACCATGCTTCACTGTAGGGATGGTTCCAGGTTTCCTCCAAACATGCTGCTGGGCATTCAGGCCAATGAGTTCAATCTTGGTTTCATCCGACCAGAGAATCTTGTTTCTCATGGTCTGAGAGTCCTTTAAGTGCCTTTTGGCAAACTCCAAGCGGGCTGGCCACTCTACCGTAAAGGCCTGGTTGGTGGAGTGCTGCAGAGATGTTTGTCCTTCTGGAAGGTTCTCTCATCTCTACAGAGGAACTCTGGAGCTCTGTCAGAGTGACCATTGAGATCTTGGTCACCTCTCTGACCAAGGCCCTTCACCCCCGATTGCTCAGTTTGGCCGGGCGGCAAGCTCTAGGAAGAGTCTTGGTGGTTCCAAACTTCTTCCATTTAAGAATGATGGAGGCCACTGAGATCTTCTGGATCTTCAATGCTGCAGAAATGTTTTGGTACCCTTCTCCAGATCTGTGCCTCGACACAATCCTGTCTCGGAGCTCTACGGACAATTACTTCGACCACATGGCCTGGTTTTGGACTCCAATCAAAAAAATCTAAAAACCTGTTTTCTCTTTGTCATTATGGGGTATTGTTTGTAAAGGGTCTGAATACTTATGTACAGTTGAAGTCAGAAGTTTACATACACTTAGGTTGGAGTCATTAAACCTCGTTTTTCAACCACTCCACACATTTCTTGTTAACATTTTACATTTTAGTCATTTAGCAGACGCTCTTATCCAGAGCGACTTACAGGAGCAATTAGGGTTAAGTGCCTTGCTCAAGGGCACATTTACGTCATTTAGCAGACGCTCTTATCCAGAGCGACTCACCAATTGGTGCGTTCACCCTATAGCCAGTGGGATAACCACTTTACAATTTTTTGGGGGGGTAGAAGGATTACTTTATCCTATCCCAGGTATTCCTTAAAGAGGTGGGGTTTCAAATGTCTCCGGAAGGTGGTGAGTGACTCCGCTGTCCTGGCATCGTGAGGGAGCTTGTTCCACCATTGGGGTGCCAGAGCAGCGAACAGTTTTGACTGGGCTGAGCGGGAACTATGCTTCCGCAGAGGAAGGGAGCCAGCAGGCCAGAGGTGGATGAACGCAATGCCCTCGTTTGGGTGTAGGGACTGATCAGAGCCCGAAGGTACAGAGGTGCCGTTCCCCTCACTGCTCCATAGGCAAGCACCATGGTCTTGTAGCGGATGCGAGCTTCAACTGGAAGCCAGTGGAGTGTGCGGAGGAGGGGGGTGACGTGAGAGAACTTGGGAAGGTTGAACACCAGACGGGCTGCGGCATTCTGGATGAGTTGTAGGGGTTTAATGGCACAGGCAGGGAGGCCAGCCAACAGCGAGTTGCAGTAGTCCAGACGGGAGATGACAAGTGCCTGGATTAGGACCTGTGCCGCTTCCTGTGTAAGGCAGGGTCGTACTCTCCGAATGTTGTAGAGCATGAACCTGCAGGAGCGGGTCACCGCCTTGATGTTGGCGGAGAACGACAGGGTGTTGTCCAGGGTCACGCCTAGGCTCTTCGCACACAAACTAGAGTTTTTGCAAGTCGGTTAGGACATCTACTTTGTGCATGACAACAAGTAATTTTTCCAACAATTGTTAACAGACAGATTGTTTCACTTATAATTCACTGTATCACAATTCCAGTGGGTCAGAAGCTTACATACACTAAGTTGACTGTGCCTTTAAACAGCTTGGAAAATTCCAGAAAATTATGTCATGGCTTTAGAAGCTTCTGATAGGCTAATTGACATCATTTGAGTCAATTGGAGGTGTACCTGTGGATGTATTTCAAGGCCTACCTTCAAACTCAGTGCCTCTTTGCTTGACATCATGGGAAAATCAAAAGAAATCAGCCAAGACCTCAGAAAAGAAATTGTAGACCTTCACAAGTCTGGTTCATCCTTGGGAGCAATTTCCAAATGCCTGTACAAACAATAGTACGCAAGTATAAACATCATGGGACCACGCAGCCGTCTCCTAGAGATGAACGTACTTTGGTGCGAAAAGTGCAAATCAATCCCAGAACAACAGCAAAGGACCTTGTGAAGATGCTGGAGGAAACAGGTACAGAAGTATCTATATCCACAGTAAAACGAGTCCTATATCGACATAACCTGAAAGGCCGCTCAGCAAGGAAGAAGCCACTGCTCCAAAACCGCCATTAAAACAGCCAGACTACGGTTTGCAACTGCACATGGGGACAAAGATCGTACTTTTTGGAGAAATGTCCTCTGTTCTTATGAAACAAAAATTGAACTGTTTGGCCATAATGACCATCGTTATGTTTGGAGGAGAAAGGAAGTTAAAGCTTGGTCGCAAATGGGTCTTCCAAATGGACAATGACCCCAAGCATACTTCCAAACTTGTAGCATAATGGCTTAATGACAACAAAAGTCAAGGTATTGGAGTGGCCATCACAAAGCCCTGACCTCAATCCTATAGAACATTTGTGGGCAGAAAACGTGTGTGTGAGCAAGGAGGCCTACAAACCTGACTCAGTTACACCAGCTCTGTCAGGAGGAATGTGCCAAAATTCACCCAACTTATTGTGGGAAGCTTGTGAAAGGCTACCCGAAACGTTTGACCCAAGTTAAACAATTCAAAGGCAATGCTACCAAATACTAATTGAGTGCATGTAAACTTCTGACCCACTGGGAATGTGATGAAATAAATAAAATGTAACTGTAAATGTTATATTCAGTTTATTATTTGTAATACATTTGCAAAAATTTCAAAACACCTGTTTTTGCGTTATGGGGTGTTGTGTGTAAATTGATGAGGAAAAAAACTATGTAATCAATTTTTGAATAAGGCTGTAACGCAACAAAATGTGGAAAATGTCAAGGGGTCTGTATACTTTCTGAAGGCACTGTAAATAAGAAAAGGTGAATGCAGTGGAGGAACACAACTTACATGAATAGGCCTCAATTCACACCAAAGTTCATCAATGTTGGAGATGATGATTTAGGAATAACCGAAAGTTACTTAGAAGTAACTCAACTTCATTCTCTGCATGTCTGCAATGTTGTAAAATAATCTTTGAAATGAGATAGTCCCTGTGCCTAGATCTTTCCCTATGTTGTACCTGTTTTAGGCCTACTACTGATAAAGTCACTTACAATTTTGTGCAGTAGTATTTAGTGATTGTTGGAAACAGTGAACACATTTGCAACCAGTTCTCTTCTGATGAAAACAACGTGTTTATGCACCTCCACTATTGTATTTAAAGGCCAAAAACATTCATTTTTTCCTGTGTTTTATATATGAGGTTGGAATAATACTGTGAAATTATGAATATTATTATAATGTCCTTTCAGTGTAAGAGCTGTTTGAAAAGACCTCCTGAAATTTCAGCCTGTTTTGGTGGGATGGAGCTTTGGCCATTCCATGGTGACATCACCATGCGGTAAATTAGTTAATTGACCAATAAGAAAGAGAGTTCCAAACCTATCTGCCAATAACAGCTAGTTTTCAGTTTTCCCCTCCCCATTCAGAACACTCCCAGACAGTCCTAGCAAAATTCTTGTTTAAGAAATTGCTATTTGCTAAGAAGCTATTTGTGTTTCTTTTTGACCATTTTATTTGAAACTCACAGTAAGGTAATTAATTGCTACCCAGAAATGATTTGATATTAAGATAAAAACAGCTGTATTGGACCTTTACAGTTTTTCAAAGTGGGTCTAAGATATGCAATCCAGGTACAAATGCAAGAAAACGATCAGACATTCTGAAAATGTATTTAAGCATTTGACCATCATTGTTTACATTTCCATTTTAGTAATTTAGCAGACACTCTTATCCAGAGTGACTTACAGTTAGTGCATTCATGTTAAGATAGCTAGGTGGGACAACCATATAATGTATCTCAGTCATAGTCAGTACATGTTTCCTTAATAAAGTAGCTATCAGCAAAGTAAGTGTTAGAGGGGGGGTGGGGAGGGGAGGGGGAGTCAAGTGCAAGTGTTAGTTCACAATGTTATTATTGTTTGTTTTTTGTGGGGGAAGGGAAGTGGGGAGGGGTGAGGAGGGGGTGCGAAGGGAGGGTGCTGTGGGATTATTTAAGATACTTTTTAAAGATGTAGGGTTTCAGATGTTTTCGGAAGATGGGCAGGGACTGCTGTCCTAGCTTCAGTGAGATTAGTAGGTGACCAGCCTCTAGTAAAGATGGGGTCAAGCGTATTGTCTGTCTTGTGAGTGGGAGGGGACTGGGAAAGGGTGAGGTCAATAGAGGCAAGGAGGGGAAAGAAAGAGGTGGAAAGAAATGAATCGAAGGCAGATGTCGGAAGGTTGAAGTCGCCCAGAACAATGAGCGGTGAGCCATCGTCAGGAAATGAGCTTATCAAGGTGTCAAGCTCATTGGGGAACTCTCTAAGGGCACCTGGTGGGTGATAAATGACAACAGTGTTAAGCTTGAGTGGACAAGTCACTGTGACAGCATGGAATTCAAATGTGAGATGGACAGGTGGGTGAGGGAGAAAAGAGAAAATCTC
The DNA here is from genome assembly GCF_020615455.1 of Coregonus clupeaformis. Classification (NCBI taxonomy): domain Eukaryota; kingdom Metazoa; phylum Chordata; class Actinopteri; order Salmoniformes; family Salmonidae; genus Coregonus; species Coregonus clupeaformis. The sequence goes on from NC_059207.1 coordinate 48,829,245, forward strand.
CACTTAGAAATGAGTAGCCCTGTGCCGCAGCGACGACCAGATACTCACAGACTATGAGAGAACACGTAGTCAGATGAAGAGAGAGCAGCTGGAGTAGCAGTGTTCTCTGGGGTGATCCATGTCTCCGTCAGGGCCAAAAAGTATAGGGACTGAAGGGTAGCAGAGGCTGAGATGAACTCGGCATTCTTGACCACAGATCGGCAGTTCCAAACGCTGCCGGAGACCAGGAATTCCACATGGGTGGTGCACGCAGGGTACACTAAATTAGAAGGGTTGCAGCCAAGGGGTGAGGAGCATCTGTAAAGCCTACAGCAAGAGGTGTGAACAGGTATAGAAAACACAGACATAGTTGACAAAGCTACAAAAGAGCAAAATGAGAGCATCTAAAAATAACTAGGTAAGATACTCCAGTGGGAGAGTGGTGTGGAGCCTTCCTCTCTTTCCTTCATCGAATAACTCCGCAGAACATCTCGGCAGAAACGTTTTAGAGGAGTCCTCTAGCTATAGATGAAGCTGTAGGTAAGTTTAACCACAATTCCAAAAAATGCTTGTATGCTATTGAGTGGCAGGTAGCTTAGTGTTTAAGAGCATTGTGCCAGTAACTGAAAGGTTGCTGGTTCTAATCCCTGAGCCGACAAGGTGAAAAAACTGTCAATGTGCCCTTGAGTAAGGCACTTAACCCTAATTGCTCCTGTAAGTCACTCTGGATAAGAGCATCTACTAAAATGAGAAAAACTGTAACCTAATTAAATGTGTTGTGTCTAGCAGACAGACAGCACATGCAAAGGTAGCATGGTTTTCCCTAGTTTTTCAGACCAGCTCAGCATTGCAATGGCCAGAAGCTTTAAACTAGCTAGGATGCCCTACAAAATCACCCATTCTACGGTGGAATGAGTTCATAGACGATGACAGTTCTGAGATGAAATTGTTAATAACTTTCCAATACAAGTAGTATGAGGCTTCTGTCTTTCCCATTGGATAAAATGGTATGAGTCAGATGTGTAAAGTAGGCATAGACTGGGGTTTATTGAGAGCAGTGCAGTCAATTAATCTTTGATTGGAATGATTTCAGAGTATTTCTCCTGCTAGTTCAGTGAAAAACACTGCAGTCTCCCTAATGCACACTAACACGCATATACAGTAGTGAGCGTGAAAACACTGAATGCAAGGAGATGCATAGCCTCAGCTTGACCCCCCCAAACACTGACCGTCTCCACCACTGTGAAGGAGAATTTATAAGGGAGAAATGTTAATTTAAAAAATACATGGCTTCGCATATGGAAAGGCCTGGCTTATTTGCGACATTAGCATGTAGGTTTTGTTGACACTTGAAAGCTGCATGGAACATACAATATAATTATACAGTACATGTCAACCTTGTAGCCTGCGCAAATGAGAGATCATTCACCCAACTGTATTGTATATACAACACAAATGTAATTGCTTTATACAGTGGTTTGCGAAAGTATTCACCTCCCTTGGCATTTTTCATATTTTGTTGCCTTATAACCTGGAATTTTGGGGGGTTTGTATCATTTGATTTACATGACATGCCTACCACTTTGAAGATGCAAAATATTTTTTGGGGTGAAACAAACAAGAAATAAGACACAAAAAAAAGAAAACTTGAGCGTGCATAACTATTCACCCCCCCCAAGTCAATACTTTGTAGTGCCACCTTTTGCAGCAATTACAGCTGCAAGTCTCTTGGGGTATGTCTCTATAAGCTTGGCATATCTAGCCACTGGGATTTTTGCCCATTCTTCAAGGCAAAACCGCTCCAGCTCCTTCAAGTTGGATGGGTTCCGCTGGTGTACAGCAATCTTTAAAAGTCATACCACAGATTCTCAATTGGATTGAGGTCTGGGCTTTGACTAGGCCATTCCAAGACATTGAAATGTTTCCCCTTAAACCACTCAAGTGTTGCTTTAGCAGTATGCTTAGGGTCATTGTCCTGCTGGAAGGTGAACCTCCGTCCCAGTCTTAAATCTCTGGAAGACTGAAACAGGTTTCCCTCAATAATTTCCCTGTATTTAGCGCCATCCATCATTCCTTCAATTCTGACCAGTTTCCCAGTCCCTGCCGATTAAAAACATCCCCACAGCATGATGCTGCCACCACCATGCTTCACTGTGGGGATGGTGTTCTCGGGGTGATGAGAAGTGTTGGGTTTGCACCAGACATGGTGTTTTCTTTGATGGCCAAAAAGCTCAATTTTAGTCTCATCTGACCAGAGTACCTTCTTCCATATGTTTGGGGAGTCTCCCACATGCCTTTTGGCGAACACCAAACGTGTTTGCTTATTTTTTTCTTCAAGCAATGGCTTTTATCTGACCAGTCTTGAAAGCCCAGCTCGGTGGGGTGTACGGCTTAAAGTGGTCCTATGGACAGATATTCCAATCTTCACTGTGGAGCTTTGCAGCTCCTTCAGGGTTATCTTTGGTCTCTTTGTTGCCTCTGATTAATGCCCTCCTTGCCTGGTCCGTGAGTTTTGGTGGGTGGCCCTCACTTGGCAGGTTTGTTGTAGTGCCATATTCTTTCCATTTTTTTTATAATGATTTAATGGTGCTCCGCGGGATGTTCAAAGTTTCTGATATTTTTTTATAACCCAACCTTGATCTGTACTTCTCCACAACTTTGTCCCTGACCTGTTTGGAGAGCTCCTTGGTCTTCATGGTGCTGCTTGCTTCGTGGTGCCCCTTGCTTAGTGGTGTTGCAGACTCTGGGGTCTGTCAGAACAGGTATATATACTGAGATCATGTGACAGATCATGTGACACTTAGATTGCGCACAGGTGGACTTCATTTAATTAATTATGTGACTTCTGAAGGTAATTGGTTGCACCAGATCTTATTTAGGGGCTTCATAGCAAAGGGGGTGAATACATATGAATGCACCACTTTTCTGTTATTTATTTTTTAGAATTTTTTGAAACAAGTTATTATTTTCATTTCACTTCACCAATTTGGACTATTTTGTGTATGTCCATTACATGAAATCCAAATAATAATCCATTTCAATTACAGGTTGTAATGCAACAAAATAGGAAAAAAACGCCAAGGGGGATGAATCCTTTTGCAAGACACTGTAAGCATGTCATCTCAGTTGACTGAGATAAAATGCTTTAGAAGTCTCCTTTAGGGGAGAAAAAATAACAATGGTTGTGTAGCTGAGATACAGGTTAGCAACCAATCAGCAACCACCTAACAGAGCACTGAATAACAACAGCTGTCACACCCTGGCTCTGGGACTCTATTTGTTGAGCCAGGGTGTGTTCATTCTATGTGTTATTTCTATGTTGGGGGTTCTAGTTTGTTGTTTTCTATGTTTGCCTGAGTGACTCCCAATCAGAGGCAACGAGTGTCAGCTGTTGGCTGGTTGTCTCTGATTGGGAGCCATATTTAAACTGTCTGTTTTTCACTTTGTGTTTGTGGGTTTTTGTTCCGTGTTGGTCATTGTTACCAAGGACGTTACGAGTCGTTTATTGTTTTGTTTTTATGCTTTATTAAATAAAGTAACATGTTCGTTCATCACGCTGCGCATTGGTCTACTTCTCTCCCTGACGATCGTGACAGAAAAACCCACCAAGATTTGACCAAGCAGCGTGTCCAGGAGCCATCGCCAGGGAGATCTCTAGCAGATCTCCTTCGCCTCCTCGACTGGGTCAAGCCGAGTGAGGAAGAGAAGGGCTTGACATTATGGCAGAAGGGCGAAAGGCTGGCGAGGGACATGGAGACCTGGTCCACGGGTAGGAGAGACGGCCAGAAAATTTTTAGGGGGGGGCTAACGCCGTGGACGACGGGCCAGCAGGAGACCGCGGCAGAGCGGCCCAGCGGATTGGCAGAGGAGGCCGCCAGGTTACGGGGGCCACTGGTCGAAGAGGGGGTGGAAGGTGTAGAGGCACGGCGAGAGGTACTGGGGTGTGTTACCAGTCCGGTCCGGCCCATTCCAGATCCCTGCGTAGGACCAGTGGTGTGTGTCCCCAGTACGGTCCGGCCTGTTCCTGCTCCCCGCACCAAGTCAGTGGTGCGCTTCGACAGCCCGGCTCGGCCCGTTCCGGCTCCACGCACCAAGCCAGGGGTGCGCATCGTCAGCCCGGTCCGGCCCGTTGCTGCTCCACGCACCAAGCCAGGGGTGCGAGTCATCAGTCCGGTGAGGCCCGTTCCGGCCCACGCACAAGCCAGGGGTGCGTATCGTCAGCCCGGTCCGGCCCGTTGCTGCTCCACGCACCAAGCCAGGGGGTGCGATCGACAGCCAGGTCCGGTCCTTTCCTGCCTCACGCACCAAGCCTGGGGGTGCGCCGTCGTCAGTCCGGCACAACCCGTGCCTTGGTCATCGGTGCCAAATCAGGTACCGCTTTATTGCTCCCCAACGGAGCTGAAGCTAGCCGCTCCTGCTACGTCCAGGTCAGCTCCAGCCAGCGGGGCCAGACCGGACCAGGGGCGCTATGGGGGTTTATTGGAGGGTGGTGGGCAAGCCCGGAGCCAGAACCGCCGCCGAGGAGGAATGCCCACCCAGCCCTCCCCTGTTTTGCTCGTATTGAGGCGCGGTCGCAGTCCGCGCCTTTAGGGGAGGGTACTGTCACACCCTGGCTCTGGGACTCTATTTGTTGAGCCAGGGTGTGTTCATTCTATGTGTTATTTCTATGTTGGGGGTTCTAGTTTGTTGTTTTCTATGTTTGCCTGAGTGACTCCCAATCAGAGGCAACGAGTGTCAGCTGTTGGCTGGTTGTCTCTGATTGGGAGCCATATTTAAACTGTCTGTTTTTCACTTTGTGTTTGTGGGTTTTTGTTCCGTGTTGGTCATTGTTACCAAGGACGTTACGAGTCGTTTATTGTTTTGTTTCGTGCTTTATTAAATAAAGTAACATGTTCGTTCATCACGCTGCGCATTGGTCTACTTCTCTCCCTGACGATCGTGACAAACAGCAGCAGCACTACACTTTAAAACAGGAACGGGAAATAACCATTGCCAATGTCTCTCCATTCAGATCAATATTATAGAAAAATTAAAATAACACAATGTGCAGAGTACGGAAGTCAAGAGAGGACATATGAAGAAAAAAATCCCCTCGTTATGTCTAGATCACAACTTTTTATCTCATGATCACTACATAACAAAAGTTGTTTTGTCGAGATCACGAGATAATCAAAAGTACCACGTATCATTCATTCATTTGTTCAAATGCACTTAATCACCTCATCAAAGAGACCTGTGGCTGCGTAGATTGCAATGCCCTCTTGGGGCATTTAATAGGAGCTTTACCTATGAAACAATCTACAAGGCAGAATCCTGACTTAGCAGCCTCTGAGGCTGCTATTGAATTTGATCAAGCTCAGTGGCTGAAATATAATCTGATCAGCCTGTCAGGAATGGAGCTCACCCACTATGTACATTTAAATATTATCCAGAAAGTGTCCCTTGCAATCATACACATATCAGTTATGCAAGCTAACAACCAGAATTGATAACAAGCTAGCTAGCTAGCTAACTAACAAGACTACCTAGCTAACTAGCTAGCTAGCTCACTCGCTCACAAGACTAGCCAAGTTAGCTGTGTTGTTGCTAGTATGAGATTGGCTGTGGCGCACAGGCTGGGAGACAGAGCTGCCTATCAGGCATCGTTCAGGGCTTAAATGACCCACGAGGGCTTAGCTGCCCCAAGAGCTCAAGGTAAGGGAAATGTTGCTTATAAACTGATAATGAGCTCCAAACACAAATTAAGTATGAAAAGTACCATCCCTTAATGTAGCAATCAATATGCGCTGATCCAGTGTGGGCTCTGCCGCCTTAGCCATACTGTCAGTCTATCATCAATACGTCCACTCCTATTTTTGTTATGTCCTGATCATGAGAAAACTATCTTGTGATATCGACAAAACAACTTTTGTTATGTTGTGATCATGACATAAATAAATTGTGATCTCGACATAACAAAGGAATACTTATTTTATTCCAATGTCCTCTCTGGACTTCCGTAGCAGAGGGAAAATCAAGAGTTTAAAAAAATATTTTCTACAATGTACATTTTCGGACTGTAATTCAATGCACCAAAAAAATGGTAGTGTGCTTGATAACCCTTCAACTACATTCGGAACAAGCACTCATTTTGTCATCACACAGCTGTCACATAAAATCACTATAGACGGGTGGGTTGTTTAGCAACAAAACCAACAAAACCAACTAGTGTGTAACAGATGGGGTTGGCTTAGATTGTTGACAACATGTAAACTATATTTTGTCTCCAATGATTATTGAAAACATAAATACATTTGCACAATGAGCACTAGATAGTGAATTTTTGCCATATTAGCATAGAAGTGACATCAGTCAAAACACCTCAAAACAACACATCGTATCAAGAACAAGATAAAACTAGCTGAAACGAGTCACCTATGTTTCTTCACATGGCAGCTTCTTGTCATTGTTGCTAGCTATCTGGCCATCCAGAATCTGCCCCATTGAAGCTTGTGTGTCATTGTCGTGATGTTGTCAGCTAACCCGTCTATAAAGTGTTTATTTATTAATCTTGAGCGATGACCGCCAAGATGACAGGAGAATAATGTTGTTAAGTTTCTCTTTTAGCTGTTTGAACCCAATTAGGAGGAAGCACTCTGGTGGCCTTTAGGTTAATCAATAATAAAGAGGTAGCATTTGTTGCAGACTTAACAAGAGCGTATTGCTTATTGGTTTCCAGAGTTTAGTCAAATCTGCCTTCGATTGTATTGGAGCGGGGAACATTTTATTAAAATCATTGTAGCTTGTCATACGAACCCATAGCCGATTCCCATAAATAATTAGAGACAATACGTAGTTCCAGAACCCTGGAGAAGTAGAGGGAATATGTACTAAAACAAATAAAGCATCCCTAAGAGGATAACCTATAGACAGAAATTTGAATCAACATGTTTGGAATATGGGGTATATTATAGGCAGGAACCACTAGCGTGATGCATACTTCATCAATAATGATCTCATATAAGTATGTATGCACTTGAAGAGCAACAATATCTAGGTGCGCAAGCCATGTACTGTGTACAGCAAGTCACCCTTCCACTGCTCTAGAATGAAAGTAGAACAAAGCTACAGTACGATCCATTTACAATGCCAGCCTTATCTGATCAATCATCCAACCAGTCCCTATTCGTACATCAACTTTGAGTGATGAAGTCATGGAGTGCATCCCAAATGGCCCCCTATTCTCTATAAAGTGCATTACTTTTGACCAGAGTCCACAGTGCAGCACACTCCCATGGTACTGTAAGCAATTTTGTGTTGTCCCACCAGCCCTGAGGTGCAGAGGGTTAAATTTAGAGTCTTTCCAGGAACAGGAGTGGCATCCCTGCGGGCCTGTATGGGGTCAGTGCGTGTGTATGTGTGTATGTGTGTGTGTGTGTGTGTATGTGTGTGTGTGTGCTGTGTGCTGTGCGTGGTGGGTGCTGGCCCTGGTGCCGTGTGTGACACTGAGTGGCAAGCCATCCAGCCACTGGAAGGGAACACTGCTCTGCTCCAGTTTACCCCCTGATTCGCGACCCTGCCTGCCCTACCCTGGCCTACCCTGCTACCATAATGGACAGTGACAGTCAGACTCCCTAGGACAACACCGGCCACAGAATGGGAATGCGTGTTTATTAATGGAAAAAGGGGAAAAGAAAATAGTAATAATAAGATGCAGAGGCACAAGTACAGGCAATGTGACGGCTATATAGATATACCGTGACAACCCTGACTCCCCCCTGGCTGAATCTGTGGAGCCAACCATGCGAGGGCAAACTGGATCAGACAGACACTAATCTATTCCCCCTCTCTGGACGCTCATCACTGACGTATGACTCATATGAAATGGAATAAAGATGCTTCATGTTTAATGCAGACTGAAGTTGTGGATGAATTTGTCACCACAAACTACAGTAAAGGGACATTGTAAAACTTAAGGGATGTTGATCAAACACAGGTGCAATTAGAGACATTTTAAGCCTTAATATGGATGACATAATAACCAAACAATCTGCAGTCATGCATCCCAGATATGACAATAATAGTTTGTTATGTCACATCGAAGCACACAGCTTTATGTAAAGGTAAAAACAGTAGGTAAACAAACAATCTCGGAGTGTTTCACTGCACATCAACATTGTGCCAAATACTATTTCACATTACAGTAAGCGTTTGTGTATGTTCTCAGTCTGCCAACTGTTTTACATTTCCTGATGAAGGGATTTAGGGCATGTGTGTTTATGTGTGTGCGTGTGTGTGAGTTCTTGCAAGTGTGTGTGTGTACTTGTGTTGTGTGTGGGTTTTCTCATGCTCGTGCATTCCCTTCCTGTGTAGCTCTAATCTGTGAAATATGCTTAGGTAATGAGAGCAGAAGTTGTGGTCTGCTCTGGGAAATTTAGAGAACTTGCTTTTCTGCCTCAGGAAATGATGAGGCAAAAAATATTTGATTAATGCACCATTAAAAATTGATTCATGTTCATTACTTTCTCTGATGACTTTCATCCACTTTATATGTAGAGCGAGAATTTCATTTCTCACAAAGAGCAGGCATTACAGGGTCAAGATAAGTACCACATTGTCCCCATCCAAGATAGCTGGACAGGCCATGACCAGAGTTAACAATGCACCGATCAAACAATTTGGCTTTAATAGGCTCTCAACTCATCATATCACCATTTAGATTTTAACACCACTGCCCATTGTAAATGAATAACTCTACAGCTGAAATGTTTTGCTTCAGCTGTCATAGATGCAGTATAAAGTCACCATCCAGGGCAGGCATCAAAAGGGGGGATATGCTTATAAAGTGTTTACTGGTTTACACTGGCCAAGCTTGTATTATACTATATTGAATAATTATTGAACAACCCCTATAAAGTTGTGGAGAAAATATATTAAGGATTCTTAGTTACAACATTTTTGAAAGATTAATTAAAAATAAAACACTAATAGATAAGTATTCACCCCCCTGAGTCAGTACATGCTAGAAACACCTTTGGCAGTGATTATAACTGTGAGTCTTCTTGGGTAGGTCTCTAAGAGCTTTGCACACCTGGATTGTGATGCAAATTTTCTTGAACATTATTTGAGATGAAGTGAGAAAAATACACTCCGACTTCGGAATGAAATGTTGCCTTTTCACATCTCATACTGTATGTTGCCTGACTACAATATTTTATCTAAATACATGCTGTGTTCATTTTGGCATGTTTACCTGCCTATAATACCCACTGTAGGTTGCAAGCCCATAGTAAGTCAATAGAGCTAACTGGCTAGCTACTACTGTTAGCTAGCCAGATATCCACGAAGAATTGTTAGCTAGCTACCAACGAAGAATTTATATCTACCTTGGATAACATTGGTTTTAGGTCATTTCTGCCTGTTATACTATCCGGTTAGCTACATTATTACAATTCACATATAGCTAGCTGATAGTTATGAAGTAAAACGTTTGCTTTGTGTATATCTTGTTTCGTCTCTATTGTTGCCATTGTCCTGGCTGGAAGAAGGTTCAGTGAATAGGGAGATGCAGCGTGAGGTAATACAGTCGGGGGAGGGCAAGTGCTTCTCAAATTTAATGTTTTATGCGTTCTCCACACTCTCGTCCTCACAAGAACATACTCAAGAGAACGTCCTCGGAAAATGCACTTGGAGCATGAGAGTGTGGAGCACGGTAGTATGCATATTGAGAAACACTCTGTGTCTTTGATGTGTCTGGGTGGTTTAATACATAATCTACAGCATAATTATTAACTTGACCATGCTTAAAGAGATATTCAATGCCTGATTTGTGATCGTTACCCATCTACCAATCACGGTCCTTCTGCTTTCTAAAAGCTCCTGGGCTCCTTTGTAGTTGAATTTGTGCTTGAAATTCAATGCATGACTGAGGGACCTTAAAGATGTTGTATGTATGGGGACAGAGGAAGGGGTAATCATTCAAAAATCATGTCAAAGTCCATGTAACTTATTATGTGGTTTGTTAAGCCACATTTAATTCCTGAACAAATGTATTTATTTAATTGTTATTAATTTGTAAACATTTGTAGAATTTCCTTTTCACTTTGACATTATGGAGTATTTTGTGTATATCAATTACCAAAAATCACAATTAAATCTATTTAAAACCTTTGTAACGCAACAAAATGTGAAAAAAATCCAATGGGGGTGAATACGTATGATACCTAAGGATTAACCTGAATAAGGAAAGAAACACATTATATTGTGATTTACATTTTAGCAATATGTGATTTCTGTGAATTAAATCTCTCCTCAGTATTTTCATTACAGCACGGTCCTGAAAGGAAGATGTATCTACAGTATGTAATCGCAAAGATGATGTCTGCATAACATAAAGAGAAGAATAGAGGGGATTCACATTTTGTCTCGAATCATGAAATCTCAGCCATTGACGTAATACTGCTAAGCTTTCTAAATCACTCTCTAATTCCCCTAGCTTTGGAAAAAGCCACATTATTCTTATTGGTTATGGATGGAGGAGTTTGTATCTGGCTCGAGGTGGATTTAGAATTTGGCTTCCTCACATGCAGATCGAGGAATTCAAATCAAAGAAGCCTCTTTCCTTCTTAATGTTGATATTTCTGCTATCGGACGAGATTGTTTGTTTGTTTCTTTCTTTCTTTCTTTCTTTCTTTCTTTCTTTCTTTCTTTCTTTCTTTCTTTCTTTCTTTCTTTCTTTCTTTCTTTCTTTCTTTCTTTCTTTCTTTCTTTCTTTCTTTCTTTCTTTCTTCTCTGTCTGTTGTTCTTTCCCAGTGGGAGGATCCAGATATGTGAAGGTGGGAGCTGAGCTCCACCATGGGAAACTAAGCTCATTCTCTGCTCAGCCCCAATCTTCAAAATAACTCTGTCCCAGTCCCAAATGGCACCTTAGGTATTCCCTTTATAGTGCACTTCTTATGTTCCCTATATACTGCACAATTTATGAACTAAAGTAGTGCACTATATAGTGAACAGGGTGCCATTTGGGATGCATCCTTATTCTCCTAAAGAGAAGCATGAACGGGAGCCAACCATAGGAGCCAACCTCCACACTCCCTCCCAGCTCTGATCATCCAGCATCTAGCCTCCAGACAGGCTCTCCTTTCTATCTCTCCTCTCCTCTTACTTCCCAATCCGTACTCACAAGAGGAACATAAAAAAGGATCCTATTGCAGGCAGCACCATCTCAGAGAAAAACAAACAACAGCAGCATGAAATGATACTACTCTGTTTACCCATGTGTTACTACTTACCCATGCAGATTGTCGAGTCTGAAAATATTATTGCATCTTGAGTAAATTACATTTCTTGTGATTTATGGTAGTTACACTGAGTGACTCGCATTGATCCAATGAGCCACATTCTCTTACATCTGCACAACTCTTACTAGCTACACAGTACATACCCGTCACAGATGATTTCATTATTTTAATTGAGTGCAGTTCTTTGTTAGCCCAGGAATATCTATATCACATAGTTTTTGGTGGACAAAAATAACTTTGTTTTTACAGCTTTTTCTTTTTTGGTACATGTACATTCTACACACATTTTACATCATGCCTTTTTTAAAACATTAGTTACATAGCAAAAATATAGTTATTTGATATACATTACATCAGATAGTACCTAAACACATCTGGTATACATTATATAAACTATTATAGATCATGGGCTTTTAAACACAACCGTGAGCTACTCTCAGCCCATCCCACCTATCTCCGTAAACCTCCATGTGCCATATATTTTTCAACTGTTCTGTTATGTTTCACATAAATTCTGAACCTTTCTTATCGCATAGTATCTACAGATTTTAAGTTAAAGATTAATATTTTTACTAAGAGTATTATTATATTGACAAGCCACCGGGGTCTGACAACTTGGATGGAAAATTACTGAGGATAATAGCGGACGATATTGCCACTCCTATTTGCCATATCTTCAATTTAAGCCTACTAGAAAGTGTGTGCCCTCAGGCCCGGAAGGAAGCAAAAGTCATTCTGCTACCTAAGAATAGTAAAGTCCCCTTTACTGGCTCAAATAGCCGACCAATCAGCCTGTTACCAACCCTTAGTAAACTTTTTGAAAAAATAGATAGAATCAGGAATTCCCCAGGGCAGCTGTCTAGGCCCCTTACCTATTTTTCATCTTTACTAACGACATGCCACTGGCTTTGAGTAAAGCCAGTGTGTCTATGTATGCGGATGACTCAACACTATACACGTTAGCTACTACAGCGACTAAAATGACTGCAACGCTTAACAAAGAGCTACAGTTAGTTTCAGAATGGGTGGCAAGGAATAAGTTAAATATTTTTAAAACTAAAGGCATTGTATTTGTCGTGTGGTCAGGTGCCACAAAGAGGGACTTAGAACAGGGCAGCCCGTAAGCCATGGTATGTACACAGAGAGCTAACATTAATAATATGCATGTCAATCTCTCCTGGCTCAAAGTAGAGGAGAGATTGACTTCATCGCTACTTGTATTTGTGAGAGGTATTGACATGTTGAATGCACCGAGCTGTCTGTTTGAACTACTGGCACACAGCTCGGACACCCATGCATACCCCACAAGACATGCCACTGGAGGTCTCTTCACAGTCCCCAAGTCCAGAACAGACAATGGGATGCGCACAGTACTACATGGAGCCATGACTAAATGGAACTCTATTCCACATCAAGTAACTCATGCAAGCAGTAAAATTAGATTTAAAAAACAGATCAAAATACACCTTTTGGAACAGCAGGGACTGTGAAGCAACACAAACAAAGGCACAGACACATGCATACACACACAATAACAAATGCACTATACACACACGTACACATGGATTTTGTGTTGTAGATATGTGGTAGTAGAGTAGGGGCCTGAGGGCACACACTTAATGTGTTGTGAAATCTGTTGTGAATATATTGTAATGTTTTAAAATGTTGATAACTGACTTAATTTTGCTGGACCCCAGGAAGAGTAGCTAATGGGGATCCATAATAAATACAAATACAAATACAAATACGAATTATATTGTTGATTGACTGACTATGGCTTTCCAAATCTTCCAACAGTGCTATTTGTAGGGTCAGTTTTAGGTCAATATTGTGATTCTTCAGCCATTCCTGTAACTGTGACCAGAAACAAGCTACATAGGGGCAATACCAGAATAAATGATCTAGTGATTCTGTCTCTTCACAGCAAAATCTACAGAGCTGAGATTGTTGTATGCCGCATATACAGTGGGGAAAAAAAGTATTTAGTCAGCCACCAATTGTGCAAGTTCTCCCACTTAAAAAGATGAGAGAGGCCTGTAATTTTCATCATAGGTACACGTCAACTATGACAGACAAATTGAGGAAAAAAAATCCAGAAAATCACATTGTAGGATTTTTTATGAATTTATTTGCAAATTATGGTGGAAAATAAGTATTTGGTCACCTACAAACAAGAAAGATTTCTGGCTCTCACAGACCTGTAACTTCTTCTTTAAGAGGCTCATCTGTCCTCCACTCGTTACCTGTATTAATGGCACCTGTTTGAACTTGTTATCAGTATAAAAGACACCTGTCCACAACCTCAAACAGTCACACTCCAAACTCCACTATGGCCAAGACCAAAGAGCTGTCACAGGACACCAGAAACAAAATTGTAGACCTGCACCAGGCTGGGAAGACTGAATCTGCAATAGGTAAGCAGCTTGGTTTGAAGAAATCAACTGTGGGAGCAATTATTAGGAAATGGAAGACATACAAGACCACTGATAATCTCCCTCGATCTGGGGCTCCACGCAAGATCTCACCCCGTGGGGTCAAAATGATCACAAGAACGGTGAGCAAAAATCCCAGAACCACACGGGGGGACCTAGTGAATGACCTGCAGAGAGCTGGGACCAAAGTAACAAAGCCTACCATCAGTAACACACTACGCCGCCAGGGACTCAAATCCTGCAGTGCCAGACGTGTCCCCCTGCTTAAGCCAGTACATGTCCAGGCCCGTCTGAAGTTTGCTAGAGTGCATTTGGATGATCCAGAAGAGGATTGGGAGAATGTCATATGGTCAGATGAAACCAAAATATAACTTTTTGGTAAAAACTCAACTCGTCGTGTTTTGGAGGACGAAGAATGCTGAGTTGCATCCAAAGAACACCATACCTACTGTGAAGCATGGGGGTGGAAACATCATGCTTTGGGGCTGTTTTTCTGCAAAGGGACCAGGACGACTGATCCGTGTAAAGGAAAGAATGAATGGGGCCATGTATCATGAGATTTTGAGTGAAAACCTCCTTCCATCAGCAAGGGCATTGAAGATGAAATGTGGCTGGGTCTTTCAGCATGACAATGATCCCAAACACACCGCCCGGGCAACGAAGGAGTGGCTTCGTAAGAAGCATTTCAAGGTCCTGGAGTGGCCTAGCCAGTCTCCAGATCTCAACCCCATAGAAAATCTTTGGAGGGGAGTTGAAAGTCCGTGTTGCCCAGCGACAGCCCCAAAACATCACTGCTCTAGAGGAGATCTGCATGGAGGAATGGGCCAAAATACCAGCAACAGTGTGTGAAAACCTTGTGAAGACTTACAGAAAACTTTTGACCTGTGTCATTGCCAACAAAGGGTATATAACAAAGTATTGAGAAACTTTTGTTATTGACCAAATACTTATTTTCCACCATAATTTGCAAATAAATTCATTAAAAATCCTACAATGTGATTTTCTGGAGAAAAAAATTCTCATTTTGTCTGTCATAGTTGACGTGTACCTATGATGAAAATTACAGGCCTCTCTCATCTTTTTAAGTGGGAGAACTTGCACAATTGGTGGCTGACTAAATACTTTTTCCCCCACTGTATATAGCATTCTGTTGGTGGCAAGGATTTTATATAATTATTGAAATTGAAAAACTGGAAGTGTTGAATCAAGTGTTGTTTTTTGTACCAGTTCATAAACCATGTGCCATGGAATCGGTACATCGAAAATCTCTTCCCATTTATTTTGCAACCTGTATGGCGCAGCTGTCAACATTTTTGTCCTCAAATTAAACTGGTATATTCTTCTATTTATGCCAGGTCCTTTCAGCCAATTTGTATCTTTAATATATGGCAGGCAAACAAGTCCCTACCTTCTCCCTTTTCCACTTGCCTTTTTGTGGTAATGCTGCAATCAGTTGGTTGTAAGTTTGGATTGAGCAGACATTCCCATATATTTTCGTTAGCTGCATATATGACATAACTCCACCGTTTCTATTCATAATATCATTAATAAATATATACCAATTAAAAAGAAAAAATCCATAAAGAACGTTTTTTAAAAAACAGTATATTTGAGTTTTGCTGTAACATTTGTTGTAATACTTGTTCTATATTTTCTGGAGGATAAAACTGAAATTGTAACCAGCTTTGTGTGGCTTGTTTAAGAAAGGGCGATACTTTAAACAAAATTTCATTTTCAATTAGTCAGAAATGAGAAGTTGTAATCTGTATAAAGGCAAAAAGGCAATTTCTGAACAAAGGATGAGCCTTTCTTAATAATCTACTGGAGAACCATTTTGGGTTTAAGTATAACTTATATATGAGTGAAGCTTTTAGTGAGAGGTTTAAAGCTTTAATATTTTAATAATTTTAGCCCCCCAAACTCATATTCATTATATAAATAGGGACGTTTAATTTTGTTTGGCTTAGCATTCCAAATAAAAGGAAATATCTTTTGCTCATATGATTTAAAAAACGAGTCATCTGGAGTAGGCAGTGCCATTAGTAAGTAAGTAAACTGTGATAGGACCAAAGAGTTAATCAATTAGATTTTTCCTTAATCAAAGTATTTACCTCTTCATGGTTGCAGAATCTTATCTATTTTTGCAAACTTTCTATTGAAATTGATTGTGGTAAATTCATTTATATTTTTTGAGACATGAATACCAAGTGTGTCTACTTCACCATCCGCCCATTCTATTGGTAAACTACAAGGTAGTGTAAACACTGTGTCTTTTAAACGTTCCAATACGTCATAATTAGGTTTTAGTACAGAGAGGCTAGAAAAGTGATCAAGATCTTCAATGAGACTGTGCAGGGAACCAGATTGCATACTTAAGAAAAAACTTGAGTCATCGGCATACATTGACACTTGTTTTTATCCACTGGATTTCTAACCCCTTGATGTTCTTGTTGGATCAATAATAGCTAATTTTAATAGCTAGCAATAAATAGATATGGAGACAACGGACAGCCTTGTTTTACTCCTCTTAAAAGCTCAATACTTTCTGAGAAGTAACCATTATTTACTATTTTACATCTGGGGTTGCAGTACATAACTTCAACCCAATGTATAAGAGATTCACCGAAATTAAAGTAATCCAGGCATTTATATATAAATTCTAGTTGTACTTTATCAAACGCCTTTTCAAAATCTTCTATGAAGACCAGGCCTGGTATCTTTGTTGTTTAATAATGTTCAATTGTTTCAAGTAATTGTTGTATATTATCTCCAAAATATTGTCTATGTAAAAAACATGTCTGATCAGGATTAACAATATCTGGTAAAACCTTTTTTATTCTATGTGCTATGCATTTCGGCAAGTTTTTCGCATCACAACATTGAAGTGTAAGAGGCCTCCAGTTTTTTAAATGGACTGGATCTTTATACTTACCACCTGGGTCCTGTTTTAGTAGTAATGAGATCAGACTTTCTTGTTGAGTACCTGAAAGTCTACCATTTTTATAGGAGTAATTAAAACAGCTAATAATGGATCTTTGAGTACATCAAAAAAGGTATGATATACCTTTACTGTTATATCATCAAGCCCTGGTGTTTTTCCAGACTGAAAATATTTAATTGCCTCAAAATGTTCCTCTTCTGTAAGTTGGCCTTCACACAGGTATTTCTGTGACTGAAGCTTTAATATTTAATAATTTTAGCCACCCAACCTCATATTCATAATATAAATAAGCATATTTAATTTTGTTTTCCAAATAAAGTGAAATATTTAAATTTAGAATTTAAAAAACAAGTATTCTGGAGTAGGCAGGGCCATAAGTAAATAAGTAAACTTTGATATGACTAAAAAGTTAATCAGGGGGATTTTCCACAAATAGACAGGTTTTTACTTCTCAATGGTTGCATGATCTTATCTATTTTTGCTAACTTCTATTGAAATTTGTTGTAGTGAATTTTTCTCTTTTTCTTTATTTCTTTAGGGATATGAATATCAAGTATGCCCACTTCACCATCAGACCATTTTATTTGTAAACTACAGGGTAATGCAAAAGTTGTGGATTTTTCTTTTTTGCTATCCAATAAGTAATACGGTACACTTATCATAGTTCAGTTTTAATCCAGAGAGGTTAAAGAAATGATCTACAGTGGGGAGAACAAGTATTTGTTATACTGCCGATTTTGCAGGTTTTCCTACTTACAAAGCATGTAGAGGTCTATAATTTTTATCATAGGTACACTTCAACTGTGAGAGACGGAATCTAAAACAACAATCCCTAAAATCACATTGTATGATTTTTAAGTAATTAATTTGCATTTCTAGCTCCCTTGATGTTATTGTTGGAGCTGATTTTAATAACTAACATTTCGATGGCCATAATAAATACAGTAGATACGGTGACAGTGGACAAGCCTTGTTTTACTCCTCTTGACAGTTCAATACTTTCTTGGGAGTGGCCATTATTTACTATTTTACACCTGGGGTTGCTATATATAACTTTAACCAATTGTATAAGGGATTCTCCAAAATGTAAATAGTCTAGGCCTTCTCAAAATCTGCTATGAAGTGTTTCATGCTGTTCTAATGTTTCAAGTAATTGTCTTATTTTATCTCTGATGTATCGTCCATGTAAAAAACCTGTCTGATCAGGATGATTAATATCCGACAACACCTTTTTAATTCTATGCGCCTTGCCAGGATTTTTGCATCACAACATTGAAGTGTAAGGGATCTCCAATTGTTTTAATGGATTGGATATTTATACTCACTACCTGGGTCCTGTTTCAGTAATAGTGAAATCAGACCTTCTTGCTGAGTATCTGATAGTTTAACATTTTCATAGGAGTAGTTAAAACATGCTCGAGGTGGAATTATGTTTTTAGACATTTTTACAAATTAATAGAAAAAATGAAAAGCTGAAATGTCTTAATGATAGCCAGTGGGACAACCACTTTTTTTTCCACTTTTTTTTTATGGGGGGTGGGGGAAGAATTATTAAGACAAGAAATCCATGTATGTTCCTGTTTTAAATACATGGTTCCACAGGTCCTCCTCTGTACATCAGACCATCATATCAAAACATGTGCCTCAACATATTCGCAATGCAAAAAACAATGACCCTAGAAGTGTCTTAAGTCAATAAGTATTCAACCCCTTTGTTATGGCAAGCCTAAATAAGTGCAGGAGTAAAGACGTGCTTAACAAGTCATGTAGTAAGTTGCATGGACTCACTCTGCAATAATAGTGTTTAACATGATTTTTCTATGACTACCTTATCTCTATACCCTACACATAGAATTCATGTATCTGTAAGGTCCCTCAGTCGAGCAGTGAATTTCAAACACAGATTCAACAACAAAGAAGGGCACCTATTGGTAGATGGGTAAAAAAAAAAAGCTGACATTGAATATCCCTTTGAGCATGGTGAAGTTATTCATTACACTTTGGATGGTGTATCAATACACCCAGTCACTACAAAGATACAGACGTCCTTCCTAACTCAGTTGCCGGAGAGGAAGGAAACCGCTCAGGGATTTCACCATGAGGCCAGTGGTGACTTTATTAAAACAGTTACCGAGTTTAATGGCTGTGAAAGGAGAAAACTGAGGATGGATCAACAACATTGTAGTTACTCCACAATACTAACCTAAATGACAGAGTGAAAAGAAAGAAGCCTGTACAGAATACAATTATACCAATACATGCATCCTGTTTGCAACAAGCCACTAAAGTAATACTGCAAAAAATGTGCCCTGAATCCAAAGTGATAAGTTTGGGGCAAATCCAATACAACACATTACTGAGTATCAATCTCCATATTTTCAAGCATAGTGGTGGGTGCATCATGTTATGCGTATGCTTTTAATCACGATAAATAAAAAACTGAATGGAGCTAAGCACAGCCAAAGTCCTAGAGGAAAACCTGTTTCAGTCTGCCTTCCACCAGACAAATAACCTACAACACAAGGCCAAATCTACACTGGAGTTGCTTACCAAGAAAACAGTGAATGTTCCTGGGCCGAGTTACAGTTTTGACTTAAATCTCCAGTACTTGAACATCTATGGCAAGACCTGAAAATGGTTGTCTAGCAATGATCAACAACCAATTTGACAGAGCTTGAAGAACTTTGAAAAGAATAATGGGCAAAGGTTGCACAATCCAGGTGTGGAAAGCTCTTAGAGATTTAAACAGAAAGACTTACTGCTGTAATTGCTGCCAAAGGCTCTTCTACAAAGTATTGACTGAGGGGTGTGAATACTTATGTAAATTAATTATTTATGTTTTTAATTTTCAATACATTGACAAACATTTCTAAAAACATGTTTTCCCTTTGTCATTATGGGGTATTGTGTGTAGGTCATTATGGGGTATTGTGTGTAGATGGATAAGATTTGTATTTATTTAATCAATTTTGAGGAATAAGTCAAGGCGTGTGAATACTTTCTGAAGGCACTGTAGCTCAGTGTTTCCAGACCCTGGTCCTCGAGACCCCCAAAAGTGCACATTTCTATTGTAAGCCTGGAAAAGCACACCTGATTGAACACCTCAACTAGTCAACTAATCAGCAAGCCCTCAATGAGTTGAATCAGGTGTGTTTGTCCAGGGCTACAACAAAAATGTGTACTGTTGGGGGTACTGGAGGACCAGGGTTGGGAAACACTGCTAGCTGATTGACTTCAATCAAGAGGAATGGCAGATAGAGAAATGGTTTATCATCACTGCTCTCTCAGTCAGACAGACATAAGTCTCTGCTTAGCTCTAGATGGTAACATTTGGCACAATGGTTGTAATACAAAGTAGTTTGTCAGATTTTCTTTTTTTACACAACCATTGTGGAGACGTCGCACAATTATTGTGTAAAGATTTCTATTCAGACCATACAACAGATACATATATCTGTTGTATCACAAACATTGTGTCAAATGTACAACCTGAGTGTGTACATGGCCAGGTTGCTTGGCATCTGATATTTCACCAGAGGCAATTGAGATTCTAGAGTCTATAGACTCTGACAGGTGATGGGAAAGGAGTGTTACTCATGTCATTGTAGCGCTAATGGAACATTTCTGGTTATTTGGCCAAAAGATTACATTTCCCCTGTAGAATGCAACCACCTCCCTACAGAAGTATCTTACTCAGTGACAAACATGTGATCGGTAGTTATTCTTATTGACCACTGCTAATTCCCCCAATACATATATGGAAAGGTACAGCATAGGATGACTTGGAGAACAACAATAGTCAGGAAATCTTTGTATCTTGACCAGGTCTCAAAGGAACAATTTACTTTCTATTGAGAAATTGGGCATGTTGACTTTGGGGATGAGAATACCAGCTCGGAGGAAAACATAGACAGAACAAAGCAACACGACTGGACAGGTGGTATAGTATAGTTGCAAGTGTCTTTTATTCTTTTCAGACACTGTAGAGTACATAACCCAGAGAGAGCACAAAGAGAGTAGGGGTGTATGAGAGGTGGAGTTCCTCTGGAGATCAAGGGAGAGACACTAGATCCAATGCAAAGTTGGGCAGAATGTAACGTTATGACTTGGGCTGAGCAAAGCAATTCAGTGGATCTGAGACGGATAGTTTCATTAATTAGTAAATCATACGTGCACATCTTAAGTTGTTTGTAATATTAAAAACACTTTATACATTATTTTATTTTTTGCCTGTGGCATCTCACAAGGCGGATGGCTCTGAGTTGAGCCAGCTTCAGTTGGTGTTCAGGAAGATTTGTCGTATGTTTTTGAATTTCTCTCTCCATCTCTCGAAGATGCATGAAAATGCTTAGGTGTGTATTATCTGTGTAAGCAGTAAATAAAAAATGTCTGAAGTCTTCTAAAAAAAATGTAAAAGGGAGGAAAAGGGTTGATTTCAATTGGTTTAACAATTCCAAACATTGCTCATTTCAAAACAAACAGATCAGTTATTTATAAATGAGCACAAAAATACCTTTTAACACATTTATCAAGGCTATTGATCAAACACATTTTTGCTGTCGACAGACACTGACTGCACTGTACTGACAGGATAATAAATAACTCTTATATCTGTATACAGATACATCTGCTTTCCCAATTACAAATACACTGTTTAATCCACAACAGTAGGAACAAACAGAAATTCAAACTAGCACACCTGCTTAGTAGTTCTCGTTTACCACCAAACTCTGGTTAAGTAAAATGTATGGCAACACCAACCACTGTCATAATATAGCTTTAATGTTCTAATAACTATTGGAATGAAAGAGTTGCTACATAAGGTTGAGATAAGGTTGTATATTAAAGTTGGATTGCTTTTTAAATACTTTCAATTTCTGAATAAGACATCATCATCATCATAACAGCAATGTTTTACACCAGTACAGAATAACATGGTTTGATTCAAAACGACTGTAATTGGCTGTAATACTAACACATTCTAAAAGGCTCTATTGGAATGAATTCAGTGAACATGAACGTAGTACATTTTCAAAAGAGTTTTGTTGAATCATGAATCTGAATCATGAATCTGGACAATAGTATTCAATGGGACCTCCCTGAGACGAAGACCACATTTTAACCTCAAAACCACATGGAGGAACAGAGAACACATGTTTACACCTGGAATACAAGACAACATACAGATAACTGCCAAAATAAAGGAAACACCAACATAGTGTCTTACTAGGCTTTGGACCACCATGAGCTGCCAGAACAGCTTTAATGTGCCTTGGCATAGATTCTACAAGTGTCTAGAACTCCATGAGAAATTCCATCATTTGGTGTTTTGTTGATGGTGGTGAAAACACTGTCTCAGGTGCCGCTCCATAATCTCCCATACATGTTCAATTGGGTTGAGATCTGGTGACTGACACACACACACACGCACGCACACACACACACACACACACACACACCTTTAAATACCCTATGCTCCTTTGAGACCCCTCTTTCAAAGTCACTGTGGTTCCTGGGTTAATTAACCAAAATAACGGGCAACTGTGCATTTTATACATGACCCTATGCATGATGGGATTTTAATTGCTTAATTAACCCAGGAACCACACCTGTTTGGAAGCACCTGCTTTGAATATACTTTATATCCCTCATTTACTCAAGTGCTTCCTTTATTTTGGCAGTTACCTGTAGATCCCCTGTCTACGGTCTCCTTCCAGGACTGCTAGAGCCGCAGATAAATCAGTTCAGGTTCAAATTGTAAACATTATGAAAACCGTTTACTGTATTATACATAAAGCAACTTGTGCACCATGCCATTATGTTCAATGACATTGTTCAAACTGTCATTATTATTGCCAACTTGTCCACCAGGGATATTATGTTACTGTAAGATTGGATGGGAATATATAGCATAGACCCAAACATTATACCATTATTATATTATTATACATTATTCTAAAGGAAAAAAACTGTCTAAGGGCAAAATACATTAAAAAAATAGAATAAATTACTCATAGATAAGATCAAAAACAATACATTACTTATATATCAGTTCTCTTATACATATTATATTTCAGGTAAATAAATTACTAAAAACCCTTTATTACTTTAATACCATTGAGAGTCTTCCTCTCTCTAACCACTTACAACTAAAGCAAAAGCATAGTTTGCATGAAGTTGCAGGTCGTTCATTTCATCATGCATTGAGGGGACTGTCGCTTTGCCAGATCCACTTTTATGCTCTTCGACCATTGTCTTTAAAAGTACTGAGAATCTGTTGGTGTGGAATGCAGAATCTGTGGAATGTTGATGATCACATGGCCAAAATGACAAGAGTTCTGCAGAAGCTTTAAGTTGACAGGTGAGACAGATGCTGTGGAGCTGAAGCATAAAAACATGTTCTCCTACTGTACGCTAGCAGGGCAACGGAGAGAGACAGAGATAGAGAGTGTGTCTGTGTGTGTATGTGCGTGTGGTAGAGAGAGAAAGCAGGGCAGAGGCAGAAACATTGGGGCAAGCTGAACACAGCTTGTCTGACATCAATCAAATGGTTTGTTTCGTTCTTCAAGATTCACTGGACACATATCTGATTCTTCAGGCTGCAAGAGAAAGAAAGAGAGAGAGAGCGAGATAGAAAGAGAGAGGGAAAGAGAGATAGAGGGGGGATAAGAGAGAGGGGAGAGAAAGAGAGGGGGAGGGAGAGAGAGAGAGGAGGGAGAGAGATGTTATTGTTATGCAAAGGTCAAAAGTCAAATATATCTCAACCAATAAAATAAACCAGCGGTGAAGATGAAATGATCCTGATAAGATCAGTAATAAAGTATCAACAATAAGGTGACCATCTACAACCATCAGAAAAGGGCAGTTAAAGTATAATGAGGTCTAAACAGCCTTGTGTTCTCTGGACTGAATATAAAACCCTCCTCGGTACGCTTTCTCATCTCTGTCTCCTATACTTCACGTACCGCTTGACTTTATGCTCTCGTTTGTCATGTGCTCAACAAAGCACCCGGAGCTCGATTATGACACTTAGAGTGGCCAACATCTAATGCGGAAAGCCAGGTTTTATAGCATGTCCAGGACATCGCCACATCGATTGAAGGCATTATCTAATGGCTTATCATCACAAAATCACTGTCGGAGACTTCTCTCCCGGTCTTGGATAAATTATACTGACGGGCCCCTCACTTAATACAGGGATGACTGTTCTCAAAACATGACAACCAATTCACATCTAATAGTTGGACATGCTATAGATAGTCTTACAGCAGAAAAAAATGAGGATTGTGTGTGTTGCAGAATGGCTGCGAGTGTGCCAAAACATGGCTATTTACTAACATAACGTAAGTGTAACCCATTGCTTATTCTGAGGCAATAGATTACTAAAGCAGTTTCTAAAACAGTTTTCTTAACCCTCATTGGCTCTTGCACTGTAAGTTAGACTGTAGTTAATGTGCAAGCATTATTTGTTCAATTAATCGATTCCCTGACTTGCATTTAGGGGTTTCTATGTTGACTGCTGAGCGATTCTCTAGAGGACGTGGCTAGAGCAGCAGCAGTAGAGCAGGCCCCATCCAGTTACATTAGTTCTGAATAATTCCACCATAAAAGGCTAATGTATCAGACCTGCATAGGCCTTAGTCCACACACGCACACAAAGAAGCACGCACACACATCTGCACACACACAAGTGCATGTACACAAACACCGGCATGCACGCAATGTAGACACAGGCACGCACACACACACACACACACACACACACACACACACACACACACACACACACACACACACACACACACACACACACACACACACACACACACACACACACAATACAAGCAGAGGGGAGGTGGGGGATTGAAAAGGATGAGTAAGATTAATGCAGCATTCACTGTGCTAAGGTGAGAAATAAAACAACATTGAAAGGTCTCTCTTTGGAGACAGCAAGCAGTTCCATCAAACAGAGGAAAATGAACACATTCTGAGCACGCCAGCAGATCGGAATTTATTCTACTCAAAAGCCAGGCGTATTTAGCATTTTGTTTTCATTAGAGGGGCTTTCTTGATCGACAGAGCCTTTCACTCGTATGAATGCGGCTCATCCACCTATTTTACATCACTATAACACCTGACTAACTACAACACATTCAGGATCAGTATTCATAATTCCTAAGTGAAAACATGCAGCTGTGATTTTGTAGGCTAAATGATGTCACATGAGAAATGTGAATTTACTGTTCAGTTCAAATGCAGTGTACACACATCAAGAGAGTTAAATGTGTTAGTTTTTGGTATAAAAACCAACCTTGCACTCAATAAACAATGTGTGCATCAAACACCATGCAGGTATGTATTTCTTTTTCAACCAATGTTCAGACATGATAGTTTCTCCCTGCTTTGGACTCAGTATTATTGTAATCTGATCACAGGTGGTTTAACACTGACTGGTATAACACACATTATCTTGTTCCAAAGGTCTGAGGAGCATAGTTCAATTGGTCTAATTAACTAAATAATTACAGAGTACAATAATGAGACAACTGATAGCCTACTGATAGCATGCATTTAAACCAGAGGGGTTGCAGAGATAGAGGTAAACAGTAGCCAGCTGAGTAAATCAAGAGAACACAATCCAACCAAGTCTCAATGTCAAACTATATAGTCCCCGCAGGTGAAAATCTTATAATATAATAATATGCCATTTAGCAGACGCTTTTATCCAAAGCGACTTACAGTCATGTGTGCATACATTTTTACGTATGGGTGGTCCTGGGGATCAAATCCACTACCCTGGCGTTACAAGCTCTACCAATTGAGCTACAGAGGACCACAGACCATTCTCACATTTTAGATTAAACATCTATTTCAGCTGATTTGATAATTTCCTCTCGAGCACAGCATGATTTTCAAAATGTCTGTAAGTCGTTGACAGAAGCTCAGCCAAGAAAGGCCACTCTGTGATGAGTCTGAAAAGGGTCCTATGTTGTTAGTGGCAACACCTACTATAGAGTCACCTGCCGCCCTCCAAAAAACACAGTGTGTCTTAGCCTCCTGCTGATGCAGCTGCTGCTGACTGCTGTCCTCTCCATCAAAATGACAGCTTTTAAAGACGCATCCTCCCAAAACTGACAGCAGGAAAAGCTTTTAGAACCGTTTTGAGACTGTCTGCACAGCTTCCAGCCCTCCATTCTCTCTCCCCTCACCCTACCGTCTCCTTCACCCTCTTCCCCCACCCTACCCTCTCCTTAACCCCCTCTCCACTACCACATCCTTCAAGTCAGTCAGAGACAGGAAAGTTACATTTTCCAGCAGCAATATCAAGCCTCCCCTATTTTCCCTCTCAAGGCAAACTGCCTCATAATTAATTTACTGTGAAGCGAGTGCAAGTTACATAGTTTCGCTTGGTGCAATGGCAAACAGAAACCACACCATCTGAGTGCAGTGACCTTAACCGCGTGATGATGTACATACAACTTATGTATTCATATAGTGTGTGACAAATTCTGTCAGCACATTACTCTGGTGGAGGCATTAACCATGCATTATTCATCTTCATGCCTGTATTTCACATGGACATTCTCAGTCCCTTTGAAGTTAATTCCCCCTCCGTGATAAAATGCCTCCCTTCTTCTTACTATGTTGCAGCTTATGATACTCCTGGTTTTGGTGCTATATAAGAACAATTTGCCTGTCCAAGACCATTTCAGTCTACAAAACTGCAGCAGTCCTCCAGATTTGCACAGTACACTGGCAAGTTAACATACTAAATGCTGTAAAATAAATATTCCATATCCTATCTTTTAGATGGTAGACCCATAAGATGTCTGCATAGGACATCACAGACAGGTTCTTAATGTGTTCCTGGTCATGTTTCCCCTCTGGTCTATTTATGGTAAAGCGTTGAGAGAAAGAATGTCCGCTTGGATTAGCAGGTGAGCTGGTACAGACCCATCTCATTTGGAATAGACCATGTGTCTATTCTGCAGCAATACTGTGCCCCTAGCTATCTCCTTCCCAGTGTACATTAATTAGGAAGTCAATGAGGAAAGGAGGCTGAATCATAAGAGTCGAGTGGCCGCCGTTTGGACTGTTGAATGTCTCGGTGGCTTTGCCTCTTTCATGCTTTGTGCTTCAATCTCTCCTGTTTGATGGTTTGCCCTCAAGTTGCCCCCGCCTGCTCGTTGATACCTAACTTTTACAGAGCTGTAAAGCGGTTTCTAAACCTCCCTCCACTGAGCTTCTAATCGGTGTATCTCACCAACGCCGGGCGGTGCCAAGCGAGAGGGCCTCAGCGGAGCCCCCAGTGAGCATGATTATAAATCATGAAGCCATCACACAGGGGATGATCACTGGAGAAAGATGGGCTCGGAAATAACCCCCCCCCTCCTCCTCCTCTTCCCACTGGCGCTCAAGCTGTTTTCTGCTCTGGCACACAATGCATTGTAGTCGGTCAATATTTTAGCATTCCAACACCTTCATAAAAAACAAGCCCAAAGTCACTACTCTACTTTCCAGTGCTGGAAGCAGCCAGCAGCCTCATTCTCAGACGGCCATCAATTGTCTCTGCCACCCCTCCAGGCATTTCTGCAGCCGCTAAGCAGCAGCTCGATACAGTTGCCACATTTATGTTGGTAAAGTGCTCTCTCCAGGACTGTCCATATGGTCGTTTATGCTGCCATTGAGACAGGGTCTGTTGTCTGCCCCGGTCCAAACAAATAGCCTACTGCTCACATTTTCTCCCACCCTATTTTATCAGTGCTGCAACTACACTGCAGTGGCACTGTCAGTCTAAAAATATTGCTGCAATGATACCTGATGCCTGTAACCAGCAGATTCATAATCCTAGCCTATAAACCTTTGAACAGACTGAAATGCTGTTGCATTTTAATGAGATGGCATGTCAAGCCCGATTAAGGAGCGTTTCTGCTTTGAAGACACATGCAAGCTTACACAGTGCCTTCAGAAAGTATTCATACCCCTTCACTCATTCCACCTGTTGTTGTGTTACAGCCTGCATTAAAAATACAAATTGTGTCATCTACACAAAATACCCTGTAACGACAAAGTTAAAACGTGTTTTTAGAAATGTTAGCAAATTTATTGAAAATTAAATACAGAAATATCTCATTTAGATAAGTATTCACACCCCTTTGCTATGACACTCCAAATTGAGCTCAGGTGCATCCAATTTCCATTGATCATGCTTGAGATGTCACTACAACTTGATTGGAGTCCACCTGTGGCCAATTCAATTGTTTGGACATGATTTATAAAGAAACACACCTGTCTATATAAGGACCCACAGTTGACAGTGTATGTCAGAGCAGAAACTATACCATGAAGTCCAAGGAACTGTCCGTAGATCTCAGAGATTGTGATGAACCATATATCTGGGGAAGGGTATAAACCAATTGTTTAAAGTTTCCAAGAACACAGTTGTCTCCATCATTGGGAAATTGAAGAAATATGGAACTACCCAGACTGGGCCTGGAGTTTTCAAAAAGGCACCTGAACGACTCTGAGAGCATAAGGCAAAATATTCTGTGGTTTGATGAGACAAACATTGAAACCTATGTCTGGAGAAAAAAACTGGCACAGCTCATTACCCATCTAACACCATCCCTACCGTGAAGCATGGTGGTGGCAGCATCATGCTATGGGGATGCTTTTCAGCGGCAAGGACTGGGAGACTGGTAAGAATAGAGGGAACAATGAATGGAGCCAAATACAGGCAAATAATTGATGAGAACCTGCTTCAGAGTGCAAATGAACTTAGAAAGGGGCAAATACTTACGTTCCAACAGGACAATGACCCCAAGCATACAGCCAAAGTAACGCTGGAATGGATTCAGAACAAGAATGTGAAAGTCCTTAAGTGGCCTAGCCAAAGCCCAGATTTGAATCCCATTGAAAATCTGTGGAAAGACTTGAAGATTGCTGTTCACCGCCGCTCCCCATCTAACTTAACAGAGCTTGAGAAAATCTGCAAGGAAATCCAGATGTGCAAAGCTGATACAGGTGTATACCCAAAACGACTCAAAGCTTTAATCGCCGCCAAAGGTGCTTCTACAAAGTATTGACTCAGGGGTGTGAATTGTTATGTAAATTAGATATTTCTGTATTTCATTTTCAATAAATTTGCAAACATTTCTAAAAACAATTTGTCATTATGGGGTATTGTGTGTAGATGGGTGAGAAAAAAATAGTAACTTAATCCATTTTGAATTCAGGCTGTAACACAACAAAATGTGGAATAAGTCAAGGGGTATGAATACTTTCTGAAGGCACTGTATGTATGCATGTGCTGCTGCTATACCTCTTTTGAATGGGGTTGTGTGCGTGAAGGATTTGAGGAGCAGGTCTCAGTCTGACAATGTGACTCTCTAAGTGTTCAGGGATTTGTGGCACGCAGCATTGTGTCTCATGGCGACGTGTTCCTCTCTGGGCAATCCTCTACTGACTGACTGTCATACAGGAGAGAGCGAGGGAGTAGAGAGAGAGAGAGAGGGAGAAGGGGTCGGGGTCGGCAGTAAGAGAGGGGGTAGAGAGAGAGACAGAATAAGGGTGCCTCTCAATCCATCAAGGGTGCCTCTTGATCCATCAGTCTATGATACTGTATTTTCATGTCGCCCCATCAATAGAAGGGGATGGAACGGTCAAAGCACCAGAGTGAAATTGAAGTTTCCTAGAGAAAAAATGTGACCTTTCATGTACAAACATACACTACTACATTTCACACAACATATACTTCTATTTGTCTGTGTGGCATTACCTTTATATTGAGAATGACTTGACTGATGTTAATAATGCCAAGCTGAGACTATAAAGAAGACAAATATTAGTATGTTTGTTCTCAGCGAAAGCAATTTTTCCCGTCATAGATCGGATTTAGGAAAAAATGCTAATATTCTGCCAAAGAGAATATAAGACCTCTATTGTTTGACTTGTGATATACAATTTTTTTTTAAGCATTTTCTTTTTTACACTGTTCTTGGGCGTGAATGAATCCTATTTATTTTCTAAGAAAAGGGAATAAAGGTTTCCTTTGGGAACAGAGGATCAGAAACGACAAAACAGTGATGATTGTGTTTGTGTGGAGAGAAGTGGGACATGATATTGGTGGTAAATTGGTTGTCACAGTGTAAAGAAAGAGGAGGAATGGAGGAGAGGTAGAATTCAAAGAGATGTCAGACAGGGTGGCCTGTCTCCAGGGGAGTGTGGGGTGTGTGAGTACGCTGAGTAGCAAGTGTGCTGGGGGGGCTGGATAAAAGCATACCTACCTACCCACCACCTCTATCTTTGTGACCATGGGGGACAAGGGAAATGGGGAAAGAGAGAGAGAGAAGGCAGCAGTATCAGTATGTGTGACTAGGGAGAAGCAGGTGGGAGAGGACACCCAAACACTGCCACTCTCATACTGTTCCATTCTGTTTCATGTCCCAGGCTCAGCACAAGGCACCAGGATAAACAGAATAAATAAATCAAGCTGCCTTTGTCTGACAGTTTTAACGGCTGGATTTGAGCTGTTGAATGAATTAGGTTTTATGGTCACGGTGCATAGCAGAGGACACACAGACTACACACAGTAAAGCCCTTTCCCCTGTCACGCAAACATACAGTTGCTTCAGTGAAATACCAACCCCAGCATAAAATCTACACCCAGTGAGTCTGCTATACTGTGTCAATAATCATCTCAAAGACATCTACATAGATCAAATGGAACTACGGCCGCAAAAGTCTAATCTAGTCTGTTTTATGCATGACATTACAAGCACAGGATGAAATCCCTAATGAAAACAAAAAAAGGTTAATAATATTTCAACCTCAATCTAAAAGGAGGTATATCTCATGAATTATTGAAACGTCATTATTTCCACAATCTGAATTCCCATTGTAAAAACACCATGCAGTGAGCATGGCTGCCACGGCTACAGTAGCAGGAAAACCAATTGTCTTGAATCTCAGAGATATACAGTAGGGTAAGTCCCAAAGGGCACCCTATTCCCTATATAGTGCACTACTTTTGACAAGAGCCCTGCGGGCCCTGGTCAAAAGTAGTGTACTACATAGGGAGTCAGGTGCCATTTGGGATGCACCTATAAAGTTAGATTCATGGATTATCGTTAGGCTGAATAATTGTTTTACTTCACATAATTGTCCGACTGGTGCCACATGTTGGAATGGCTGGTGTGTCAAACCTGAGAGGTGAGCCTCCATCACATCATATATTAATCAGCTTTCTTTCTTTCTGTGGATGGTCGGTTGAGTCCGCACGGGAAACGAGAGCAGCAATAACAAATCACTGCGCCAAAGTTCAAACTGCCAGACTCATCCTCCCACCCTCCCCAGACTCATTCATGAGTACTAGGTGTGAGAGAGCACAGCGGCTAATGCCTTTCTGCATACCATTAGTATGTGAGTGTGGGGGGGGTGGAGGTGGGTGGAGGGGGGGGAGAGACGATGGACGGTGGAGAGAGATGGGGGAGAGAACGGGGAAGAGTGCAAGTGAGCAGCGGGGAATGGGGATGGTTGGGCGTTGATGGATTATGTGCCATGGAATCGGTGATGGCATGGTAATGAGGCCGTCTGCTTGACATGACCTATTGATAGTGGAGCAGCGAAGGAGCACAGGAGCTGAGGGTCGGGTCTCGCTCCCACAACGTCCCCCCGCCTCGCCTCGTAACGCTCCCACCGCCATGTTGTGTTCCGGACTCGCGTTTCCCAGACTGGCCCCTCTGTGCCTCTATCTCTGGTGGTGGATGATAACATTACATAGCAAAGACCATTTCAGGCTCTGTTAACCCACAACTACAGGCTCTGACTGTGGCCCTAAGAAACAGCTACACAGCTCCCACAATCACAGGCGGCTGGTGGCACCTTAATTGGGGAGGACGGGCTCATAGTAATGGTTGGAACGGAATCAATGGAATGGTATCAAACACATCAAACACATGGTTTCCATGTGTTTGATACCATTCCATTCACTCCATTCCAGTCATTATTATGAGCCGTCCTCCACTAAGCAGCCTCCTGTGCCCACAATCTATAATGACATTCATATGTTGATATTGTTGTGACGGTGAACACAGCAACACATAAAAGCCTGTTTACAGCTTGTCTCCACATGGTCTAGGTTGGAACAATGTTAATGGTGGGTCATCGTCAAAGAGGCCTGTATCTTACTTAGCAGGAAATGTAACAATAAACTTAAGTCATGTGTAAGTATGAGAGCGGTTACTGTACTGTCCCATGGAACTTGGGCTCCAGTGATAGAAAAGAGAAAGAGAGAGCTGCAGTGCCTCCTCCTCCTCTTCTCCTGTCCTGTACTAGAGGTCAAATGGGTTCCTTCACAGTTTCCCCTTAGTTCACACTGACCAGCCAGCCAACAGCCACATGTACTGTAGTCAGCCATACCCTGGCTGGTCTGGGGAGGAGAGGGGACATCAGTCAGCTCATACAACCAGGCTGTCAGTAGGTTTTTTCTGTCTCAGCAGACCGGACCAGACTAAAATACTCCTTCTTATGCAATCACAAGGAAGGACAGATTATGTGAATAAACTACTTCTTCCACACAGGATGTCTGCTTCCCATATGGCACCCAATTCCTTATATGGTGCAATACTTTTGACTAGGGCCCATAGGGATCTGGTAAAAAGTAGTGCACTAGGGAATAGGGTGCCATTTGGGACAACCAGGTACAGTGCTGCTGCTTGGCTCAAATGAAGCGCAGGACAACTGAGGAAATACTTGGACAGAGAAAAGAGAAACATGTCAGACAGCCAAATTGAGTTAGTGAATCAAAGGAAGGAATTTGTGGCATACTTTCCGCTTTGGATGCCAGCAGGGGCTGTTGTCCTGTTGTAGCAGGCTTGTTAGTCTAGTATTGATCACACATCTCATGAGTAAGCACATCGTGAATGGGTCATGGCTTCAGCCAAAATGGAATATCCTCACTGAAGTTCTTGGATTTGGTTCAAGTCAGCTACGCTGAGTTCAGTCATCTTTGCTTGCTGGTATCAATCTGTGATGAGAGTGGGGAGGTCAATATGACCCTTACAGTGAGGGAAAAAAGTATTTGATCCCCTGCTAATTTTGTACGTTTGCCCACTGACAAAGAAATGATCAGTCTATAATTTTAATGGTAGGTGTATTTGAACAGTGAGAGACAGAATAACAACAAAAACATCCTGAAAAACGCATGTCAAAAATTTTATAAATTGATTTGAATTTTAATGAGGGAAATAAGTATTTGACCCCCTCTCAATCAGAAAGATTTCTGGCTCCCAGGTGTCTTTTATACAAGTAACGAGCTGAGTGTCACGCCCTGACCTTAGAGATCCTTTTTATTCTCTATTTGGTTAGGTCAGGGTGTGATTTGGGTGGCATTCTAGTTTTTCTATTTCTTTGTTGGCCAGGTATGGTTCCCAATCAGAGGCAGCTGTCTATCGTTGTCTCTGATTGGGGATCATACTTAGGCAGCCTTTTTCCCACCTTAGTTTGTGGGATCATGTTTTTGTATAGGTGCTGTGTAGCCTACAGAACTTTACGTTCGTTTGTATTTTGTTGTTTTGTCGGTGTTCATTTAATAAATTAATATGTTCACCTACCACGCTGCACCTTGGTCCGATCCTTCAATCAACGAGCGTGACACTGAGATTAGGAGCACACTCTTAAAGGGAGTGCTCCTAATCTCAGCTTGTTACCTGTATAAAAGACACCTGTCCACAGAAGCAATCAATCAATCAGATTCCAAACTTTCCACCATGGCCAAGACCAAAGAGCTCTCCAAGGATGTCAGGGACAAGATTGTAGACCTACACAAGGCTGGAATGGGCTACAAGACCATCGCCAAGCAGCTTGGTGAGAAGGTGACAACAGTTGGTGCGATTATTCGCAAATGGAAGAAACACAAAAGAACTGTCAATCTCCTTCGGCCTGGGGCTCCATGCAAGATCTCACCTCGTGGAGTTGCAATGATCATGAGAACGGTGAGGAATCAGCCCAGAACTACACAGGAGGATCTTGTCAATGATCTCAAGGCAGCTGGGACCATAGTCACCAAGAAAACAATTGGTAACACACTACGCCGTGAAGGACTGAAATCCTGCAGCGCCCGCATGAGTCCCCCTGCTCAAGAAAGCACATATACATGCCCGTCTGAAGTTTGCCAATGAACATCTGAATGATTCAGAGGAGAACTGGGTGAAAGTGTTGTGTCAGATGAGACCAAAATGGAGCTCTTTGGCATCAACTCAACTCGCCGTGTTTGGAGGAGGAGGAATGCTGCCTATGACCCCAAGAACACCATCCCCACCGTCAAACATGGAGGTGGAAACATTATGCTTTGGGGGTGTTTTTCTCCTAAGGGGACAGGACAACTTCACTGCATCAAAGGGACGATGGACGGGGCCATTTACCGTCAAATCTTGGGTGAGAACCTCCTTCCCTCAGCCAGGGCATTGAAAATGGGTCGTGGATGGGTATTCCAGCATGACAATGATCCAAAACACACGGCCAAGGCAAAGGAGTGGCTCAAGAAGAAGCACATTAAGGTCCTGGAGTGGCCTAGCCAGTCTCCAGACCTTAATCCCATAGAAAATCTGTGGAGGGAGCTGAAGGTTCGATTTGTCAAACGTAAGCCTCGAAACCTTAATGACTTGGAGAAGATCTGCAAAGAGGAGTGGGACAAAATCCCTCCTGAGATGTGTGCAAACCTGGTGGCCAACTACAAGAAACGTCTGACCTCTGTGATTGCCAACAAGGGTTTTGCCACCAAGTACTAAGTCATGTTTTGCAGAGGGGTCAAATACTTATTTCCCTCATTAAAATGCAAATCAATTTATAACATTTTTGACATGCGTTTTTCTGGATTTTTTGTTTTGTTATTCTGTCTCTCACTGTTCAAATAAACCTACCATTAAATAGACTGATCATTTCTTTGTCAGTGGGCAAACGTACAAAATCAGCAGGGGATCAAATACTTTTTTCCCTCACTGTACGTAACCTAACCTTACCCAATCTGACCTGACCCGACTTCATGCAATTCACTAGGAATTGCCGGGAACCTCACGATACCATATTATCACGATACTTACAGTAGGTGTCGATATGATATGTATTGTGATTCGATTTTGTGATTTTGTTGCGATTCGATGTTCCAAAAATATTGCTCAACACATGTCTGCTGCAGAGGGACAAGAGAGAGCCATAACAAAACAAGTTTTGATCAGTCATGGAAATAAAAGTGCTGAAAACAAATTTAAAAAGAAGATGGAGAACAAATAAATGGAAATGGTATTTAGATAAATGACTGTACAACTGTTGATGAGAGCGTTTACTGTACTCCCTTCTCTGTAAAGTCATACCATCAAAGGACAATTAAGTAACTATACCATCAAAATCATCAAATGCACCACTGCTTTCATATTAACTTCTTTTTTGTCGAGCTATGATGTAGGACACAAGAGATACACAACAATAACATCTCTGCCCTCTGGGCACAGAGAGAGAGAGAGAGAGAGAGAGAGAGAGAGAGAGAGAGAGAGAGAGAGAGAGAGAATTTCTAAGGAGATATGTCGTTATTCTATCTGGGTAAACTGGCATAAAGCAATGACCTAAATACACCCATCACACTGTTGGCAGTGTGAAGCCACCCGGGCTGACTGGAGGGTGTTGAAGTCTGGAGAGAGAGAGCGAGAGAGAGAGAGAGAGAGAGAGAGAGAGAGGAAAGAGAGAGAGGGAGAGAGAGAGAGAGAGAGAGAGAGAGAGAGAGAGAGAGAGAGAGAGAGAGAGAGAGAGAGAGAGAGAGAGAGAGAGAGAGAGAGAGAGAGAGAGAGAGAGAGAGAGAGAGAGAGAGAGAGAGAGAGAGAGAGAGAAAGAGAGAGGAAAGAGGTTGCTCTGGGCTGCTGGGGGTGGGTGGTTGGATCTGCCTGTGTGGAAAGCCACTAGCTAGCTCCAATGAGGCAGTGTGGTGAAGCATGACTAAAGTGCAGGGTTGTTAAACGGCATGTCACGTCTCCTGATGTCTGCATCCCTAAGGAGTGTGGACGTGTGCGGGCAGAGGGGCCAACAGGGGGAATTAATTCCAGGACACGCACCACAGAAAGCTCATCAATTCACACCTACGGGCCCACAACCAGCCCATCTTCTGACCTACCTAACTACCTACCTACTACTGTTTCAGGACAAAAACTGTGTGTTTAACTCTGAAAAACAGATGTTGGTTGTGTTTCAGCATGGCCTGCTTGAGTTAGAAGACTTGGGGTGTTTCTCAATATGCATACTACCGTGCTCAACACTCTCATGCTCCAAGTGCATTCTCAGAGGACGTTCTCTTGAGTACGTTCTTGTGAGGACGAGAGTGTGGAGAACGCATAAAACATTACATTTGAGAAGCACTTGCCCTCCCCCGACCGTATTACCTCACGCTGCATCTCCCTATTCACTGAACCTTCTTCCAGCCAGGACAATGGCAACAATAGACGAAACAAGATATACACAAAGCAAACTTTTTACTTCATGACTATCAGCTAGCTACAGTTGAAGTCGGAAGTTTACATACACCTTAGCCAAATACATTTAAACTCTGTTTTTCACAATTCCTGACATTTAATCCTAGTACAAATTCCCAGTATATATATATATATATATACAGTGGGGAAAAAAAGTATTTAGTCAGCCACCAATTGTGCAAGTTCTCCCACTTAAAAAGGTGAGAGAGGCCTGTAATTTTCATCATAGGTACACGTCAACTATGACAGACAAATTGAGGAAAAAAAATCCAGAAAATCACATTGTAGGATTTTTAATGAATTTATTTGCAAATTATGGTGGAAAATAAGTATTTGGTCACCTACAAACAAGCAAAATTTCTGGCTCTCACAGACCTGTAACTTCTTCTTTAAGAGGCTCCTCTGTCCTCCACTCGTTACCTGTATTAATGGCACCTGTTTGAACTTGTTATCAGCATAAAAGACACCTGTCCACAACCTCAAACAGTCACACTCCAAACTCCACTATGGCCAAGACCAAAGAGCTGTCAAAGGACACCAGAAACTAAATTGTAGACCTGCACCAGGCTGGGAAGACTGAATCTGCAATAGGTAAGCAGCTTGGTTTGAAGAAATCAACTGTGGGAGCAATTATTAGGAAATGGAAGACATACAAGACCACTGATAATCTCCCTCGATCTGGGGCTCCACGCAAGATCTCACCCCGTGGGGTCAAAATGATCACAAGAACGGTGAGCAAAAATCCAAGAACCACACGGGGGACCTAGTGAATGACCTGCAGAGAGCTGGGACCAAAGTAACAAAGCCTACCATCAGTAACACACCACGCCGCCAGGGACTCAAATCCTGCAGTGCCAGACGTGTCCCCCTGCTTAAGCCAGTACATGTCCAGGCCCGTCTGAAGTTTGCTAGAGTGCATTTGGATGATCCAGAAGAGGATTGGGAGAATGTCATATGGTCAGATGAAACCAAAATAGAACTTTTTGGTAAAAACTCAACTCGTCGTGTTTGGAGGACAAAGAATGCTGAGTTGCATCCAAAGAACACCATATCTACTGTGAAGCATGGGGGTGGAAACATCATGCTTTGGGGCTGTTTTTCTACAAAGGGACTAGGACGACTGATCCGTGTAAAGGAAAGAATGAATGGGGCCATGTATCGTGAGATTTTGAGTGAAAACCTCCTTCCATCAGCAAGGGCATTGAAGATGAAACGTGGCTGGGTCTTTCAGCATTACAATGATCCCAAACACACCGCCCAGGCAATGAAGGAGTGGCTTCGTAAGAAGCATTTCAAGGTCCTGGAGTGGCCTAGCCAGTCTCCAGATCTCAACCCCATAGAAAATCTTTGGAGGGAGTTGAAAGTCTGTGTTGCCCAGCGACAGCCCCAAAACATCACTGCTCTAGAGGAGATCTGCATGGAGGAATGGGCCAAAATACCAGCAACAGTGTGTGAAAACCTTGTGAAGACTTACAGAAAACGTTTGACCTGTGTCATTGCCAACAAAGGGTATATTACAAAGTATTGAGAAACTTTTGTTATTGACCAAATACTTATTTTCCACCATAATTTGCAAATAAATTCATTAAAAATCCTACAATGTGATTTTCTGGATTTTTTTTTCTCATTTTGTCTGTCATAGTTGACATGTACCTATGATGAAAATTACAGGCCTCTCTCATCTTTTTAAGTGGGAGAACTTGCAGAATTGGTGGCTGACTAAATACTTTTTTTCCCCACTGTATATATATATTTTTAAGGGGGTAGATCAGCTTAATATTGCAGATAGATTGTAACTTCCATCAATGTAATTGTCTGCATCACTTCCAATCCCCCATGTTGTACTCCTGAGTGGCGCAGTGGTCTAAGGCACTGCATCGCAGTGCTAACTGTGCCACTATAGATCCTGGTTTGAATCCAGGCTCTGTCGCAGCCGGCCACGACCAGGAGACTCATGGGCGGCGCACAATTGGCCCAGCGTCGTCCAGGGTAGGGGAGGGAATGGCCGGCAGGGATGTAGTTCAGTTGATAGAGCATGGCGTTTGCAATGCCAGGGTTGTGGGTTCGTTTCCCACGGGGGGCCAGTATAATAAAAAAAAATGTATTCACTAACTGTAAGTCGCTCTGGATAAGAGCGTCTGCTAAATGACTAAAATGTTAAATATATACATATATATACACACATACATATCCTTTAAAAATATATATATTCCCCTTTATTACTTTCCAACCCCGCCACCCTTTCCCTACTTAGAGTAAACTAGTGAACAACAATGCTTAGGCCTCTACTTCCAGCTTATACTTACTATCTATATTTTATGGACACAGTCAATATTACAATAATTAAATTTTGTTTGTTTTTTCTCCTG
Organism: Coregonus clupeaformis; assembly: GCF_020615455.1. Lineage (NCBI taxonomy): Eukaryota > Metazoa > Chordata > Actinopteri > Salmoniformes > Salmonidae > Coregonus > Coregonus clupeaformis. Next base: position 48,867,762 of record NC_059207.1, read on the forward strand.
AACTTCTTCTACTCTCAACCTCTCCGATCATTTTCATGATGTCCATCCGGTTTGCTTCTATATGCCATATCTTTCTAACTGTGCTCTTTCACAAAAGCTCCCAACCTACAACCTATATACGTATTATGGACACAGTATACTTACATTATTAGTTATCTTGTTATTATTTGTTGTTAGTTGTTATTAGTCCCATCCTTCTGTCATGCCCTGACTCAGGGGACGTTTATTTGTAGAGTCAGGGTGTGTATATTCCTTGTTATGTTAAGTTTTCTATGTTAGTGTCTAGATCGTGTAGATCTATGTTGGCCAGGGTGGTTCCCAATCAGAGGCAGCTGTAGCTCGTTGTCTCTGATTGGGTACCATACTTAGGCAGCCGTTTGGCACCAGTCGGTGTGGGATCTTGTTCCGTATAAGTATGTTATTAGTCTACCTTGGACTTCACGTATCGTTTGTTTGTTGTTTTGTTCGTGTTCAGTACGTTAATAAATATGTACGCTTATCACGCTGCGCCTTGGTCCGTCTCATCCGTTAACGATCGTGACACCTTCAACTCCATTCAACACCACCCATCTATCTCTTAACACCTGTCACGGATTCTGCCGAGGCTGCTCCTCCTCCTTGCTCGGGCAGGCTTCGGCGTTCGTCGTCCCCGGAGTACTAGCTACTGCCGTTCGATGTTATCGGTGTTTGTTTAGTTTTGTCTGTATTGTTTACACCTGTTCGTCATTATGTTAATTGTTTCCCTTATAATTACCCCAGTCTCTCATCTGTACTTTGTGTGTGATTGTTTTCCCTTTCACGGTTGTCTATTTTGTGAGCGGGTTATTTCCTCCCTGCATGGAGTTATTTTCTGTGTCCTTTTGGATCCTTTTCGTATTAAAAGTACTTATCCGAGAGTTCTGTGTCCTGCGCCTGACTTCGTTTACCGCATCTCACAGACAGTCGTGACAGAATCACACACCTTACCATGGAGTCAGCAGGAGCGACGGCACCGACTGGATCACTCGAGGAGCGCGTCCTACAACAGGCAGCGATGCTCCAAAATCTTGGTGCCGCTATGGATAACGTTATGAACACTTTGGGACGATGGGAGAGAGGAGGTTTGCCCACACCTCCTCCAACGATACCACCACCATCGCCTACTCCTATCGTCTCACATCCGGAGTCCAGTGTCTTTGGGACGTTCGTCGAGAGCTGGCCTGCAGGGACACCAACCTAAGCTTCGATCAGCTAGTGGACATGTCGATTCGCTTGGATACCCTGTTGGCTACCCGCGGACGTCCAGCGCTGGGGCCGTCCATTCCATCCCCCAGCACCTCCGAGCCGAGCCCTATGGAGCTCGGGGGTGCTGGTAGTAGGGAGGCCAGGAAGGAGGCTGTCCCCTGCACCAACTGTGGCCGCCGAGGACACACAGCGGTTCGGTGCTGGGGAGGGTCTCCTCGGATTCGAGGCAGCAGGCAGCGCACTGATGAGTCATTCCCGGTGAGTAAGGTCCCAACTCACCCAGAGCTCTCTGCTGTTCATATGTGTATCCAAGTGATGTTTCCAGAAGTTTCTTCTTACTCCCAGCATAAGGCGCTAGTCGATTCAGGCGCAGCTGGGAATTTTATCGATCGCCATTTCTCATATGAGTTAGGGATCCCTTTATTACCAGTCGATGTGCCCTTCCCTATCCATGCCCTAGATAGCCGGCCTTTGGGGTCGGGATTGATTAGGGAGGTCACAGCGCCACTGAAGATGAAAACGCAGAAGGGTCATGAGGAGACTATACAGTTGTATTTAATTGACTCTCCTGCGTTTCCAGTGGTGTTGGGACTTCCCTGGTTAATATCTCATGACCCCAACATTTCATGGCAACAGAGGGCTCTCAAGGGATGGTCTGATCAGTGTGTGGGGCAGTGTGTAGGTGTTTCCGTAGGGGCAACGACGGTGGAGAGTCCGAACCAAATGCCCACAATGCACATTCCTCCTGAGTATGCCGATTTGGCAAGCGCCTTCTGTAAGAAGAAGGCGACTCAATTACCACCTCATCGACAGGGGATTGTGCGATAGACCTCCAGGTTGGCGCGCGGCGCTCCCTCGCAGCCATGTGTATCCTCTGTCTCAGGAGGAGACGGCTGCTATGGAGACATACGTCGCCGAATACTTGAGACAGGGATACATACGGCCTTCCACTTCTCCTGCGTCCTCAAGTTTCTTTTTTGTGAAGAAGAAGGATGGGGGTTTACGCCCGTGTATTGATTACCATGGTCTCAATCAGATCACTATTAAAATACAGCTATCCTCTCCCTCTGATTGCTAGTATGACGGAGTCATTACACGGGGCGCGCTTCTTCACAAAATTAGATCTCAGGAGCGCTTACAACCTGGTGCGCATTCGGGAGGGAGATGAGAGGAAAACAGCCTTCAGTACCACCTCGGGTCACTATGAGTACCTCGTCATGCCATACGGTCTAATGAATGTTCCTTCAGTCTTCCAATCATTTGTAGACGAGATTTTCCGGGATTTGCATGGACAGGGGGTAGTGGTGTATATTGATGACATTCTGATATACTCCGCTACACGTACCGAGCATGTGTCCCTGGTACGTCGGGTGCTGGGTAGACTGTTGGAGCATGATCTGTATGTGAAGGCAGAGAAATGTCTGTTTTTCCAGGAGTCCATCTCCTTCCTGGGACACCGGTTGTCTGCGTCAGGGGTGGAGATGGAGATTGACCGCGTTTCAGCCGTGCGTAATTGGCAGACTCCAACTACAGTAAAGGAGGTGCAGCGGTTTTTGGGTTTTGCCAATTACTACCGGAGGTTTATCCTGGGTTTTGGACAGGTAGCAGCTCCCATTACCTCCCTGCTAAAGGGGGGCCCAGTGCGTTTGCAGTGGTCGGCTGAGGCGGACAGGGCGTTTAGTCATTTGAAGGACCTGTTCACCTCAGCTCCGGTGCTGGCACATCCGGATCCCTCTTTGGCGTTCCAAGTCGAGGTGGATGCGTCCGAGGCGGGGATCGGTGCTATACTGTCTCAGCGCTCGGGCACGCCTCCAAAACTCCGCCCCTGTGCTTTCTATTCTAAGAAGCTCAGTCCGGCGGAGCGCAATTATGACGTGGGGGACAGGGAGCTGCTAGCTGTGGTCCAGGCCCTGAAGGTGTGGAGACATTGGCTTGAGGGGGCTAACCACCCTTTTCTCATTCTGACTGACCATCGTAACCTGGAGTACATCCGGGCAGCGAAGAGACTGAACCCTCGTCAGGCTAGGTGGGCCATGTTTCTGTCCCAGTTTGTCTTTAAGATCACGTATATCCCCGGGTCACAGAACGTTAAGGCAGACGCCCTGTCCCGACGATATGACACAGAGGAGAGGTCCATTGAGCCCACTCCCATACTACCGGAGTCTTGTCTCGTGGCACCGGTGGTGTGGGAGGTCGACACGGAAATCGAGCGGGCGTTACGTACCGACCCTTCTCCCCCAGAGTGTCCAGAGGGACGGAGGTACGTGCCGCTCGAGGTCCGTGACCGACTGATTTATTGGGCTCACACGTCACCCTCCTCTGGTCATCCTGGTATTGGTCGGACGGTGCACTGTCTTAGCGGGAAGTACTGGTGGCCCACCTTAGCTAAGGACGTGAGAGTTTACATTTCTTCCTGCTCGGTGTGCGCCCAGTGTAAGGCGCCTAGACACCTGCCCAGGGGGAAGTTACAACCTCTCCCCGTTCCACAACGGCCGTGGTCTCACCTGTCGGTGGATTTTGTCACGGACCTTCCCCCCTCCCAGGGGAATACCACGATCTTGGTCGTTGTGGATCGGTTTTCTAAGGCCTGCCGTCTCATCCCTATGCCAGGTCTTCCTACAGCACTACAAACGGCCGAAGCCCTGTTTACTCACGTTTTCCGGCACTACGGGGTGCCTGAGGATATAGTGTCTGATCGGGGTCCCCAGTTCACCTCTAGAGTGTGGAGGGCGTTTATGGAACGTTTGGGGGTCTCGATCAGCCTTACCTCGGGTTTTCACCCTGAGAGTAATGGGCAGGTGGAGAGAGTAAACCAAGATGTGGGTAGGTTTCTGAGGTCCTACTGCCAGGACCGGCAGGAGGAGTGGTCGGGGTATATTCCCTGGGCAGAGAGCCCAAAACTCACTCCGCCACTCCTCCACTAATCTCACTCCTTTCCAGTGTGTGTTGGGCTATCAGCCGGTTCTGGCACCCTGGCATCAGAGCCAGATCGAGGCTCCTGCGGTGGATGAATGGTTTCGGCGCTCGGAGGAGACATGGAACGCTGCGCACGTCCACCTGCAGCGGGCCATCAGACGGCAAAAGGGCGGCGCCGATCGCCACCGCAGTGAGGGTCCGGTTTATGCACCGGGAGATCGGGTCTGGCTCTCGACCAGAAACCTGCCCCTTCACCTGCCCTGCCGGAAGCTGGGCCGGCGGTTTGTGGGGCCATTTAAAGTCCTGAGGAGATTGAATGAGGTATGTTATAGGTTACAGCTGCCTGTTAATTATCGCATTAACCCCTCGTTCCATATGTCTCTCCTCAGGCCGGTGGTAGCTGGTCCACTCCAGGAGAATGAGGTACGAGAGGCCCCTCCGCCCCCACTAGACATCGAAGGGGCTCCGGCGTACTCAGTCCGTTCCATCGTGGATTCGAGGCGTCGGATGGGGGGTCTGCAGTATCTCGTGGAGTGGGAGGGGTACGGTCCGGAGGAACGGTGCTGGGTCCCTAGGAGGGACATCCTAGATTCCTCCCTGTTGACAGAGTTCCACCGGAGTCACCCAACTTGCCCTGCTCCGCGTCCTCCTGGCCGTCCCCGAGGCCAGGGTCGGCGCACGGCTCAAGGGGGGGGTACTGTCACGGATTCTGCCGAGGCTGCTCCTCCTCCTTGCTCGGGCAGGCTTCGGCGTTCGTCGTCCCCGGAGTACTAGCTACTGCCGTTCGATGTTATCGGTGTTTGTTTAGTTTTGTCTGTATTGTTTACACCTGTTCGTCATTATGTTAATTGTTTCCCTTATAATTACCCCTGTCTCTCATCTGTACTTTGTGTGTGATTGTTTTCCCCTTCACGGTTGTCTATTTTGTGAGTGGGTTATTTCCTCCCTGCGTGGAGTTATTTTCTGTGTCCTTTGGGATCCTTTTCATATTAAAAGTACGTATCCGAGAGTTCTGTGTCCTGCGCCTGACTTCGTTTACCGCATCTCACAGACAGTCGTGACAACACCATCCATATAGGATTTCTATTTGCCATATATTTTTCAACTGTACTGTGATGTTTTACAAAAGTTCTGAACCTTTCTATTCTCATTGTTTCTACAGATTGTGAATTGAAAATAAACATTTTTGCTAAAAGTATCATTATATTATTGATCGATTGACTATTACTTTTCAGATCACCCAGTAATGCTATCTGCAAGGTTAGCTCCAGGTAAATATTGCAATCCTTTAGCCATTCCTGGACCTGTGTCCAAAAACAAGCTACAAATGGACAGTACCAAAACAAATGATCTAATGATTCTGTCTCTTCGCAGCAGAATCTGCAGAGCTGGGAAGATTGTATCCCCCAAATAAATAACATTCTATTGGTAGCAATAATTTTATATAATAATTTCAATTGAAAGATTCTAAGTTTTGAATCCGGTGTCGTTTTGCGTATCAGTTCATAAACACTATGCCATGGGATCGGTACGTCAAAAATCTCTTCCCAACTATTTTGCAATCTATATGGCACGGCTGTCAATCCTTTGGTCCTTAAATGAAACTGGTATACTTTTTTATTTATCACAGTTTTCCTTAAACAATTATGTTCTTTAATGCAAATTAATGAAAATTCCCTGTCTTAGGTCAGTTAGGATCCCACATTATTTTAAGAATGTGAAATGTCAGAATAATAGTAGAGAGAATGATTTATTTCAGCTTTTATTTATTTCATCATATTCCCAGTGGGTCAGAAGTTTACATACACTACTCAATTTGTATTTGGTAGCATTGCCTTTAAATTGTTTAACTTGGGTCAAACGTTTCGGGTAGCCTTCCACAAGCTTCCCACAATAAGTTGGGTGAATTTTGGCCCATTCCTCCTGAAAGAGCTGGTATAACTGAGTCAGGTTTGTAGGCCTCCTTGCTCACACACGCCTTTTCAGTTCTGCCCACAAATGTTCTATAGGATTGAGGTCAGGGCTTTGTGATGGCCACTCCAAAACCTTGACTTTGTTGTCCTTAAGCCATTCTGCCACAACTTTGGAAGTATGCTTGGGGTCATTGTCCATTTGGAAGACCCATTTGCAACCAAGCTTTAACTTCCTGACTGATGTCTTGAGATGCTGCTTCAATATATCCACATAATATTCCTTCCTCATGATGCCATCTATTTTGTGAAGTGTACCAGTCCCTCCTGCAGCAAAGCACCCCCACAGCATGATGCTGCCACCCCCGTGCTTCACGGTTGGGATGGTGGTCTTCGGCTTGCAAGCAGACCCCTTTTTCCTCCAAACATAACAATGGTCATTATGGCCAAACAGTTCTATTTTTGTTTCATCAGACCAGAGGACATTTCTCCAAAAAGTACGATCTTTGTCCCCATATGCAGTTGCAAACCGTAGTCTGGCTTTTTTATGGCGGTTTTGGAGCAGTGGCTTCTTCCTTGCTGAGCGGCCTTTCAGGTTATGTCGATATAGGACTCGTTTTACTGTGGATATAGATACTTTTGTACCTGTTTCCTCTAGCATCTTCACAATGTCCTTTGCTGTAGTTCTGGGATTGATTTGCACTTTTTGCACCAAAGTACGTTCATCTATAGGAGACAGAACGCGTCTCCTTCCTGAGCGGTATGACGGCTGCGTGGTCCCATGGTGTTTATACTTGCGTACTATTGTTTGTACAGATGAACGTGGTACCTTCATGTGTTTGGAAATTGCTCCCAAGGATGAACCAGACTTGTGGAGGTCTACACATTTTTTTCTGGGGTCTTGGCTGATTTCTTTTGATTTTCCCATGATGTCAAGCAAAGAGGCACTGAGTTTGAAGGTAGGCCTTGAAATACATCCACAGGTACACCTCCAATTGACTCAAATGATGTCAATTAGCCTATCAGAAGCTTCTAAAGCCATGACATAATTTTTCTGGAATTTTTCAAGCTGTTTAAAGGCACAGTCAACTTAGTGTATGTAAACTTCTGACCCACTGGAATTGTGATACAGTGAATTATAAGTGAAATAATCTGTCTGTAAACAATTGTTGGAAAAATGACTTGTGTCATGCACTAAGTAGATGTCCTAACCGACTTGCCAAAACTATTGTTTTTTAACAATATATTTGTGGAGTGGTTGAAAAACTAGTTTTATTGACTCCAACCTAAGTGTATGTAAACTTCCGACTTCAACTGTATATGTGAATTGTAATAATGTAGCTAACCAAATAGTACAACAGGCAGAAATGAACTAAAACCAATGTTATCCAAGGTAGATGTCAATTCTTCGTGGGTAGCTAGCTAACAATTCTTCGTGGCTATCTGGCTAGCTAACAGTAGTAGCTAGCCTGTTAGCTCTATTGACTTACTATGGGCTTGCGACCTATGCACACTACAGTGGGTATTGTAGGCAGGTAACCATGCAAAAATTTACATATCAAGATAAAATATTGTAGTCAGGCAACATATGAGATGTGAATAGCCAACATTTCATTCTGAAGTCGGAGTGTATTTTCTCTCGCTTCAGCTCAAATAATGGCCGCCATTGATTTCAAGACATGTTTCGTCATTTCTTACGTGGTTGCGTCATATTTCTTTGCATACTTTTCATTGAAGCTTGCATCGATGCATGCTTCAAAATATGTACAAACGGAGAACTCATTCGAGAAGTGCCCTCCGTGCTCCGTTTCGCATACTTTGATTTGGACTAATACTCCGACCCTCCCATGCTCCAATTTGCGTGCTCGGAGCACGGTAGCATTGAGAAACACCCTTGGTGTTAGTTATGTGTGTTGGTTGTGTATAAGCACTAGTTGTCTGAGTTAGATGGTTGTTTGTGTGTGTATGTGTGTGTGTATGTGTGTGTGTGTGTGTGTGTGTGTGTGTGCGTGTGTGTGCATTTTAGTTGTTATTAGCGCTAGTTGTTTATTCTCTCTGATGATCACAGCCTGATGGAGCTAGCCTGGGCTGTGGGTGTTTGTTGTGTCTACAGTACAACAAGCGCTTGTTGAATCTGGGTGCCACTCCTGCAGGCACTGCAGCACGGCCACCACTTAGCAGCAGCAATGTGAAAGAAGTGAAAAAATGGCTCAATTAGACTAATTTTTCCTACTCAAAAACGAATTGCTTTCAATAAGACTGAACTTAAGTGGAAAAAGATCCAAAGATGCCTGAAGCCAGCAGAGGGACTCCCTCTCCCCCTCTCGCTAATATTCATCTATAGCTGCATACATTCTATCTATTCTATCTATGGCTGATGCAGAATGTAAAAAGCCTCCTTGAAAGTGCCAATTGATTTTCAATGTCATAACATGTATTCCTAAACCAAACACAGTCCCATTTACATTGCTGGCCACTTACCATCAGACAAGAACACACAGTGTGAAATTGTCTGTTTAGCTGCAGAACACAGAGTAGAAAACTCACTTGTTTTGGTGCTTTGAGCCCTGCAGATGTGCATGGTACTGTGCCACAGAGTTGAGTGTGACACTGCAGACTTCACAGGTATAGCTACGTTTCAGACCTGGAATTAAAAACACACAAACACAGACACACTGGATTAATAAACATTTATAAACATATTTCCCAAATGCTCTTCTGTTTTAGCAGGATTAGACAGGTGTCATGTATTAGCAAACGACTTGTTTCAATTACAATTATTGTACTTGGTAACGATGAAACTATGTATGTACAGTGCCTTGCAAAAAAATACCTTATTTCAAAAAAATTCTAAAGAATAAATAACGGAAAAGTGGGGCGTATTTATTCTTTAGAATTTTTTGAAATAAGTAATTTTTTTTCAAACTCAACAGTTTCTCGTGTGTATCAATAATGGTCCACCATCCAAATGACATCCAGCCAACTTGACACAACTGTGGGAAACATTGGAGTCAACATGGGCCAGCATCCCTGTGGAACACTTTTGACAACTTGTAGAGTCTATGCCCCGTCGAATTGAGGCTGTTCTGAGGGCAAAAGGGGGGGTGGGGGTGCAACTCAATATTAGGAAGGTGTTCATAATGTGTTGTACACTCAGTGAATACTTACAGTGGTAGCCTAAGCACTTCCATGCAAAAGGTACATTTTCTATTCACCTGTTAAATTCTACTGAATGTTTTAAACCTGTGCTCCCTTTCGGATGCATAGAGCAAAAACTTGAAATTATAATAGCCTATCTAATAGGCACAATTCAATTAAAGATGTGCATGGTTGTTGTATGGCTACTTGGGGAATATGAACTCATCATGGCCAGAAAAGGTGAGGAATTTATTCTGCAATGGTTATGACATTTGTATTATGTTCATGAACTCAATATTGTCTACTCGAGAAATTTGACATTACAGTATTCAGACGTAGCCTACAAACGTCAATGGAAAAGGTAAACCATCTGTTCTACCGTTAAACTGCACTTCGGATCGGATTGCATGGAGCAAAATACTTGAAATAGCTTATCTATTTACTAATGTGAAGTGGGCCCAATAAAATTAGAGATGGGACGAATGTTAGCCTATCCTAATTTGTTGAAGGCCTACAGGCTATTTTGCCAATATGAAACCATCACGGTCAGAAAAGGTGAGGAATTTATTCTGCAATGATCATGGAAATGAAATAAATAACAAGAAATAGATGCCTATTTCTAATTATTTTAGAATGCAAAGATAAAATGAATAGATTTTCACTCTTCTCACTACCGGCAAATGATTGCATCTTGTTATTATATTTAGCTACCAGTTATTTTGTTATGAATAAGAGTGTCATCATATATTCCCCTTTTGCAATACCTCACCCACTCAAAACTGAGCTTACACATGGTCTAAAGTTTGCGGGAGGATAAGCACTTTATCACGTCAAGTTCCATTTGTATAAATGGCAACTTTTGCGTGAAAACTGGCGCACGCATGTTTTGGGGGATATTTTGTGCGTACGCAACGTTTATAAATGAGAACCCTGGTCAGCATTCTTTCTCAGTGCTGTGAATAAAAATATTAGAGAGCTAGAAGGGATGAGATAACACTAACTAACAGCAGCTTCTATCTCCTCTATTCCAGGGGTTCCAAAACCTTTTCACTCTGGCCCCCCTTCCAGCATTGGGGAACATCCCACGAAATTGCACCTATTGCATTCTACTATTACAACTTTCAAGAGTAAGTTTGAAGCCGGACTGAGGGGGACCCCCGCGCCCACCCTGCCGACCCCTCGGGGGATGCGCCTCACAGTTTGGGAACCACTGCTCTATACAACTGCCTGTTGGAGACACTAGGAATGCGTCCCAAATGCCACCCTATTCATTACATACTGCCCTATGGTCAAAAGTAGTGCACTAAATAGGGAATAGGGTGCCATTTGAGACGCAGCCTAGGGTCAGTGCTCAGTGCTTGTCAAGCTACGCATGATCAACTTCACTGATGACTGTTCCTGGCGGGGGGAAGTGGAGAGAATCAATTAAAGACATGCCCACACTGAAATGTCACACATTCAGTATTGATCACAATTAAATTACATTGAAATTATAACATCCATTACTGAGGCTGGAGGTTTTTGAGGGATGGACACACCTTGGGTCTTATTAGACAGAGCTCTGATTTGAGTGAAATGTAAGCTGTTGATTGTATTTTGTTATTACATACCATTGCTTTGGGTATAAAACACGAAGCTAACTAGCTCACTCCAAGATTCAACTAAGATCTGAACGAGACGATCACTTTATTTCTCGCCCCTTTTGATGTCTTCGGCATCTGTGGATCACCAAATCAGCAACTAACAGAGTGACAAACGATTTCTCTGTGGATTCGTCATAAATGGTACGCTATTCTCTACATAGTTCTCTACTTTTGACCAGGGCCCATCAAAAGTAGTGCACTATAAAGGGAATCGGGTGCCATTTGGGACAAATTCTCTGTCTGTCTGTCTGTCTGTTCAAATCAAATCAAATTGTATTGGTCACATGCGCCGAATACAACAGGTGCAGACATTACAGTGAAATGCTTACTTACAGCCCTTAACCAACAGTGCATTTAGTTTTAACAAAAAAAGTAAAATTAAAACAACAACAAAAAAAGTGTTGAGAAAAAAAGAGCAGAAGTAAAATAAAATAACAGTAGGGAGGCTATATATACAGGGGGGTACCGGTGCAGAGTCAATGTGCGGGGGCACCGGCTAGTTGAGATAGTTGAAGTAATATGTACATGTGGGTAGAGTTAAAGTGACTATGCATAAATAATTAACAGAGTAGCAGCAGCGTAAAAAGGATGGGGTGGGGGGGCAGTGCAAATAGTCCGGGTAGCCATGATTAGCTGTTCAGGAGTCTTATGGCTTGGGGGTAGAAGCTGTTGAGAAGTCTTTTGGACCTAGACTTGGCACTCCGGTACCGCTTGCCGTGCGGTAGCAGGGAGAACAGTCTATGACTAGGGTGGCTGGAGTCTTTGACAATTTTGAGGGCCTTCCTCTGACACCGCCTGGTATAGAGGTCCTGGATGGCAGGAAGCTTGGCCCCAGTGATGTACTGGGCACGTACGCACTACCCTTTGTAGTGCCTTGCGGTCGGAGGCCAAGCAGTTGCCATACCAGGCGGTGATGCAACCAGTCAGGATGCTCTCGATGGTGCAGCTGTATAATTTTTTGAGGATCTGAGGACCCATGCCAAATCTTTTCAGTCTCCTGAGGGGGAATAGGCTTTGTCGTGCCCTCTTCACGACTGTCTTGGTGTGTTTGGACCATGATAGTTCGTTGGTGATGTGGACATCAAGGAACTTGAAGCTCTCAACCTGTTCCACTACAGCCCCGTCGATGAGAATGGGGGCGTGCTCAGTCCTCTTTTTTTCCCTGTAGTCCACAATCATCTCCTTTGTCTTGGTCACGTTGAGGGAGAGGTTGTTGTCCTGGCACCACACGGCCAGGTCTCTGACCTCCTCCCTATAGGCTGTCTCATCGTTGTCGGTGATCAGGCCTACCACTGTTGTGTCGTCGGCAAACTTAATGATGGTGTTGGAGTCGTGCCTGGACATGCAGTCATGGGTGAACAGAGAGTACAGGAGGGGACTGAGCATGCACCCCTGAGCGGCCCCCGTGTTGAGGATCAGTGTGGCAGATGTGTTGTTACCTACCCTTACCACCTGGGGGCGGCCTGTCAGGAAGTCCAGGATCCAGTTGCAGAGGGATGTGTTTAGTCCCAGGATCCTTAGCTTAGTGATGAGCTTAGAGGGCACTATGGTGTTGAATGCTGAGCTGTAGTCAATGAATAGCATTCTCACGTAGGTGTTCCTCTTGTCCAGGTGGGGAAAGGGCAGTGTGGAGTGCAATAGATATTGCATCATCTGTGGATCTGTTGGGGGCGGTATGCAAATTGGAGTGGGTCTAGGGTTTCTGGGATAATGCTGTTGATGTGAGCCATGACCAGCCTTTCAAAGCACTTCATGGCTACAGACGTCAGTTCTACGGGTCGGTAGTCATTTAGGCAGGTTATCTTAGAGTCCTTGGGCACGGGGACTATGGTGGTCTGCTTGAAACATGTTGGTATTACAGACTCAGTCAGGGACATGTTAAAAATGTCAGTGAAGACACTTGCCAGTTGGTCAGCACATGCTCGGAGTACACGTCCTGGTAATCCGTCTGGCCCTGCGGATTACCAATCCGTCTGGCCCCTTGTGAATGTTGACCTGCTTAAAAGTCTTACTCACATCGACTACGGAGAGCGTGATCACATAGTCATCCGGAACAGCTGGTGCTCTCATGCATGCTTCAGTGTTGCTTGCCTCGAAGCGAGTATAGAAGTGGTTTAGCTTGTCTGGTAGGCTTGTGTCACTGGGCAGCTCGCGGCTGTGCTTCCCTTTGTAGTCTGTAATAGTTTTCAAGCCCTGCCACATCCGACGAGCGTCAGAGCCAGTGTAGTACGATTCAATCTTAGCCCTGTATTGACTCTTTGATGGTTCGTTGGAGGGCATAGCGGGATTTCTTATAAGCGTCCGGGTTAGAGTCCCGTTCCTTGAAAGCGGCAGCTCTACCCTTTAGCTCAGTGCGGATGTTTCCTGTAATCCATGGCTTCTGGTTGGGGTATGTACGTACGGTCACTGTGGGGACGACATCATCGATGCACTTATTGATGAAGCCAGTGACTGATGTGGTGTACTCCTCAATGCTGTCTGAAGAATCCCGAACATGTTCCAGTCTGTGCTAGCAAAACAGTCCTGTAGCTTAGCATCTGTGTCATCTGACCACTTTTTTTATTAACCGAGTCACTGGTGCTTCCTGCTTTAGTTTTTGCTTATAAGCAGGAATCAGGAGGATAGAGTTATGGTCAGATTTGCCAAATGGAGGGCGCAGGGAGAGCTTTTGTATGCGTCTCTGTGTGTGGAGTAAAGGTGGTCTAGAGTTTTTTTCCTCTGGTTGCACATTTAACATGCTGGTAGAAATTAGGTAGAATGGATTTAAGTTTCCCTGCATTAAAGTCCCCGGCCACTAGGAGCGCTGCATCTGGATGAGCATTTTCCTGTTGATTTATGGCCTTGTACAACTCATTCAGTGCAATCTTAATGCCAGCATTGGTTTGTGGTGGTAAATAGACAGCTATGAAAAATATAGATGAAAACTCTCTTGGTAAATAGTGTGGTCTACAGCTTATCAAAAGATACTCTACCTCAGGCGAGCAAAACCTCGAGACTTCCTTGGTATTTGATTTTGTGCACCAGCTGTTGTTTACAAATATACACAGACCACCACCCCTTGTCTTACCGGAGTCAGCCGTTCTATCCTGCCGATGTAGCGTATAGGCCGCTAGCTGTATGTTATTATTGTCGTCGTTCAGCCACGACTTGGTGAAACATAGGATATTACAGTTTTTAATGTCCCGTTGGTAGGATAACCGTAATCTTAGGTCATCCAATTTGTTATCCAATGATTGAAGATTGGCTAATAGGATTGATGGAAGAGGCAGTTTACTCGCTCGCCGTCGGATCCTTACAAGGCACCCCGATCTACGTCCACGATATCTCCGTCTCTTCCTCACGCGAATTACGGGGATTTGGGCCTTGTCGGGTGTCTGTATGATATCCTTTCGCGTCGCCTCGTTGAAGAAAAAATCTTCGTCCAATACGAGGTGAGTAATCGCTGTCCTGATATCCAGAAGCTCTTTTTGGTTATAAGAGACGATGGCAGAAACATTATGTACAAAATAAATTACAAATAACGCGGAAAAACACACATAATAGTACAAATGGTTAGAGGGCTGTAAAACGGCAGCCATCTTCTCCGGCGCTGTTCAGTCTGTCTGTCTGTCTGTCTGTCTGTGATACAGTTGTTCAGCTGGCTCCCTGCTGTGACAGAGTGAGTGCTCAGTGTAATGGCTGTCATGTTAAAACTAATGAAACAGTGGCATGACAAATAGCCCAATCGCTTGCTTCCTCTTTCTAAATTGAGTTAAAGGGTTTGGAGGGTAAGAAAGGCCAAGGTAAGGATAAATGTCCCCACTTCTGTCCCATCATTGAATCTAATTATCCAGTCTCTCCTCCGTCTTAAGGTCATATCCCCCATGTTGATGAGCTTTACCTTTCTCTTTAGCTATGTCACAGCATTAAAACCTCACCTGCATGAGAGAGAGAGAGAGAGAGAGAGAGAAGAGAGAGAGAGAGAGAGAGAGAAGAGAGAGAAGAGAGAGAGAGAGAGAGAGAGAGAGAAGAGAGAGAGAGAGAGAGAGAGAGAGAGAGAGAGAGAGAGAGAGAGAGAGAGGCTCCCAGATTGTCTCATTATGAGGTTATGTCAGACTGAACAAAGATCAGCAACAGAAACAAAGTACCCAGATTATTTGTAACATCATCCAGTACTGTACCTAGATGGCACTGATGTTAAGTGCTTGTTGACTGTTAGCCCTGTCATAGCTAGATAGAAAAACTGCTGATCTGATCCATTTTAATGAAGTTCAGACAGACTGAGATGGGAGACAAGAATCTCTCTCTCTTTCTCTCTCTTTCCCTCTCTCTCTCTACAATTTCTCCATCTGTTGTCAGCCCCTCAGTAACCATGTGTCAGAGCGACGACTGCCTTGCCTAAAGCTCTGAGATTAAAATTTTGCGAGAGAGAGAGAGAGGCTCCCCTGAAACTCTCATGAGTCTGACATTAAAGCGCTGCAGTGATCGGCAGGGGTAGCACTCGGGCTCGGCGCCGCGTGGCCTTTTGACAGGCCGCATCTCAAACTATTTTTGAAAAGGTGAAAGAAATGTGCTTCCAGCCCCGGCCTCCATCAAGGCACTACAACCTGCAGCACCTCCCATGGCACCCGCCCTGCATGAGCAATGGGGTACCAGTCTACCGCTGCTGGAGCGCTGTGTCTCTTGCTGCTGATGCATTCACTCTCATCACTCTCATCCTTCCTGCATTCAGGGGCCTCTGCTCTGTGATGAGTCATGAGAGAGACATTTATTTCTGTTAAACTTGAAATTGACATTCCTAAAATGACAAGAGAGTAACAGGTAGAAGAGCCAATTGAAAATGTTGCGCTATCTTCATCTAAATCTCACCCATAGATCTTGGTTTAACATCTAGGACACTTATGGAAGAGGATTCGTCCAGAGCCCAACTAGGGATACAGTCAGATAACAACATGTCAGACACCTAGAAGTTGTCACCATATCCATACAGTATACTGTATCACAGTTAGTTTACAGTAAATTCAATTCAGTGTCGTGATCACATCTGCCATGTTGTCCAGTTCATCTCTCCCCTTCCCTAGTGCATTTCTAATGGGAATATTTTATGTAAATGCTCAATTGAGTCACTCTACTTCCTATTCCAGCCACAGCTTACGTTGTCTTAATTGTTAATTGAGAAATATTGTCCCGGCAAAAAGAGAGTGTGATTGATCAACAGTGTGATCGTCTGCGTGGATTGTTTATGAACATAGAAAGGTGGTGAAGGTCCTCGGTTCATGCTAAATTAACCACGAGCCATCTGCCCCACTCAGATGGTGTATCTCGTGCTCAGTGACAGCTACAGTACAGCTCTGACTGCAGCAAAGCACCCGAGAGCTGAAAAAGCATATGCTTCCTCTGAAATATAAAAAAGGCAAGGGACACCGCTTAGATCATGCCAAATGGTCCAATAGTCCAGAACTACAGCCAGTTTCTTGGCTGTATTACATTTTTGGGGTTTATAAAACAGAACTCGTAATGAAAAACATCCCTCACTTGGGTGATCGCAAGAAACCTTACCCTCCCGTTGTCCTAGGGTCAAAATGACCCGCCACTGTGTTGAACCAACTTTATTTAATTTTTATATTTTGGGGGATCATTTGTGAGAAGGAGGCAGTGAGACTTTAAAGAAAAATTTAATAAAGTTGGTTTAACACAGTGGCGGGTCATTTTGACCCTAGGACAACGGGAGGGTTAAGAAACCTCAAACTAGTTGGCAAGGATTATATTAATGGATACGGAAATGCTGAGAACAAAATACGTTCTGGGTTATATATAAAACTAAAACTGAAAGCCTGCAACAAAAGAATGCCTTTATTGGATTTGCATACCACCGACTTGTTTCAACAAACATGTCTTCAACAGGGAAATTCTAAATAATGTGTATAAAGTCTGCAGTGTAAACACACATCCCCCTGTAGCTCTAAAATCCCCATCTATCTATTTCACCCATCTTCAAGCAACACAAAGTGCTGAAATAAAACCCTTGTTAAAAGCAATCTTGTTCAGTGAATCATGTGGCAGATAAGATTGCAATCTCTCAAAAAACAGTACACCAAAACGATGGGAAATAAATTGAGTGTAAATGGGTGACATTGTTATACTGATGGCTTTGTGTAATCTCCCACTCTCCCGGTTCTCTGCATATTGAATTGCCTCTCTTCCTCTGATGAAATATACGACAACTAGAACAAAAAACAGAGCCTTCCTTCCCCCTGTGCCCTATTGGAAAGGAGCTTGACCATCTCTGTGTAATTTGCCAGTCTCTGAGCCTGCCATTAAGGCAGTAAATGGCAGTAATATATCTATTTTAGGGTCAGGAGGGAGTGGGGATGGAAGCACACAGACAAGAAGAATTGCTTGTGAATTGTGATTGTAGGGCCCCGGGAGGAAGCTGCTGAAGCTGGTTGAGAGGACGTGCCAATTTACATCTCCCGGATACATCCCTCCAATTAACGATGCTGGGATGGAGTCCAGAGAAACACAATTTGTCTTCTACCCTTGGCCTGATTGACAGGGCTGGCTAGGGTGTAAATTAAACACTTTGGAGGGATATAGTCATATTCACTGATGCAATCATATCTAGGGCTTAGGCGGTCATGACATTTTGTCAGCCCGTCTCACATAAACATAAAACATTTTAGCATCTCCTGGTTTCCACACATAGCCTACAAGCCACTGATGCAGACATTTGGAACATCTACATTAAAAAAAGTAAAATCAATAAATGTAATATAGCCTACACCATCACAATAAATCCATTATTTATTTTAGCCTATTTCAGAAGAACAGAATAGCATACTCTGACATTATGTTAGGCCCTGATCTGGCTATGCCATATGACTGTGGGATACACTAGTTAATTTAGCAGACAAGATTTGCTTAGAATTCCGTGGCATTATTTTATATTATTTTATAATATGAAGAATACAATTGAACATAGCTGAATAAAATAGAAAGGATATTTTCTCCAACTGATTTCCGAGGGAGGGCGCACATGCGGCTATTCTGTGTTGAGCGGTTCACAAAGAAACAGGTCGTTCCTATATGTTTAATTTACAGTTATTTATGCAACTTTAGTTGTGATACAAATGTTGGGCTATATGTTTAGATTTTTAATACATTCTAAGGCTGCATGATGCGACTCTCATGATGATTTGAAAAAAGTTGTATGAAAGGCATGAGATCTGCTTTGTTTCTTGCACAGCCTGTACACACTTCATCAGTCTCTCATTCACTATTTGACAATCACTTGATAATATTCTCACCAGGCCTTGAATTTCCCGGCGGTATCCCCCTTGTGTGGCTGTAGTGCCCTTGGGCTGAATATAATCATTATAATTCCCTTCTCCCGGCTGCCAATCGCCGTACTCCGAAGCACCTCTCACTCACATGGCTCTCTCAGATATCTCAATTCTTATTAGCCAATGCCCGTTACGTGATCGTGTCCTTCTCACAGGCATCTCAGCTCCGAAGTAGGATACAAGTGAAGACAGACACATCGGGGACACAACTGCGCGTGTCCTTCTTATTGAATTCTGAGGCACATATTGAAGATGTTAGAAGAAGTGTCCACATTTACTTTTCGTCAGCCAACAAGATGAGTAGGCCTAATGAACAGCAAAAGCACTAGCCTACGTCAATCCACTATCCCCCATTGTACAAAAGTTACACCTATTTTAAATAAATATTCCGAACATACTCTGGGACAGTTGTTGGATGCGATAGATCCCAAATGAATACAACCACTCAAAAATAATAATATCAGAACGTTTGGCTTAAAATGTTGATAAACTATTAGGCTATTTCTTCACATTTTAAGCGCAACAATGCGAACATGGCAGTAGGCTATCAGCACGGATGTTCCAAAATGCAATCAATTAGCAGGAAAACACTGTTATCAAAATTGACCGCAAATGCAATGATGCATGTAATGCTTTATTATAAAGGTGCATTTTTATGGTGAAAATTATCTTCCCCAAACGTGAAACTCACTCGCCACCTATGTATGTCAGTTAGGCTCTACACCGGTTGTAAAGCGGATTAATATGCTTAATTGTAAGACGTTATTTGGCTACATTAGTTGTGATACAAACCTTATTAAACCATATAGGCCTCTGGCCTAGGCTACATGAGGTGTGCGACTATGATTTGAAAAAGTCAAGAGAGAAAAAAGGCATGTGCTGTTTCTCGCCTTACTGCACAAGCTGGGCATCATTCACAAGTGATATTCCATCATTCACAAGTGATAATAGTGTCACCCATTAGACTATTCTTAATTTAATCTTGTCTTTACATATAGTAACTAATATATGTGTTTAATTCGTTTTGATTTAGAATGGACCATTATAATGCACCTGTCTCAGAATAGGGGAAAAATACATGTAATCTATGCACTTAAATAGCAAAAGGAGGACGCTTTTCCCGTGGTTCATTTTCATGCCAGCCAGGTAGGCTATACTCCTTTTGTAAAGCGAAGCAATGTGCTTAATATTAGGAAAGTAGAGAAATAAATATATTAGGCCTAGCCTATAGAAAGCTGATGGGATCCTCTCTTTTGAATAGAGCCCATCAAAACTCTTGTTTTCTCACGCAATTGCATAGCCTATAGAAATGTTGCGCAACATGAGCTCATGGGCTCTCATGAAGTGTTTGATTTGATTTTTGATTACATTTGCATTGATTAGAGAGACAATATAGTGCTGAGTACCAGGCAGTTAGCAAGTTTAGTAGGCTACTAATGACCATCAGCAGCATCAGATCTCGGAGAAGCCTAGTTACCATGACGTGGAATTTGGCAGTCATGACTCGTGACCGCCGGTGTGGCGGTAATATGGTCACCGTAACAGCCCTAATCATATCAGATTGCATTAGATCTGCATGCAGCTGCTTAGACATGGGATCAGGAGGGACTGATTGATAAGCATGATGATGAGAGGAAGAAAGATGGCAGTTGTTCTATCAGGATGATGGGAGAGAATGTGCTTTAGTCTTTATTCTTCATTTGGATCGCCATTAGCTGATGCCATGACGACAGCTAGTCTTCCTGGGGTCCAACTTGTTCTTACCTTAACGTGCTCAATGAAAGTTTGCTAGAAGCCATTTGCAGTGTGTGCTCTGTTAGGATATGTTGCGTGTTAAAGAACATTCAAAAAGGCACTCGCACATCTGAGCTATCTTTGTTCCAGGTGCATAATAACTATTGAATAACAAGAAATAAAAGAGAAACCTGCACACTGCTCTTGCTAGTTTCACTGTTCTTTATTAAGCTTTACGTATCGGCCTCAAGGCCTTCGTCAGAGCTTTGGTGTGAGTGTTTGTAATTTCTATACATATGTAGACATTGCTCCACCCACATCCATTCAGTGCATCGAATGGCGTTGGAGTCAAGGAAAATAAAAATGTGTTTCCAAATTTAACAATGTGCATTTCATAAATATTCAAATAAAGTATGTACATAAAACGTAAAACCACAATGAGGACATCAACCTAGCAAGTACATTTTCATAATTCATAGTTTGGTACAGTGCAGGATAAAAACGCCATAGAGTAGGCTGAAGTGGTAAACGACAAGACTTCAGTTCATGTTCACATTTACAACATAACATGCATGGGAATAATGTCTGGAGGGTGAAAATCCCAAAACATTCTCTTTTATTCAGAGTATTATGTATATGACCTCCCTTGTCTGATATCTAGACCTCTATGTCACAGAATCTAAAAGGTAGAAATGTCATGTTTCTGGTCGTTAAAATGTAATGCTACAGAATAATCCCTGTTGTTTCTCGTGATTAAACTTCTATGTTCACTAATTCTCATGGACATTTAATCATGTTGATAACATGGGTGGAGGAGCACGTAATAATGTCGTTTATTTGGAACCGTTTTCCTGTATGTGGGTGGCACACAGATTTTAATGATGAAATGCCCATGCATGTTATGCTGTAAATGTGAACATGAACTTAAGTCTTGTCGTTAACCACTTCAGCCTACTCTATGACGTTTTTATCCTGCACTGTACCAAACAATTTATGAAACTGTACTTGCTAGGTTGATGTCCTCATTGTGGTTTAACAGACGTGTTTAATACGTTTTATGTATACACTTAATTTGAATATTTATGAAATGCACATTGATATATTTGGTAACACATTTTTATTTTCCTTCAATGCACTAAATGGATGTGGGTAGAGCAATGTCAACATATGGGTGCAAATTACAAACACTCACACCAAAGCTCTGACGAAGGCCTTGAGGCCGATACGTAAAGCTTAATAAAGAACAGTGATACTAGCAAGAGCAGTGTGCAGGTTTCTATTTTCTTTCTTTTTAAAGAACATTAAAAACATAAAAAACTTCAAGTACAACTGAATCAAGTGAGTGCTGGCCCCTATTTTTATATTTTGATGAGGATTGGTTCTATGACAGACAAAGCTAAGGCTCACCATGATAAACCAGTCCAGTCCTCCTTTCTGCTCAGTAAGCAGTTCTGTTATAGACTAAGCAAACGAGACATAGAGAAGATTAAATCTCCTTACATAGTGTTAGTTACAACAAAATGGTCTGGGTTGCACTGCAGTCTGCAGTCTCAGGATGCGTCCGAAATAGTACCCCTATTCCCTATATAGGGCACTACTTTCATGGGCCCTGTTCAAAAGTAGTGCACTAAATAGGGAATAGGGTGCCATTTGGGCGCATACAGACTCAGTGACATGATGAGTGTGGATGGAGGGAGAAAAAAAAGATAGAAGATAAAAGCAAGAGCAATTGTATGTGTGTCATCAGTCCACAGCGCTAGCGAGCTTACAGTGAGGAAGCCCCCAGGAGAACTGCCATTATCTGCCTGTGCACTGGAAACAAGAAAATGGTACACTCTCCTCTTCTCGCTTTCTCTTGTTATAAATGACTGCAGTGCTCCAGTCTAGATAGAACAATGTCTCTTAGACTCAGTCAGTGGTCCAACACTTTGGCACAGAATCTCACAGCAACAGACAGTATTATATTCAAATTGAATGTAGCTAATGGACCTCCTCCATAACCCAAAGCTATATAAACATTTTAGATGATAATAGTAAGAATAATAAGAAATAAGTAATTATTTCTTAGAAGGAAAAGAAGAACTTAGAAGTAGAATCTATATTTATATTTTAGATTATAATAATAAGAATAAGAAAAGTTGTTGCTCTTTTACAAGGGACACTCGCACCATTTATCATCTTCTGTAACTTCCAAAAAAACGACTTCGTAAGAAAAAGAGCATCAATAGCATTCCCTGAAACAGACTGCAGCAATTCAGGGGGAAAGTTGCCTACTGTACATCATGAACTAACTGAGATAGGTTGGACTGTCTTGGATCTTGTTTACATGTTCCCTACATTACATTAATTGATGTATGGAGGTGAGGTGGACTTTGTCCCAAATGGCACCCTGTTCCTTATATAGTGCAATACTTTTGACCAGAGCCCTATGGGCCTTGGTCAAAAGTATTGCATTATATAAGAAATAGGGTGTCATTTGGGACTCAGCCCGTGGTGATGTGTTAAAGGGATTAACTATCCAATAAAATGTCCCTAATCCACATACCACTCTATCAGCTCCTCTGTTGTGACAGGATGTCTGCGTCTCAAATGACACCCTATTCCTAATATAGTGGACTACTTTTTACAATGGCCCATAGGTCTCTGGTCAAAAGTAGTACCCTATAGGGAATAGGGTGCCATTTGGGACGCACTCGATGAGTCAATAGGTTCTACCTTATCAAGTCCTCTAAAGGTAAAATCGTTGACGTTATACAATCAATACGCTGATGTACTATACAGTCTTAGTTTACACTCCATACTGTACAGCACCATCAGATTACATAAGCCCCTATGGTATAGACCACTTTGAGGTACTTTATGCAGGTATAGTTATTCCTTTCAGCTCCTAGTGGAGCAGAGTGCCTCATATGCAGGTATAGCTAGCTATGAAACATACAGATTACACAAACTCCTATGTTATAGCCTAGACCACTTTAAGGTGCTGTATAGTGTTTACAGGTAGCTAGCTATGAAACATTTACACACGTCCTTTAGAGCAGGGGTGGGCAACATTGATGGGTAAAACAATCAGTGACTTACATAAAAAGAGAATAACTGCTGATGCACAACCAATTTCTGAAATTGCACCTTGTTTATTCTACTATTCTAACTCACACCAGTATTTTTTTTTTGGGGGGATTGATCCGAGGGCATGCGGCCAGTTGCCCATCCCTGCTTTAGAGGCAGGCTCCATGAAGAGGCAGTACATTAGGTAGCCTAGCTCTACAAAGCTCCATGAAGTCTCAGCTCTGTGGGGAAATCTGAAACCCAGAGCACATGGCTGAACCCAGATGATCATAGAGTGAGGTTAGTAGGGTTTAGGATGGGTAACAAACAGAGGGTGAAATGGGAGCACAGATGGAGGAGTGTGGGGGGATGGTGGTGATAAAGCAAAACAATAAACAAAAGGTTGTATTGGCTGTTGGTAAATCAGAGCTGAGAGAGAGAGAGAGAGAGAGAGAGAGAGAGAGAGAGAGAGAGAGAGAGAGAGAGAGAGAGAGAGAGAGAGAGAGAGAGAGAGAGAGAGAGAGAGAGAGAGAGAGAGAGAGACAGAGAGAGAGAGAGAGAGAGAGAGAGAGAGAGAGAGAGAGAGACAGAGACAGAGAGACAGAGAGAGAGAGAGAGAGAGAGAGAGATAGAGACAGAGAGACAGAGACAGAGAGAGAAAGTGTGAGAGAGAGAGTGTGTGAGAGAGAGAGAGACAGAGAGAGAGAGAGAGAGAGAGAGAGAGAGAGAGAGAGAGAGAGAGAGAGAGAGAGAGAGAGAGAGAGAGAGAGAGAGAGAGAGAGAGAAGTGGGCAGGTCCTCCCCTGGAGGGTCTTCCTCTATAGTACACAGCGCAGATTACTAATGGGTTGGTCAAAAGTAGTGCACTATAGGGAATAAGGTGCCATTTGGGACACAGAATATACACGGCAGAGTGCTCTCACAAACTCCATTCTCAGAAACAACACCACTACCGTGCTGTATAACCACCGACCAATGTACAGGAATCTCTCAAAATTTTAAATCACCTCCCAATAGGTATTCAATGAATATTTCATCACCTGCTTGAAAACCTTCAGTCAGAACCACCAGATATCCATCTACAGCTGTTTGTTTAATAGCCATCCAACATCAGACAACACAGTGCGCAAGAACAGGACAAAAACAAAGAAAGACCAAGAAAAAAGACAACAACAAAAAATAGTGCTATTTCATTCGGCGGAGGGCCGTGGTCACAGAGAAGGAGAGAAAAGAGGAAATAGTAGAAGTGCTCTAGGTAGTAGCTCTTTGTGTGAAAGATGGGCCTGCCAGCATGGCTCTGCAGTCCTATGAATTAAGCAGCTCAGCCCATCCCTACCTGCTGTGCCCTGGCTGCCCCTGCTCCCCCTTCCCTCTCCATCCCCATCCACACAATGCTACTTCTGCCTGTTAGGATGATTTGCATCTTCATTACTAATTGATAATCGCCTGAGAAAAACGCTCATTAGGCTGTGAGTGCTGAATACTGCATCTCCATGCTGACATTTCCAGCCTCCTATAATGACTATAGTTATGTTGGCGAAACACTCTGGCTTTGAGTTATGGCTCATCTATTTCACAGAGAATAGGCAAGTCCTCAGTCCGTAAGCGGAGCCTGTATGGGAGGAAGCATTCAAGAGATATTCAGGGACCGTCTGAAAAAAGAGCACTGCTTTAGGAGAAGTACGAGGCATTACACTTAACTTGAAACGATCACGCAGTTCAAAGTGTCGAGTGGGCAAGGACTCAAGTTAATATCAATCGTGAATATTCATGAATCCCGATCAATAACTCCAAATAACCCCACACAGGGCATACTACATGATGACAAAGTACTATATTGGTGCTTTTCAATTGAGACTTACCCCGACACCAGTGGGCCGCCAGTGTTTTATGTTCATGTAAGCTCTAGTGTTATTGTGTTTCCATCAGGAGTGTGACACTAAAGACTTGTGGCGAGCAGAATCAACAACCTCTGCATCATTCAAGACTGTTGGTTTGTGAGAAGGTGTTCAAGTTCACACTTAGCCATTGTTATGTAAATGCTAGCTGATAAGTACCCAGAGCGTTGCCTTGGCTTCCAGTTAGAGCAGGTGCGCCGAAGCCATGGCCCAGTGAGACACGGGTGCCAGCCCACATAGATAGAAACGAAAAGTCTGAGCTTTTGGGTAAAACACTGGGGTAAATCCTCAATGGAAATGCGACATCTGTGACACATGGACAAAATAAGAAGAAGTGTGTACATTCCTCCTCATACTCATGCATCTCAGTGATTGGACAACACAGTGCATTTTACATTTAGGTCAGTTAGTCAGTGCATTCAACTAAGGTAGCTAAGACAACAACATATCACAGTCATTGCAAGTAAAACCTTCCTAAAAAAACACAGCTATCCCTGAGAACGTGCAGGTGAAGCCTCCCAATTCATCCCTGGCAATGCAGAGCCCATCAACCAGTCCTAAGTAGAAATAACCAGCCTTGGAGTTAGGAGTAGGACTTGGACTAGGCTATATCTTCAATCAGATGTGACTGGGCAGCACGGTGCCTCCCCGTTCGTCCCTTATAAAGCAGAGCCAACCAATCAGCCGTAAGTATCAATCAGGCCTAGAGTACATCTCCAATCAGATGTGACTGAATAGAGATACAGTACATCTCACTGATTGGATGGCACAGTGCAGGTCCCCGACAACGCAGAGCCAACCTAAATAAGACCAGAGCCAATCTAAATAAGACCAGAGCCAATCTAAATAAGACCAGAGCCAATCTAAATAAGACCAGAGCCAATCTAAATAAGACCAGGAGTTAAGGAGGCTAAGCTACATCTCCAATCGGACATGACTGAAGAGACATCCGACATTATGTCTGCTCATTCACTACTTAACTTTACAACCCTCTGTGTACCACAGCACTGCAGCAGCCTGCTGCTGTAATCATATTCTGTCATTGTTATTGAAATATTGTGGGTAGGAGACAATAAGAGAGAAAGAGAGCACCATTTCCCCTCCCCACTCCAAAATTAACAGCCCGAAACAGGCTTGTCATGTCCAGGTACTTAAGAGACGCTGAGCCTCTCCACTGTAGCTCTCTTTGGTTGGCATAGAAGCAGACACTAGCCAAGTCAAGAGGGATGCATGCAACACAGCCAGAGAAATAGGAGTCTCACATTAACATCAGAGGATAGTGGACCTCCTTAGCCCCCCATTTAATAACTGATAATGCCATACTAAAGAGCGTAACAAATGCCATAAAGTGTACAAATGAATGTAATATATTGACCCCATCTTGACATTTGCTGTGCTATCTCAAGATGTAGGTATCACAAATGGTGAGTCAGTCCTTCCAAAAGTGGTTTTGCATTGAATTCAGCTGATACTGATATATTATCTATTACATGAGGAATACAGAACTGAAAAGTTAATTTGTGTTTTGTATTTTCCCCTAGACCTACTTCCAAGGCTTCAAACATCACATACTGCACATACAGTACTGTACATGCATATTTCTTCATACTGGATGTACTATAGATTTGAGATACACTCTAGTAGACATTAGGGCTGGGAATCGCCAGGGACCTCATGATACGATATTATCACGATACTTAGGTGCTGATACGATATGTATTGCAATTCTCATGATTCTATCTGCATTGCGATTCGATAATGTGATTTTGTTGCACTTCAATGTTTCAAACATATTGCTCACCAGATGTCTGCTGCAGAGGGACAAGAGAGAGCCATGAGAAAACGAGTTTTGATCAGTCATGGAAATAAAAGTGCTGAAAACAAATTGGCAAATTATTTTTTTGTGTAATTTTTACCCCCCTTTTTTCTTCCCAATTTCGTGACCACGATCTTGTCTCATCACTGCAACTCCCCAACGGACTCGGGAGAGGTGAAGGTCGAGTCACGCGTCCTCCGAAACATGACCCGCCAAGCCACGCTTCTTAACACCCGCTCGCTTAACCCGGAAGCCAGCTGCACCAATGTGTCGGATGAAACACTGTTCAACTGACGACCGAAGTCAGCCTGCAGGCGCCCGGCCCGCCACAAGGAGTCGCTAGAGCACGATGAGTCAAGTAAAGCCCCCCCCCGGCCAAACCCTACCCTAACCCGGACGACACTGGGCCAATTGTGCGCCGCCCTATGGGACTCCCGGTCACGGCCGGTTGTGACACAGCCTGGGATCGAACTCCAGGTTGTAGTGACGCTGCAACACTGCGATGCAGTGCCTTAGACCGCTGCACCTCACGGGAGGCCCGGCTCCCTATTTTAAAAGAAGATGGAGAACAAGCTATGAAGGAAAAATACTGGAGTTTTGGTGCAGATACAGCCAACTAGCGCAAAAACAATACTGCAAAATTGTCAAAACGATATGATACAATATATCGTCAAAAATAATATCCCCGATATGTAACTGTCTCGATTTTTTCCTCCATCACTAGCAGACAGTGTCCTATTTTCTTACCTAACACCTTGTCATGGCTTTTTCCTGTGTTATTCCATATAACAATGTTACTACACATACACTTATATAATGTTACTACACACAAGAGGCAACAGTAACTAACAATCCTGGCTGTTATGGAGTGGGGTTGAGGGGAGGAGGCAGTGAGCTGCATGGTTATCTGTGCTACGTGTGTGTGTGCGCATGTGAGTGACAGAGAGAGAGAGAGAGAGAGAGAGAGAGAGAAAGAGAGAAAGAGAGAGACTGCCAGGTTATCTGGTCTGCCTCAGGCGTTCCCTGTTCTGTGTTGTACCTTTCATTTCTCCCATGTCCAGGGTCTTGCCCAGCTGTTCTAGGAGGTCGGCGCGAGCCGCGTTTTTCTTGTGCTTCTTGCCGTCATAGTGCTGCTGCGCCATGCCCGGGTTGTTGAACCAGGCATTGCATAGCTGGCAGTAGCGGTCTGAGTCCCTGCGCTGCCGAGGAGAGGTCACCGGGGTCGTTTCCGGGGAGCTTTTCACAGGACTGGGCGGAGCCTCTGATTGGACAGAAAAACAGGAAACACAGACAGGGGAGTTCACATCAACATTGCTCTGCTGTTTGACAACACTCTTTAGACCAAAATATAGATTGATGTGTTTATTTTTTTGTTGATCCGTCAGCTAAAAAAAGGCTTAGGAACAAAACTTAAGGAAGAAAACAAAGGTTGGTAAAGGAACAAGCTTTCTTGCCGAGAGGCAAAAATAGCAGAATGTGAGGCATGAAATGAGCGCTGATCAGAGGCATTGCATCACTTTGGCTCTGGCTATTCCTATTCCACCCCCACCAATAACAAGTTGTTAACTCCATCACAAGCATGAAGAAGAAATTCTAAATCAAACTTGGCAATTGGAAAAAAAGACCCTGCTCTACTTAATGTTGACTACTTGTGTGCAATGTGCCTTCATGCATGAATGCCACCATTAACCCTGAACAAACATTTTTCAATATGGGATTTCGCTATCAAGTTAATCAGTTTTAACACTTGGCCCACCCTTCATAAGTCAACATTTACAAAAGTCCCGTTAGAAGGCATCAGATCACATTACGGACCACTGTGAGGCAGTCAGCATCTCCAAGTGGCATCTCTCATGGCCAGTCAGGACAGAATTGCAGTGCAGAAACACAAATGTCAGCACCATGTTCTTTAGTCATGTTGTTAATAATGATAGGCTACAGTATAGCAATTCATGCTCATCTTCAAGTCAGAACTTTTACAGTGAAGACTGGCAGGTCATGGATATGTACACTGCAGTATAGACCAGGTAGCATTCATATAGATTATTAGCTTAAAAAAGTAGCACTCAAAGAACCCTTTGATACTGTAAACTACCAGCTGTTTAAATATAGTATCAGGAAGTTAAAAACTGGGGCACTGAAAACAATAGAAAAGGTGGTGTAGGAAAAAGCTTTTGATCTGGAGCGTCTAGAAGCTCACTGTTATATTTCTCACTGTTTTGTCACCACTTATAGGCCTTAAAGGCACATATGAGTTGATAACAAAGCCCTTGGTTTAGACAGCATATCATTCAGGCAATTAACTGCTGTAGCAGAAAAGAGGATGACAGCATGGAATTAAGTGGCTGTAGGAGTTGAAAATCAAAGAGTGTGAAATGTATATCATTTGTGGGGAATGATAATGATGATGATGTCAATAGAGCCAGGGAACAAAGGAGAACCAAAAAAATATTCATTTCAAGAAGAGATATCATTTTCATAAACATGGCAAAGCATTTTCCCTCTTTTCTTTTAATGTTATTCGAACAGACATGCTGATTCCAAACTTCTCTTGTCTCTAATTGTGTCTTTCAGCTTCCTTCCACATAATCTAAGAGAAGTAGTCCTGTGGTCCTCTGTAGCTCAGCTGGTAGAGCACGGCGCTTGTAACGCCAAGGTAGTGGGTTCGATCCCCGGGAACACCCATACGTAAAAATGTATGCACGCATGACTGTAAGTCGCTTTGGATAAAAGCGTCTGCTAAATGGCATATTATTATTATTATAAGTACGTCCCTCGTGTATTGATATTCTAGTTTGTCCCTTTGGGCAACTGTAACGCCCCCCTGCTTATGTACATTGGAATTCTTGGAATGTTTTGTTCTGTAAAATGCATTAAACAATGCCCAGGTTAGTTTCTACTCCCGTTTCATGTCCTGTCCTTATATTAGTTGTATAAGTAAAACAATGTGCTATACAACAAAACTGGCGACGAGGAAGAAACGTTCTCACGTTTGGGTTCATTATTTTCAGTAGAAAGTCTGAGTTTCATTTGGGGTATTTTCACTGTAGAAAGACACAAAGAAAACGTGGAGCTAGCCAGTCAAGAGTGATGCTAGCTAGCCTGGAGGGAGAAGAAGAGCTTGTCTGTGGGCGGAAGTGAAATCGCTGTGAGTGAAAAGAAGAGAAAAAAGGGCAGGGAGTAAGGGACCATATAAAAAGTGTGAGAAACAAAAATAATAAACTGAAAATGTCTGCACTCATTGGAAATATAGGAACATTTGATGAATCTGTGGAACAATGGAGTTCTTACA
This sequence comes from Coregonus clupeaformis, assembly GCF_020615455.1. Lineage (NCBI taxonomy): Eukaryota > Metazoa > Chordata > Actinopteri > Salmoniformes > Salmonidae > Coregonus > Coregonus clupeaformis. The sequence continues at coordinate 48,897,702 of NC_059207.1, forward strand.
CAGAATGTTTTGACTGAAGAGAAATTAAAGAAGGAATATTTTGGCAAATGGAATTAATGCAGAAGTAGTTGTGCCAACATTTTTGACTGTTATGGGAGGAAAAACATTAAATCTACTACGCAGCCTAGTAACGCCTGAAAAACCTGGTGATAAATCATATGATGAAATTGTGGCTACCTTAAAAGGACATTATTCTTCCAAACCACTGGTCCTCACAGAGATATTCATGTTTCATAAGAGAAATCAAGACGAGGGGGAGTCAATTTCATAGTTTGTGGCTGTATTGAAACAATTATATGAACACTGTGAATTTGGGCAATCACTGTGTGACACTATACGTGATAGGTTAGTGTATGGCATGCACAGCGAGGCAATTCAGAAACACCTTCTGACTGAGAGCAACTTAACATTGCAGAGAGCAATAGAAATGAGTATGTCAATGGAAATGGCAATTAAAGACACACAGCAGCCAAGTGCAGAAGGTGTCTACGGATTTTTTTTAAACAAGGCAGTAGGTGGCAAGCCATGCTATCGCTGTGGGAAAGCAGGTCACCAAGCAGAGTGTTGGTGCATGTAAAAACGTGCATTTAAAAACAAAAAGACACAATCAAACTTTTTGTACTTCAAAAAGAAAGTGCATAAAAATCCCACAGAAAATGAACAAAGTGATACCCTGTATGAAGGGGAAGAATATTTGCATGTTTTGTCCATTTCAGACCATGGACATGAATACCCGGTGATTCAGCTACTGGATGGAAAAGCAGTAGGGATGCAAATGGACAGTGGAGCAGACGTATCTTTGCTCTCTGAGGCTGCATACAAGGAGAAACTACATCACCTCACACCACAGCCCATGAAGATGACGCTGAAAACATACACTGGTGAGACTATTCCAGTGAGAAGAAGCGTGATTGTTACAGTGGAGCTCAACAAACAGAAGGTAAAGCTACCACTCTACATCGTGAAAGGCAACCATCCAGCTTTGCTAGGACACACATGGTTGCAAAAGAGGACACAAACCTACAAGGGATATTGAGGAAACATGCAGCTGTGTTCAATGGAGAACTTGGCAGTATGAAGGACATAACAGTTAAATGACTGTGAAACCAGACAGCAAGCCAAAATTCTTCAAAGCAAGACCTGTCCCATATGCCATAAAACCAAAAGTTGAAACTGAGCTAAACAGACTAGTCGAGAGTGGAGTATTGGAATGTTAGTGAATGGGCTACACCTGTCGTTCCAGTCATGAAAAAAGATGGATCGCTCAGACTCTGTGGCGATTTTAAAGTCCCTGTTAACCCAATCTTGACTGCTGAAAAATATCCACTACCCCTCATTGACGACCTCTTTTCTGGTTTAGCTGGAGGACAGAAATGCAGTAAGATAGACTTATGTCAGGCCTATCTATAGATGCATGTTGACCAAGAGTCACAATAATTGTTGACCATAGTGACTCACAAAGGACTGTACAGGTACCGGAGGCTTCCTTTTGGAATCACCTCAGCTCCGGCCTTTGTTTCAGAGAGCTATGGACCAGATACTGAGCGGGCTCACCGGGGTCCAATGTTACCTCGATTATCTAATAATCACCGGCAAAGACGAGCAGGAGCACCTGAGAAACCTGGACGCTACACTACAGAGACTGGAGGAGTACGGTCTCAGGGTTCAGAAGGACAAATTAGAGTTTTTCCGGCCTTCTGTTGAGTACCTGGGCCACGTCATCGACAGTTCAGGGTTCCACAAGGCGCCATCAAAGGTGAAAGCCGTCGCAAAAGCTCCATCCCCATAAAACATGAGTCAGCGGAGATCATTCTTAAGACTACTGACGTACTATGCAAAGTTTATGCCGAACCTAGCTAACACACTTTTGTAACAAAAGCTCAGTCAGAAGCCCTAACCCACTTCAACCCCAACTTGCCATTACAGTTGGCATGTGACGCATCGCCTTATGGTGCTGGTGCTGTTGTCTCACACATCATGCCATCAGGTGCAGAAAGGCTAATTGCTTTCGCATCACAGACCTTAAGTAAAGCCGAGAGCAATTATGCACAGATAGAGCGTGAAGCACTCGCCATCATGTTTGGCATTAAGAAATTCCATCAATTTCTGTTTGGACGACGATGCTGACGGACCATAGACCACTCACCTCCATCTTTGGTCCCCACACCAGCATTCTATTGCTCGCAGCCAGCCACATGCAGCGATGGGCCTTACTGTTATCTGCTCACCAGTACGACATCAAGTACAGAAGGTCTGAGCAGCACTGCAATGCAGATGGCCTCTCAAGGCTTCCCTTACCTGTCGCAGACACTGAGCACTCCCAGGCTGAAATCTTCTACTTCAAGGAATATATATATATATATATACAGTGGGGGAAAAAAGTATTTAGTCAGCCACGAATTGTGCAAGTTCTCCCACTTAAAAAGATGAGAGAGGCCTGTAATTTTCAACATAGGTACACGTCAACTATGACAGACAAATTGAGGGAAAAAAATCCACAAAATCACATTGTAGGATTTTTTATGAATTTATTTGCAAATTATGGTGGAAAATAAGTATTTGGTCACCTACAAACAAGCAAGATTTCTGGCTCTCACAGACCTGTAACTTCTTCTTTAAGAGGCTCCTCTGTCCTCCACTCGTTACCTGTATTAATGGCACCTGTTTGAACTTGTTATCAGTATAAAAGACACCTGTCCACAACCTCAAACAGTCACACTCCAAACTCCACTATGGCCAAGACCAAAGAGCTGTCAAAGGACACCAGAAACAAAATTGTAGACCTGCACCAGGCTGGGAGGACTGAATCTGCAATAGGTAAGCAGCTTGGTTTGAAGAAATCAACTGTGGGAGCAATTATTAGGAAATGGAAGACATACAAGACCACTGATAATCTCCCTCGATCTGGGGCTCCACGCAAGATCTCACCCCGTGGGGTCAAAATGATCACAAGAACGGTGAGCAAAAATCCCAGAACCACACGGGGGGACCTAGTGAATGACCTGCAGAGAGCTGGGACCAAAGTAACAAAGCCTACCATCAGTAACACACTACGCCGCCAGGGACTCAAATCCTGCAGTGCCAGACGTGTCCCCCTGCTTAAGCCAGTACATGTCCAGGCCCGTCTGAAGTTTGCTAGAGTGCATTTGGATGATCCAGAAGAGGATTGGGAGAATGTCATATGGTCAGATGAAACCAAAATATAACTTTTTGGTAAAAACTCAACTCGTTGTGTTTGGAGGACAAAGAATGCTGAGTTGCATCCAAAGAACACCATACCTACTGTGAAGCATAGGGGTGGAAACATCATGCTTTGGGGCTGTTTTTCTGCAAAGGGACCAGGACGACTGATCCGTGTAAAGGAAAGAATGAATGGGGCCATGTATCGTGAGATTTTGAGTGAAAACCTCCTTCCATCAGCAAGGGCATTGAAGATGAAATGTGGCTGGGTCTTTCAGCATGACAATGATCCCAAACACACCGCCCGGGCAACGAAGGAGTGGCTTCGTAAGAAGCATTTCAAGGTCCTGGAGTGGCCTAACCAGTCTCCAGATCTCAACCCCATAGAAAATCTTTGGAGGGAGTTGAAAGTCCATGTTGCCCAGCGACAGCCCCAAAACATCACTGCTCTAGAGGAGATCTGCATGGAGGAATGGGCCAAAATACCAGCAACAGTGTGTGAAAACCTTGTGAAGACTTACAGAAAACGTTTGACCTGTGCCATTGCCAACAAAGGGTATATAACAAAGTATTGTGTAACGATCCCGGCAGTCTGAGTCGGGTCCTGTCTGGTGACCAGTGTTTTGGGTTCGTAGTCTCCAGTTTCCCGAGGGTTCGGGAACGCTCCGGGGAGCTCTCTGGTTTTCCGCACCTGCATCCCGTCAGCAATCTGCACACCTGGCCCTCATCATCACCCTTTTTAGGCTCTGGCCCAACATCCAGTTCCTGCCGGATCGTTAGCCATGAACAGTAGGTGTTCTGTGTATCAGTTTAGAGTTTCTAGCGTGAGTTTTGTTGTTTTGTACTTTGTTGAGTTTTTTGTGTCCTTACCTCCGTTTTTTGTTCCACCTGCAGTCACACGTCCGGAACCTTCACCCCACCTCTGCCTGATGGTCGGCGGCTGCCGAGCCATCACTGGACCTAGTGCTGCACCCCCAACTACTCATCCACGCCGCCCGCTCTGTCCCTGGATTATTCTGCACCTTTTGTTGTATCTAAATAAACCCTCACCTTCGTTCAACTCTCCTTGTCCTGGTCTGCTTCTGGGTTCTGGGCTGAGGGAACTGTGACAGAACGATCCGGCCAAATATGAACCCAGCGGACCTGGACTCTGTTCGCCATGCCATTACCCAGCAGGAGAAGATGTTGGGCCATCATAGCATGGTACTACAGGAGATCGCGTTGTCAGTTCGGAACCTTTCTACCGCCTGACGGAGGTCCAGAACCAACGCCAGTGTCCGGTGGAGGACCCACTACCGGTTTCACCATCTCGCCTGCCGCTTCTGAAGTTGTGTCCCTCCGTGAGCCCAAGGTTCCGACGCCGGATAAATATGAGGGGGAGCTGGGAAGATGCCGTTCCTTCCTTATGCAGTGTGGATTAGTGTTCGATCTACAGCCCTACTCTTATGCCACTGACAAGGCTAGGATAGCCTTTTTGATTGAGTTGCTGCGTGGTCGAGCGCTGGAGTGGGCTTCAGCCGTTTGGGAACGACAGGATCCCTGCATGGCTTCATACCAGGGGTTCACGGCCGAGATGAGGAAGCTCTTCGACCATTCCGTCCGAGGGAGGGACGCAGCTAGGCGTCTGTTTTCTCTTCACCAAGGAACTCGCAGCGTGGCCGACTTCGTGATCGAGTTCAAGACGTTGGCTGTGGAGAGTGGATGGAACGAGGAGTCTTTGCAAGCGGCCTTTTACCAGGGCCTGTCGGAGCAGCTCAAGGATGAGTTGATCTCCTATCCGAGCCTAGTGACCTGGACAGCTTGGTAGCCTTGTCTATTCGGGTGGATAATCGAGTCCGAGAGCGAAGGAGGGAGAAGCAATGGGGTCCGTCCAATCGATCAGCTTCTCAGTTCCCAGTCGGGTCGGGTGGTGGACCAGAACACGCCGATCATTCTCCACCACTAAGGATTAGTGGAGAGGACCTCTCTCCCGATTCTGAACCCATGCAAGTGGGGCGGCACGGGTTAACCAAGGAGGAGCGTCAACATAGACGTAAGACCAACTGCTGCCTCTACTGTGGTCGCTCGGGACATTACATCTCCACTTGTTCCCGGCGGTCGTCAAACTGCCCGGCTCGCTAAAGTTGGGAGGACTTTTAGCGAGCCAGTTTCAACCTCTCAGTACCTCTGTCAGACCCCGCTTCCCGGCTACCCTTGTGAACAGGAATCAGAGCTTAGCGCTTAACGCTTTTATCGATTCAGGTGCCGATGGAAGCTTTCTTGATGTCGAGTTGGTGGAACAGCTGGGGCTTTCCAAGGAGCAATTGCCGGAAGCCATTAGGCGACCACTCTGAACGGCAGTAGTCTGGCACGTATCACGATGAGGACTGAACCGGGTTAAGATGCGGTTGTCGGGGAATCATTCTGAGATGATTTCATTTTTCATTCTGCCGTCTTCCCATGTTCCTCTGGTCCTTGGATACCCCTGGCTGAAGGAACACAATCCCACGTTCGATTGGGTGACGGGCAAGGTAACGAGTTGGAGCCTTGATTGTCATGCTAACTGTCTCAAGACTGCCTGCCCCCATTCGGTTCCCAGTCAGGTGATTGAGGCTAAACCCCCAGATTTGTCCCTGGTTCCCGAGACATATCACGATTTGGGGAAGTTTTCAGTAAGCAGAAGGCTCTGTCACTTCCTCCCCACCGACCATATGATTGTGCCATCAACCTGGTTCCTGGAGCTGTCTACCCAAGGGAAGGTTATACAGTATCTCCCGACCTGAACGTAGAGGCGTTGGAGACCTACATCAAGGAGTCCCTAGCTGCTGGTCTCGTTCGTCCTCGTCATCACCCCCTGGGGGGCAGGATTCTTCTTTGTGGGAAAGAAGGATGGCTCTCTTCGACCGTGTATTGATTATCGGGGTTGAATGACATCACGGTCAAGAACAAGTATCCCCTGCCCTTGATGAGTTCTGCCTTCGACTCCTTACAGGGTGCTACGGTGTTCACCAAGCTAGACCTACGCAATGCGTATCACCTGGTCCGGATCAGAGAGGGGGACGCAGTGGTTGACGGGTTTCAATACACCGATGGGTCACCTGGTATCAGGTGATGCCGTTTGGACTGACCAATGCTCCAGCGGTATTCCAGAGTATGGTGAACGACGTCCTGAGAGATATGATCGGTCTCTTCGTGTTTGTTTACCTGGATGACATTCTGATCTTCTCGAAGGAACCTTCCGACCACGTCCAGCATGTCCGGCAGGTTCTGCAGCGATTGTTGGAGAATCGCCTGTTCGTGAAGGCCGAGAAGTGCGAGTTTCACGCCCACACTACATCCTTTCTCGGGTACATCATCTCCAGGGGTGAGATTAGGATGGATCAGGAGAAGGTTAGAGCGGTTCTGGAATGGGCCCAGCCCGCACGAGATTGCAACTCCAGAGATTTTTGGGGTTTGCGAATTTCTACCGCAGATTCATCCGGGATTACAGCCGTGTGGCCGCTCCATTAACTGCCTTGACTTCCAGTATCAGGACCTTCAAGTGGAATCCGGAGGCGGATCGAAGCGTTTCTGGATTTGAAGAGGCGATTCACCAACGCACCGATTCTCTCTCAACCGGACACGGCCCGTCAGTTCGCTGCTGAAGTGGACGCGTCTGATGTGGGAGTTGGCGCCATCCTGTCGCAGCGATGCTCCACGGACAGTAAACTCCATCCCTGCGCCTACTACTCGTCGCCTTCGCCTGCAGAGAGGAATTACGATGTGGGTAACCGGGAGCTTCTCGTGGTGAAACTTGCCTTGGAGGAGTGGCGCCACTGGTTGGAGGGGGCGGAGCAACCGTTTATTGTCTGGACTGACCACAAGAATCTTGCTTACGTGCAATCGGCTAAACGTCTCAACTCCCGTCAGGCCAGGTGGGCGTTGTTTTTCGGACGATTCAAGTTTGCCCTGACGTTCCGACCTGGATCTAAGAACGGCAAGGCGGACGCCTTGTCCCGGATGTTCTCAAGACGGAGGAGAGTGGGTCCAAGACCGAGACTATTCTCCCCGGAACTGCGTCGTGGGGAGCAGTTATGTGAAGATTGAGAGGAGGTGCTGTCGGCCCTTCGGACTCAGCCCGTCCCGGTAACGGTCCCACCCGGTCGGTTGTTTGTGCCTGAGCCGGTTCGCCCCTGCTGTCCTCAAATGGTCCCACGCCAGCAAGATGGCTTGTCACCCTGGCGTGGCTCGGACTATGGCGTTTCTTCGCAGACGTTTTGGTGGCCTGCCATGGCCGAGGATACTCGGGGTTTTGTTGCTGCCTGTCCAGTGTGTGCGCAGAATAAGAGTACCAATCGGCCCAGCGCTGGACTACTTCACCCCTTCCTATTCCCCGCGATCCATGGTCGCATCTGGCCCTGACTTCGCCACGGGGTTGCCCGCTTCTGAGGGGAACACGGTCGTTCGACTATCGTGGACAGATTCAGCAAGTTCGCCCACTTTGTGCCTATTGCCAAGCTTCCTCTGCTTCGAGACGTCCGAGATCCTGGTTAGGGAGGTTTCAGGGTCCACGGTTTGCCCAGTGATATCGTTTCCGACCGTGGCCCTCAGTTTACCTCTGCTGTCTGGAAGTCCTTCTGTTTGGCCATTGGAGCTACAGTCAGTCTCACATCTGGTTTTCACCCCCAATCCAATGGTCAGGCGGAGAGAGCCAACCAGAAGATGGAATCCACGCTACGCTGTCTGGTCTCTTCCAACCCCACCTCCTGGGCCTCTCAGTTGCCTTGGGTTGAGTATGCCCACAATACTCTCCCCTACATCTGCCACTGGGATGTCTCCCTTCCAGTGCCTGTATGGCTACCAACCTCCCCTGTTCCCTTCTCAGGAGAGGGGAGCTATCAGTGCCTTCTGTTCAGGCTCATATTCGCCGTTGCCACCGGACCTGGCATCGGGCCAGAAAGGCACCCTTAGAGGTTCGGATCGGTATCAGCTCCAGGCGACCGTCGCGGATCCCCGCTCCCACCTATACCATCGGAGATAGGGTTTGGTTGGCCACACGGGATCTTCCGTCACGGACTGAGTCTAGGAAGTTGTTACAAGTTCATTGGTCCGTTTGTGGTGGAGAAGGTGATCAATCCGGTGGCAGTTCGACTCAAACTACCGAGGACGCTCAGAGTCCATCCCACCTTTCATGTCTCCTGCCTCAAGCCTGTCTTCCTCAGTCCTCTGTTGCCTCCTCCGCCTCCCTCCTCCTCCTCCTCGGATGATCGGAGGTGGTCCTGCCTACACGGTGCGTCGCATCATGGATTCCAGACGGCGGGGCCGGGGTTTCCAGTATCTCGTGGACTGGGAGGGGTATGGTCCTGAAGAGAGGAGTTGGATTCCGCGGCGACAGGTCCTAGATGCTGACCTCATCAGGGGATTTCTACCGCCCCATCCTGGCGCTCCGGAGGTCCGCCCGTGGCGTTTCGCCGGAGGGGGGTACTGTAACGATCCCGGCAGTCTGAGTCGGGTCCTGTCTGGTGACCAGTGTTTTGGGTTCGTAGTCTCCAGTTTCCCGAGGGTTCGGGGAACGCCTCCGGGGAGCTCTCTGGTTTTCCGCACCTGCATCCCGTCAGCAATCTGCACACCTGGCCCTCATCATCACCCCTTTTAGGCTCTGGCCAAACATCCAGTTCCTGCCGGATCGTTAGCCATGAACAGTAGGTGTTCTGTGTATCAGTTTAGAGTTTCTAGCGTGAGTTTTGTTGTTTTGTACTTTGTTGAGTTTTTGTGTCCTTACCTCGTTTTTGTTCCACCTGCAGTCACACGTCCGGGAACCTTCACCCCACCTCTGCCTGATGGTCGGCGCGGCTGCCGAGCCATCACTGGACCTAGTGCTGCACCCCCAACTACTCATCCACGCCGCCCGCTCTGTCCCTGGATTATTCTGCACCTTTGTTGTATCTAAATAAACCCTCACCTTCGTTCAACTCTCCTTGTCCTGGTCTGCTTCTGGGTTCTGGCTGAGGGAACTGTGACATATTGAGAAACTTTTGTTATTGACCAAATACTTATTTTCCACCATAATTTGCAAATAAATTCATAAAAAATCCTACAATGTTATTTTCTGGATTTTTTCTCATTTTGTCTGTCATAGTTGACGTGTACCTATGATGAAAATTACAGGCCTCTCTCATCTTTTTAAGTGGGAGAACTTGCACAATTGGTGGCTGACTAAATACTTTTTTTCCCCACTGTATATATATATATATATATATACACACACACTATGGGTCAAAAGTTTTAGAACACCTACTCATTCAAGGCTTTTTCTTTATTTTTACTATTTTTTACATTGTAGAATAATAATGAAGACATCAAAACTATGAAATAATACATATGGAATCATGTAGTAACCAAAAAAGTGTTAAACAAATCAAAATATATTTTATATTTGAGATTGTTCAAATAGCCACCCTTTGCTGGGCCCTTACTAAGGTCAACAGCATCATGAACTCTACCAAGTACCAGGACATTTTAGCTCAAAACCTGGTTGCCTCTGCCAGGAGGCTGAAACTTGGCTGCAAGTGGATCTTCCAGCAAGACAATGACCCCAACCACACGTCAAAATCCACAAAGAAATGGTTAATTGGCAACAATTAACTTGAACCCCATTGAAAACCTGTGGTTTGAATTGAAGAGGGCAGTCCATAAGCGCAGACCAAAGGATATCAAGGTTCTGGAAAGGTTCTGTATGGAGGAATGGTCGAAGATCCCTCCCAATGTGTTCTCCAATCTCATTAAACATGATAGAAAAAGACTCAGTGCCATTATCCTTCAAGAGGAGGGTGCACAAAGTATTGAAAACAGGGGTAATTTTGACCCCCATCTTTTTAAGAATTATTTAAAAAAACGTGTTAAATAAAATGTATTTCTCTGAGCAGTTGTATTAGTGTAAAATAATACAATTTCCCATTTGTTTGAGCATACAATATAGCTCAGTGTTTATATTATTTGTGTTATACAGTCTTTTTTGCTAATCTTTATCAATCATTTTGGAGCTACTCTCCTGAGTGGCGCAGTGGTCTAAGGCACTGCACTAGAGATCCTGGTTCAAATCCAGGCTCTGTCGCAGCCGGCCGCGACCGGGAGACTCATGGGCGGCGCACAATTGGCCCAGCGTCGTCCAGGGTAGGGGAGGGAATGGCCGGCAGGGATGTAGCTCAGTTGATAGAGCATGGCGTTTGCAACGCCAGGGTTGTGGGTTCAATTCCCACGGGGGGCCAGTATAAAAAAATATGTATTCACTAACTGTAAGTCGCTCTGGATAAGAGCGTCTGCTAAATGACTAAAAATGTAAATGTAAAAAAAAAAAATGAGGTGGCTGTAGCTAAGAATCTACAATCAAACTCTGTTTGCTACTATGGTATCATCATCATGCTGATATTTATAGCTTGTGAAGTTATCAGCATTTTCCTGTCAACCATTTCCTGAATAATTTAGAAAGGGCAGCTCTTTATGTCATTAATAATTGTGGCTGTGACATTTACAGTACCCACTAGGCTACCAAACGAAAACACTCAGATCCCCAAGGCACATTTCATAAATGCTAATTACTGTCATTAGACTCTTCACGTCAGTTTAAAGTTTAAGTAGCAAGTGTAAAAGAGATATGAATTGCATGACACTTTGGGTCAACAAGGCCGGCCTTTCCTCTTGACAACCCAAATAACTTCTGAGATTGGCATTTTGGTGAAATGCCATTTCGGAAGGAAAGAATATCTGCCAAACTGTGTCAGTTATTATTTTTGTGACAGGAGCCTAATGTGCTAATCAGTTGAACCATAAAATGTACAGCCTGGGCAGAGGCGCCTGAGTGGTTTTGACTGTGTCTGCTTGTTGTTACACCACGTATATCAACCTCCCCCAGCAGCAGTGGCATGTTACAGTATTGATTGGGCTGCTCTGAGGTTTAGGGAAAACATCCATCAAATTCAGGGAAAAGGTTGTAGTTTTTGGACGTAATTTGTATTTTGTGTCAAATCTAGGGCAGTGGTTCTATTTATAGCCTCTGATCATTTTACATTTTAGTCATTTAGCAGACGCTCTTATCCAGAGCGACTTACAGGAGCAATTAGGGTTAAGTGCCTTGCTCAAGGGCACATCGACAGATTTTTCACCTAGTCGGCTCGGGGATTAGAACCAGCGACCTTTCGGTTACTGGCACAACGGTCTTAACCACTAAGCTACCTACCGCCATGCATTTTGAAGGTAGATGCATGCTCCTGCATTAAAAGGAAATATATGAGGAAGTATTGTATTGAAAACGTACTAAGTGTAACTCAATCATGAAGGGAAAAACATTTACAAGAGATATTAGACAATGAGTGAATAATTTACAGAATCCATTTACTATTGTGATCTTAGTTAGTAGTGATGTATAGAGACTGTATGTTGATTCCACTCCTGGTTAGACTAAGAAGAAGCAGGAAATAAAACACTGAATGCTAATAAACCTTTGATAGGAATATTTATCCTACATTTTCATAAATAACTAGAACAACTTCATCATTCATGCTTACTGGATGCAAATAAGCAATGGGGGAAATTAAGCTATCCACCGTGGCAACAGGACCCCATCAAAGGATGCAACCAAAATGGCACCCTATTCCCTGTATAGTGCACTTATTTTGACCATGGCCCATGGGGCAAACAAAGCCTCCACCATTAGCCATCATCACAGTCATTTCACTTTAGGTTGCTCTCTGTAGCCCACTGTAATCACAGCAATGAGAATGCAGTCCTAATGACCCCAGCCCGCTGTGTTCCTCAAAATGCATATCTGAGCCTTATAGCTTACTCTTAATAATGTCCACCAGTCCTGCGCCATCCAGCCAACCCATTAATTACAATAGCAGCCGCCTATTTATACCTGAAGTCTTTATCCTCCCTGGGGGTGGACCCAGTCCCATTCATCATTCACCCTTTTTTGGGGTAGGATAACTGTTCTGCACTGTTCTGTGTGAGAGATCCCAGTCTCTTTAGATAACTGCACAGCCATCAATTATCCAGAGCAGAGAGATATGTATAGGTCCTTGGGATTAAAAAACAACAAATGGAGAGGAGAAAACAGCAGGCTGAGGAGGGTATATCACCGTTAAGAAGATGGACTCGTGACCTTTGCAGCGAAGTACAGCTACTTTGTTGATTGGCAAAGGGAATACGCTATGGGCCCTGGTTAAAAGTAGTGCACTATATAGGGAATCAAGTGCCATTTGGTACACACTCTGACTTTGTTGCTGCAAGGTAACAAAGAAAGCATATAATGAGAGTGGGAAGTAACAGGGGATACATTTGGAGCATGTAGGGGGCAAGTAGAAGAACTAATATAAAATTGTCAAAATTCTCTTGAAAATACTGCCGTCCTTCATTTTTCCCCCTTCATCACTTTGCTTGCTTTCCATGTTTCAGACATTCAAATTAGTATTTTCTGCAGAATCTACAGTACATTGTTTACTTGTGGGAACAAAGGAAGTGTCAGTCATATCTTTCCTCAAATTCTTTCTGCAGTAAACAAAGCTCATTTAGACTGACACTCACTGTCATAAAATTTGAGACGTAAAGTTTTTATATATTTAGTTATCACCTCTGAAAAGGTAGTGGCTGTGGAAAAGATTTTCATTTTTGGAAATCTGTAAAATACTGTTTTTTGTTGTTGTAATCAGACAGCAGTTGAGCAGCACTGATGGACATCATTCATCATCAAGTCAAGGAGACATCATAAGGAAGCTAGAGCCCTTCCAAATGGCAGCACAGCAGTTATTTAATAGACCTCGAACATAAATGTCTGTTACACTGATAATCTTTTTGTTGTTTGATGAGATGTGAAGTTTAATTAATTAAGCTTATCATGCATGTTAGAGTGGCACACCATGGGTTAAGTCTAATAATTAAAAGGGTTAGTTAAATAAATGTAACGAAATGGCAAACTTTATCATAGCTCATTTAGATATCTGGAATTTCAGCTGTGAAGAGAACATTCATTCTCAAACCAATTTGCATGGAATAAAATGTAGTATATCAGGAGAGAGAGAGAGAGAAGTGTGGCATTTATTTTTCAGGTACAGTATGCAAATAACCCAAACGGCTCAGGATGCTAAACTCATGCTGCATTTCATCTGAAGCAAAGGCCAACTAATATCTTCATCCTCTTTATGGTATAGCTTTAGTGTCCAATAGGAAAATAACCATATTTTGCTTCATATAAAAGCAGGACATTGAACTGCATTCAGAGCACACATGCAGTCTTAATCAGAACGAATAGAGTTAGAAATCTGTTGAGATTCAGAATCTGTTAGATCAAAAAGAGAAAGATCAAAGCGTTCTGAATTCCGTGTAGTTATCTGTTCCTACAAAACCTTCCCTTCGGGGCTTTCTATCCCCCTCTGCCTTATCCCCCCCTGTACAGAAGAAAACTAAATATTTTCTCAATACACACTTCCAAGCGGGCGAGACCATGAAAAACAAACCAAACAAACACAACAGCGCCCCCCCACCCGTTTCTCAACCTGGTGATATAAATGTTAAGCTGTAGATTAGACAGAGCAGGTTTTCACTCTTCCCTTGTACTTGATTGATGAATTAAGGTCACTAATTAGTAAGGAACTCTCCTCACCTGGTTGTCTAGGGGTAAAAACAGCAGACACTAGGCCCTCCATGGAATGAGTTTGACAGCCCTGCTATAGAGTTTTTAATCTATTATGCGTAAACCATACAGTGCTGCATCCAGGGTCAGATGATACATTTACTGGAATCATATACCGTAATGGATCCTTAAGTGTGCAGCAGCTAGCCTCTCCATTAGATGTTGTTACGAATACAGGTATCCTGTGTGTGTTTTGTGTTTTTCCTCTCCTTCTGCCCTAATCACAGGTGTCCTTTGTGTTCCTGATTTGTGGTTGTTGGGGGTGTCCCACCTGTCCGACATCCGTTTGTCTGCTGATTGCTGAGGTGGACCAATCAGTGGACATTCCTCTGTATTGCACCACCTGTTTCTGGTTTTTCACTTACACCTCCCATTGTTTTAAAAGCCAGTCAGTTGTGTTTGTTGGAAGAGACTATTTTCGTATGTGAGCATGGATACTGTGGTGTCCTGTTTTTTTGTGTACTCACTCACTCATTTGCTGGTTACTCTGTTTGGTAACTATGTTGTGTGTTTCTGGGAAAAGAGGGATTTAGCAAGTTGCCCTTGGGCCTACATTACCCATAGAAAGAACATTGTCTAAAAACATTAGTTAGACCTGAGCAGACCACCCACTGTAATTTTTGTATGGTTAGCAGTAGCTTAGCGGTTCTTGAGGCAGGCAAGATCAGTTTAGTTTTTTTTAAACATTATTGTTTCATTCCTTGGGTCCTGCTCAGCCCTTTTTCCCAAACCTTTACCGTGTGTTCAAAATAAACATATTGTGTTTGACGGTAACTTATGGTTGTCGGTGTATTTTTTGTTCTCACTGTTTTCCATGTCACGATTCTAATTTGCATGAATTATGTTACGGGTCTCTTTTCCCTCTCCCCTAGACTTTTAAATCCACGGGGTTCGTAACATAACATGAGGGCTCATCTGGGATCTATCTCATTGATACCCATGCTACTCATTCAAATTGGTTAGTGTCTGGTTCAGTGTTGAGCTTGGCAGCTGTGACTAACTGGTTTTGTGTTCAGTATTCGTCGGCTCGTGTTGCTAGTTTAAGATGGCTACTTTTGAGTTGGATGCCTTTTTGGAAAACCCTACGTGGGAGGTTTTTGATAATTGCCCTAGAGTGGATCTACAGGCTTTGGCTGACCACTTTTCTGTACCCATATCAAGGGTTTTAGTGAAAGCAGAAGTTAGGAAAGCAGTGTTAGAGATATTATTGAACGAGCGAGTGCTTGAGTTACCGCCGCCTGAGCCTGCTGCTCCTGTAGGGGATGTGGCTGCTGCTCCTGTAAGCCCATCGGTGTCTGAGGACGAGGCTAAGGCTCCAGCCACATTGCCCCGTTTTGACCCACTCTCCCCACTGTCCGACAGTGATGCCAGGATGGATGTCCGCTCGACACGGCTCCAAATGGAGGCGGAAGAGCGGGCACAAATCAGGCAAGACAAGCTGGAGACGCGTAAGCTAGAGGCAGAACAGGAGACGCGCAGGCTTGATCAAGAACTGGAGACACGTAGACTTGATCAGGAACTGGAAATGCGTAAACTGGAACTGGAGGCAGAAACAGCGAGGTTAGTCTCTGCTCATACTATGCCTGCTAGTGAACCGTCCTCAACAGTTGTGTCATCTGCTACTTTTGATATTAGTAGACAGATCACCTTGGTACCTGTGTTTAGGGAGTCAGAGGTTGATTCCTATTTCAGTGTTTTTGAGCGTATAGCAGTAGCATTGAAATGGCCCAAAGAGGTATGGTGCCTATTACTTCAGTGTAAATTAACAGGTAAAGCCCAAGAGGTTCTGTCAGCGCTACCTCTTGAAGACAGCTTGAATTATGACATGGTCAAAGCTACTGTTCTTCGTGCCTATGAGCTGGTTCCTGAGGCATATCGACAGAGATTTAGGTCTGATAAAAAGTATTCTACTCAGACTTATGTGGAGTTTGCTAGAGACAAAGGAAATCTGTTTGACAAATGGCACACTGCTAGTAAGGTAACTGATTTTAACTCTCTACGGGAGTTAATCTTGTTAGAAGAGTTTAAAATTGCTTACCCGAACGCATTGTAGTTTATCTGAATGAACAGAAAGTATCCTCACTGTCAGAAGCGTCTGTATTGGCAGACGAGTTTGTGTTGACGCATAAGAGCGTCTTTTCGGCTCGTACGGAGAGCAGGGCCGCAGAGTTGCTAACTCTTAGCCCTAGTCGACCAGCAGTACATCCAGCACGCCCAAAAGATGTGTGTCACTGTTTCTATTGTCATAAGGTGGGACATATGGTTAATGATTGCTTTCTGCTAAAACGCAAACAGGGGATGCCTCAGCACGCCCGGCCGCCAACGGGTGTTGGGCTGATTCGTACGGTTGTAAGGCCGGAATCAAAACAGAGGCCTCATAGTGAATGTGGTTTGAAAGTCCCAGTCCCAGATCACAGTTATGAAACGTTCATTTTTGAGGGGTTTGATTCCATATCAGATGATGAAGCGTCTAAGCGTCCGGTTAGAATCCTCAGAGATACTGGTGTGGCGCAGTCGTTCATACTATCTGATGTGTTGCCCTTGTCCAATAATACATATTGTGGTTCCAGTGTGTTAGTACAAGGAATTGAAATGGGATTCGTCCCAGTGCCATTGCACTTCGTGAACGTACACTCTGCGTTAGTCAGTGGATTGTTCAGAGTTGGAGTACGTCCTATGTTGCCAGTAAATGGTGTGACATTTATAATGGGCAACGATATTGCCGGAGGAAAGGTGATACCCTTATTGGAGGTATTGGATAAAAGTGACCAGATGTGTTCCCCGCTTGTGCTGTCACACGTGCTCATGCACGACAAGTGGGTGACGTGATAGATTTGTTGAACACGATTCTATTCAGAGAGTGTGACCCAGAGGATAGCTTGGGTGCTACCTCTGGTAAGCTGGTGCGGTCTGATCAACAGCCCAGGGAAAGGAAGAAGTATGTGGAACTTGTTGCTGAGGCAATACAGTTACCAGTCACTCGTGAGCAACTGATCGCTAACGAGAAGGTTGACATTAGCCTGGCTAAATGTTTTTCTAGTGTTGTCTCAGTTGAGGAGCTAAAGAAGAAAAACATGGCATACTTCATTGATGGTAATCTCCTCATGCGTAAATGGACATCCCATGTTGATCCTGGCGGAGATTGGAATGCTGTTTACCAAATAGTGATTCCTACAGCCTTTCGACAAAATGTTTTATCCCTCGCTCATGATCACCAGTGGTCCGGACATCTGGGAGTCACCAAGACTTATGATCGGGTTTTGCGACATTTCTTTTGGCCTGGTTAAAAGCAAGATGTGGCTCAGTTCTGTCGGACTTGCCACACCTGTCAAGTAACTGGGAAACCGAACCAGGTTATTCCCCCCACGCCTCTTTGTCCCATACCTTCCATAGGTGAACCATTCGAACATGTGATGGTTGATTGTGTTGGACCATTACCAAAGACAAAATCTGGTAACCAGTTTCTGTTGACGATTATGTGTGTGGCCACCAGGTACCCAGAGGCCATTCCTCTGCGAAGGATTACTGCACCGGTGGTGAGTAAAGCTTTGATCAAATTCTTCTCAACTTTTGGGTTACCTACGGTGGTACAAACTGATCAGGGTATGAATTTCCTTTCTAAGCTTTTCAAACAAGTGTTAAAATCCTTGTCAGTTACACACCGTGTGTCAAGCGCATATCACACAGAGTCTCAGGGTGCGCTTGAACTTTGGCATCAGACACTGAAGTCTATGCTCCGTAAATATTGCTTGGAATCTGAGAAGGATTGGGATGAGGGAGTTCCTCTAGTTTTGTTTACTGTCCGTGAGACATTACAGGAATCCCTAGGGTTCAGCCCAGCTGAACTGGTGTTTGGACACACCATGAGAGGACATATGAAAGTCCTTAAGGATCAGTTTTTATCACAAGAGTTGTGTGTGAAAGAAAATGTGTTGGACTACGTTAGTTGCTTTCGTGAGCGCCTACATGGTGCCTGTGCTCTAGCAAAGGAAGCGCTGTCTTCCTCACAGAGACGGATGAAACGGCACTATGACAACCAGGCTGTTTCTCGTTCACTGCAGCCAGGTGACCAAGTTATTGTATTGTTGCCTGTGCCAGGAGCGTCATTGTCAGCACGTTTCTCTGGTCCTTATGTAATTGAAAATAAACTAAGTGAAACTGACTACGTGATACAGACTCCTGATAGAAAACGCCAATCTCGTGTGTGCCACGTTAACATGTTGAAGACATAACACACCAGACCCATCACTCAGATACAGTCCAGAGAAACTGGCAAAGTCGGCTGTCTCTATTGCTGCTGCGGCTGTAGTGGGAGGTCATGTTAATGATGTGGACGGAGATGGTTTGGAGTTGCGCAATACTCAGCAGCAGTGTGCTAGATTGCCCAATTCAGAGATGCTGCTGTCTCTCCCGTCAAGCCTGATTCATTTAACAGACGGACAGTCAGATGATATTGTGAGGCTATTACACAGCTTTCCATGTCTTTTTAATGATGTGCCTACACACACAAAAGTGTTAGAACATGACATTAATGTTGGAAACGCTGCACCTATCAAGCAACATGCTTATCGTGTCAACGTCTCTAAAAGAAAGATAATGAGGGTTGAGGTCGGTTATTTGCTGGAGAATAACCTGGCTATGCCAAGTTAAAGTCCTTGGAGTTCTCTGTGCATTCTGGTTCCTAAACCTGATGGGACATCCAGGTTATGTACGGACTATCGAAAGGTCAATGCTGTCACAGTGCCCTACTCGTTCCCGTTACCCAGACTGGATGACTGTATTGACACTGTTGGTGCTGCTACTTATGTAACCAAACTAGATCTTCTAAAAGGTTACTGGCAGGTGCCGTTAACCTCACGTGCCTCCGACATCTCTGCCTTTGTGACCCCAGACCACTTCCTACAATATGCTGTCATGGCATTTGGGATGCGGAACGCACCAGCCACTTTCCAACGCCTGGTTAACACAGTATTGGCTGGAGTTCCTAATTGTAGTGCTTACCTTGATGATCTGGTAATTTATTCAACTGAGTGGTCAGATCATATTAACACTCTAAGGGTAGTGTGTGAACGTCTAGCAGCCGCTTCTCTAACCCTGAACTTAGCAAAGTGCGAGTTTGGGAAGGCCACTGTTACTTATCTCGGTAAACAGGTCGGCCATGGTCAGGTGCACCCTGTAGATGCCAAGGTTTCAGCTATAAATGCATTTCCCGCACCTACCACCAGAAGAGAGCTACGCCGCTTTTTAGGGATGGTTGGCTACTACCGTAGTTTCTGTAAAAATGTCTCTGCGGTAGTTGCTCCATTAACGGATTTGCTCAGTCCGGTGAGAAAATGTGTATGGTCTGAAGATTGTCGTACTGCTTTCAACACTGCTAAAGCACTCTTATGTAGTACCCCTGTTCTTGCTGCGCCAGATTTTGAAGGACTGTTTAAACTGGAGGTAGATGCAAGTGCCAGAGGTGCTGGTGCTGTTCTACTGCTCCCAGACCACAGTGGAGTGGACCATCCTGTCTGTTATTTTTCGCGGAAATTTAACAAATGTCAGACAAACTATTCCACCATTGAACAAGAAGCTCTAGCTTTGTTGTTAGCTCTGCAGTACTTTGAAGTTTATGTTGGTTCCAGTGCATTACCAGTGATAGTGTATACCGACCATAACCCCTTAGTTTTTCTCCACTGGATGTACAACCAGAACCAACGCCTTATGCTTTGGGCACTTGTAGTGCAAAATTATAATCAGCCACAAAAAGGGGTCGGATAATGTGTTGGCAGATATGCTTTGTCTCGTGTTTAAAGATCTAGGTTTTTTTTGTTATCCCGTCAGGATGCTGTTGATCTTTGAATTTTGGGTGTTTTGATGGTACGTGTGTCGCAAACCATTGTGGTTTGCTCTTTTAAGGGTGGGAGTGTTACGAATACAGGTATCCTGTGTGTGTTTTGTGTTTTTCCTCTCCTTCTGCGCTAATCACAGGTGTCCTTTGTGTTCCCGATTGGTGGTCGTTGGGGGTGTCCCACCTGTCCGACATCCGTTTGTCTGCTGATTGCTGAGGTGGACCAATCAGTGGACATTCCTTTGTATTGCACCACCCTTTTCTGGTTTTTCACTTACACCTCCCATTGTTTTAAAAGCCAGTCAGTTGTGTTTGTTGGAAGAGACATTATTGTTTAATTCCTTGGGTCCTGCTCAGCCCTTTTTCCCAAACCTTTACCGTGTGTTCAAAATAAACATCTTGTGTTTGACGGTAGCTTAAGGTTGTTGGTGTATTTTTTGTTCTCACTGTTTTCCATGTCACAATTCTAATTTGCATGAATTATGTTACGGGTCTCTTTTCCCTCTCCCCTAGACATTTAAAGCCACAGGGTTCGTAACAGATGTAATGACGCTAAAACCCAAGGTTATAAACTTCAGAATGTGCTTTCTCAAAATGATTTCACAGTTAACTCGAATTAATGAAGTACTTCACCAAACCCAGCATTATGCTGTGGTGGTTATAGAGAAATGACATTCAAACTATTCTGCTCGCTCAAAGCCTGCTGGAGCTTGGAGACCGGACAGAAATGTTCAAAATAAGCTGGAGACAGTGCTCGGAGAAAGTGATTAGCCATTTGGGATATTACGGGACATAAGAATACTAATGGTCAATTAACGTTTCTTCAGAGCTACCCAAGTCAAAAACAGCATTAGCAGAGGTGGAAATTGGACAGCTCATTGTGCTAACGATTAACCTTAGACTAAAGAAGCATGTGAAAGCATGTAGCAACCGTATATGATTATGCACACATATTACCATACAACTAACCATGTCTATGAGGAGTTCAACTAAAAGGGCAGAATAATTTACACAGTCATACTTTAGCTTCCACATAAATAGTCAGGAATGTATCACACACATACCATAAAAGAAGAGGGAATCTAGAGTAAAGCTATCCTGAATATAAGCAGCTCTAGCAGTGGTTGTGGTTGGATGTGTGTGCCCAGAGGGCATCAAGCACCATTTTTGTTTCTGAGGGGGCTCACTGATGTCCAAATTCAATATCTTTAAATGAATGATGTGTCCTCTACGTTTTGAGTCTGAAACTGAGGAGGCCGCCTCTAGTTGGGGTAAATGCTATTCCATATATAGTGCAGTACCACGACCAAAAGTTGGTCGAAAGTAGTGCACTCTATAGGAATAGTGTGCCATTCGGAACGCAGGCAGAGTTTTGTGGGTTTTGTGTTATTGGCTGAAGGCTGAAACAACAGTTTCCTTGGAGACGGGAGGATTAAGAGATGCACCCGGCCACTCCAGTAATGTTCATTATGTAGAAATCAATAAGCTCAGGCTTCCTGATGCCCTGGTGGATTTATCTTCCTGACATTTTCTCCCTCTACCTTCCAGATGCTACCCTATTTCCTCTATAGTGCACTACTTTTGAACAGAGCCCTATGGGTGTAGTGCACAAAAGTAGTGCACATTAAATCCATTAATTTCAACTTCAAGTGTGCAGAAGCTAGCATCTCCAACCTCTGTCTGCAGCAGACACACACTGTAGATTGTCCTGTTCTGCAGGAGAATGGAGGTGTTCTATATTCAGTCATTCATGTGTTTACTGTATGTGGCTAATCTCCATTTCTCATCATGTAATACAGGACAAGTTGTTTTTGTAAACAACATAACTAAAAGCCCCTCTGGACGTAGACTAAACATGTTGAAATGTGGATTTGGTGAATGACAGACAAAATGAAAATGCAGAGAGATCAACACATCTAGAGAATGTTCCATTTTGAGAGGCAGCCTACAGTATGGTTTAGTCCCAAATGGCACCCTATTTTCGATATAGTCCAATATAGCCTATGAGTCCTGGTCAAAAATAGTGCCCTAAATGGGGAATAGGGTGCCATTTGGGATGCAACCAATGGCTGGGTCTCTCTGGTCTTCTTTCTCTGACTGAGGCTGGGGTCTGGGGGGGTGAGAGGTCTGTCTGTCTGTCTGTCTATCTGTGGCTCTAGCTGTGTTTGTTGGGTGACAGTGCGATTGATTGCTCTGTCTGGCCTCCCTTAGTTGGGAGTGGAGCATCCTCTGTTCCGAACCATTGGCCACAGATGGCATGGTTAATGACTGAATCTGTTAGTGACAGACAGGGAGGCATGAGGGGAAATAGCAGACACAGCAGAACAGAGTTTTATCAAACCACTATTTTACAGTATCAGCAATCAGCATACGTTATACCAAATAAATCAAAAGGTTACGTAAATAACCAAGGTTTTACGAAGGAAGGAGCGAGACACAGCTCACTCTATGGAGAATAACGCTTCCGTTCCCTAGTAACCTCCTTACTAACATGACCCAGTAGGCTACTGTACTGCTGATTCCCTGCTGTCTCTAAATACCAAAGCAGAGCACTGAGCACTTCCTCAGCTTAAGGAAATCAAGCAGAAACAAAACATGATGCCACTGATTGCAAACCTTGATTGTAGTATACTCTATTTCCTGTACCAGGGTTACAATAGCTCCCTGAAGCTGCAGGCTAAGAAGGTGGTTATGTGACCAACATCATGTCAGTGGAGGAGAAGAAGGTTGAGGAGGAGGGGAGAAGGACAAAGAGGACGGAGCAAGGAGGAGGAGGAAGAGGGGGAGGAGAAGGGGGACAAGGAGGAGGAGAGGGGTTCTGTAATGGTTGATGAGGGCTGCAGAGACATGCCTGCGACCACTACTCTCCCTCCTTCTAGGTCTCCACCACCATATTATTTATGCCACTTGAACGCATACTGCCCATGCCCACCCTTGTTAAACGTCAAAGGATAATCATCATACTAACCAGGCGCAAAGGCCTTATCTTCAAGGGGATGCCCCAATGTGCATATTAAATGCATAATAATGTCTGCCACATAGTGGGATACAAGGTCTGATCATGGAAAACCAGGAATAGTAAATGGATTGTCCAATTTTGAGTAATATGTGGTCCATGTGTACAACACATCCATGCGTAAACTCTACAAAACAACACGTATCAGGGTTAAACACACTTCAAAAGCTTTTAAGGTAGTCAGCTGCTTTCTTTATCATTTTCCTTTTACCATTGTTTTTCTTTGAGACTGGGGCCATTTCAGTAGCACACACAATTTGACCTGACTTCCATACTCTTCTTTTTTTCTGGGGGTCAATTACGGCCGAGGGCCAGGCAGCATACATGCCGATGGACGATGATGTGCAATGAAAGGGTGACACAGCATGTCTCCCTGCTGCTTTGCCCTCATACCCTGTGTATGTCTCAAATTGCACCCTATTCACAATATAGTGCACTACTTTTGATCAGAGCCCAAAGGGCCCTATAGGGCTCTGGTCAAAAGTGGCACACTATACGTAAGGAATAGGGTGCCATTTGGGGTTATAGTGTCCCCTGTAGCTGGACTCACTGGGAGAAAGGGGGTCACAGTTTATTTGGATAGTCCATCTGTTGATAATCAACTGCTTGCTAAGGTTACGGTTAGGGTTAGGTTTAGAATAAGGGTAAGGGTTAAGGTTAGGGTTATGTTTAATATATAGATAGTTGAAAGGTTACTGATTGTAGATAGTCTGTAGAGCATTTACAGTTGGACTATCCAAATAAAGTGTTATAGAAAGGGGGCTGAATGGAGGATAAGAGGAGGGGAGGAGGAGGAAAGCAGAGTGTTCCCGGAACAGAAAGCCCTGAAGGAAAAACAGGCCTGAGCCTCCAGGGTGACTGACTGGGCCTAGATATGTTTCAGCTTTATGTTCTGCATTTTGTACAACTCTTTGGCTACATATAGAACTGACAAAGAAACATTTGCACACACACACACACACACACACACACACACACACACGCACAGACAGAGACTGAGGCAAGCAGTGAGTATTACTGCAGTTTCAGGCCTTGGCATCCTTCTATCTCTTTTCTATTAACACAAACCAAAGTGTATAGCAA
Organism: Coregonus clupeaformis; assembly: GCF_020615455.1. Lineage (NCBI taxonomy): Eukaryota > Metazoa > Chordata > Actinopteri > Salmoniformes > Salmonidae > Coregonus > Coregonus clupeaformis. Next base: position 48,921,459 of record NC_059207.1, read on the forward strand.
TGGTCTGACTCTCTATTAACTAACTGCACAATAGTGGGCTATTGCGCAGACTCAAACAAAAGGCACAGAGGGTAGTAAAAGTTTTGGTCAAGGATATCAGAATTAACAGACAAATCAAAAGACGTACCATCAGCATAGATATTCTCAAGATAAAGGATACCCCAAATAAACAAACAAAGTTGATGATTTTTGTATTCACCTCCAGCATCCTCTCTGGATATCCAGGTCTCAGGTGTTGCATAAGGGGGAGTGATCTGATTAAATAAAAGTGTGGTCCTTTTTTCTAATTCTAATTTCCCCCATGGCCAGCTTTCATTATTCTCTCAACTGTCAATTTGTAAACAGATTTGCGTGGCAGGGAGCAGCTGCTGTGGTTTACAATATCCTCCAGACTTTCCTCAACCCTGAGGTGCTGCGGCAGACGATGATCACATCTAATCAAAACACCCACGGACAATAAAATGATAAAATGAGATTCTTCACCAGTCCACACACACGAGCTGCAGCTCCTCTCTCTGTTTTAGCAAGCTAGGTGAGCTGTTATCCCAAAGTCTACCTGTGGTGTTCTGCCTTTCTGCCTGTCTGCTTGTCTGCTTGTCATAGCTAGCACCTTTGTGTGTGAGGACGAGCACATCTGTCGTAACACACATCTGTGTGTTAGACAACTCTGTCACATCTGTCACTGCAAATCTCATCGGATTATCTGATGTCATCACACAGGGAAGTAAAATGCAGCTGCTTAGTCTGTAAAGGAGAATGAGTTAGAGAGAGAGAGAGAGAGACAAAGAGAGAGAGAGGAGCCTACCTTTGGCTGTGATGGCAGGCTGCTCCCCCAGCAGAAGCTTTAGTCTCTTGGCGTGGATTTTGCCTTGGTAATGTGACTGTGCCACCACTGCTGAGGTGAAGGACATGTTACACAGCGTGCAACACTTGTTCTTGTCCACGTCTCCCTCTTCACTGCCCTGCAAGGAACACACACACACACAGGTTCAGTAAACAAGGCCATCAGCCAACAAATAGTAAAAACAAAGAGTCACTGTGACATCTCTCCCTGCTTGAAGGAAGACGTTTTCCATTTTTCACATGAAGCTTTGGTGCACAGAATCAAAAATGTTGGGGATAAATGGACACCTGAATATAACAACCCCGGAAGAATAAATTGTTCTATGTGACCCCAACATATTCGAGGTAATTTGGTGTCACCTTCCAGCATGACACGATTCATCACTGTGTGGTGTCTATACACTGTGTGTGGTGTACAGTATAAACCAGCACCAGCAAATACTTTCCAAACCCTGTAGGTTAGAGCCGCATGGTGCTCAGGGGCCAGCTGTACATTGAACACATCAGTAAGCTCTATACGCCACAGTTCCAGGGGACAGAAGCAATCTACAATCCTCGTGGCCTTGATCATTTGTTTCCTGGTGGGATGCAAATGGAAGCAATTCAGCAGTTGTATACAAAGTGGGGAGTGATGGGATGAGGACCGCTCCCTGAGACTCCATCTGTGCTGCCTGCCTGCTGCAGAAACACATTATCCTGACAGAGAGAGAGAAAGAGGCGGGGGGCGAGCAGAGAGGGGGAGAGAGCATGGAGGAAGACAGATACAGTAAGTAAAGACAGAGAGAGAGGTGAAGAAAGAGATAGAGAGAGAGTGAGAACGAGAGAGAGAGAGAGAGAGAGAGAGAGAGAGAGAGAGAGAGAGAGAGAGAGAGAGAGAGAGAGAGAGAGAGAGAGAGAGAGAGAGAGAGAGAGAGAGAGAGAGAGAGAGCTAAATGCACCTGGCTGCCAGACTGTGGGAGACAGATGCAGCCATTTCTACCAGGAAACTATCCCACCAGTGTGATGTAGGCAGGCTAGGCCTAAGGTCTGCTGGCTTGCAAGAGACAGTATGTGGATGTGTCCCAAATGGTAACCTATTCCTTTTGACCAGGGCTCTGGTCCAAATAAGTGCACCATAAAGGGAATAGGGTGCCATTTGGGACGTAAATATCGTCTGCACCTAGGGTCTGCTGCCTGACTTCTCAGAGACAGAGACTCAGTGTTTCTCCAGAGCTGTTAGTCTGGGCCAGATCCTTCCTTTCTGTCTGGATAATAAGGGCGAGTAAAAATGGCAGACTACTACCACTCCCACAGAGTGAGTGCTGATAGGAGAGCAGCCTGAGCGGAGAGAGAGAGGGAGGCATCCTGGATACTGCACTGTGAGTCACTCAATGATACAAACACAGATACACACCACCCCTGCCTCCTCCCGCCCTTGGCCTGTCCTTCAGTGCTTCTCTCTCTCACACATGCACACACACGTACGTACACACAGACGTGCACACACACAAGCATGCGCGCATGCACACACATACATTTCCATTACCTATCTCACCCCAACATTTAATGCAGAGCAGGCTGTCTCATCATTTCACACCTCATACCATAAAGAATGAAAATAAATGGGAAAATGAGACCAAAATATAACAGGAAATGAGATACACCTTAATAAAATCTGAGCCAATCATCATTTCATGGTTAATTAATACAAGATAAATGAGAGTGGGTAATTGCAGATAATCTAATTAACGCTGAGGTAACTGCACACTGTCTCTGTGCTGCCAGCCATGTTGCATGGTGTTAATACTTAGCCATTAGGTAGAACCGTCTGTCAAGAGGGAAGCATTACCATCAGCATTTACATATGAAACCAATAGTTATAGGAATGGTTAGGTTTAGCATTTTCATTTACCGGTCAAAAGTTTTAGAACACCTACTCATTCAATGGTTTATCTTAATTTTTTTCACTATTTTCTACATTGTAGAATAATAGTGAAGACATCAAAACGATAAAATAACACATATGGAATCATGTAGTAACCAAAAAAGTGTTAAACAAATAAAAATATATTTTATATTTGACATTCTTCAAATAGCCACCCTTTGCCTTGTTGACAGCTTTGCACACTCTTGGCATTCTCTCAACCAACTTCACCTGGAATGCTTTTCCAACAGTCTTGAAGGAGTTCCCACATCTGCTGAGCACTTGTTGGCTGCTTTTCCTTCACTCTGCGGTCTGACTCATCCCAAACCATCTCAATTTGGTTGAGGTCGGGGGTTTGTGGAGGCCAGGTCATCTGACGGAGCACTCCATCACTCTCCTTCTTGGTAAAATAGCCCTTACACAGCCTGGAGTTGTGTTGGGTCATTGTCCTTTTGAAAAACAAATGATAGTCCCACTAAGCCCAAACCAGATGGGATGGTGTATCACCGCAGAATGCTGTGGTAGCCATGCTGGTTAAGTGTGCCTTGAATTCTAAATAAATCACAGACAGTGTCACCAGCAAAGCACCCCCACACCATGAATCCTCCTCCTCAATGCTTTACGGTGGGAAATACACATGCGGAGATCATCCGTTCACCCACATGCGTCTCACAAAGACACGGCGGTTGGAACCAAAAATCCCAAATTTTTGGTCTAATGTCCATTGCTCGTGTTTCTTGGCCCAAGCAAGTCTCTTCTTCTTATTGGTGTCCTTTAGTAGTCGTTTCTTTGCAGCAATTCGACCATGAAGGCCTGATTCACACAGTCTCCTCTGAACAGTTGATTTTGAGATGTGTCTGTTACTAGCATTTATTTGGGCTGCTATTTCTGAGGCTGGTAACTCTAATGAACTTATCTTCTGCAGCAGAGGTAACTCTGGGTCTTCCATTCCTGTGGCGGTTCTCATGAGAGCCAGTTTCATCATAGCGCTTGATGGTTTTTGCGACTGCACTTAAAGAAACTTTCAAAGTTCTTGAAATGTTCCGTATTGACTGACCTTCATGTCTTAAAGTAATGATGGACTGTCGTTTCTCTTTGCTTATTTGAGCTGTTCTTGCCATAATATGGACTTGGTATTTTACCAAATAGGGCTAGTTTCTGTATACCACCCCTACCTTATCACAACACAACTGATTGGCTCAAACGCATTAAGAAGGAAAACAATTCCACAAATTAAGGCACACCTGTTAATTGAAATGCATTCCAGGTGACTACCTCATGAAGCTGGTTGAGAGAATGCCAAGAGTGTGCAAAGCTGTCATCAAAGCAAAGGGTGGCTATTTGAAGAATCTCAAATACAAAATATATTTTGATTTGTTTAACACTTTTTGGGTTACTACATGATTCCATATGTGTTACTTCATAGTTTTGATGTCTTCACTATTATTCTACAATGTAAACCCTTGAAAAATCATTGAATGAGTAGGTGTTCTAAAACTTTTGACTGGTAGTGTATAACTAATTAACGTAGCAGCACAATAAATCCTTCATATGAAACCATTACATATAGGCGGCGAGAATATGTGTAAAGCTCAGCAATGAACGGTTTTAAATTTCGGTTTCGATTTTCTTTAAACAATAAATGCATTATTTGGGTTCAATGCTGTAACACAGAATAAAACAATTGATGGTAGTGCCTGCCTATTACTATCATTTATTAGGCTCTAACCATCATTTATTCACATTACTTTACTTTGTTTTTGGTTGTATATATTACATATTTGTTTTTAGTATCATATATGATGATGACTTTATTATTTCATTAATAAACCCCAATGATGGTATTGACTGCCCATTACCGCATATCACTTATTAATAAACCATCCTTTATTCACATTACTTTACTTTAAGGAAATATTTCAGTTGTGTATATTTTTTTATTTTATTTGATGACTTATTATTTTATTCCAAGTGACTGACTGATCTACAAATCACCTTTCATCATAAATAATAACTCACTAATTGTAGGTCAGTCAGTCAGTTACAATTTACCCATGATACATTGCGGTTTTAATCCTCCCGAACACGGCCAATGAGAACAGGCAGCTATAGGCACAATGGATTCTAGTCATTGTAGTTAATTACCACGTTTTCTGCGTGTAACTATGATGAGTTGGATAACATGTCCCAGAGAGAAATCTTTCCAGAGAAATGGCACAAACGGGGCGTTGAACGCACAGAAAAACCCCCCGAACTAAAAGGAATTCAAATTATTTGACCCTTGTTGGTCAATTAGTTATTTAAAAAACGAAAATAAACAGACATTTCGGTTAATGCACAGCACTAGTTGCTGAGAAAAAGAGAGGGAGAGAAAAATAAATAGCGAGATAAAAAAAGAGAGAGATGAGGGAGAGATAAACAGAGAAAGAGAGAGAGAGAGAGAGAAAGAGAGAGAGGAGGGAGAGAGACAGAGAAAAAGAGAGAGAGAGGAGGGAGAGACAGAGAGAAAGAGAGAGAGAGGGGGAGAGAGAACGAGAGAGATAGGAAGGAGAGAGACAGAGAGAAAGAGAGAGAGAGGAGGGAGAGAGAAAGAGAGAAAGAGAGAGAGGAGGGAGAGAGAGAGAGAAAGAGAGAGAGAGGAAGGAGAGAGACAGAGAGAAAGAGAGAGAGAGGGAGAGAGAGAGAGTGGAGGGAGAGAGAGAGAGAAAGAGAGAGAGAGGAGGGAGAGCGAGAGAAAGAGGAGGGAGAGAGAGAGAAAGAGAGAGAGAGGGAGAGAGAGAGAGTGGAGGGAGAGAGAGAAAGAGAGAGAGAGAGGAGGGAGAGAGAGAGAGAAAGAGAGAGAGAGGAGGGAGAGCGAGAGAAAGAGAGAAAGAGGAGGGAGAGAGAGAGAAAGAGAGACACGTTGCATTTCAGCAGAAAGACTGTGAGGCATAATAAAATAATATTTTTGGTTTTCAGGCAGTAAATTCTCTTTGCTGTCAACGCCATAGCTGCACATTTTCATCTTAGTTTAAGAGAAGCAGCAGCATATCCTTGCCCGTCTGTGTTTGCACTACAAAAGAAGAAGAGATACCGTATTATGCATTACTGCACTGAACCATCATGCTGCTGCAATTTTGTTTATTTTCTCCAGTGCTGCTGCATCAAAGGCACAACAGCAGGTTCCATTGTCCACTGAACCAGACTGTGTCTAGGTTCCCATTGATTTCCAGCAGAGAGTTTGTGTGTGCGTGCGTGTGTGCATGCGTGCTCCTGGAGACTCCGTAGGTCTGCCTGCATAGCTGATATGATGCTGGGGATAATTCTGTAGGCCAAGGAACACTCACTATTCTGGCTGTGTCCCAAATACCACCCGATTCTCTTTATAGAGCACTACACAGCCTATATAGGGCATGGGTACTCAAGTACTATTTGAGAAGGTCCATTCACACAAATTTCCTAGGTGGCACAGGTCCGGATAGATCATGTAATTTATCGGCGTAGTAACAAACCCCCACTTCGCAACCTATGCGACCCCAAACTGTTCACACCCCTCTTGTTGGCGGAGAGAACATTTTGCAGTTTTAAAGCTAATTTCCTGCAATTCTACGCATTCTTCCATGTCTTATGTGTGTTTATATGATACCAGGGGTTGAAGCCCAACCAAGTTATGGGGTCCGGATCCGGTCTGCGGTCCGCCAGTTGCATATGGAGGATATAGGGAATATGGTGCCATTTCGGACAAAGCCACAGACTATTCTGGCGGATCTACCTCCAGGCACATAGGGGGAAGTAGGACAGCAAGTGCAAGGGTAACCGACAAAAAGTTGGTCCTAATATAGACTGGGTCAATGCATTCTATTGCTGTCAGCTGAGGCTAGGCAGGGAGGCAGGCAGGGAGGCACTGTGGTCCAGACATTGCTCTCTCTCGTCTCTCTCATACCCCAAACAAACTGACAAAACTGTGTGTGAGAGAGAGATTACACACACACACACAAACACACACACACACACACACACAAAGGACATGAACTGTACTTTATTCCACCCGAATATGTTTAAAGACCCCGATGAGAGGAATAATCAGTGAAATGTTGAGAACAAAGCACATTGTGGCCACAGAATACAGACACTGTTGCCCTATTCTATTTAAATGATATTCACATTTCATTGTTTGGTTACAAAGGACTATGCAAATGTTTTTTACATATGCAAAATGAGAGGTGACATTTATCATCTTGTGCACTTTCATTTGAAACGGGTAACCAGTAGCAGCCTTTCTCACATCGTTCATCTACTGCTTATTGCTTAATGAAGGGATTAATTAATCTTCATCCAGGCTATTCTGAGTGTAAAGCAATTATAAACAGAGCTAGCGTTGTCTTGTCTTCACATCATGGATGGCCCAGTAGACGGAATGACTTTGAGGAGATTGTGATTGGCAGCTCTGCTTTGTGAGATCTGAGCTTGCAAGCTGCTGTAGTGTACTGAGTACTGACTCTGACTGCAAAGTCAGCTAGTTTAATTAATTAGCCATAATACGCTGCATGAGTCTTAATGAAAATTACTTTTGACTGTTTTAGAAAGTTACTCATAGGCTGCATCCCAAATGTCTCCCTATTCCCAATGTAGTGCACTACGTTTGACTAGAGCCCTATTGTGCAATATATTGGGAATAGGGTGCCATTTGGGAAGCATACATCATAACACTTTCATTGGTAACGATGACGGCATTTCAGTAGCAATAGCACCCAAATGGACAATTAAAAATTCATGTGTAATTCATGTGGGAATGAGATTAGCCCTCGCAAATAAACACACCTCACCTCTCATCATCATAAAACTGTATTATATTGAGAAAGCCTTGGCTGGTGATTATTACCATACTGCTTGAGTGTAAGATGAATATTTCATTGATATTGCTTGAGCTGAGTGAAAAAATTCACTGTAATGGATTACTGTAGTTTATACAGTAAATAAGTGTATTATCAACAGTTAAATACTGTGAAAGTACCTGCTCTGACAATTTAAATAAACTACAGTAAGTGTACTGCAACCAGCTGCCTATAAGTCCCTGTAAAATTCATAGTAACCCCTTATCAGTGTACTGAGAAGAACACAAATAGATCATACTGATCGATCATGGATCCATTATCATCGTTGTAGTATCTCTTCATCATAAAGAGCACACCAAATAGTAGGGCTACACTAAATGGAATGGAAATGTTTATGTTGGTGCTTTTCTATTCTATACATTTCTATGTTCTATTCATGTTCTGTTCTAATAACCAATTTCTGTGTTCATGCAAGTGACTGATCGGACGAATCCTCACTTATCAGTATCTGCAATTTGGCAGTAAGCCCAGACCTTGTTTTGAGAACGAAAGATATCTCAGTTTCAAGGTCTCAGCTTAGAGAGAAGAAGCCTCGTGAGGTATTGGTCTGTCACATGTTATGAACCAGTATTGGTCGGTCACATGAATTGAACAAAACGGTAATGATGAATTAATTATGCTAAATCATGCAAATATAACTTGTCTGTGTATAGCCGTATATAAGACAACTGCTGGGACTGCCCCAGCAGAGCTCCTGATTGACATGTGTACTGTGGTGCATTGAGTTGTTTGGAACCTCTCCAGCGCACTGACAATAAACGATGATTGATTTAAGATTGACTTTGAGTGTCCCTGTGTAAGAATTTCCACGACAGTGTGTTTTACTCAAACAGTACACCCTAACCATTTCTCATAGTCTCATAATATTTCTGTTCTCCAAAAGAAGGATGTAAAAAGTGAACCAAACAACATGAACAATATCAAATTGATTATTCAAATTGCCATGGAACAGAAATGGGAAATGCTGTTTTGCTGTGAAGTTGACAGAAAGCAGTAGAATGCCCTATTTGTTTCAGACTCATAATAGGTGAGGAGAGAACGCACGGCACCATCTTCTCTCTCTCACACACCTTGGCATGCTGTGAAATTGAGCCATGCAGTCATTTTCAGGCTTCCTTAGCTCTGGCAGAATGTTTGAAATGGTTCATTATCCTAAGATGTACCTCTGGGGTAGCATCTATTACTCTCCACGACTCCATTGGTACTGTGAGGCGGGGTATTTGTGAATCACAACCTGGCAGTATTGGCTGCTGCCACACCATCATGGCCCAGCCATTCAAATTCAACACCTCCCAAGCAGAAGCTCAATGCACATTCAGAAGAGGAAAGCTGGAAGCATTTCAGAAAATAAGAATGAAAGAATGAGTTTCTTGTTGTTTCACCTTGTAAAGGGGATTACTATAAGCTGATGTCTGGAAGGGACCTCTATAGCCTGTCTCTATAGCCGCTCCTCCCCATCCTGCCTTCTGAAGCCAAGCCACGCCACAGATAAATAGATGTGCAATCTGTTGGATATTGCTGAAGGAGAAGTTAAGGCAACCAAGCATAAGACTGCAGTCACTTCTTGTTCAAGTCAAGGCAGTTCACTACAGTACACCTATGCCATCTCCAATCAGCAGCCTGTGTTTGGTGGTTCTGCACTCCGCTCCTCCCCTGCCCGCAATCCCACGTAAGGAAGGAAGAACTCACAGGCCCGTGCCATTGGGCCTCTGGAAACAGACCGTCTTCAACTGACACACATGTCTCTGCACCGGTACCCCCCTGTATATAGCCTCCCTACTGTTCTTTTATTTTACTTCTGCTCTTTTTTTCTCAATACTTTGTTGTTGTTGTTGTTTTATTTTACCTTTTATTTCAGGAAAAAATGCATTGTTGGTTGAGGGCTGTAAGTAAGCATTTCACGGTAATGTCTACACCTGTTGTATTCGGCGCATTTGGCAAATACATTTTTATTTTATTTTATTTTATTTGACACACACAGCCACTGGCACTGTGTTGGCGTTAAGCATTATTTTGGAGACCTACACATCAAACAAAGTATTTTTTGCCAAAACAAGTAATTAACATGGGCAAAAACTAGGTACAACTAAACCTGAAAGCAATGTATTTCCTTATTTCTTCTCTTAAAGCTGCAATATGTAACTTTTTGGGTGAACTGACCAAATTCACATAGAAATGTGGCAGAGCGATTTCTGCATATTACACCTTTAACAGCTAGCCTCTAGAGACTAGCCTCTAGAGATAATTAAGTACAAATAGGACATAAGAAGAACTTATTCAATGATATCCATCTAAGTTCATGAAAAACAGGCAGATGCTCACAGAGGGGCTTAAAAAAAGCATTTAAATAAAGCCTTTGTTGACTTGATGGTAATAATACATTCTAAGCTTAACATTTTACAAACAGGGAGACCCAAATTATATAATACAACTTTCCTTCCTCATCATTTTAATAAATGTAGCTAATATATTTATGAACTGCAGTCAAGTTTGTTTATGAGGAGCAAAGTAGTCTGAGATTTGTCTTGCATAGACATGAAGCGGTGCCCCTGCAGATGCCAACCTCTGTACAGACCAGAAGATGCCAACCTGTGTAGACGTCAGCCCTGGGCACTTCCCTGCTCCCCGGTCCCCCTGCTCTGTCTCGCTCTCTTTCAGTCTCTGTCCCTGTCTCTCTCTCTGTCCCTGTTTCTGTCCCTGTCTCAGTCTCTCTCTCTCCATCTCTGTCCCTCTCTCCGTCTCTCTCTTGCTGTCTGCTACTGGGCCTGGGTGTCCTCAACAGTGATTCTCAGCAGGCAGAGGAGCCCCAGACACACAGTTCCACATCTACTTCCTCTGCACAGGTAGAGTGGGGAGGAATGGGCCCCTGCTGCGACTGTGGCACCTGTGTCTCCTCCTATCTGTTTGTAGTAGGATGACTCCTGTCTCCTCACTGGGAGCTTCACACAGGAACAAGCAGCGGGAGGGGGAATGCAAAGTAATAATGTAACATGAAGTCAGAATGACTGTTGTCTCAATGGGGGTCCACAAACAACATGTTGCTATGATCCAATTAGAATAATACTGAGCAACTCCCGATTTAGCTAAGTAGTGTTCTTTTCTCACAAACAAAACCAATATCATTAGGAATAACTCCAGCATGCACAAAAGCCAAAATATGGAAATCTACTGTCGCAAAACTACGCATATCTAGGCAAAACTACACCATAGGTCACATGTCAAGCTCATTCCAAGGAGGGCCGAGTGTCTGCAGGTTTTCTCTCCTCCCTTGTACTTGATTACTAATTAGTGACCTTAATTCATCAAAGAACTCCCCTCAATTGAAAGGAAAAACCAAAAACACGCAGACACTAGGCCCTCCCTAGAATGAGTTTGACACCCCTGCCATAGATATGTTCAACCGTCAAAATAAATATTTATTTTGGACACCCTGAACACAAAATAAAAGTTTTGTTTACAACCTATGGAAGACGGGTCATAGCGAACATGTTGCCAAAGAGACGTGGGATTTATTTTGATGCACCATTCAATGTCTGTTCCGCCTCCGTGAGAGCAGGTTACCACGGTGAACGTACTGAGCGCGGTCAGATTAGCCAGCCACAGTTGTCAGCTGAGATCAGCTCAGCCAGGTCCAGACCACACTGACTGGCCAGGCACCACCACCACACAGCCTCCTTGCCAACCCCCAGGGGGTCTCTCTCTCTCTCTCTCTCTCTCTCTCTCTCTCTCTCTCTCTCTCTCTCTCTCTCTCTCTCTCTCTCTCTCTCTCTCTCTCTCTCTCTCTCTCTCTCTCTCTCTCTCTCTCTCTCTCTCTCTCTCTCTCTCTCTCTCTCTCTCTCTCTCTCTCTCTCTCTCTCTCTCTCTCACTTTCTGCCAACCCTCCAGGGGCTCTCTGTCCCTCTCTCTCTCTCTCTCTCTCTCTCTCTCTCTCTCTCTCTCTCTCTCTCTCTCTCTCTCTCTCCCTCCCACCCCCATCCCGTCCCCCTCTCTCCTGTGTATTTTTAGATGTCACCACCTTGAAGCCATGCAACAGCCACTGCCCAGTCACATCAAATCTGTGTTTCACAGCTCTCTACTTTCCCCAATCAAGGAAACATGTCCTTTTGGAATGTACTGGAAAGGTCAGGCTATCAACAATATTAAACAACAAAAAAATACTGAAAACATCACAACTCACACCTGCTGTTACAGTCTATATAGAATGACAGTGGATAGTGTGAGTGCATAGTGTGAGCATCGAGGGATAACATTATGGTAACCATAGCCTTAGGCAAGGTGATAAAATGCACAGAATGGAGGAACTTTTCTGCCAACTTATAATGAGATCAGCCACTGAGATGTGTTCTGTGTGGAGTAGTAGAGGAGCAGAAGACTGAAAAATGTAATACCTCAGAGAGTTACTGAGCAGATGCACTGGAGAGAGAGAGAGCGAGAGATACTCCTGTACACAGGTTATTTTGGGGTTCTCTGGCTCTCTGGGATACTTCAATCTCTCCCACCGCTGAAACTGGATCCCTCTCCACCCCTGGAACTATATCCTGCTACTGCCCATGAAGGGTTGATTTAAACACCACTAATTAAATAGGAGTGAGGCTCTGAGGAGATATTCAATCAGCCCAAAAGTCTTCCCCAGTCGCTAATTGTATCCTCTTTAAAGGCTTCTTCATTGAGTTACAGGACCAGGAGTTAAGGAGGAGATTTTAACTGTCCTTCGGGGGTCACGTATCTATTAGTAACCAATGCCGCTAGGCTGATCCAGTACAAAACAGATGGATATGGCCATGGCAGTCTTCTCTTTTTCTCTTGTGATTTGCTGCCGTTTATTGTCTGTGACTGGATTGGCTGCAGACTGAGCATGTCAGCAGTTATGGGCTTGCATCCCAAATGGCACCCTATTCGGGCCAACGGGGGTCTTGTCAAAAAGTAGTGCACTAGGGAATATGGTGCCATTCGGGATGCATCCATAGTGTCTGTGGACTCCAGTTGAGGTTGAGTGAAAGGGATTGCTGCTTAGGAGACAATGCAAACTAACAGACTAATGACACTGACTAATTGGAAAGAGTAGGTGGGGTGAACGGACCACAGTGCCAACATGCCCTTCTAGTCTCCCACTAATGCTATTCCCATTTTTTAGGCTTTGCATCATCTTCAACCTCGGCTGAATTAGCAGTTTAATAAAAACCATTATGTATGCACTCCCTGAACCAATAAATGAGCATGACTGCTCACACACCGCATCCTTTCTAAGAAAGTAAATGACAACAATGAAGAACTATTTTCAGAAACAATCTTATCATTCCTTCATTCACTCTCTTCATACTCCCATTGCTAAGCAACTGCTCACACTTTATTCCCAGGTAGTAATATACTGTATGAAATATGCATGTATTCCCGTCTCGTTTGCTGTCAAAGCTGCTTTGCTTTTCACCCAAACGATCTCATCTCCACCAAGTGAAAGAGCATTCAATTATTTGTCTCATCTATTTTTGACTGGAGTATGCTGATATCAGTAGGCTGTGACGTTATCAGACATTAGAAAACTCGCTCTGTCGTGGGATGTTCAAGGCTGAGAGAAACTGATTGATGCTCCATCTCCGAGACTCATTATCTGTAGTTTGAGTCATAGGCCAATGCCACTCCATATCTGGTTGCTTAGAGACAATGGATATAGTGATTGTAAATACTCAGGCTTGGTTCCAAATGGCAACCTATTTCCTATAAGGTGCACTTCTTTTGACCAGGGCCCATAGGACTCTGGTGAAAAGTAGTGCACTAAATAGGGAATAGGGTGCCATCCATTTGGGAAACAGCCCCAGACATTTCTCACTGATAAAACACTTACCATCAACGTAAACACATCCCTCCTTCATGGTTCTGATTTCATTCAATTTTTGATTCAAGTGATTATACGATTAACCATCTATTATACATTTCAGACAACACACTACAAACCCAGCCCAAAGCTTAGCTTGAACTAAACACAGACCATCAACCTCTCTTCCCATGAAATTAGCTATGAAAGGCGGACCAGTGCAGTTTTCCGGTCTGGTGTGTTGCTCAGTGATGCTGCTGTATCCAGCACCATGGACACTGAGCATGAGAGCACAGCAGAACACAACATCTGTTGGGAAGTGACCAATTATATAGCTTTCCCTGCTAACACAGAGAGCACAGAGAATACACTTATTCTAGAGGACGGCAGTATTGGAGCTTTGATCTTAAAAGCAGATGAAAAGGTAAAATAGGGCCGTAGAGAAAATAAATAATTGCCTCAGCTACCTCCAGCAGCCTATTCCCTAGTTGCCATTTTTGGAAGCTGTTTATTTTGTGCAGTCTGTTCATGTAGGGAAATGAATAAATACTAATCCCCCTATTGAGGACTGCATGCACGCTGCAGTGGGTAATACAGTAATACATTTTACTGGTCTGGCAGTTATATTTTCAAATATAAGTCGGGTGTTATGATATTTATGTAAACGCCTAGTCATCAATGAGAACTGGCCATGTGAGAAATCCAAGGGCAACGTTATTGCTATTTTTTACGGAATATAGGACATGTTTTTACCTTGAGCATTGGAGCTGGACCATCAAGGAAGGCATCTCAAAAGTTGAATTTCCATGAAATGGTCAATAAAGTTATCGTATCGTACAGTATAGTATCATCGATATCTAAGACTCAAAGTCAAAGTGGGATAACTAATAGAACGTCTGCCATCAGGTTACAAATACAAATGGTTTCAAAAATCATCTGTAAGGAATGGTAGTGATAGCTCTCTGTGAAAGGTGGAAAACACATGAAACCAACAGCACAATGTCCAGATCAAACAATCCCAAGCGGTTTCTAATTTGGCCTCTAGCCCCAGGTTTCCAGGCTGGCTTCTGTACAGTGTCTTCCTGTGATGAGGACTAATCAACAGCTCTAGAAGGGCAGACTGAGGTAAGAGGGGGAGAAGAGAGGAGCAGGGCAGACAGAGGGAGAGGAGGGGGGGATAGAGAGAGAGGGGGAAGACAGAGAGAGAGAAAGAGAGAGAGGGAGAGAGGACGAGGTGAGACAGGCAGAGAGACAGAGGGAGAGGAGGGGGGAGAGAGGGTCCCGTGTGGCTCACTTGGTAAAGCATCGCACTTGCAATGGCAGGGTTGTGGGTTTGATTCCCACAGGGGTATGTATGCACTCATCACTGTAAATTGCTCTGGATAAGAGCGTCTGCTAAATGACTAAAATGTAGAGAGAGGAGGGATAGAGCTCTCTCCCCAGACAAGTCCTTATCAGATCCAGAGGAGGAGATCTTCTTGACTGATAGCTGGCAGACTGAGACTAATCACAGCTGAGACCTGAGTCTGCGGCTCCTCTCCTGACTGATATACACACTCACTCTAACTGAGACATGCAATATGGCTCTGTTCCTTACTGATCTACACAAACCCAATCTGACACTACTGCGACAGCTCTACTTTCACCGCCGCTGTCTCCCCACACCAATGAATCTCAACTCCAAAAGCCAAGAATACACGCATTGATATGATAATATTACATAAACCCTGTAACTGTGATTGTGCAGAATGCTGATAAAACACATATGCTGCAGGTTTTGTCCTAATGCAGAACAGAAAGTCCACCTGCAAATAGCTTAACAACTGTTTGTCTATGTCTTTTTCTTGGCTCAGTGTATGCTTTGATTCAGCATAGATAGGCGGAGAGACGCTAGCTAGCACAAACCCACCACTACCACCACCACCACCACCACCACCCATTTCCCTTGTAGTTTCTCTCAGGCAAGAAGGAAGAGCTTAATCACAAGCATTACAACCCAAACACGTATCGACCGGGGGCTGACAGCAGAACATAATTGCAGCTGTCAAAAATGGCATGTACTCTGATTTACATGGGAGAAATGTGATGTACCTCCCTTTCTCTCAATGTGCTCTTTTCACTTGACGGAAAGCTACTCTGCTTCCTCTGGCATCCCGGACCTTCGGCTTTCAGTTCATTGTCACTTCCTACTTATCTATTCACCATTCTGACAGGAGGCAAGAGGGTCAAGACGTAGTGGTAGGAATCAATAACAGGAGGGTCCATTAATAGAGAAAGTTGACCACTCCTGTGACTGTGAGTGAGTGCAGCCAGAGATGAGACGAGATGAGTTTGTATCTATAGGGCCATGCAATTTGCAACAAATGTTGCGCACAAAAAAATCTTAGGGTACCATTGTAGAAGTGTGAACACACATATAGTGAGATGTATCATTTATAGTAGTAGTTGCTGCTGTACTCACATTGTCTGTTCTGAGTTTCTTAGCTGGGCAGCCTCCATCCACGGGATGTAGCATGTAATACAGTCGTACTTTATTGGCATGTTTCCGACTCTAGAAGGGAAAAGGGGGGAAGAAAAAACAAATATTAGAAACAACATGAAAATACCAATATTTCCTATTTGTCTTGATATGGCCCCCCAAAGGTTTTAATTATGGAATGAATTGCATATCTACATTCTGATACATTTTCTCATTATTGTAATGCCATTGAACGTCTCCCACAGTGCCATATTGGGCATCAGGGAACTGAATGGTGAGATTGTATTATGAAGAACAAGAAAACTGGTGAATTCTACTGCAGATGGCTGCTTGCTGTCTGACACTGAGGCTGCGTCCCAAATGGCACCCAATTCCCTACATAGTGGACTACTTTTGACGAGACTGGTAAAAAAAATACATAGGGAATAGGGTGCCATTCGGGACACAGCCCCTGTCGGACACTGGATCCAGTTAATAATTACTTCAGCTTCCATTAAAGGTGCAAGAGGCCCTCACCACAGACTCATCTATCCTTCGGCTTGGACAGCAGACAGACAGAGCTGCCTTTGGGCTGGGGTGGGGATGGAGGGATAGAAGGAGGACAGAAGAGGGAGAGGGAGGACAGGAGAGAGAGGGCAGTCGATTCCCCCATCAGTTTACAGGCTGCCAGTTCCAAAAAAATTAAAGAAGGGGTCAAAGATGGGGGTGAGGAGCACCAGTGAAGTGTTCAATGAAGGAATTCCTTTAAAAACCTTTCATTCATCTCGAAAAGAGAGGAATAGATTTGCCATTCTTCTCTGACGAGGCGTGATGCCAAATGGACGAGCACTCATGCAGTGCGACAGACAGACAGACAGACAGACGGCTCCCAGGTTGTCCTCACAGAGACACAGGATGCATCCCAAATGACACCCTATTCCCTATATAGTGCAATACTTTCGACCAGGGCCCAAGGCTCTTGTCAAAAGTTGTGCAATATAGGGATTAGGGCGCCATTTGAGGACAGAGTCAGAGACCCATATTGCCAGCTCAGATGGGGGAGATTGATCCTGAGAAATCTATTTGTTTTTTTGCCTTTCTTATTTCCGGCTGGGCTATTGCACCATGAGCCTATTGCACTGTGAAAAGGGCTCTAGCTGAGAAATAAACTATCAGGTATTATATTAGTGGCAGGAGGAAGGTTATTGCAGCTCAAACAGACAACAATAAGGGAATGAAACAATCATGCAGGAGCTCTCTCTCATCCAATCTCTCAGTAAGTGTGCTCTGAAAGCATTCCTTTGATAGTATTTTTATTTATATAATGAGGGTGACACCAGGGGAATTGCTACAGAGGGGGAACCTTAGTAGGGGGGTATCACCCGGATGAAATAAATAAATAAATCCAACAGCTAAATGCATCAATCAGGTGCACTTTGAGATGAACATTGAGAGATTACATCTACTAAGAATGTTACAACAACAAAAACCACAAATAATTAACTTATGTCCATTTTACTCAAAAGCCAATACAATATAAATACATTATAAGACATTCAGGTAACTTGCATCTTCCCACCTGCCACAGCAGACACTGCCAGTTTATAATTACAGCAGCTACTGTGAGTCTCTCTACCCTGGAACACATACATCTACAGTGTATTGCCAAAAAACTCCATACTACTCAACAACTTCAAACATAGACTCTGACCTGTCCAATGAGCCAAACGTCTTAAAGAATTCCACAGTTAACAAAGCATCCTCACAATCTTACCAAAGGTGGTTTAGTATGAAGATATGTAGAAACTGCTTCTTCAATAGAAATCCCTGATCACGCTTGTAGGAGATGTCATTGCGACGTTAGCTAGCTAAGCTCATTCGCAGGAACACGCATGTGCAGGCCGTCAAATCAAAGGCAACGAAAATGAAAACTTGTCAGTTTACACACACACACACACACACACATTTCAGTAAAAGAAAATAACATGCTTACAATTGTTGTCAATCTCACAGCATAAGATGATGGGGCTTGGTGTTGAAATTATTATTGAAAATGATATCATCATAATCCAATGACTCAGATAGTTATCTTTCAAAGGAGAGATGTGGCAGAGCTTTACAATACCGAAGTACAGTGCATTCCACTGAATACATGCATTTTCTGTACTATATTTACTGCCCTATTCACACATATTTGTTTTAAAAATATGATAACATGGACCATCACACTATTTAATTTGATATTTTAGGTCCATGGGCATATCTGAAACAAATCTGTAAAAATTATATGATGAAGCTTTTAAATCTGGCCTTATAAATAACACAAAGATGTGTCAAATCAGGTAATGCCAAATTTAAGTCTGCATTAAGTATGCTTTCAAGTGATTGGCATTGGAAAATTCAGGAAAGCAGAAAGAAAATCATCAGGCAATCATTGTGTATTTCATCTTTCTTAGAGCAGAAGATATGTTCCTGAGAGTCAGCTTTCAGGAATGGGGTCATAATTGCTAATAGCCCAAACCGTTCCAAGGCTGGAGCCAAATTCATAGGAAGAAAATAAGTAAGCATTTCACTGTTAGTCTACACCTGTTGTTTACGAAGCATGTGACAAATACAATTTGATTTGATTTGATTTTCATTAAAATTTAGAAAATCATAATTGGTCCTAAAGCACACCAGTGCCTTTTTTTACAGCCTGCAATTTCACAATTCTTCGACCATCAAAAGGTTTGGGGCTGGACCAAATATATTCAGGGATTCAGCCCCAGAAGCCACCATTAACGACACAGATAGGTGCCACTCTCCTATGTTGCATCCATCTGAATGCACTATGAGTTTATCTGCTCTGAGGCAATACACACACTGTGCTGCTGGCAATGTGAACTTCTACTAACTACAGCATTGGAACACAGCCTACATACAGCCAACCCAATGGCAACAGAGGACCTAAAGGCACTGAAAGAAACCAACACCCCTAGGGAACCTGAAAGACCTCAGTGTGTCAGTTGGTTTATTATGACTGTATCCCAAATGGTACCCTATTTACTATTTAGTGCACCACTATTAGTGCACTATACACTATTACACCACTAGTAGTGCACTTTATAGGGAAAAGGGTGCCATTTGGGACACAACCTTTAACTGGGGATAGGGGAAACTTAGAAGAAAGTACAGTTGTGAAGGATGAGCGAGAAGCAACCAACCACCAGTGTAAGAGAGTAAAACCTGCTCATGGAGAATCATCTCCACCACTGATGGCATTGGTGATGATGTCTCCATGGGGAGACTTATGTCTGCCCACTATAGGCAGTCTCTGTCCCAAATTGTTTATAGTGCACTACTCGTGCTCTGGTCAAAAGTAGTGCACTATATAGGGAATAGGGTGGCAGTTGGGATGCAAACACAAAGACCACGGGGTGAGACTGCGTGAAATTCTCAAGAAAATACAAGGAAAATAAAACAAAGTGTATCATGATGCTAAAGGATAGTTGTGATTCTGTTGATATCCGTTGTGCCTGAAGTGTTTAGAGTAGTGGTAAACTACGCAGTTCCTTTGCATTCTCTTTATCTATTGTAGAAAAGTGTCAAAACCAATTGAGAAAATGTAAATCCCACAACATTCATTTTTAAACTGTTTGCGCAGGTTGACGTTGTCCTGGAGGCAGAACTGAGCGATTTCCGCTAGATTGGCCAGCTGCAAAGTCAAAATGGGCTTTTTGGTCTTAATTTAAGCTTAGGGTTCGGCATTAGAGTTAGCAGTGTGGTTAAGGTTTGGGTTAAGGTTAGGGTTAGGTTTAAAATCTGATTTTATGACTTTGTGGCTGTGCCAGCTAGTGACCACTCTGCAAAGCTGCCTCCAGAACAAGATTGATGAGAAAAACATTAACCTGCACTTTTTGCATGACTGACCGTTGCATTCCTGTAGTTTCAGGATGCTACAAGTTAATACTGCTTGCTCACTCACAGACAGAATGTCCTATTAGCAACATCTGCAGTCATCATACTGAACTGCTTGCTAATATGACTGTTAGTGTTACGTAACATCATGTTGTGGCAGACTGGTTGGTCTGCCTCTTGGGAACTAATTGGAGCCATTTAAATGAGACAACCCTTAAGTGTGTTCTTATTTGGACTGGACAAGTTGGCCTGCTGGGTAATGGAGCAGGCTAGCAACCCTTGAGGAGGCCTCATTACGTAAAGAATTCAGTCAGACAAACCAGGCCTGACACAGATTAGGTCAGGTAAACTCCAGAGAGAGACACTCTAGGATGGGGAAGGGGGATGGGGCTGTGTGGCTGTCTCATCGCTAGATCCCCTTCCTGTCTGAGTGTGTTTGTGTGTCTGTGTCTGTGTGTGTATCAGCAGGCAGGGCTAACACTGGGCTCTTGGTGTTCTTCACTGTATAATGCAACTGTGTCTGGTTTACATTGAACGGACGACTAACATCCTTGACTGTATTTAGCATGTAGTTTAATCTGTACCCTATTGATTACCATTAACTTGGTGTTTCAGGACATATCATAGATCACTGCATGGAAACACATCACCATTCACGCTGCAAATTGTATGTAAGGGCAGAGAAAAATACAGTTTTCCACAGCTCTACATTCTTACTTAGTAGTTTATTCATAGTCCAGCACCCAAAACGTACTGTGTTCCTACCAAGAAGGACACCTTTTTGGAATGTTAAAGATATCCTACCAACAACCCTACCACCATGTCATTTCTATACTATGCTATCCCATCCTCCCCGTTCAGTCTTGTCTAGTGGTGAATAATCTCTGCACTTAGAACCCAATCAGCTACGAGAGACTGTGGTGAAGTGCTGCTCACTTCTTGTGTTTTCTGCACATAGCTGTGGGCAATGGATTCTTCAGACACCATATAAACCCAGCTGTTGCCTGAATGGATGAGTGCAGAGTTTATCAGGGCTGTGTCCTAAATGGCACCCTACTCCCTATAGTGTGCACTACTTTTGTGCAGGGCCCACAAGGCTCTGGTCTAAAGTACTGCATTATATAGGGAATAGTGTGCCATTTGGGACACAACTAAGAGCAGAGCAGAGAAGCACGCCGTCAGTGCACTCCGTCAGTGAATGCCGTCAGGCTGCGTACAGTTAAATGGGAAACAGTGGAGGACTAATTGATGTGACTGTATATGTGAACACCCATGCTGGGTTCCATTTGGAGGAGCTGAGAAGTTGCTATACCCACCAGCACAACCTGCAGTGTTCCCTATTAGTGTTCTGAATGTCCTTTTGTCAAACTCTCTCTCTCCAGTTCACATCCACTTTCTGTCTGTGTCAGTTTGTGTTCATCATATTTACTATCTAACAATCAAATTCGATCCTTTCTTGCTTGGCTATACATTCATAACAGTAACCACAGCACTTCACTGAAGCGCATGTTGAATTAGAGCCAATTCGTTTTTTGAAAAATGTATTGACATAGTTGTTTTCAGTAAACACCCATCTTTCCAATTCATCAAAATGTTTTCTTGATTTGGACCCCAGATACCTATCTTATCTGTTGATTTGAAGTCCTCCTCACATAATCTTTCTTTTATAGTTCAAACACACCCAGACTCTGACAGCATGGCGACAATGGGGGAGGCAGCACTACCCTAGACACTTGACAGAATGCTGTCACGAAACTAGGCCAGACAGACAAGAATATCAATATTCAACTCCCACCAAAAAACACACTGAACAAATGCGGTAGATAGTACCTGCCATGACCAAAACCCACTGACATAAAAGGCCACGGCTTCTATCGAACAAAACATTCCACATTAGAAATAATCAAAACGATCCCCTTGGCTGTCATGTCAACTATGCTACTGAATCAAATGGAACATGGATCATGTTCCCAAACTAGGGGTTGCGACTTGTTGTGGGGTCGCCTGATATGAAAATGGGGTCACGGGAGAATTTCCAAAATCCTAAAAGATATATATATATATATATATATATATATATATATATATATATATATATATTTTACAAAAAAATAATATATATATATTATAATATTGTCTTTGTATCTCAAAATCATTGTATGTGGTTAACCTTAAACATCTAAATGAAAATTATTCAAATCTAAAAGATAAAATTCAACCAGAGCGCGCCCTTAGATCATGGGAAAAGGCCGCACTTGACCGTTGCACTTGAATCATTCCCACGGTGAATGGCTAGGCCGACTGCGCTATGAAACCACACACTATTGCAGAGACGTTGATATTACCGTCCGCAATTGATATTGTGAAAACAATGTGTGGGGAGGCAGAGGCACAGAAACTCACATCAATACCTTTGTCAGATAACAGTGTGAAACAAATAATTCATGCTATTGCTAGCAATCAAGAGGAAACTGACTGAACGACTCAAAAACTCCCCACCTATGCTCTCCAAATGAATGTTAGCTGTGAGGGCCGAGATGCCCATGCATTGACATTTGTTTGCTATACATGTCGGGGATGCTATTCACAAGGACATATTGTTCTGTCTCACGATTGCATGAAACGGCATAGGGGATGTTCAGTGTGCTGCGTGCCTATATTGACAAAAAACAGAATCCATATGGGATCGAATGGTGGGCTTTTGCACAGATGGTGCTCCATCTATGGCGGGACGGAGGGCAGGCCTCTGCACTCTAGTTATGAATGTGTCTCCCTCTACCATATGGAGGCATTGTATGATACACCGAGAGCAACTGGCATCAAAAGAGCTGAGCACAGAACTCTGAGATATACTGCAGCAGGTAACTTCGATTGTAAACTACATCAAACCACATCCACTGTGCTCACGCCTGTTAGCAAAAGTATCTGGAGATATGGGATCAGAGCATGACAATGTTCTATTTTACACCAAGGCTTGGTGGTTATCGAGGGGGAGTGTTGGAAAGATTTTTCGCATTGAGAGAGGAACTGTTGTCATTCACATGTAAAAAACAAAAACAAAAAAACAGACTTGGTTGACACAAGTGATGACTGCTCACCTCCAACGCTTGGAAGAGCACTTTGGGACCTACTTCCCAATCCATTTGACTGTGATCCTGGCACAGTTGAAATGCCGGTAAGTGAAATCGGAAAGCTGATCGAGCTGTCATGTGACCGAATGTATTCAAGGGTCACTACGGAGGAGTTTTGGTTCCTGACTCAAAGAAAATACCCTGCCGTCTCCCTCTGCGCATTAATGCCGCATTCAAAACAACTGAGATCTCAGAATTGGGAACTCTAAATCTCTGACTTCCGACATCAGTGTGTTCAAGACAGCTGGGAACTCTGGGAAAAAACTGTCAAAAACTGACTGGGAAAAATACCAACTCCAAATTCCAACTTTCTGACCCGAAGATCACTGACGTCATGACTTGACCTCCTATTTTTCCAAATTCCCAGTTATCTTGAAAGCACTATAAAACTCATGGCAGGCTAACCTTCGCCAGCTCATATCTGTGTGAATCTGGATTCAGTGCTCTCGTCTGCATTCAAATCAAATACTGATCCAAATTGGATGTGACAGCAGAGATGAGGTGCGCACTGTCGACTATGCCCTCTGACTTTGAGAAGCTCTGACGTGACATGAATCAAGCACACCCATCTCATTAGTGGTGGTGAGATATGAGACATTATGTCAGACTAATTTGCAATTGACTGCCATAGCCCCAAATAAAAAAGCAAACATTGGCTGTTAATGACATAATTTTTTTCTCATGGTTGGGGTCGCGAGAATGTTCAGATATCAAAATGGGGTCATGAACCCCTGGTATACAGTGTATGTTGTGTATGACTCATCGGAATAGATTACTATTATCCATGTGAAAAATGTAATGGATATAACAGCACTCAGCTCCCTTCTGCTGTGTACATTGCCAGGTGCTTGAGGCAAAACAAGTAGTTGTTGGTTGGGAGGGCGAGTGACTACCTTTTAAATTCTTCAACTCGTAAGTGCAGCAGTTCATGGAGAAACTACATTTTAAAATGTCCTGCATGATATTGTGAATATCGAGAGATAATTGCCAATGAGAGACATGAGGACCGGGAACAGAATCACAAGCTACGACCTCACTGACAGACTAATGGCTATAAGTACCACTTTAGTCAGAAAAGGTATCAGACTCCATTTCAAATTGATTATGAGCTGAGGTAATGGTAACATTACGTGTGTGTGTGTGTGTGTATGATCAACAGTATCGAGAAAAAAACTAATCAATTTCCAAAACCAGTGACCATGTCATGAAAAGGCAGGCCTGGGAAATAATAGGTTGGTAGCCTGGGACATTCAAAGGGAACACTGGTGTAGGATCAAACCTCTATGGGATATGGATCGAAAAGGAAATAGTGCATAAAGGATCGGACCCTTTTTTTCAATTTCCGCCTAAAATGACATACCCAAATCTAACTGCCTGTAGCTCAGGACCTGAAGCAAGGATATGCATATTTTTGATACCATTTGAAAGGAAACACTTTGAAGTTTGAGGAAATGTGAAATTAATGTAGGAGAATATAACACATTAGATCTGGTAAAAGATAATACAAACAAAAAAACATGCGTTTTCTATTATTCTTTGAAATGCAAGAGAAAGGCCACAATATAATATTGCAGTTTAGGCGCAATTTAGATTTTGGGCAATAGATGGCAGCAGTGTGTGTGCAAAGTTTCAGATTGATCCAGTGAAGCATTGCAATACTGGACTATTTTGTATCAAGTCTGTCCAAATGTGCCGAATTGGTAAATTGATACATTTTCAAGTACATAACTATAGAGAACATACAAAAATGATATGGTAATACAAAATGTAAGTTTACACACTCCCAGGAATGTCATACATGATGGATCATTAGCTTATACACTAACATCTACACATCTAGATGGCCGGGCGGGGTGGGTATGGATCCAGAGACAGCAGGGGTTCAAACTGTAGAACCCAGTTCCTACATTTGAATATAAAAATTTATTTTATCAAACAAAACTATGCTACATTCTATCTCTGGGACTCTTAGGATGACAAATCAGAGCAAGATTACTGAATGTAAGTACATTATTTACCTTCAGAGGTGAATGTATCAAACCAGTTGCCGTGATAAGTTTGTTGTTGTTGTGCACTCTCCTCAAACAATAGCATGGTATTTATTCACTGTAATAGCTACTGTAGATTGGACAGTGCAGTTAGATTAACAGGAATTTAAGCTTTCTGCCCATATAAGACATGTCTATGTCCTGGAAAGTTTGCTGTTACTTACAACAGTCATGCTAATCACATTAGCGCATGTTAGCTCAACCGTCCCGTATACGGGACACCGATCCCGTAGAGGTTAAAATTCAGTTGGCAACTCAGAGGACAGACTCCCTACTATGCCCTGGGACTCCTCAAATGTTTTGTTTTCCCTCTCTGACAGCCCCTCACATTATACTTCATTCCTATTCCCCATCGCTTCAAAAGCCTTTGTTCTTACCATTAGCAGTTGCAGTATGCGATGTATTTAGAAATGATTGCATTTGGGGGCTTACTGAAGTTTTATCAGCAAAGAAATGAACAAGAATTATGGCACAAATTGGGAGGCTGCTTTCTTCTTTTTCCCCTCTATAAAAGTACAGATTTCCCCTCCAAACGAAGCCAAAAATATTACATGATTAAAGGCAAGAAAGTACACTATATATATAAAAATATGTAGACACCCCTTCAAATGAGTGGATTCGGCTATTTCAGCCACACCCATTGCTGACAGGTGTATAAAATCGAGCACACAGCCATGCAATCTCCATAGACAAACATTGGCAGTAGAATGGCCTTACTGAAGAGATCAGTGACTTTCAACGTGGCACCGTCATAGGATGCCACTTTTCCAACAAGTCAGTTCGTAAAATGTCTGCCCTTCTAGAGCTGCCCCGGTCAACTGTAAGTGCTGTTATTGTGAAGTGGAAACATCTAGGAGCAGCAATGGCTGAGCGCTGATCGTCTGACCTCGGTTTCAACACTCACTACCGAGTTCCAAACTGCCTCTGGAAGCGACGTCAGCACAATAACTGTTCATCGGGAGCTTCATGAAATGGGTTTCCATGGCTGAGCAGCCGCACACAAGCCTAAGATCATCATGTGCAATGCCAAGCGTCTTCTGGAGTGGTGTAAAGCATGACAATGCCCCTGTGCACAAAGCGAGGTCCATACAGAAATGGTTTTTCGAGATCGGTGTGGAAGAACTTGACTGACCTGCACAGAGCCCTGACCTCAGCCCCATCAAACACCTTTGGAATGAATTGGAATGCCGATTGCGAGCCAGGCCTAATTGTCCAAAATTAGTGCCCGACCTCACTAATGCTCTTGTGGCTGAATGGAAGCAAATCCCCAACATCTAGTGGAAAGCCTTCCCAGAAGAGCGAGGGCTGTTATAGCAGCAAAGGGGGGACCAACTCCATATTAATGCCCATGATTTTGGAATGAGATGTTCGACGAGCAGGTGTCCACATACTTTTGGTCATGTAGTGTATGTTACTGTATTTTTTAAATGCCTTTTGGGATCCATTATATCTCACATACGAAGGGTTTTAGTTCATTATATATTTTAAATTAAAACCTGCCAAAGTCCTCAGCTTAGGAGTTTAGTCATGCCAAAATCATGAAAGAATTCTATCTCGGTGGAGAAAAGGATCTGCATCTCATGCTATTCCAGTTTAATTCGCCTCACCAGCCTGTCTCTCCCTTGTCAGAATAATTTCAGACTGTAACTAACTTGTTTAATCTTCATTAAAGAAAAATAAGGATGTCTACCATATAGTACGACAGCGTCCCAAATGTCACCCTTTTGGGTCTGGTCAAAAGTAGTGCACTATGTAAAGAATAGGGTGCCATTTGGGACGCAACCTACCTCTGTCTCAGCTCAGCAGTGCCATTTAAAAGGCTCTGAGTCACAATTGATCTTGCAGAAAATATTTCTAATAATAAACGCTCCCCAAGCCTTGCCTGAGAATACTAATAAAGCCTTGCCTGAGGATACTAATACAGAATACAACTCCAATTAAATATTGTGTAAAGGCTGTAGTCTCAGAACTAACAAATTAAAATACATACAGAAATATATTGGGGACCCTCAACAACACTCTCCAGTCAAACATCTTGAAGTATCATAATTAGAGAGTTAGGAGTTTATGTTTTGACATTAGGTCAACAGCTTTGAGTTTAAAACCGTTTAAGTTTCATGCAGGTCTTGTTTTGATTAAAGGATTACATTTATTTTTATCATCAATTGCACACAAGGTCCAACCGACACTTAACTTTCGCTTTTAACCCAACCCCTCTGGATCGGGTGGTGCGGGGGGCTGCCACATTGGCCACCCGGGGAGCTGTTGTTGTGGGGGGGTTAACTGCCTTGCTCAAGGGCAGAACAACAGATTTTTCACCTTGTTGGCTCTGGGATTCGACCTGGCAACCTTTCAGTTACTGCCACAACACTAACCACTAGGCCACCTGCCGTTTTGATAGACCTCCAGAGCATTTGCCTGGCGGCAGGTTTGGAAGAGGTGCGTAGCTAGCAAGTGCATGCAAGGTTGGTGATTATCTTGCTTGTATGGCCTGGTTAATGTATTGACATACAGCTTCCCAATGGTGGGAACCCTGCAATCCACTACCTTAGTAGTAGTTGAGCAATGAGTAAAGGACTACAGCTGAATTGACCAATTGATAATGATGTTACTGTAACCCAAACATTGGCCAGTGTGTGTCCCTTGTGACAACAGGGTTAAAAAGCAATGCAGTTGTCTGATGTATGTTCATCTCTAGCATGCATCAAAGAGGAAGAGAAATCTCTGGAGAAATACATACATTTTCATGTTAATGTTGAAAAAGCCTTCAAACTGAAAGGCCTTCCAAAGTGGGCGGGAGAACAACAGTATTTTCATCTCACAGATTACATTGAAACGAACACTACTAAAGACCCTAACTATTCAAGCTTCTTAATTATCAATTACTGACACAATGATGATCCTGAATCTAATTTTCATTTATTACTTTTTGTCAGCAATAGAAATTACTAATATTTCCATCCCATTAACTCCCCAAGCCAATTTTAAATACACAGCGAATAATAGATGGGAAAAGAGTACTCATTACTCACATGCAGACCTACACTGTACGTATCTCAAATTTCAGTAACTGAATTTGACAGCATGATCTAGTGTAACAATTAGGCATTGCTGGTTTAATGATACATGAGGAGCAATTAAACTAGCTCTCAAAATCAATTTTTTCTTAATCTGACAAATACATTTGAGACATAACAGATTGTGACAAATTAGGCTGTGTGATATACACAACTAAAATATTGTATTAAAGCATAGTAATGTGAATAAATTATGGTTAATAAGTGTTAAGCAATAATGGGTAGTCACTACCACCATGGGGCTTTTATTAAATGTTTTATTTTGTGTTAATACAGCATTCCACCTACATAATGCATTTATTGTTAAGAAATTATAATAATCAAAACCAAAATTGAAAACCTGGACTATTTTTCAAAAACCGAAACGAAACCGAACCAACCTTAAAAAGCACTAATCGCTCAGCACTAGTTGCTAGTTCCAAATACAAGACAGTCTTACTCTACTACTAAAGTATGTAAATAACAGTATTCCACCATGGTGCTTCCCTTATCCTCCTCTAATAAAATCCATATCGGGGATGCAGATTCGCTTGTCAATATACTCCTATGCCTATGAGCTATGAGTTGATGAGGCGCAGTTGAAAAGCTTAGTTCAAAGGGGCAGGAAAGGGCCAAAGTTGTGTATAGTAGAGGGAGTTGCCTTAAGGACATCCCTCAGTATTACCATAGCTGATCCTGTCAGCGCAGTCCATAAACAAAGACTACATGCAGCTTCACATTCTCAAAACATATTTCCACATGAATTTGTATATCTCACCCAAGATTTGAATGAAAATCCAAGATCCTATAAGACTGGCAATGCAACGGAACTGGCACTGAATAGTATAGGACATACCATAGAATGACCCACATGTACATTAAACGGCTCCTTGGATAAGAATAGGATGAGACATGTAACATCAAATTGACTCTATTGGCATTAGTACACATTCACCCTCAGTGGCACACAGGGGTCTTATAGGACAACAACGATCACAGAGACAGCCAGGGAGTGTTGGACACTGGAGGAGAGAACTGGGCCATGATAATTATAATCATGCCTGTTGAACATGTCTATAGGAAGAGGGTATCCTTGAAGGCTGACGTTATCGCTATATGACCAGGTGTAGACATTAAGGTCACCCCTATTCTCTATCTTGCTCTTCATACATATTCACGAGCCAGGAATGCTGAATCCGGGAATCCAGGGAACAAAACATATAGGCAGAGTGCAAGGAAGCAACACACACACACACTGAGAAAGAGAGAGAGAGAGAGAGAGAGAGAGACAGAGACAGAGACAGAGACAGAGACAGAGACAGAGACAGAGACAGAGACAGAGAGACAGACAGACAGACAGATGAATGGTACTAAACAAACAGGGATGAAAGAAATCTATCTATGTGTGTAGGATGTGTGTAGGATGTGTGTAGGATGTGTGTAGGATGTAAGCAGTATGTGCAGAAAAACATCAAAATAACTCACTACATGGACACAAATGGTGAACGAGACTATTAGTCAATGCGGTTTGATCGTTGTTGGCAAACAGTGCCATCTTCCACATACAGTAGGGGGAAAAATGTAATCAATTGGTGTTCATTACATCATGTGGGACCTGAAGATCTGAAGTACTGGGTTTCAAAGCTACCAACTATCCTTTGGCTCAATGAGAAAAAGCTGTACTTCTTGGGTTGGGTATATGCATACTTCTGTGCTGACAGCTTTGAATCAGTCCTCACAAACACAAGTATATCAGTCGACTGCAGCCCTGCTGTGATCCACACTGTAAGCTTAGCTGACTGACCAGTCCCTCTAGACTAGACCCTCGAACACACGCTGTCTGTCACACAATAGAGTACCACAGTATCAGTTATAATACCCATAAAACATAGCGGTCAAACAGAAAATGGTTCCAATCATTTTTCCACAATTCATTTTTCCTATATGGGATTTTAGGGCTGTGTTTCGTGTAGGCTTACCCTGGCGTGACGTTTTGATAACCGTGTAAATCTCTCTAGGACAAGGTGACTTTTATCAATATATTCACCTGTATTCAGCCCCCCCAAAAAATGAGATGCTAATTAACTGCTAATGTGGCTATCATAAAGAACTACAAATGCCAGGATGATCTGGATGAGACTGCCGAATCGAGGCAAGGGTAAGAATCTCTGGATTAACTATCTAATGTTAGCTAAATTTAGTAATGAATAAATTGGCTACATTTCTTTAAATTGACAATTCTGTAAACTGTCTTGTGCAAGTTTAAAATTTACACAATACCTGTTACCAACAGTGTCAGCTAGAGATGACGTGCAGGAGCTTGCAGGGATTTGTAGTCTTGCATGATGTCTACTTTGATGCTAATTAGCGTTTTCGAATCTGAGATTAAATAGAGCCGAATATATTGATAAGTCACCTTGTCCGAGAGATATTTACATGGTTATCAAAACGTCACGCCAGAGTAAGCCTACACAAAACACAGCCCTTATTTTAAGTGTTTCTAAAATTCCCTTTGGGAAAAATAAATTGTGGAAAAATGATTGAATTCATTTCCTTGTTTGACCGCTAGGTTCTATGGGCATTATGACACCTCCACTGTGGGGCTCTATAGCCTACAGAGTATAGACATTTTTAGACATCTTCCACCACCACACTTTCTTCCAAAAACACGGAAGTAAGGCATTAGAGAGGCACGATGTGGAAACCCTGGAGAGCAGATGAAGTGTGTCTTAGCACACTGATGGGTCAACAGAATGAACAATAATAAGTAAGCAGTACGGTAGCATTGATGTGTGAAGTCATTTGCACGACTCCAGAGATAATGGGAACCAATTATGTGAGTGAAAAAGGGGACAAAAGAGCAGAGTTAATATAAAGTCCCACAGACACATATTCAGAGACATGTACTTCCCAAATGACACCCTATACCTTACAGTGCCTTCAGAAAGTATTCATACCCCTTGACTTATTCCACATTTTGTTGTCTTACAGCCTGAATTCAAAATAGATGTTGTGGAATATTTTTTATTCTGTACAGGCTTCCTTTTTACTCTGTCAATTAGGTGAGTATTGTGGAGTAACTACAATGTTATTGATCCATCTCAGTTTTTTTCCTATCACAGCCATTAAACTCTGTAACTGTTTTAAAGTCACCATTGGCCTCATTGTGAAATCCCTGAGTGGTTTCCTTCCTCTCAGTCAACTGAGTTAGGAAGGACGCCTGTATTTTTGTAGTGACTGGGTGTATTGATACACCATCCAAAGTGTAATTAATAACTTCAGAATGCTCAAAGGGATATTCAATGTCTGCTTTACACATTTGTTTTACCCATCTACCAATAGGTGCCCTCCTTTGCGAGGTATTGGAAAACCTCCCTGGTCTTTGTGGTTGAATCTGTGTTTGAAATTCACTGCTCGACTGAGGGGACCTTACCGATAATTGTATGTGTGGGGTACAGAGATGAGGTAGTCATTCAAAAAATAACTTATTATGTGACTTGTTAAGCACATTTTTACTCTTGAACTTATTTAGGCCTGCCATAACAAAGGGGTTGAATGTTGTACATGTACATATTACCTCAACTACCTCAACTAGCCGGTGCCCCCGCACATTGACTCTGCAACGGTACCCCCCTGTATATATAGCCTCCCTACTGTCACTTTATTTTACTGTATATATAGCCTCCCTACTGTCACTTTATTTTACTTCTGCTCTTTTTTTCTCAACACTTTTTTTGTTGTTGTTTTATTCTTACTTTTTTTGTTTAAAATAAATGCACTGTTGGTTAAGGGCTGTAAGTAAGCATTTCACTGTAATGTCTGCACCTGTTGTATTCGGCGCATGTGACCAATAAAATTTGATTTGATTTGATTTGAATACTTATTGACTCAAGACATTCAGCTTTATTCGTAAAACATTCTAAAAACATAATTCCACTTTGATATTATGGGGTATTGTGTGTAGGCCAGTGACACAAAATCTCAATTTAATTAATTTTAAATTCAGGCTGTAACACAACAAAATGTGGAAAAAGTCAACGGTGTGAATACTTTCTGAAGGCACTGTATATAGTGCACTACTTTTGACCTATAAAGGGAATAGGGTGCCCTTTGGGACACAACCAGGGTATCCAGATTGGCTATCAAATTCCACTGAATACCACTGCTGCTGGTAATTCAATAAAAAAACAATTGTGTGCTATTGTCATTGTAAAGAACCAGGTGCTATTCTGCACTGGAAACAAAAAGTCTAAATCAGGAGGTGCATGCCCTGCAAAATCTCATGTACAATACAGCTGCTGTGTGATACAGCCTGTTTGCTGCCTGGCACTAAACAAAGAAAAAAAAAAAGTCTAATAAGTGCTGACAAATTGCAGCTGACAGGCGATGGAGAATTAGATTATTCTAACCAAAGCAAAGTAAAATAAACAGATGGGATGGTACAGTAATCTGTGGAAAATATACAGGGTGGGCAGGTAATTGTCCTGAAAATGAAATGACTAAAGAATATTTATCTTTAAAGCACTGGATCCTATCATGTACAGTAGATGTGCTGGGATTTCTCACTGGGGTCTAGTTCTAATTGTAAGGGTTGGTGTGAGGTGTGACCCAGGTGCAATGCAGGATAAACAGTTGGCAGTAGGCAGAGATGGCAAAACAAGGATCTTTACTGATGGTCCCGAAGCCAGGATACAAAATAACGGACTTTACACAAAAAAGAAAGCAGGCTGACAGACAAAATACGAAATACTGACTGTGACTGAAATAATAACTAAACAGGGAGAACACTTCTCACGTATCTGTCCATACGTCCCGAGATCAGACACTAATTAGTACTGCTTGGCATAGTGAAACTAGCAGAGACAACTGAGCAAGGGAACACAGGGAAGTGAGGGCATAAATACACAGGTGAACAGGTAGACACAGGTGACACCAATAGGATCTTGATTAGTCCAGACTGTGAGTGAAGAGGTGCCTAAGGTTTTCGGAGGATGACACCTAGTGGGTCGCTCCAGCCCATAACCCTCCCAGTCCACCAAAAAATTGGAGACCCCTCCCCACCTGCCGGCAGTCCGGTCCACAGTAAAAGCCAGCTGCCCTCCGACGAGGCGCAGTGGGGGAACAGGACGAGGAGGGAGAGCGAGGGGACAGGTGGCGAAGGGCTTGAGGAGGGACACATGGAATGTGGGATGCACCCGCATGGTGGGGGGAAGTTGCAGGTGGTAGGCCACTGGGGTGACTCGCCGGACCACTCTGAATGGCCCGACGAACCGGGAGGACAGCTTCCTGGATCCACACCCTCTGTCCCGGGCGAAAGACCGGGGCCGGGCGACGCCTACGGTTGGCCTGATGTTGAGATCTGACCGAGGCCCGCTTAAGCGCCGACAGTACCTGCCTCCAGGTGCGGCGACAGCGACTGATTTGGGTCTGGACCGACGGGACCGCCGCCTACTCCTCTTGCTCTGGGAATAGGGGGGGGTTGGTGGGGTTGGTACCCGTATTGGCACTGGAAGGGGGACAGGCTGGTGGACGAGCAGAGAAGGGTGTTGTGGGCGTACTCCACCCACGCCAGTCGCTGACTCCACGTAGCTGGGTTGCTGGAGGCGTAGCACCTCAGCACCCCCTCCAGATCCTGGTTGACGTGCTCTGTCTGCCTGTTCGACTGGGGATGGAAGCTGGAAGACAAGCTGACGGAGGCGCCGAGGCAGGTGGCGAACGCCTTCCAGAACCTGGAGGCGAACTGAGGGCCCTGATCCGACACCACATCTTGGGGAAGGCCATGGACCCGGAAAATGTGCTGCACCACCAACTTAGCTGTCTCCCGGGATGACGGGAGTTTGGGAAGGGGAATGAAGTGGGCAGCCTTCGAGAACCGGGCCACAACGAGCAGGATGACTGTGTATCCATCAGATGGTGGTAGGGCGGAAATGAAATCCAGCGAGATGTGGGACCAGGGGCGCTTGGGAATAGGCTGGGGTCGGAGCAGCCCTGCCGCATGCTTATGTGAGCTCTTCGTGCGCGCGCACACCGGGCAAGCAGCCACAAAGGCACGTGTATCCCCCTCAGCAGATGGCCACCAGAACCTCCTACGCAGGAACTCCAACGTCCTGGCGCTCCCCGGATTGCTGGTGAGGTCGGACGTGTGCACCCACTGAAGCAGTCGCGAGAGTGCCGCCTTGGGTACGTACATCCTCCCCGATGGACCTTCGCCCGGATCGGGCTTACGCCGTACCGCTGCTCTGATCAGCCTATCAATTCCCCAATAAACTGCGCCAGCAATGAGGGTGTTGGGGACAATAGGGTCGTCCCTCTCCACCAGGTCCATGGGTTCGAACTGCCGGGAGAGCGCGTCAGGCTTGGTGTTCTTCGACCCTGGACAGTATGAGATGGTGAACCGGAACCTGGTGAAGAACAACGCCCACCTGGCCTGGTACGAGTTGGCTAAGTTCTTGTGGTCAGTCGATACGATGAATGGATGGGCGGCCCCCTCTAGCCAATGTCTCTACTCCCCCAGGGCGAGCTTGACCGCTAGCAGCTCACGGTTCCCTACGTCGTAATTCCGCTCCGCCAGGCACAGCCGACGGGAAAAAAAGGCGCCGGGATGAGTCTTACCGTCCATGAGGAACCGCTGGGACAGGATTGCTCCCACTGCAACATCTGAAGCATCCACCTCCACAATGAACGGCAGGGACGGATCAGGATGCCCAAGGACCGGGGCCGATGTAAAGCGCCGCTTCAGCGCATCAAATGCGTTCGCCACTTCCGGGGTCCAGGCGAAGGAGCGTACGCTCGTATGGGTGAGGGCTGTCAGGGGAGCGGCTAGGGAGCTAAAATTGCAAATAAATCACCTATAGAAATTAGCGAACCATAAAAACCGTTGTAGTTGCTTGAGGGATGAGGGCTGGGGCCAATCCAGTACCGCGCTGACCTTGGCTGGGTCCATCCGTAGGTCCCCCTGGGTGACGATGAACCCCAGGAAGGAGACTGTCTCAGTGTGGAACACACACTTCTTCGCCTTGACGTAGAAATGGTGACGGAGAAGGCATTGGAGGACCTGCCGAACGTGCTGCTGGTGTTCACTCGTCCTTCGAAAATATGAGGATGTCATCCAAATACACGAAGACGCTGTAGTTGAGGAGGTCCCGGTGCACGTCATTGACCAACGCCTGGAACACTGCAGGCGCATTGGCTAGACCAAACGGCATGACTTGGTACTCGTAATGCCCACTGGTTGTGTTAAACGCCGTCTTCCACTCGTCCCCCTCCCGAATCCATACCAGGTTGTTGGCATTATGTAAATCCAGCTTGGTGAAGACCCGGGCTCCCTGCAACGACTGAATGTCGTCGTCATCAGGGGGAGTGGGTAGCGGTTCTTAACCGTGATGTTGTTGAGTGCCCGGCAATAAATGCAGGTAGAGGGACAGATGTGACCCTCGACGAGTGCCTCGTCGATATACTCCCTCATTGCCAGCGTCTCAGGCCGGGACAAGGAAAACAATCGCCCTCGTGTGGGCATGGCGCACGGCAGAAGATCGATCGCGCAGTCATTTGGCCTGTGAGGAGGTAGGCCCTTGGCACGCCTCTTACTAAACACCTCTCGCAGATCCCGGGGAACGCCTGCCAGGTCTGGGCCGGTGACGGCGTCTGTAGCCACCGTCCTTCCGGTGGCAACCGCCGCTAGGGCGGTAGGCGGTTCGGAGTGCGGGACCTGGGGAAGAGGTGAGGACTGGTAGGTGGTTTGGGACGGTGGTTTGGGCTGATGAGTGGTCGGTGGAGACCGGAACGGGACAGGAGCGGAGCCTCCCTCCAGGATGAGCCGCCCAGTGGACGAGTCAATCCAGGGTTTGTGGGCGACCAGCCAGGGGTGCCCGAGGATGAGAGTACACAACGAAAAACGGGATATCCTCCCATTGCCCCCCCACCACCTGGACATGCACGGGGACAGTGCGCCGGGTGATGAAGCCCAACCCCAATGGCCGGCCGTCCAGGCCCGTGACCGGAACCAGCTCGGAGAGAGAGAGTAACGGAACGCTCCACCCTTGGGCCAGCCCTGCGTCTATCAGGTTTCCCGCGGCCCCAGAATCCACTAATGCATGCGCCCAACGCGCAGCGCGGGCCCACTGAACCTTGACGGGGAGAACAGTCTGGGAGTTTCTGGAGTTGGGGTTTCGGTTCCGGCTCGCTAGCACCCCTCCCAATACTAGCGAGCCCTCCCATTTACCCGGCTTCTCTGGGCTGATAGGGGGACGTGGAGGCATGCCTTGCTTCATGCCTCTCTTGTGCGCCCTCTCACGACGCTGATTGTCTACCCGCACCTAGAGGTCGATGAGGCCGTCCAGTTGCTCAGGCAGCTCCCTGAAGGAGAGTTCGTCCTTCATCCCCTCCGATAGCCCCCGAGTGTAAAGGACGACCAGGGCGGCCTCCTCCCATCCTGCCTCTCGAGCCCGGGTCCGGAACTTCACGGAGTAGTCCGCCACCGAACAGTCACCCTTCCGACAGGCCATAAGCCGCCTCCCGGCCTCGTGCCCCGACACCACCCGAGAGGTTTCGAACACCTTGCGTAGCTCCCGGGTGAATAGGTAGGAATCGGAGCACACCGGAGTTTGGCTCTCCCACTCCGCGGTAGCCCAGGAAAGGGCCCTACCCACCAAAAAGCAGGCTGACAGAAATACTAACTGTGACTGAAATAATAACTAAACAGGGAGAACACTTCTCACGTACCTGTCCATACATCCCACGATCAGACACTGATTAGTACTGCTTGGCATAGTGAAACTATCAGAGAAAACTGAGAAAGGGAACACAGGGAAGTGAGGGCATACACACACAAGTGAACAGGTAGACACAGGTGACACCAATAGGATCATGATTAGTCCAGACTGTGAGTGAGGAGGTGCCTAAGGTTGTCGGAGGATGACACCTAGTGGGTCTCTGGAACTGCGACCCCCTCCTGTAACGTCCAATCAGCTTCAAGTCAATTTCATTACCATAAACAAGCAAAAACAGCTTGAAGCAATGCGATATTATTAGATACAATTGAAGTCGGAAGTTTACATACACTTAGGCTGGAGTCATTAAAACTTGTATTTCAACCACTCCACAAATTTCTTGTTAACATACTATAGTTTTGGCATGTCGGTTAGGACATCTACTTTGTGTATGACACAAGTAATTTTTCCAACAATTGTTTACAGACAGATTATTTCACTTATAATTCACTGTATCACAATTCCAGTGGGTCAGAAGTTTACATACACTAAGTTGACTGTGCCTTTAAACAGCTTGTAAAATTCCAAAAATGATGTCATGGCTTTAGAAGCTTCTGATAGGCTAATTGACATCATTTGAGTCAATTGGAGGTGTACCTGTGGATGTATTTCAAGGCCTACCTTCAAACTCAGTGTCTCTTTGCTTATGGGAAAATCAAAAGAAATCAGCCAAAAATTGTAGACCTCCAAATGTCTGGTTCATCCTTGGGAGCAATTTCCAAACACCTGAAGGTACCACGTTCATCTGTACAAACAATAGTACGCAAGTATAAACATCATGGGACCATGCAGCCGTCATACTGCTCAGGAAGGAGAAATGAACGTGCGAAAAGTGCAAATCAATGCCAGAACAACAGCAAAGGACCTTGTGAAGATGCTGGAGGAAACAGGTACAAAAGTATCTATATCCACAGTAAAACTAGTCCTATATCGACATAACCTGAAAGGCCGCTCAGCAAGGAAGAAGCCACTGCTCCAAAACCACCATAAGAAAGCCAGACTACGGTTTGCAACTGCACATGGGGACAAAGATCGTACTTTCGGGGGAAATGTCCTCTGGTCTGATGAAACAAAAATAGAACTGTTTGGCCATAATGACCATCGTTATGTTTGGAGGAAAAAGGGGTCTGCTTGCAAGCCGAAGACCACCATCCCAACCGTGAAGCACGGGGGTGGCAGCATCATGCTGTGGGGGTGCTTTGCTGCAGGAGGGACTGGTGCACTTCACAAAATAGATGGCATCATGAGGAAGGAAAATTATGTGGATATATTGAAGCAACATCTCAAGACATCAGTCAGGAAGTTAAAGCTTGGTCGCAAATGGGTCTTCCAAATGGACAATGACCCCAAGCATATTTCCAAAGTTGTGGCAAAATGGCTTAAGGACAACAAAGTCAAGGTTTTGGAGTGCCCTTCACAAAGCCCTGACCTCAATCCTATAGAACATTTGTGGGCAGAACTGAAAAAGTGTGTGCGAGCAAGGAGGCCTACAAACCTGACTCAGTTACACCAACTCTGTCAGGAGGAATGGGCCAAAATTCACCCAACTTATTGTGGGAAGCTTGTGGAAGGCTACCCGAAATATTTGACCCAAGTTAAAAAATGTAAAGGCAATGCTACCAAATACTAATTGAGTGTATGTAAACTTCTGATCCACTGGGAATGTGATGAAATAAATAAAAGCTGAAATAAATAATTCTCTCTACTATTATTCTGACATTTCACATTCTTAAAATAAAGTGGTGATCCTAACTGACCTAAGACAGGGAATTTTTACTAGGATTAAATATCAGGAATTGTGAAAAACTGAGTTTAAATGTATTTGGCTAAGGTGTATGGTATCTTCTGACTTCAACTGTATGTGTGAAAGCACAGCATGGAATTGCATGGAGGTTGGCGGTTGCATAAAGGTTGAACTTAACACATGCTAAACCCATTACATTTATTTGAGGATGAAAAGCATAATTAAGTCTGGATACTAAATGTCACCATATTCCCTATATAGTCCTCTACTTTTGATCAGGCCCCATAGGACTCTGGTCAAAAGTAGTGCACTATATAGGGAATAGGGTGCCATTTGGGACCCATCATAAATGTGACCCAAAGAAGGGAACAATTCTTTGAACTGTAGGACCAGACCTTTCTGATCCCCTCTACATCAGAGTTATGGCTTTGATGTGTTTGAAGTGGAGATTAACAGCTCAATGCAATGCTGAAATAATTACGTTTTCAATCTCAACTGGAAAAGGCATAGCCTGCATTTTAAACTTTGATCAATCTCAACGTTAGGATTCAAGTCAAGGGTGTATTACGTCAACCAGGTTCTTATTTCAACAATTGAAATTCTGAGTTTGCATTACACAAGGAAACCTTGTTAAGCTCAGGAAGAGTATTTTAAGGTTTTCAAATGTACAAAATTTGATTAAAGGAGAAAATACCTTACTTAGACGGAAAGTTCAAACGAAGCATAAACAGCATATCGACTAAACTAAGGTATAAGACAGTAAGGGGACAACTAAGGACACAGGAGTGTCTCTCTCTCTCTCTGAACACAGGATACATTATGTGACTGTCTGGAAGAAAGTTGTGTGACACTTGCCTGTTTTCCTCATTGAGTCTTCTTCTTGCCTTCCACTGCCTATCACTATCGTCACTATGCTGGTGTGTTTACGGACATATTCAATCTCTCCCTATCCCAGTCTGCTGTCCCCACATGCTTCAAGATGGCCACCATTGTTCCTGTACCCAAGAAAGCAAAGGTAACTGAACTAAATGACTATCGCCCCGTAGCACTCACCTCTGTCATCATGAAGTGCTTTGAGAGACTAGTCAAGGATCATATCACCTCTACCTTACCTGTCACCCTAGACCCACTTCAATTTGCTTACCGCCCCAATAGATCCACACTGCACACTGCCCTATTCCATCTGGACAAGAGGAATACCTATGTAAGAATGCTGTTAATTGACTATAGCTCAGCATTCAACACCATAGTACCCTCCAAGCTCATCATTAAGCTTGAGGCCCTGGGTCTGAACCCCGCCCTGTGCAACTGGGTCCTGGACTTCCTGACGGGCCGCCCCCAGGTGGTGAAGGTAGGAAATAACATCTCCACTTCGCTGATCCTCAACACTGGGGCCCCACAAGGGTGCGTGCTCAGCCCCCTCCTGTACTCCCTGTTCACCCATGACTGCGTGGCCAAGCACCCCTCCAACTCAATCATCAAGTTTGCAGATGACACAACAGTAGTAGGCTTGATTACCAACAATGACGAGACAGCCTACAGGGAGGAGGTGAGGGTTCTGGGAGTGTGGAACCAGGAAAATAACCTCTCACTCAATGTCAACAAAACAAAGGAGATGATCGTGGACTTCAGGAAACAGCAGAGGGTGCACCCCCCTATCCACATCGACGGGACTGCAGTGGAGAAGGTGGAACGATTCAAGTTCCTTGGCGTACACTACATTTAATCCATATAAGGCTCCTTTGGAGGAAGGATTGTTGACATATATTTGACATTTGTATCTTAAAGCATTATTGACAAATGATTAATTTATATTTGAATATTTGTGACATTTTGGCCTTACCCAGGCCTCTGTAATATTTAATCTGTATGTGATACAAAGTAAAAGTTGGTGTTATATGAAGCTTTACCGCTTGCTCTGTAATATGAGTAGTATTAGGATTTCAATAACACATTTCTAATAGAAATGTATTAATATTGAAAAATATAAATATGAATATTGAAAATATACCATTTTTGATTTGGCTAACTTTTCAATGTATTGTTGAACATAATATACTCTACGGGCATATCAAAGTTCCAGTGTGGGATCTCTGTTAGTTTTTTGAAGTTATGGCCCATTTTATACAGAGAAATTGTCATAGTAGGCAATGTAACCAATCACAGCCCTCCTTTTACTTTTATCATTGCACATCATTACCAGCAGAGGGCGACCATTTTGAAACAATTTTTACATTCACTCTGTTGGTAATGCTTACAAATTGGATCATAACTCTAAAAGTAGCAGATATTCCACTCTGAAACTTTGATATACCCATAGAGTATATTATGTTCAACAATTTATATAAACATTTGCCAAATCATTTTTTAAATATAAATTATATATATTCACATTCCTTTTTTTCTATATTCATAAATGTATGTAAGAAATGTGTTATTGAAATAAAAATAATATTCATATTACAGAGCAAGCGGTAAAGCTTCATATGACACCAACATTTGCTTTGCAGCACCTACAGATGAAACGTTAAGGAGTCTTAAAGGAGGCCTGGGTGAGGCCAAAATGTCACAAATATTCCAACTTCAATTAAATATTAATATATTATCCTTTAAGATACAAATGTCAAATATATGTCAACAACCCTTCATCCAAAGGACCCTTCTATGGATTAAATGTAGTAAAAATCCAAAACATCATGGTATTTTTCTGTTCTAGTTTCATGAGGAATCATTCAGATAGCATATTTTAGAGCTACAGAAATAGCAGTATCAAGTGTAACATTTTATCAGAGCGATCAGGAGTAGTTGCAACAGTAGCAAACTCAGTGACCACCGGTCTGTTGTGGGCAGGGCAAGCACTCTGATAAATACTTAAACCGCATGAAGGAAATCTTATATGAGTCCTTTCAGCTCCTATTATTCCTGATGTCCATACAGATGCACCATGGGCCCTGCAGTCAGACGTTGTGTTCCGGCCATCTGACTCTGTGTGACAGTGAGTGAAAGGCAGCATCTGTAGTACAGAAGAGTTCAGTTACCTCCCGATAGCCAGCTGCTGTGCTTGAAGTAGAATGAAACAGGTGCCGGAACACATTTTCATTTGAAATAATCTGAGCCCTGAGCCCTGAGCCCTTATAATAACATCTGCAAAATATGTGTATGTGACCAATAACATTTGATTTGATTTGTATAAGACGTGATGGTAGTCAAGCAGAATAAAATTCAAGGTGTCTGTACTCTAGTCTAGTGAGCACTGGCCAAACTCAAGCACTGCTGAAACACACGGATAGAGACCCTCTGCTGCAATCTCTGCTTGTCGACAAACCTGGTGGTCGTGGAGGGCAATGGGGCCAGGCAGTGTTTGCTGTTCGTCAGCACTTTAACTAAATAATTAAGAATAATTGGGTAAATCCAGGTGAGTCGTGC
Source organism: Coregonus clupeaformis (assembly GCF_020615455.1). NCBI lineage: Eukaryota > Metazoa > Chordata > Actinopteri > Salmoniformes > Salmonidae > Coregonus > Coregonus clupeaformis. The sequence continues at coordinate 48,963,419 of NC_059207.1, forward strand.
TTATTGACATTTTAAAACTGCAGCCCTCTGCCGTTTGGGATTGCTGCTGCTGAGCGGTGCTGACTGACAAAGAACAAGTATGACCTAAGCCTTGGTTAATAATGGTTGGATTGTCTGGTAAACTGATGGGGGATTTGCTGGAGGTTGGTTTAGCCATAGCGCTGCCACCTCCAGACCATCTATGGCCCCTGGAGACTGGGGTTCGATCGCTGCCTAATCCCCTGGTCCAGCTGTCTCCCTCGCTCATCTTTAAAAGACAAGACAGACTAATACGAACATTGTCCGTGCACAGCGGGTGGTCGTCCTATCGCCTCTCACCACAGAACATCGGCTATCATTTTCTGTTCATTTCCAGATGATTCTACATGATGAATGAATCACCACAGTTTGTTGACACCCAGCAGGTGATCAACTGCGCACAACTGATGTTCATTATGGTGTGTCTGGTCTCTAACTCTGCATACCGAGTTTAGACTGGTGTGGGATGAGAAGACCTACTGTAGAACAGTAAGTATTCCTCACCTCATAGTGGGCGACCCTCTGGGACTCGGAGATGAGCTGAGCGCTGCACACTTTGCAGTAGGTATCTGTGAAAAGCCCTTGGTCCACTTCTGTAGACTTCATCTGGTGGGAGAGAGGACAGACAAACAACAGCATGAAATATAACACTGGGTTGGAGGCATTTCAAATGAGGAACTCATGTAAGATCACATAAATGTGAAATTGCAGGATATGATATGCCTGAATGCTTCAAGTGCAATGAAGGGACATAATGGAGCAAGTAAATGAAAATGTAATTTCATACTTTGATAGTTGTTTAATCAATATTTCATTATATCAAGCACTGTGATGGCAAATGCAGAGTAGTTTTTTTCTTCCATCCAGCAGGCAGTCATAACAGACTCTTATGTTGAATCAATAAACCCATTTTCAGGTAGCAGGTCGAAACCATGTCAAGGCAATAGTAAATAAATGAATGCGACTGAGAGCCCTGATAGTATTTATCTTGTAAATTCGTAAGGGATAATCAACGAGGGGCTATGTGTTCTCTGGAAAATAATGCACAACGTGGAAGGTGTGTTGCATGACATGTTAGCAGAGTGGAACTCATCTTCCACGGAGTTGCATTATTTTCCAGATAATTCATAGAGCCCTGAGTTGATTATCCCTTTTATACCAGGGCTATAAATTAACACATTTGCCACTAGAAATGCATTAATTTGCCAGTAGAAATGTGACAACATCCACTGAAGTAGCTAGCATGTTTACTAGCTAGCTAGATCGCTACAATAGTTGCCTTGGTAACCAAACAAGACTTGCTAGCTTAGCTAACCAAACCATCATCCTAGCTTGCTATTATGAAAATCGAATTCAACAATGCCAATAATGTTTTCAATTCGACTTTTGCTTTCAAAAGCAGCTCAAAAATAGAACATGTAAGAATGAACTTCATAGCCCTTGAATTATACCGTTCATTATACTGTGCTCTTATAGGTAAATAATGCACACTCTAGAATGCCCTTCAAGCCAATCAGAAACGGGTATTCAACAATGCCGTGGTATAATTAAGCAATAAGGCACAAGGGGGTGTAGTATATGGCCAATATACCACGGCTAAAGGCTGTTCTTAAGCACAACACAACGTGGAGTGCCTGGATACAGCCCTTAGCCACTGTATATTGGCAATATACCACAAACCCCCGAAGTTACCAACGTAATCAGAGCAGTAAAAATAAATGTTTTGACATACCCGTGGTATACAGTCTGATATACCACGGCTTTCAGCCAATCCGCATTCAAGGCTCGAACCACGCAGTTTATAAATATAAATAAATGATTGAACTTCAGCTGGGGGAGATTTGGAAGGGGACGGCAAGATGCTATTTGAGGGGTCTGACTGCGCCCTTTCTGCTCTTGATCTCTCTTCTCTCTTCTCTCTACTTCTGCTCTGCTCTCTCTATTATTAATTCAGCCCTGCTTTCATTAGAGAGCTCACATTGCAGATTTGGGAGCACTCATGCTCAGCTCATCCTTATTGACTTTGTGGAGTCTTCATTAGGCATGACATCACAGAAGAGCAGAGAGGTCAAGCAGGTATAAACTATGGTAAACCTTTTAGGGCCCTTAATATCTCTCCCTATAAAGTGTAAGCACAAAGACAAGAGGGGTGAAAAATGGAACTGATTATAATACCCGGTTCCTTAAACTTAAATCAGTGAACGATACAAGTGAAATGTTTCTCTAAAACAATGAATAATTTAACTGATTGCGTAAGATACATTTGTCATAGAAAATCTAAGTGAAAAATCTGCAGTATGATTTTACAGCCAGGTTATGTGACCTGACTGTGATCTGTAATGAGTAATAATCATATGGCTCACCATCTTTTATTGACTCTGTTTCCAGAATATTGACAAAGTCTCCCTCAGAAATTCTCCTCCTCCCAGAGGCAATTTTAATGACTTGAGCAGTAGTCAGCAGGAGAGACCAGGGCTGCGTCCCAAATGCGTCCAAAATGTCACCCCAGAGTCAAAAGTAGTCCACTATATAGAGGAGAGGGTACCATTTGTGATGCAGAAACTATAATATTTTAAACTCTTAGCACCCCACAGCCACATACAGTATGTATGCCCACATACTATACTTTAAGGCCAACATTTAAAGGGAAATATCACCATATACAGTGGGGAAAAAAAGTATTTAGTCAGCCACCAATTGTGCAAGTTCTCCCACTTAAAAAGATGAGAGAGGCCTGTAATTTTCATCATAGGTACACGTCAACTATGACAGACAAATTGAGAATTTTTTTCTCCAGAAAATCACATTGTAGGATTTTTTATGAATTTATTTGCAGAGAGCTGGGACCAAAGTAACAAAGCCTACCATCAGTAACACACTACGCCGCCAGGGATTCAAATCCTGCAGTGCCAGACGTGTCCCCCTGCTTAAGCCAGTACATGTCCAGGCCCGTCTGAAGTTTGCTAGAGTGCATTTGGATGATCCAGAAGAGGATTGGGAGAATGTCATATGGTCAGATGAAACCAAAATATAACTTTTTGGTAAAAACTCAACTCGTCGTGTTTGAAGGACAAAGAATGCTGAGTTGCATCCAAAGAACACCATACCTACTGTGAAGCATGGGGGTGGAAACATCATGCTTTGGGGCTGTTTTTCTGCAAAGGGACCAGGACGACTGATCCGTGTAAAGGAAAGAATGAATGGGGCCATGTATCGTGAGATTTTGAGTGAAAACCTCCTTCCATCAGCAAGGGCATTGAAGATGAAACGTGGCTGGGTCTTTCAGCATGACAATGATCCCAAACACACCGCCCGGGCAACGAAGGAGTGGCTTCGTAAGAAGCATTTCGAGGTCCTGGAGTGGCCTAGCCAGTCTCCAGATCTCAACCCCATAGAAAATCTTTGGAGGGAGTTGAAAGTCCGTGTTGCCCAGCGACAGCCCCAAAACATCACTGCTCAAGAGGAGATCTGCATGGAGGAATGGGCCAAAATATCAGCAACAGTGTGTGAAAACCTTGTGAAGACTTACAGAAAATGTTTGACCTGTGTCATTGCCAACAAAGGGTATATAACAAAGTATTGAGAAACTTTTGTTATTGACCAAATACTTATTTTCCACCATCATTTGCAAATAAATTCATTAAAAATCCTACAATGTGGTTTTCTGGATTTATTTTTCTCATTTTGTCTGTCATAGTTGACGTGTACCTATGATGAAAATTACAGGCCTCTCTCATCTTTTTAAGTGGGAGAACTTGCACCATTGGTGGCTGACTAAATACTTTTTTTCCCCACTGTACCTAAATAATCTGAGCTCAATCAAAACATGGAAAAATATCCCTTATGTCTGTAATGTCTTTATACAAAGGTTTAGACATATTCAGTTATTTGTCTGATGTATGGTTATACAAAATTGATGCACGCATACCTTATTGCCATCTCCAAATCACTAGACTAAATTAAACATGACTGTTTTCCTAACTGCGCTACGCCATTGCCAACTTTTACACATTTTAGGATTCACATAATTAAATTCAAATTTCTTTGTCTGGTTGTCACCAGTGTGGTAAAGTGTGGAGGTAGGCACTTGCCAGCGGGCGTATTTCAGAGCTGAAGGACAGGGGTGTATTTATTACGCCAATTCTGTTGGAAAGCTTTTCGTCCGTTGCAAAACGTTTTGCATCAGAAACCGTTTACTCCAAACGGAAAATGGTTTGTAACGAAAACAAGAGTTTTTATTGAACAAATTCAGGTAGGTTCCTTCAATTTGCTCTGTTTGCTTCCGTTTGGTTCTTAAACGGTAAATGGTTTCTATTGCAAGACGTAATGAATACACCCCTGGTGGAGGAGGCAGGGTTGCAGGCAAAACAGGATATACACATAAGATCTTCAGGTAGTAACTTTAAAAGAAAAGGCCTAGCTCATTCATCAGAGCATAAATCAATGTCACGCCGATAGGTTACTTAGCATCACTTCAAAAACTTATAAAACAACCAATCAAGCGAGTCTTTGCACCATACCAAATAGAAGTTCAGTACAAGCTGTTCAAAGTTAAAGTTATCTTTAGTGCAGTGTGTTGGCTGGCCAAACAGCTCACACCCAGCCAGCGTTTGTGTCCTCTCACATGGTTATGGTGCCCTCAGGAGTTCTTCTTCTTCTGTGGGGTTTAACGGCGGTTGGCATCCAATATTAATGGTGCATTACAGACACCAACTGTTTAACTTCTTCTCTCACAGGTTGGATTGCAAGACGCACCCCAGATAAACAAAGATATATCAAAGAAACAAAAAACCACCCCCAAACTACATACAGTATACTACAATAACCAACCCTTTCCACTAACCATAGTGATCAGGTAGATTAATTCCTCCTCGGCCCACGGGAAAACGTTCAGCCACTTCCACAACAATGTACATTTTCTGTGACCTGTGTTCTACTTTAGTCGCACAATTCATGACCATCGCGATGAAGGCCAGAAACCTGGATTTTTCAATGCACAGTTGCTGTGGTCCACAAATTAAAATGGGAACAATCCCTGCGTTTATGTAACAGTCTATTCTAATATGGGTAACCCTCTGAATTCTTTCATTTGAATTATCCTATTAAACCATAGTACAAGATTAACTTGATCCAGACTGCCTTTTCACCTTTTGGCATTTTGTGTTGCTTGTTCTTGAAAATAATGTGACCTTGGCTCTGAGTTCCAGCGGGCGGCAGGCGGCACAGTGCCTGTAAGCTGTTGCATCAGCGGAGGGCCAAAGCACCAAACTGACGGGAACGGGGATGAGGAAAAAACCTGTCAGATCCCAGAGCCCCCCCCCCCACCCCTCTGATTACTCTGGTAATCGGCTGAGAGCAGCACCAGCACCATTTTGCTGGACCAAGTAGACAGTGTGCAAATTCCACAGGACAAACACCATAAATTATAGGCTTTAAGAGGCTCTATCGGCTCTCCTCAGCCCTCAGCCCCTCTCATCTGCCTGTCTCAGCTCTCTCTGTATGTCTCAGCTTAGCAAAGCAGATACTGTAGAGATGCATTATTAATCACTCTGCCTGCGTCCATAAATGGCACCCTACTCCCTATTTACTGCACTATATAGAGCCCTATGCTCTGGTCAAAAGTAGTGCACTATGTAGGGAATACAATGCCGTTTGGGACACAGCCTCTACCAACACTGTTTGGGAAGCAGAAGCATCAGCGGGCAGCAAGGTCTGAGGAGCATCTTGTCTTAGCCCTCTCCTCGACAGCATTGTTGGCCAGATACCAGTGAGCGTCTGGGCACCGACATTGTCCTTGTCCTTGTCCATCAGCATTAGCGTCATTTAATGCCAGAGCTACAAGCCTCTCTCCCTCTATGACCCTGGAATGTCTAAAAGAAAACACTATTGCTTGCGTCCCAAATTGAACCCTATTCCCAATATAGTGCACTACTTTGGTCCAAAGTATATATTAAAAAGGGAATGGGGTACCATATGAGACAGTAATTTTGTGTGAAACGGAACAAGGCTCCTAGGAGTCACGCACACACAGCACACCACTGCTCAGCGCACACAATTAGCATGTTCCAGTTCTCCCTCCTTGACAATCAATTCATTACGTCAATGGATTTTGCTGTCAGATACAGAGCTATAATTACAGTGGGTTGAATATTATAAATGAGATGCCAAAAAATATTCATTTTAAATTGATAAGAGAGGAGGCAAAGACATCTTGCCCTCCGAGAAATAGTGGGTCTATTTTGTATGCACTGCTCAGTATCTCATCACAGCAGCTACCATTGTCTGCATCATTAGGGTTACCACTCAGTCCTACATCAGGTTATTTCAGGGTATATTGGCAATTTTGACTAAAAACTATGTAGGAACTGAGGTGTGAGAATAAGCACTGTGCTGCATTTGAGCTAAATGGGTTTGAATTGCCTTGTGCTGACAATCAAATTAGCAGGAGTGCCGCTTGCCTCTCACACCCTGCTTCTCTCTCCACACTGTTTACTCCCATGCTCTGACTGACCGGGAACTGTCAGTGGCAAATCAGTCGGAGCAGGGCCTGTGTAACTGGAGAGAGAGAGAAAGACAGAGAGACAGAAAGAAAAAGAGAGCGAGAGAGAAACAAAGAGAGAGAGAAAGAGAGAAAGACAGAGAGAAACAGAAACATCTGGACAAAGAGAGAGGGTTAGTGCAGAGATTACAGAAGGGCAGTGTGGCAAGAGCGACTGGCAGATGTTGGGGTTATAAAAGGTGGGTTGTAATTCGTAATGGAAGGTGTTAAGCTGTGAAGCTGGACAAGAGTCCAAGGCGACGTCGACATGTGCTGCCGAGTCACACTTGGCTGTCGTCAAGGTGCCCCTTCTGGCAAGGAAAAGGTTTGACACTGCAGTCTGATTCATTCAGCAGCTACAGAGGCCAGGACCACATAGAGAAATAAGAAGAGACGACTAGACTGTCCTGGGCTAGGCAATCTCTCTCTTTTTTCTCTCACTCTCTCTGTCTCTATCTCTATATATCCATCTCTCTCCCTTATTCTCAAAGACGGGAAAGATCCCTCTATACATAGAGAAAAATGTTCACAAGGAATACAATGCTTGGAATAATAGGAAAACAGATGAAGCTGAAAGCAGGGAAAATGGAAAAACTAGAGAGTGGAAATAGTTTAGGAAGATAGAATGGAACTTTTGTTTAACTGAATAATTGATTGAAAACAATTAGATGTAAATCATTCTCAAGGTGTCCAGCGCTCTGCTGTAACTTGGTCATTTGTGGATTTAGGAGAGAGTGGTACCTCTATAATTCAGGGGGTAAAGTTTGGGCATTTTTTCAAATACATAATTTAATATTAAATGTGGCCAGGGAATCTCACTGTTTGAAGCGTCAGCCACGCACCACAACCAGCATTTTTAGGCTACAGCAAGGTAAGCTGCAGTGCCACGCCCTGCACCTGAAACCACTCAGCCTTGTTAGGCTGCAACACACAAGGCATGTAAGGTGCCGTTTCAGGCCGTGTCTAGACTTGACAGTTCATGCAGCAGTATTCTGATAATGGAGTTCTGATGGTGGAATTCCGAACACATCATGCATCTACATTTAAATGTGTTTACCGTGTCCACATTGTGTCCGGATTCCCTTTTCCTGCGCTATATTTAAATGCCAAAATGCATTCTGCGAACAGTGGAACAGGCTAAATCTGATAACACAACAACAACTTCATGGCAGTAGCCAACTACTGTAGCTAACTAGCCAGCTAACCTCTGTAGCTAGCCAGCAAGCTAGCAAGCAAAGCTAAAGGGATTGCAAACAGGTTAGCTTAACTCACACGCTAGGAACGTATTCCCCCCCCCCCCCAAAAAAAAAGAAAACACACGTTTTCTGGAGACTTGTGGGCAGAATGCTGATGACATCGTATGCGCTTTCGGTAGCCTGATTGCGTCCAGACTGAGGAGAAAGCCTCACACAATGCGACGTTTGTGCATCTAGACCTATCTTTTCAACGCAATCTTCGTATTCTGATAGCAGAAGTCACATGTAAGTGTCAAGTGTAGACACAGCCTCAGTTCAGCACAGGAGAAGCTCCTGGCTGGACAACGGAGGCTGAGCTCGCTGGACATTTGGTGGAATTCCATGGACATTGACTTATGTTGGCAGAAAAGGACAATCTATTTAATCTTCGAAGATAAATTCCAGCCTAAGTTAAACTTATCCGCTGTGTGTGGGAGTGTTTTGATTGACAGGTTTTTATCATCCTTTTTGTGAACCCTTTTATTCTGATAAATATGCCAGCCTAGCCTGGTTTAAGCCATGCCTCTGTATTGAACCTCTGTCATTGTTCCTCATCATTGCCATCCTACCAGCCACGCCTAGCAAGTTATTAAATATGCAACACTTTGAATGAAACTTCAGTTGTTGACTGACCAACCATACACTTCTAACATCTTTTGAAATGGTTACATTAGTATTAAAAGTTTAATTTCAAGAGCTCAAAAAGTAAACTTGCCCATTTCCAAAGGTCACTGAATAAAATGAATGTTGGACTGGCTTAGCCAGCAGCATCATCTGAAATCCACAATCATTGAGGGTTAAGCTTTTAAGCCTTGAATACAGCATTGTTTCAAAATAGCTGAACTTGAAAGACTAATGGAATCTCTCTTGCGCTCCCTCTCTCTCTCTCTAAGCAATTTAGGAGAATATACGAATTCGCAGTCACATAACTGTCACATAAATCAATCCCATCCATTCGAAGAAGCTCATCCAACAACACAGAAAAAAAAAGAAAAAAAAAACATTTCAGAGGAGGAATTTCAAATATTCAGCTGCTAATTACCTAGTTCAGAGCTGTGTATTGTAGGATAGGCAGGCTCTACACAGGCAGGCTGACCATGCTGAGGTCTCTAGTCTAGATCAGAGTTCCAGGGTATGTCCCAAATGGCACCCTATCCTCCTATTTAGTGCACTACTTTTGACCAGAGCCCATAGGTCTGGTCAAAAGTAGTGCACTATAAATAGGGAATAGGGTGCCATTTGGGACAAACATCAAAGTGTCCCCTGCACAGTGCACTCTCTCTCCAGGCCAGAGTTGTGTCCCAGCTGAGCTCATTACCATCGGCTGTGTCTAGTGATTCTATTTCTATGGTTCTAGGCAGCAGCCATTTGATGGCAGCACATCAGAGCAACACTGAGAGGAGAATCCGGGGTGAGAGGGAAGGGACTGATGAGGAAAAGACTGGACTGGAGCCTCTTACACTAATCAGAGACATTACAAAGCTGTGTACTCTGGTACAGACAACTCCCCAGCTCAAAACTTTGGTGGAGAAAACATCATTTTAAATAGTGTGATAAAACCAGTGTGGTTCTTTCAATGATGCTCAAAGGACAAATGGCAGAAGAAAGCTCACTCTTGAGAAATGTACAAAGGCAGGACGGCAAATTGCCATACTGAACACATATCTGTTCTGAGGGAGGTTTGGTTGAAGTGTTATACAAGATGACGTAGCTGTCTGAATTTACATAATGTGCCAGATCTTTTTCCTAACGCACTTCAGTCATGTAGATGATGGGTTAAAACAGATTACATCCTTTTCATCAAAAATCAATCCAATGTGTTTCACTTTTAAAAAGAAGAGCGAGCTACCACTTCAATTCAAATGAAAGAGAATATTATAGTATTTTAATGATTCCAGATCACTTGCATAGGAAAAACCCATCAGCAATAATACATAGGCCTATTTAACAGAAGATTACAACCACGCTTTGTCTAGCAGGGTTGATTATAAATGATCAGCTGCTCATCCATTCCATATGCCATAGCATAACTAATAAAACAGGCAATTCATTATAATAGCGAGCACTATACATGATGGAGGATGGATGAAAGAGATGTGGATAGAGTTACAGCTATAGTATTATGTTTGAATTTAGATACATCCAAGAGAGGATTCAGACAGCAACAGGAACATGATGACATTCTTATGTAGTGGTACAGATAACACAGTTAGCAGGTATTTTAGCATCATAGCCATGGTATGTGGCTGATATACACATGGCTGGAATGCTGTTTCAACCAATCAGCATCCAGGATCCAAACTACCCAAAACATTTTAAGGAGATTGGTTATTATCTATCTAAGGAACAGACTCCACCACACACTGTAGCTATGTTTCCATTAACTCGTCCAGTGATTTTTGATTGACATTTAGAAAGTTTGCATAGAAAATAGATGCGGCAATTGCCTGCTAGGGTGCGTTTCCATTTAACTATCCTGTGTGTCGATAAAAACAGCTGGATGTAATCAAATCAAATCAAATCAAATCAAATTTTATTGGTCACATGCGCCGAATACAACAGGTGCAGACATTACAGTGAAATACTTACTTACAGCCCTTAACCAACAGTGCATTTATTTTTAACAAAAAAAGTAAAAATAAAACAACAACAAAAAAAGTGTTGAGAAAAAAAAGAGCAGAAGTAAAATAAAATAATAGTAGGGAGGCTATATATACAGGGGGGTACCGTTGCAGAGTCAATGTGCGGGGGCACCGGCTAGTTGAGGTAGTTGAGGTAATATGTACATGTGGGTAGAGTTAAAATGACGTCACACCTAAGAAAAATAACTTTTTCGCAAAAGCCTACGGCGTTAAATAGAAATTTAGAGGTTGAAGTGTTTCCATTACCCATTTTGTCAAATTGCGCAATAATACATTGGCGACAGCTGTACTGTATAATAATAATAATATAATAATACTGTATGCCCTCCCACCTATCTGTTTCATGTCTCAGGTAGCCCACTAAAGCCAGCATGGATAGAACGCAATAATTGACTAATATTTTCCATATTCTAATAATTATCATGTGCCTAACGTATCGCCACGGATCTAGCGCCCATACACTATCGGCTGCCTAGGATAGTCCATGCCATGGTGAAACTTGCACTCCTGTGGATCTGAAAGAATTGGATGATGAAACTTGCCAGCCAAACAGAAAAGCAAGGCAAAGCATTTCAGTTATTCTTGAAAGTCAGGACAATCCTTGTCCTGAAAAGAAGACCCATTTTGGTCCCGCTTTAAATTATGTTCAGCTTATAAAGGCTTCATAAAGCCTTCATAAGCACTACATCAATATGTTATAAAGCATCTATAACCGTATGTCATGCTTTATAAAGGGTTCATAAATGTGGCATAACTGTGTGACATAATCACAAATGTCAAATGTGACGTAACCCACTATGTCGAATATGATATAAACATGTGCTTTATAAAAGGGTGACATGTTATGCTGAAGGATGGCATTTAATGTAAAGTGATGTCATTTTAGCCACATTACTCCTAATCTCGTTCCCAGACACTCCCGCCCAAATACACGGAAGATCTGGTGGACCAACGCATCAAACTTGGCCATCATTAGTTAGGGTTAGGTTTAAAATCAAATTTTAAGAAGATAAATTGTGTAAATTGTGGGCAGGATTTAACCACAATTATGACTTTTTGACTGTGTTAAGTAGTGACGATGACAAATACTTTACTCAGTAAGGTCATTCCTATAGAATTCTATGGTGACTCCCACTAAGGCCAACTTTGAGATGTTAGATCGGGTTCATGTCCAGGCTCTGGCTGGGCCACTCAAGGACATTCAGAAGCCACTGCTGCATTGTCTTGGCTGTGTGCTTACGGTCGTTGTCCTGTTGGAAGGTGAACCTTCGCCCCAGTCTGTGGACCTGAGCGGTCTGGAGGAGGTTTTCATCAAGGATCTCTCTGTACTTTGCTCCGTTCATCTTTGCCTGACTAGTCTCCCCAGTCCCTGCTGCTGAAAAACATCCCCACAACATTATGCTGCCACCACCATGCTTCACCATAGGGATGGTGCCAGGTTTCCTCCAGACGTGATGCTTGGCATTCAGGCCAAAGAGTTCAATCTTGGTTTCATCAGACCAGAGAATCTTGTTTCTAATGGTCTGAGAGTCTTTAGGTGCCTTTTGTCAAACTCCAAGCGGACTGTCATGTGCCTTTTACTGAGGAGTGGCTTCCGTCTGGCCACTACCTTAAAGGCCTGATTGGTGGAGTGCTGCAGAGATGGTTGTCCTTCTGGAAGGTTCTCCCATCTTCACAGAGGAACTCTAGAGCTCTGTCAGAGTGACCATCGGGTTCTTGGTCACCTTCCTGACCAAGGCCCTTCTCCCCCGATTGCTCAGTTTGACCGGGCGGCCAGCTCTAGGAAGAGTCTTGGTGGTTCCAAACTTCTTCCATTTAAGAATTATGGAGGCCACTGTGTTTTTGGGGATCTTCAACGCTGCAGCAATTTTTTGGTACCCTTCCCTAGATCTGTGCCTCGACACAATGCTATCTCAGAGCTCTACGGACAATTCCTTCGACCTCATGGCCTGGTTTTTGCTCTGAGATGTACTGTCAACTATGGGACCTCATATAGACAGTATGAAAAATGTATGCACTCACTAACTGTCAGTCGCTCTGGATAAGAGCGTCTGCTAAAATGACTAAAATTTACAAATGTGTGTGCCTTTCCAAATAATGTCCAATCAATTGAATTTACCACAGGTGGATTCCAATTAAGTTGTAGAAACATCTCAAGGATGCTCAATGGGAACAGGATGCACCTGAGCTCAATTTCGAATCTTATAGCAAAGGGTCTGAATACTTATGTAAATAAGGTATTTATGTTATTTATTTATTTATTTATTGAGGGGGGGGTTTAAATACTGTTTTCGCTTTGTCATTATGCGGTATTGTGTGTAGATTTGTTTTAATCAATTTTGGAATAAGGCTGTAACGTAACAAAATGTGCAAAAAGTCAAGGGGTCTGAATACTTTCTGAAGGCACTGTATTTGGAATACATATTGGCTTAGAGCAAGAACTATTCTGGGTGCCGCAGTAAAAGTATTGTATGGAATACTCAGTAGGGTCTGTAAAATGTATATATGGTGTCATTTCATGGGGCTCTGAATAATACGGAGTGTTGCTGGCCCTTTACTTCCATTGGCGGCCAAATCACTTCACATGTGTGCTTACTGCACTGCAGAAAACCTGCTCACCAAACAAGAGTGCAGGGTATGCTCACTGAATTAAAGGGCAACTACACAAAAAAATCCAAATTTCTTAGATTCCTCCCAGACCTCAAAAGTCATTCCCTGATGTGGTTTAAGCATTGTTGTGAACACAGAAAATTCAATTTTGTTGTTTTTCTATTAAAAAAGTGTGAAAAACTGGAGTAAACCAGACAAAATTGGGCAAATCCTAAACCTGCAAAAGCAAAACACAGAAAATTGAATTTGGGAGAAAAAAACAGAAGTAGGCAAAAAATAAAAACTGATTTTAAAAGGCCCTACTAATGTTTTTTGCTGCGCATGACTGCACTTCAGAATGTGTGTCATCCTGCAGCAAAGCATTTTGGGGGAAGTTGAGGTCAGGTCCAATATTGACTATGTACCAAAGAGGGAAAGAGGTTGGGCCATCCTATTAAATGTTTTAGTGAAATATAATATAGAATTTAGCAGATGCTTTTATCCAAAGCGACTTACAGTCATGTGTGAATAAATTTTTACGTATGGGTGGTCCCGGGAATCGAACCCAATATCCTGGCGTTGCAATGCTCTACCAAGATGCATGACAGGGTTATAAATGCTTTGTGAAGCCTCAATTTAATATGATTCATAAGGCCTTTAATAAGCGGTGCTTCTGCCAACCTTTATAAAGCACAGGTTTATATTTGACATAGTGGGTAAAGTCACATTTGACATTGGTGGTTATGTCCCACAGTTATGCCACATTTATGAACCCTTTATAAATCATGACAAATGGATATAGATGATTTTTAACACATTGATGTAGTGCTTATGAAGGCATTATAATGCTTTATGAAGCCTTTATAAGCTGAACATAATTTAAAGCGGGACCAAAATGGGTCTTCTTTGCAGGACAAGGATTGTCCTGACTTTCAAGAATGCCTGAAATGCCTCGCCTTGCTTTTTTTTTTTTTTGTTTATGTATTTTTTTTATATATATATATATATTTTTTTTTTTTCAATGGCGGACGGAAGACAGGGTGGTGTGGCAGGTGCCGCTTCTCATTCGAATGCTGTAATTTTATCTAAACCATCAGGTGTACGCCGACCCCAGCTAAGTAACTCATGCAAAGAGTTAAAGCGCAATTATGTGTTTTATCTCCAGTACTCTGCCATGATTGTCAGTTATGTAGCTGCTCTACTGATAATCTCAGTGCGTCCTTGCTGGGATGACACAATCAGTCTACTACCGGAGAATATTAACACCAAACACAAACACATTGGTTCACCGTTCCACGGGAGCGGACAGTACACAGCATACCATAATGTTCTGAATAATGGCCAAGTCTACCTCGCTCCTTATTCTACTGAACCGCTTAGGCGCAACAAACACAAGTCCAACATTTATCGGAAACTGTTAAACTACCTGTTCACTACCCTCCTGCTCTCCGGGGATGTGCAACTCAATCCTGGGCCCAACATCACCGAGCCAGCGATACGCACCGGAGTGGAGGGCGGTGGATGGCCTCGTCCACTGATCGTCGCCGCTGTGGAGGTGGGTGAGTGCTATGGTCCTGTGGTTTCTCTCGACTCACCCGGCTCCAGGATGGATTTTGACTCTTCAAACATACCAAAGTCGCTATATGCGATCCCTGACTCTGCTTCTGGTATGCAAGCTGTTTTAATTAGTTTCCCGCATCCAGTGCAGGCGGGAGGGATTGTTAATTGCGCTACCGAACTGCCCCTAATCAAAACGAAACAAAACGGCCTAAACCCAGCCGTCAGAAAACACAGAACATTTTTTTTTTTCAATGTGTCAATCACTCTCGAGTCATCTGGGACCCACGAGCTAAGCCCAAGGGACTACTAGGGGGGCACTTGAACATTCGTAGTGTCATTCCAAAAAGTGATCAAATTCAACATCTACTCACAGACTCCAACCTTGACTTTCTCTGCCTCTCAGAGACATGGCTCCATAGAAACTCTCCATCTGCTGCTTTGATTGTGCCTGGCTACAATGTTTTCAGGAGAGACAGGACTGAAGGAAGAGGAGGGGTGTGATGATTTATATTAAAGAACATATCCGATGTAAACAAATTGAGTGGTCATGTGATAATGAACTAGAATGTATTGGCCTGAACATTACACTGTCTCCCCAAATGTCTTTTACCCTCATTGGAATGTATAGGCCACCTTCCACCAAAAGTGTGTTTTTTGATCAGTTTAATAACATGCTTAGGGAATGTGATTTTGGGAAAGAGGTCATCTTAATGGGAGATTTTAACATTAATTATGAAGACAAGTGTTGTAGGAAAACCCTCAAACGGATCACTAATACCTTTGACCTTACACAGCTAGTTAAAGGGCCAACCAGGGTGACTTGTTGCTCTAAAACACAGATTGATTTGGTGTTCAGTAATAAACCAGAGAGAGTGACTAAATCATTCAATATGGTTACTGGGCTATCTGATCATAATCTGACACTTATAGCCAGAAAGCTGTCTAAGAGCAGGTTTAACCTCTCTACTGTTAGAAAGCCTGATCAACTAAGAATACCTAAGAGTGAATTAAGCTATTTTGAAAATGCAATTAAGGGAATTAACTGGAATGATCTCTTGTCCTATGCAGACGTGGAAGCTGATAGTCAAGTTTTTCTATCCACAATCCAGACTACATTAAATGGTTTCCTAAAGAAAATCAAATCCAAACCTGGCCAAAAGAGCACTCTTCCTTGGCTAAATGGAGAAATCTGGAAATTGATGAAAGAACGAGATTATTATCAAAAAATAGCCTTAAGATCCAAATTAGAGCATGACAGACGTAGGTTTACCATGTTGAGAAATAAGGTGATGAAAGAAATCAGACAGGCCAAGGCAAACTTTTTTATTAACATAATTGGTGAAGCAAAGGGAAATTCTAAATTGATCTGGGAGAATCTAAAAAAGTTAACAGGGAAAGACCATAGTAACACTGCAAAAAGACTAGAAATCATGGTGAATAACAATCTAACACAGGATGCAGTCGAAATAGCAATAGCCTTCAATTCCTACTTTATTGACTCTGTCAGGGTACTGACACAGAACCCCTCCACTGGTTTCTTGGGCTCAGTGCTAGTAAATGATGCTCAACCTGTCTTCATCATAAGGGAGGTTTCTGAGTCAAAGGTAGACAAGGTGATTAGCTCACTAAAGAACTCTAAAGCCAAAGATGTGTTTGGGATGGACTCTACCTTTCTTAAAAACTACAAAGAGTCACTCATTGGCCCCATTACTAAGGTCACCAACACATCTATTGGTCTCGGGGTGTTTCCAAGGGTATGGAAGTCGGCCATAATAACGGCCATCTTTAAATCAGGCGACCCTGCTGATGTGAGTAACTACAGGCCCATTAGTATACTACCTGTGGTGTCAAAGATTGTTGAAAAGTGTGTAGCAGAACAACTGATTGCCCACCTCAACAACAGCCCCCTTCACATACATTCCATGCAGTTTGGCTTCAGAGCGAAACACTCCACAGAAATGGCCAACTGCTTTTTTCTGAAAAATGTGAAGTCCAAGATGGACAAAGGGGCGTTGTTGGGGCTGTGTTTCTGGACCTAAGGAAGGCTTTTGATACTGTTAACCATGAGATTCTCATCACAAAATTGTCCAAGTTCAACTTTTCCCCCGATGCCTTGAGATGGATGAAATCATACCTTGAAGGCAGAACTCAGTGTGTCAGAGTGAGCAATGAGCTGTCGCCCACTCTTAGCTATGATGTGGGTGTGCCCCAAGGTTCAATACTGGGGCCCCTCCTGTTCAGCCTGTACATTAATGATCTGCCTTCTGTCTGTACTGGGTCTGAAGTTCAAATGTATGCAGATGATACAGTGATATATGTGCATGCAAAGAGCAAACAACAAGCTGCACAAGAACTCACTACTGTAATGGTCCAGGTTACAAAGTGGCTCAGTGACTCGTGTTTGCATCTCAATGTGAAAAAAACTGTTTGCATGTTCTTCACAAAGGGGGCAACAGATGCTACTGAGCCAGAAGTCTATGTGTCAGGGGAGAAGCTCCAGGGGGTATCTGATTTTAAGTACCTTGGCATCATACTTGATTCCAACCTCTCTTTTAAAAAGCATGTGAAAAAGGTAATTCAAATAACCAAATTCAACCTAGCTAATTTCCGATTTATACGAAATTGTTTGACTACAGAGGTAGCAAAACTGTACTTCAAATCTATGATACTCCCCCACTTAACATACTGCTTGACTAGTTGGGCCCAAGCTTGCTGTACAACAGTAAGACCTATTCAGTCTGTCTACAAACAGGCTCTCAAAGTGCTTGATAGGAAGCCCAATAGCCATCATCACTGTCACATCCTTAGAAAGCATGAGTTGGGAAAATCTTGTGCAATACACCGATGCATGTCTTGTATTCAAGATCCTAAATGGCTTGGCTCCCCCTCCACTCAGTATTTTTGTTAAACAGAAAACCCAAACATATGGCAGCAGATCCACAAGGTCTGCCATGAAAGGTGACTGTGTAGTTCCCCTAAGGAAAAGCACCTTTAGTAAATCCGCTTTTTCTGTGAGAGCTTCCCATGTCTGGAATACACTGCCATCAGACACACATAACTGCACCACATATCACACTTTCACAAAATGCTTGAAGACATGGCTAAAGGTCAATCAGATTTGTGAACATGGTCCCTAGCTGTGTGTTGCCGCTTTCCATGTCTGTTGTCTGTAACTTGTGAGGT
Source organism: Coregonus clupeaformis (assembly GCF_020615455.1). Classification (NCBI taxonomy): domain Eukaryota; kingdom Metazoa; phylum Chordata; class Actinopteri; order Salmoniformes; family Salmonidae; genus Coregonus; species Coregonus clupeaformis. Next base: position 48,981,184 of record NC_059207.1, read on the forward strand.
GTGGAAACACTTTGTTGCTTTTATGAATTTTGTCTTGCTGCTTTTTGTTCTATGTTGCTCGGTCTGTATGCTACGTCTTGTTTGTCCTATGTTGCTATGTCTGTATGCTATGTCTTGTTCTATGTTGTTATTGTCTATATTGTAATTGTTTTTAATAACCTGCCCAGGGACTGCGGTTGAAAATTAGCCGGCTGGCTAAAACCGGCACTTTTACTGAAACGTTGATTAATGTGCACTGTCCCTGTAAAAATAAACTCAAACTCAAACTCAAACTCAAACTCAAAGCATGGGGAATTGCCAGACAGTTTAAATGAAGCTGCAGCTGCTTAGCCTCTACCTACCCGGGTTGACCTGTGAGGATCTTGAGGCCGTTTGTCCAGTACCATCATCAGCATTGTTATTAACCTCCTTAGCAGCAGACAGCTGTCCAGCTGATGCTCCAGGCCAGGACCACTGAGTGGCTTAGGCTGCGTTCTAACTGGCACCCTATTTCATAAATCAGGGTTCCCCAGCTGGGGGGATCACATATATCTCTTTATTATGCGTGGGAATACTTTGGAACAGATTTCCAAAATTAAAATCAATTGGAGTTGATTTGCGGGTGTTTTTACAGTATTTTATGTCCAACAATAAAAAAAATTGCTCAGACAACTTGGGGGACCAAATAAATTCACCCGCGGGCCGAAGTTCCAAAGTATTCCCACGCATAATAGAGAGATATATGTGATCATATACAAATGTAAGCAAGGTTTGAAATGATTATGTTTTAGTCTAATATTATATCTGTTTGGGTTTCTTGCGGTCAATTTGAGGTCTACAAATTATTTGAAAATATGTTCCAGTCCCCTGACCATCCACTCAAGAAAAGGTTGGCCTGTGGCTGAATGTAGTTGATGATCCCTGCCCTAAATAGTGCACTAGTTTTGACCAGAGCCCTATGGCCCCTGGTCAAAAGTAGGGCACTATGGCTGCATTTAAACAGGTTCTGATATGTTTGGTCTTTTGACCAATCAGATCAGCTCTGAATAATATCTGATGTGAAAAGATCTGATGTGAAAAGATCTGATGTGATTGGTCAACACACCAATTAGTGGAAAAAGTATCAGAATTGGGCTGCCTGTCTAAACGCAGTCTATGTAGGGCATAAGGTGCCATGTGGGATGCATACTTAGACATCTCTACCAGTTTTCAGTGGATCTCCCAAGGGAATGAACTAACCAGGCCACATTATATACTGAGGCAGCAGCACACTCAGATACTGGGCATTAAATGGGGTATCTCAGGCCGCTGAGCATTGAATACAGGAATACAATGAATACATAGAATACCAAACACTCATAGACATCACTACCATTGCAGCACTAGGCTGGTGCAGTACTGTCAATCTACATCCAATATTCGAAAGCATTTGCCTTAAGGACAAAGCAGACTGAGTTGACGAACGGTTAAAAGCAGCGGGTGGCCGTTCTATCGCCTCTGACCACAGAACATCTGCTGTCCTTTTCTGTTCATTTCCCGACGATTCTACATGTTGAACACCCAGCAGGTAATCTACAGCACAGGGCTGACGTTCATTATGATTTGTCTTTGTCTTTCATTTAGGTGTAACCCCAGAGCACTATTTATCTCAATATAAGACTCTGGTGTGGCCTGCCTACTGACAACAGAGCAGTTGGGTGAAAACATGACAGTACAGTCTGGGCAGAGTGCCTACAGTAGACTACACCTCAGCACAATCATCAGACTGGTGTCGGGCCAGTGACAGAGACATTTATGTCAATTGTTTAGTCACTTGAGTGTGTGTGCGTGCCTGTGTGTGTGTGTGTGTGTGTGACACGTTCAATTATGACTCTATTTAATCACTTATATTTTCTCCAGTTACTGTAGATTACTTTTAGATTAAGGTCCATGCGTACAGGGGTGTGTGCTTGGGTTCCGGAAGTCTGATGCTTTTATAGATTTCAAAGTACATCAAGCCTAAATGGATCTCTTCCTACAAAACGCTTGCCTGCTCTTACCCTGATCACAAAGGAGCACTAATTAGATTAGGCATGCAACAAGCCAAGCTAATCCATATATTGAGCAAGATTTTTAAAACTCTCTCATCCCAGTAACAGCTCATCAATGGGGGCAAAGGGATGCCGTTGTTCATTTACATTTGGAGTGAAATTTCTGAGTATGCAGCTGTAACACCTGGATGGATTATTTATCTCTGGGATCTTTAGCTGGGGGTACCATCAAAGGGCAGAGGACAGGGTGATGTGGAGGTGTTGACATGGGAGCTCTCTCTGTCTCTCTGTCTCTCTCTCTCGTAATACAGTATAATTAGCCTGCTGACAATATCACTTATTTTTTTGTTACATAAGGTGTTCATAAAATATTTAGGATTTATTTTGTTCTCTCTGTGTACAGGCTGTGACTGAAGGGAGGATTTTGAATAACCAACTAAAAATTAGGGACATTTTTACGTAACAAAAGCAAACATTTATTGATGACACTGAAGCACAGAGCTTCAAAGCGCTTTATTTTTAACCCTCACAAATTACTGATGGTAGAGAGGGATCATAAGCTTTTTACCACTTCAAGCTTTTTCCAAAACAGAAACTATATGAAATTGAGAGTCTGAACAAATATATCTGGGGTAGTTAAAGTGAGAGGTCCATCACTTGCAAAAAGTTGTGGGAAGTTGGAGAGCTTGCGTGTGCATAGTATGTGTATTGCATGAGTATTAAGTGGGCCTTCACAGACATATAAAACACCCCAAATACACGTAATATTCTGGAAGAGTCACATAAAGACAACTTTTGAAAAAAACTAGTTCATGTCACTGACAGCAGGCATGCTGCGACAGACAGCACTGTCTTAAGATAATGAAAAACAAAGGACTTGATAGTGCTCTGATGGAGCCACCTTGTGGTTTAGTACAGTGAGCCTCTCCTCAGAGAGTGAGAGCAGCAACATATTACAACTCTGGCAACCGACTGATCAAACTTTGAATCAAGCAGACTGGAGAAAGAAAGAGCCCAGAGAGCGTTTTATTGAAAAACAGCAGTAATGGGAACTGTCAGGCAAGTATGATTAAAACTCCAGATCCTCCATAACAAGTAAATCGACAAGTGGAGGAGTTTTAACTGTAAATGATGTTACAGGGTGCGTCCCAAATGACACACTATTCAATATAGTCCACTACTTTTGACCAGGGCCCATTTTCATGAATTTGAAGCCAGCTTACTGGCTTGTAAATATCCTTTGCTATTGTGATGTTATTTTTTTTAAATATGTGATTTAGTCTGTACTCTGATTTCTGCTAAATTCATTGCCTCTTTAGGACATTAAAGTTGTCTGAATCTGAGGGAATCAGTTTTCCACGTTTATTCAACGTCATCACATTTAATTTGCTTGATGAAATTATGAGGAAACAACGTTGATTCAACCAGTTTTTGCCCAGTGGGATAGGTTAATTGAGGTTTGAATCACACATTGACTCTTGAGGGTGCCCATAAACTGTGGGCTGGAGCAACGCATATTTTAATTTAAAAAAATAGTTAAATGATTGTAAGGCTAATGGGGATGCCATGATTTGTTATGGGTTTTAGGGTTTGCCCAGGACCCCAATAATTCGAACCTTGGCACATAATAAAGACCACTATAATGTCAGAATTGTTGAGAGAGGATGCTTGGACGATATGGGGGCTGTTGCATGCCCCTCAGTTAAAGTGTAGAAACTTCCCTGCAAAAAGAGAAGGACATTTGCTATAATAACATGCCATTTAGCAGACACTTTTATCCAAAGCGACTTACAGTCATGCGTGCATACATTTTTGTGTATGGGTGGTCTCGGGGATCGAACCCACTACCTTGGCGTTACAAGCGACGTGCTCTACCAGCTGAGCTACAGAGGACCACAATGATATACCCAAAGTTACTGTATCAGTCTCAAAATTATGGGCTCTGTATCTCAGATCCCTTTAGAAACCCAAATAAAAGATCAACTTTGATACACAAATTGAAAACCTGCAGCAGAGTCACAGAAGTAAAAAACCATGCAACAAAAGGAGAGGAAAGCTTTCTCTCTAAAGCAAAGATAATATTAATGTAGTAAAGATAAAGATAATCTAGACACCACCTGGTGAACACACTTCAAAGGCTTGCACTAGGATTTAATATGCAACAATTCCAGATTAACAATTGAAGCCTTGGCGTTGAACTTCTATAAATAAACACTTTAGGATTTCCATAGCATATCTAATTAAAATGCTATTTCAAAGCCCTTCCTAGGGTTATTTTTATTTTATTTTTTTCCTTTATTTAACCAGGTAGTCCAGTTGAGAACAAGTTCTCATTTACAACTGCGACCTGGCCAAGATAAACCAAAGCAGTGCGATAAAAACAACAACAACACAGACATAATAAAACACCTCACTGGAGGGAAGTCAGGATTGTTCAGTAAAGGAAATACGTGTTTTTTTTAATGAAAACTATTAAATAGGACTCTATAGCAAGTACAAGTTGTTGAGGTGAATTTGGCGCGCCAAAATCAGAGGCAGAGGGCGCATTGCGCGCATCCATCCATGCATGGTTGCCTGTCAAATTGGGCACAGATAGCTACGAGGTAAACACAGATAGCTATGAGGTAAATACCATTCCGGTTTTGGTTTGGTGTAGCTTTTTGAGAGTTTATGAGGATAATGTCATGGGAAAATACATGACAAATGCCAAAGCTAATCTTCAATTGCTGTAGTCACAATCCAATGGCTGGATACACAACAATAATCAAGAAAGCCACACGCCAACTTCTCAAATCCCATCCATTGTGCTGAACAGTGTGCAAATTTAAAACCAAACAAATGCACACAAATGCCTACTAGATTGCCTATATTACAGTAGCCTATGACAGGTGAGTTCAACTCACTCCAACTGGATGAACTATTGGAATCCCATAAATGGCATTTATGAAGGCTCATCTTGACTAAATTATCATAAATATAATGTAGCAAAAAACATAGTCTATGTAAAAGGTCAGTGTGAATAAAATAGCCATGTGAATAAGATAGCCTAATAAATTAGATGAGGAATTGTTTTGCCTCGGATGCCTTCCCATCCCACTTTCTAAGCACATTGAGACGCAAAATGATCATCGCGAAAAGTCTGAACCATCGATTTAAATTTCAAACTCAAATAAGTCTGCATCATATCACACGGAGTGTTTATGAAACCGCTGAATGAGATTCGCGATTTAAGCGCGCAATTCAGCATGATGACCTCCGCATCAGGCTACCCGGTACTTCCAAACACAGTGTCATGAATTCATCATCACATAGCCTAGATGGAGGAGAGGAGGACACTGTTTCTCGTTACGCTGGCTCATGTGCACATCGAAAATCTTCAGGCATTGTCAAAAAGGATGCTGATATTGCACGCAGCGCAGCGGGCATGCAAAACTGATCACGAAAGAGCTAAAAACATTAAAGACAGTCCTAGTTTTACAGTCTCTTTCTCTGTCTATTGAGATTGAAAGCGATCTTAGTTTGGTAACCGATGTAAGTAAAACGGAAATCAAATCACACATAGGCTAAGTAGCCTAATGCATGTCTGAGATGTACCTGTAACTCCAAACTGTAACCCTGGTACAAGTGTGTCGGGAACACCGTCAGTTGATGTTGCACTTGTAGGGAAACTGTGTAATCCATTGACCAGATCAGCGAAACGTGTGTACAAAGCAGAAGACGCTTCCACAGCTGTTTGCAGTACTATGCTGTAGTACAACCGTCAACTGTTCTCCGCCCCGCTTCTTCCTCATTGGTCGTTTGGCAGTAGTAGTCCAGCCAGAAGCCTACTTGTGCAGAGACAGGGCCGGCCTACAGAACGGGCAGGCAGGGCACGTGCCCCGGGGTCCCCTTTACATTTTTACATTTTAGTCATTTTAGCAGAAGCTCTTATCCAGAGCGACTTACAGTTAGGGCATACATTTTCATACTTTATAATAAGCATTGCATGCGTCTGTAATCGCATTTGCCTAGTGGCATACAGTTGAGCAGACACGTTTTTAGGATTTCCAGTTGCACCCAGACCCCTGTTGCAGGGTTTCATGTCATTTACATGATAGAACACATTAGCAGAATATTTTTTTATTCCACACAAATGGCCAAATGCAGGCTTCTACTGTGCAACTCGCTATTCAGGTAGGATGCAATTTCTGAACTTCATTAATTTTTTCGTATTAATAATAATTAGTTTTATCATTATTATTAATGTATATCATTGTTATTATTGTAGGCCTATTTATTCATCTAAACCAGTTCTTTACATTTGCAAAATGTGTTTTGTTTCATTCTGTTGAGACATTTACATTGGATAAATTAAGTTTGATCTGTATTTTTAACATTTTTACTTTTTAGTCATTTAGCAGACGCTCTTATCCAGAGCGACTTACAGGAGCAATTAGGGTTAAGTGCCTTGCTCAAGGGCACATCGACAGATTTTTTACCTAGTCGGCTCGGGGATTAGAACCAGCGACCTTTCGGTTACTGGCACAACGCTCTTAACCACTAAGCTACCTGCTGTGTGGTCCATCTTTAGTTTAAGATAGGTTATAAGTGGGCCTTTTGTAAAATAAATATCATTAGCCTATACTGTCATTTGTTGGGTACGGTAGGCACTAGCCATTATTGGTAATTGCGCAATATAGCCTAATCAAAACTTTTGTGAAGGTTTAAACCAGTTCGCAAGTGTTTTGTTTCCTTCTGTTGAACTATTTTCTTTGGCCAAATTCAGTTCCAACAGTAATGTGTTTGCTGCAATTTAATATCATGCTCTTATTTTCACTATAAACAAAGGCTTGACTTACTTTTGTATATTACCCTAAGAAAGTTTAGAAACTTTTGTGAACATTTGGTTTGGTGTGACTATTAGCCTATTATACTGCAGGCCTATGATATGAAGTCAGTGCGCACTTGCGCTCCAACTGATTCCGACAGTTGAACTTGAGGTGAGGAAGAATGTTTTAGGCCTGCCAGAGTTACTCCTTTAATCTAACAGTATAATGCTTATCTTTATAAAAATATTTTGATAGAAAAATAACGAATTAGCCTCTTTCCGTATGGCTATATCTGTATAGCAGATGCAGTAGTCTATCTGACAATGATAAAGAAATGCATGTTGGTGTTGTAGCATGCCGCCGGCATATCTTTATCTCTCTCACTCTCTCTGGGGATAAGCCTAAGCTTCTCTTTCTTTATATATATATTTTTAATATTAATATCATACAGTGGATGCCTAAGCCTATAGGCCTATGCATGCAATGCCCTGATGCATTTAGTGCTAAAATCTCTGATAGCTGAACCGTCAGGTGGAACATTTGAGTTTTAGAAAAGTAAAAACTATTAAAACAATAGGCTGTAAAGTTTTGCATATGCTACACATCGAAACACAAGGAATAGTGTTTTTGTAATTTGTTAAAAGCTGTTTTTAAGGACATGTAAATGTGGCTCATTTGGCCAATATCCCTCATTTATTGATGGCGCTGGCTGCGTGGGTGGACACCTTAATGTGTTATGCACCTAATGCATATGGATGATAGGTACATTTCTCAAATGTCCGCTAAATTAAAATCTTCCCAGTCACTTGTCCGGCGCCAAATTTTCCTGTCAGAGTGGGATGTCCTTCAATCTGGAAAAAGCAGAGACAAGGGGGGGAGAAATTAACCTCACTGCTCACAGCTACTTTTATTAATGTGCATAAATAAATGTTATACTTACATTTCGCTAAGTTATTTCTTATTCTTCTGGAAAATGTTACCCAAGCGGGGACTTCTGTGCGCCATTAATTCCGATTGTTTTTATGGGATAGCCTCCCCGGGCGAAGGACACATGGGATTGGGACATGCCAATTTTGACATCCATCCTAGACATTCCGCCAGCTCATGTCTCGTTAAACCATCAATACGCACTAAATTCACCCGCACAGCTGATCTCAATTGCAACCATTATTGGTCACCTCATTACCGCTCACTAAAAGATGCTTGCAACCAAGGTCTTTCAAGATATGTTTGCCCTCAGGTTGGTATTTTCATCGCATCAATTTAGTCCTTTTTGAACAGACTAATGGTGATTTATCCATTTGACAACCATTCCATACAATCAAAATTAAGTATTTCCTTTTTTACCAATGGCAAATCAAGTGTGAACATTTAGCTGACACTTTGTATGAATGGAAACTAATGTTGGTGTAGCCTAAAAACTGTTATTATTTTATTAGTTTTATATTAATGTTATCCAAAACAGTCTGATGTGGTCATTTCTTATTATGATCAGGGGTTAAATAACCCTGGACTGTCCATATTTGAAATTTGTAACTACTCAAGTCAATCTGGCCAATGCCAGAAGGGCATGGGCCAGAATCGAACCCACGCCAACACGGTAGACCTATATGTGGGTGCTGCAGGCAGCGGCACTAACTGCCAGGCCACGATTGAACGCAATTTTGAGTTTATTCGTAACCTTAGGATAAACTAGACACTTGTATGTTGTAGTCTATTGGAGACCAATATCAATCTTGTGCTATTGAGCTATATAAAACTTGTTGATGATTATGGCTCAATTTCGGATACATTTCTGTATATTTGAATGTTGCATTAATAGGACCTAGGCCTAGCATTTGAGCGAGCAAGTGAGAACATAATTTTGATAGCAAACCCTAATCCCAATAACTCGACTGCCCCCGCATGGAGAGAAAAAGAACTGCTCATGTTCAGCCACTCACAAGGCTCATTTGAATTTCCTGATGCATCAGGAAAATTCTCTGCAACATAAGGGTGATCAAGTTAAGATCCGACATCTCTAGGTGCAAAGATTACCAACACATTCACATCCAGACATCGCAATGTTACATTTCATTAAATAAAACCATTATGGGGTTCCTTGAGGAAACTACTATACAAAATACACAAAAGGCTTCCCTGAATCCATGTACAGTTGAAGTCGGAAGTTTACATACACCTTAGCCAAATACATTTCAACTCAGTTTTTCACAAATCCTGACATTTAATTCCACTAAAAATTTTAATTGTTTAACTTGGGTCAAACGTTTCGGGTAGCCTTCCACAAGCTTCCCACAATAAGTTGGGTGAATTTTGGCACATTCCTCCTGACAGAGCTGGTGTAACTGAGTCAGGTTTGTAGGCCTCCTTGCTCGCACACGCTTTTTCAGTTCTGCCCACAAATGTTCTATAGGATTGAGGTCAGGGTTTTGTGATGGCCACTCCAATACCTTGACTTTGTTGTCCTTAAGCCATTTTGCCACGACTTTGGAAGGATGCTTGGGGTCATTGTCCATTTGGAAGACCCATTTGTGACCAAGCTTTAACTTCCTGACTGATGTCTTGAGATGTTGCTTCAATATATCCACATAATTTTCCTTCCTCATGATGCCATCTATTTTGTGAAGTGCACCAGTCCCTCCTGCAGCAAAGCACCCCCACAGCATGATGCTGCCACCCCCGTGCTTCACAGTTGGGATGGTGTTCTTCGGCTTGCAAGCCACGCCCTTTTTCCTCCAAACATAATGCTGGTCATTATGGCCAAACAGTTCTATTTTTGTTTCATCAGACCAGAGGACATTTCTCCAAAAAGTACGATCTTTGTCCCCATGTGCAGTTGCAAACCGTAGTCTGGCTTTTTTGTGGCGGTTTTGGAGCAGTGGCTTATAATAATAATATGCCATTTAGCAGATGCTTTTATCCAAAGCGACTTACAGTCATGCGTGTATACATTTTTTTTGTGTATGGGTGGTCCCGGGGATCGAACCCACTACCTTGGCGTTACAAGCGCCGTGCTCTACCAGCTGAGCTACAGAGGACCACGGCTTCTTCCTTGCTGAGCGGCCTTTCAGGTTATGTCGATATAGGACTTGTTTTACTGTGGATTTAGATACTTTTGTACCTGTTTCCTCCAGCATCTTCACAAGGTCCTTTGCTGTTGTTCTAGGATTGATTTGCACTTTTCACACCAAACTACGTTCATCTCTAGGAGACAGAACGTGGTCCCATGGTGTTTATACTTGCGTACTATTGTTTGTACAGATGAACGTGGTACCTTCAGGCGTTTGGAAATTGCTCCCAAGAATGAACCAGACTTGTGGAGGTCTACAATTGTTTTTCTGAGGTATTGGCTGATTTCTTTTGATTTTCCCATGATGTCAAGCAAAGAGGCACTGAGTTTGAAGGTAGGCCTTGAAACACATCCACAGTTACACCTCCAATTGACTCAAATGATGTCAATTAGCCTATCAGAAGCTTCTAAAGCCATGACATCATTTTCTGGAAATTTCCAAGCTGTTTATAGGCACAGTCAACTTAGTGTATGTAAACTTCTGGAATTGTGATACAGTCAATTATAAGTGAAATAATATGTCTGTAAACAATTGTTGGAAAAATGACTTGTGTCATGCACAAAGTAGATGTCCTAACCGAATTGCCAAAACTATAGTTTGTTAACAAGACATTTGTGTAGTGGGAGAAAAAATAGTTTTAATGACTCCAACCTAAGTGTATGTAAACTTCCGACTTCAAATGTATACATCCCAAATGGCACCTTATTCCCTTTATAGTGCACTACTTTTGACCAGGGCTCTGGTCAAAAGTAGTGCACTATGGGAAATAGAGTGCCATTTAGGATACAAGCCCTGTTACAGTGGAGATTTTCACTCGGTCATCATTAGGGAGCACTTAACTACACAGAGAAAGAAGCAGATGGGTCTATGGCAGGCTGATGTCAGTAAACATAAAAGAAACACACAACAACAAGAACATGGGGCACTTTGTTGTCACAGGCTGCCATGTCACTCCGCATTCAGAGTTGCTCTGTGTGGCTGAGTCTGACACACTGTTTTGGTTTATGCCATTTTTGCATGAATGGCCACAAGAAAGGAGTGAATGTCACCATCACTCAATCCCTGCCTAGTAGCCCGTGGCAACCACTGCCACCCAACTCACTGTAACCCTGAGAGGAAGGGGAGAATCCCAGCTGTAAGACTCTGCCTGGACAGAAATTCTGTCTTCCAACACTGTGTGTTTTACATGAAAAAGGAAAATCATCTGTACTTCTCTCGGATAGTAATAGTAGTTCATAAGATAAGATGTTTATCGGTTTCCAGGCATTTTTGGATGGTCTATATCCTACAAGTTTAGCCTCCATTTTTTCATGAATACTGTTTGTTTTACATTGAGGAGAGACTGCAAGAGGAGGACCTAGGTATTTTGTGTCAATTTGGGTGCAGGAATCAAACACTGTGGAGCACAGCAATATTATGTGTGCGGGCATCTCATTCCTTTATCTCAGTATTATATATTTTTTGCCCAGCACCAATATTCTAAATTTTAGGATGTGGAAATCACCCTCTTTCTCTTCCTTTACCCATAATATTGTAGCCCAGTGGAGCCCCAACGCTCATTATATCAAAATCAGAGCAACCTCCATATTTGTTTGTGACATTCTCTTTAGCACCAGCAGCCCTGAGTTCTCAGGAGGGGGTACATATCATGCAAAATATTCAGCTCCCTACCAACGAATAGTGTTAGATTTTTATTGGAAAACATTGTTCCATTTGCCTTGGTAAATTGTGTTATGTCTGTTTGATATATTTCCCTCAGAAATATATCAAGAATGGACAAAACAAACTGTGCTGACCGAACCATAACAAAGTGACATTATAATTCAAATATAGGAGGCACTTGTATTCCCTCCCCCACCTTCGCTAAAAGAGAGAGAATGAAGAGAGACAGAGAGAGCCTGAGCGCGAGAGAGAGGGGGAGGCAGGACTTTGGGAATAGCTTGACAGTGAGAGAAGTGACAGTGCATGACAGATGAAATATGAGTTCTACTGATGCAGTAACAGGGGAATATGGGCAGTAGGTTTTAGAAACATCAACTTTTGCCCTTATTCCTTCAACAACAGGTCTGCCTGGATACAGTCAAAATCATTTCACCTCTCATACATCAGTGAATGGCTCACTTTGCATTCGACCTCGAAGCGTTTAAAAAAAAAAAAATCCACCCCTTTTTCTAGTTACAGTCTTGTCCCATCGCTGCAACTCCCGAAGGTCGAGAGCCATGCGTCCTCTGAAACACGACCCCGCCAAGCCGTACTGCACGCTTAACCCGGACGCCAGCCGCACCAATGTCTCGGAGGAAACACAGTACAACTAGCGACCGTGTCCACCTGCATGCGCCCGGCCCGCCACAGGAGTCACTAGAGCGCGATGGGACAAGGACATCCCGGCCGGCCAAACCCTCCCCTAACCCGGTCGCCTCATGGGTCTCCCGGTAGCGGCCGGCTGCAACACAGCCTGGGATCGAACCTGGATCTGTAGTGACGTCTCAAGCACTGCAGTGCCTTAGACCGCTGCGCCACTCTTGAAGCGTTTACCTCCGCTATGTAGAAAAGGCCTCTCTTCTCGGTATGTTTTAAGGTAGTGTTTCCTTGTTTATGTGAAACGCAGGATGCAGCCATCAATCATATTGTATGTAATTTAATTTCTCAACACACCAACATTATAAAAAGTTTGAGAGACCATGAAAGTCAATGGTTCCTTCATTTAAAAATTCAGATCCAGAAAAGGGGGTTCTAGATTCTAGAAGTGCATCCCAAATGGCACACTACTCCCTTCATAGTGCACTACTTACAAAAGCAGTGCACTAGGAAGGGAGTAGGGTGCCATTTGGGACGCACACTAGTATGGGAATAGAGTACCATTTGAGATGCATCCTCATTCCCCTAGATGCCAGGAGAATGAGGGGATCTGAGGTCTGATAGTGAAGTGTGTCATGTCTCCTTCACTCTTAGAGAAAAGAGCTCCAAAAGGGTTCTTCGGCTGTCCCCATAGGAAAACCCTTTTTGGTTTCAGGTAAATGCCTTTTTGGTTCCAGGTAGAACCATTTTGGGTTCCATGTAGAACCCTCTGTGGAAAGGGTTCTACGTGGAACCAAAAACGGTTTTACTTGGAACCAAAAGGGTTGTACCTGGAACCAACAACGGTTTTTCAAATGGTTCTCCTATTGGGACAGCCAAAGAACCTTTTTAGGTTCTAGATAGCACCTTTTTTTCTAAGAGTTTTTAGACCAGTGACTCTCAGATACGGATAGCTTTCACCCAGAGCACAATAAGTCACCAGTGTTGACCAGTGAGGCGGATCACATCCCAATCCCAGCCTCAGTTCCCAGCACAGTTCCTCCCTTTCGGTCTTTTCCATTAGATTACTAAATCAATGTAGTAAAGCTAATTTATATTCTACACAGAGCTCCTTGGTCAATGGACAGAAATACTTAGTGGGGGAAGAATAAAGATGGCTGGACACGCTCACTCTCTTGCGCCCGCCTGCTTGGTTTATTATTAAGCCCTTTCTTGAGAGTTCTCTTGATTTAAATTGTATGGATTATCAAAGTAGTATATTTTGCAATTACTCTTCACTTTGCAATTATATGACAATGTGTTGTTGCACATAATATAATCATTTTCTGTACCGTATTATTTCATGAACCTTTCATTGAGGTCCATGTCAATATTTAATCTCATCCTACAGAATAGTTTTGAACAGGCATAAACGCCCTGGGAATTTAATACATGCTGTATTAGCTTTATTTGATTGATATGAAGCACAATATTTCTCTGAAGAGGGGAAACAGAGGCATGAGATTAGAGTTTCAGGGACCAGAAATCGGCATGGGCATTTCTAACACACTGGCCCATTTCTTTCCTTGAGGCCCCCATTATTAGTAAATAATGATAATTCTGCGCAAAAACTATTTTTATGGCAAAACCTCCCAATTTAGACCAGCCCACTAGGTTAAAAATGGACCAGACCATCTGGCATTTGCCCAAACTGCCCTATGGCCAGTCCGTTTCTGGATGAAATGGAGAGAGCTGTAGCATATCATTCCCTATACAGTCTACAGCTATGACGTCCCCAGACCACTGTCTTTGTGTAGTCACTGGTGATGCGGGAGCCTCTGCTTCCTCTGCCCACCGGTAGATAAGCCAGTCTGGCCTAACCCATCTCTGGCTCTGCTGTCTCAGATGCCTCAGCAATGCCCTGCTTCTCTCGTCTATCCTCTCTCCCGCTCCCAGGGGATCTGTTTAGTCATTGGGGGTAGGTAGCTCACTGTATAGTATGAAGCTCCAAGCCCCTTTGTTACTAGGGCTTTGTGAATGTGTGCTGCTGCCAGCCCTGTGTAGGCTACAGTACAGCCCAAGGTTATGTACTCAAGACCACTATTGCAACCTCTGTCTGCTTTACTTTCCATTTCTCCCCATGCTGGGTCAGACAAAAGCCATGCGTTTTATTAGGTCACCGTGGTGCACTCAGCTTCGATTAGTCGAGGGACGTGTGAGAACATTACAGGCCAGTTTCCCGGACTCAAATTAAGCCTAGTACTGGACTAAAAAGCACTTTCAATGGAGAATCTCCACTGAGCATGCTTTTAGTACAGGACTAGGCTTAATCTATGTCCTCAAAAACCGCCCTTACAAGTTTAGCAAATTCCACAGATATACTGTAGAAACAGAATGCATTGACTAAGGCAGTTTTAATGGTGCATATTAGCATTAGCATGGTGTACTTTGCTAAGGAACCAATGGTGCTGCCTAGAGCCATATATTAAGAGAGTTGGGCCAGGTTTTAGAACGGACGTCATGTTTACGCCTTTATTCATGAAATGTTGGTGCTGTAACAATACGAGAGTGCCTACAACAGTTCCCTATGAAATGACCTGCTGTAAACAAGCAAAACAGAATAGTGAATTTAACAGACGTTTTTATTGATTAGCTAGATAATGTGTATCCAAGTCTGTACTGTGTTGTGGTGTCAACAAATTGCATATCTGCTTAGACTGTGCATCTTCATTGGTTTAGAAAAATATCAGAAATAAACAGCACAATGCGGAAGCGTCAATTATCCCTTAGCAACGGTTATGGAGGTAGAAAGTCGCGCTCTCGGAATGTTTGGATAGAAAGCGCATTTACCCAACTCTCGATTTATATTACTCTGGTGCTGCCTGTCATTTAATACATTGAATTACAACAACCTCAAAGCACCATTCAGCACCTTACATGAGAGAAAGTTAAGGCTAAAAATAGGTACTCATACATAAATATGCTTAAATACTTTCATGCACATAAGCACACTTGGGACAGTTTCCGTCCTTTCCACTGCTTTAGGATACTTCTGAGTTAAGCTGTACATTGACTGAACAGCTGCCAGCATGAGCAAACAAACGCACGCATATAGTCACACACAGAGATATGTAGACGCACACACACACGCACACACACACACACACACACACTATAACGACACAGGATGAGACCCAGATGCAGACACAGGAGGCAGATGGTTTGAGTTACTGATATTTATTAATAGACAAGGGGCAGGCAAGAGGCAGGTTGAGGACAGGCAGAAGTTCGTAAACCAGGTCAGAGTCAAATAGGTACAGGACGGCAGGCAGGCTCGAGGTCAGGGCAGGCAGAATGGTATGGCAGGCGGGCTCAGGGTCAGAGTCAGGTCAGGCAGAAATGGTCGGAACCGGGAGGACTAGAAAACAGGAGCACGGAAAAAACACTGGTAGGCTTGACGAGACAAGACGAACTGGCAACAGACAAACAGAAAACACTGGTATAAATACACAGGGGATAATGGGGATAATTAGGAGACACCTGGTGGGGGGTGGAGACAAGCACAAGACAGGTGAAACAGATCAGGGTGTGACACACACACACACTTCTACCAGCCCCCAACTCTTACTGTAAGCAGCAACAGCAGCAGCTGAGAGACAACACAAGGTCATACTTATCATTGTGACAGGTCTTCAGGTATTTGGTGGCACAGTCCCTTCAAAGACACCTAGGAGGAGAAGGAAAACAAGATAACTTGGCATTCATTCACTGCGAAATCAAACGCATGCTGAAATTATTTCTTACAATGCGATCTGGGAAAGCAGTACTCTATTTTATACCCCTCTCCCTGTTCTCCATATTCTGGGAGGCCTCTCTGAATAGGCAATAAAGAATTGTGGGTGATAAAATGTGACAGCTTGTAAAGACACGAAAAGAGAATATGTGGCTCTGCCACCTTTCAATCCCATTTTATGTATGTCACCAGAACATCACGTTCTGCCTGGAAGTCATACATGCTATTGGTGGAGTTATGGCTTGAATTGTTATCAAATGTTGTAGATGATTTGTATCTATTGATTAGTTGATAAATGGAATGTTTCATTGTGAATAAACCTATACTAACTCAATGAATGCATCTCAAATTGCACCCTATTCCTTATATAGTGCACTACTTTTGACCAGAAAGTACCACTGGTCAAAAGTGCTGCACTATAAAGAGAATTAGGGTGCCATTTGGGCTGCAGTTAATTTTACCATTGCCTTTGTGCTCTACCAGCAGAAGGGTTTTTATTCATTGTGCACTCTGTGATTCAATACTTTAGAGAATTGCATGTGTTTGTAGGGAATAATCAGCATATTTATGAGAACCAAAGACTGACATGAAGGCACACTGCAATTGATGGTAAACTGATTGATGGTAACCTATTCTCTATATATAGGGAATAGAGTGCCATTTGGGCCTCAAACAGAGTAGAAGCAGATGGACTACACTTCAACATCTTGATTTATTAGGAAAGACACGCTAGTTCAGCTCCACCCTGCACAACATGGACCTGTTTAACTGGACTGTGGCTCTGTCTGTGGAGACTCATTCATCACGCTAGAGTATAAGCCCCAGTGTTACACCACAACACATGAGGGAGAAACAGAACAGTGGTCTACCATTATAATCAGGCCTGCAGGATTCTAACTCTGGTCGACCATGATATATGCTGTTGCTGTCCTGCCTTGCATGGGTGTGTGTGTGTGTGTGTGTGTGTGTGCACACGCGCGCATGAGTGTGCGTGTGTACACCCATCGCATGCTACTGTAGTTATTTAGTGCACTGAAGGTTAACTGAAATTCACGGTCCAAAGCTTAGACACCCACAGACATCTTCCATGTCAGGCACAGCATCAGTGGAAACACGTATCATGCTAAAAGCTGTGTGGGGTCTACGTGATCTACATTGTTTGATAAGCATGGCATGGTGGGTTAAGGAAACAATCAGTGGGAAGTCACACAAGTTTGTCCTTGACTCCCTGTTAACTTAAACTATATTTTAAACAATATTGGTAAATGGCACCTTTACAGTATGTGGGAAAACAATTTCCACATACTGTAAAAGTAAGCATTTCACTGTTAGTCTACACCTGTTGTTTACGAAGCATGTGACAAATACATTTGGATGTGCTCTACTATAGGTCATGTAAAAGGCTTGATTAGTGATACAAGTTGGATAACTTTACTCACGGCAGTTCGGCCATAATTTGTTTCCATCAGCATGTTTCCATCAACTTACCCCAGTGCCTTTTCTCAGCGGCTGTCTGTCTGTCAGCTGGACATTCCCCAGGGTGGGAAGTGGGCAGGCCCCTGTGAAATTGGGAGCAGAAAATATAGTTATACCCTGTGCTGAAGGGTTGAAGAGCAGAGGAGACCCAAAGTGTATTTAAGCAATAAGGCCCTAGGGGGTATGGTATATGGCCAATATACCACAAACCCCCGATGTGCCTTGTTGCTATTATAAACTGGCGAGTGGCGCAGTGGTCTAAGGCACTGCATCGCTGTGCCACTAGAGATCTTGGTTCGAATCCAGGCTCTGTCGTAGCTGGCCGGTTGTGGGTTCGATTCCCACAGGGGGCCAGTATGAAGAAAATAGAAAAATAATGTATGCACTCACTAACTGTAAGTCGCTCTGGATAAGAGTGTCTGCTAAATGACTTAAATGTAATTAGAGCAGTAAAAATTAATGTTTTGTCATACCCATGGTGTATGGTCTGATATACCACGGATGTCAGCCAATCAGCATTCAGGGTTCGAACCACCCAGTTTATAATAGTATATAAGCCCTCTGGCCTTGTTAGATCATGTAGTACACAGTGTCACTCTGAACTCACCTGCTGGCTGCCTACAGTCAGTGCTCTTGCTCTGTTTTACGTGAATTAAAAGAAGACAAATCACCCACTGGACACAGATGTCAGTTCAATGACCTGAAGCAGACCGTGAAATCCCCGGCTCTTGAGCGTGACAGAGGGTGCTCTTTCCCAATCAGCAGTGTGTCCCTTGAAATACAGATTAAAGGTCAGGCAGAGCTAAAGCCACAACACACAGGAGCATCTTACTGCAAGAATAACTGATACCAGAAAGATTCAATGTAAAATGCTATGCAATTAATATATTTTATTTGTTTAACTCAGATGATAATCAATTGTTAAACCCCTCTCGTGTCAATCCCTGTGATTTTAGGTGCTAAGTGAATTCCGTTTTCAAATTCCAATGACAGCCTTCAATGTTGAATTTATTTATTAAATGAATCACCATTCTGAGATCAATTTTGGACCTAATTTACCCTGTGAACCCTGACAAAGTGCAGGCCAGGAAGTGTGACTAAATGCCCATTAATGAATGGCTATTCTTATAGGCCCCATATAGAACAGCTACAGCTAGCTGAAACACAGTAGAGAACACACAGGACATAAGGAAACCACAATATCTATACAGGCATCAACAGATCAATGAGGTTCAGTTAAACATACCACCCATCAAAGGAACACTTGGGACTGTAGGAAACTAGGCACACATCCGTCTACACATGCTGATTCATGGATGAATAAACAATGAAGTTAAAGCACCATTTGGCCCTGACTATACATTTTCACAAGCACTCCCCTCTCTTTTGACCATCTCTTAAAAGGCTATAGTATTTATTAACAGTGTATGATTCCTCTGGGAGATGTCTTCGAACTATACTCACTGGCGGACTTACCATTAAGCAGAAGAGGCAATTGCCTCAGGCCTCACATCATCAAGGGGCCTCGTGAGCTGGGCAAAAAAAATTACAAATAAATATGTCTCCACTTGAGGCCCCCCCATGCTCCGCTCGAGGCATAATCAATAAGTAATAAAAAAATCCCCATAAAAATATGTCTGTTTAAGCTAGAGAGATCTGTTTTTAAACATGGGCTGCGTCTCAATCCACCGCATCCGCCGATGTCGGCCTTGGAAAGGGGTCGCCACTAGTTACCACAGCCACAAAGTCATAATTATGGCTAAACCCTGCCTATTTCTATAATGTATCTTCTTAAAATCTGATTTTAAACCTAATCCTTACCTTAACCACGCTGATAAGCTTATGCCTAACCTTCCATTTTTGTTTTCATGACAACCAGTGGAAGGGGGCAGAGCTACAGCGGTGTTTGTCAGACCAGGAGACATCATGAAAACCAGTCGTCTTACAAAAACGTCTGTAGAGTCTGAACGGTTGTTCTACACACTAATATGACCCCTCAGACTGGCCTCTGCCTGGGGCCTCCAACTCACTAAGTCTGCCCCTGGTTATATTCTTTCTAACTGATCCTCTGTAGCTCAATTGGTAGAGCATGGCGCTTGTAATGCCAGGGTAGTGGGTTCGATCCCCGGGACCACCCATAGGTAAAAATGTATGCACACATGACTGTAAGGCGCTTTGGATAAAAGCATCTGCTAAATGGCATATTATTACAGTATCCTGTGAAAGGTTTCATTTGACATTTGCCATAGAGTTGCATGATGGCTCCCTCTTGTGGAGAGTGACGACTACCATTTGCTTGATTGAGCGTATCTTTTTATAAAGGGACATAACTACTGTAGTGCTACTGTAGTCGTCACGGTTGTTACATTATTAATTTACCTTTATTAACACCAATCAGAGAGACATTTTTAAATATCACAACAACTATATTTTTTATTATTTTTATTATTATTATTATTTATTTTTTTGGGGGGGGGGTTGATCAGCTTTAATATTGCAGATAGATTGTAGCTTCCATCAATGTAATTGTCTGCATCACTTCCAATCCCCCATATATGTTTTTGCAAATATATATATATATATACATATATATACATACATACATACATACATACATATATTTTTTATATATTTTTTATATATTTTCCTTTATTACTTTCTGACCCTACCACCCCTCCCCTAATTGGAGTAAACTAGTGAACAACAACGCTTAGGCCTCTACTTCCAGCTTATGCATACTATATAGGTCTATTTTACAATAGTTCTATTTTGTTTGTTTTTACTCCTGTCCTTCCTCTATCCTCAACCTCTCCCATCTATTTCTGATGTCCATCCGGTTTGATTTCTATTTGCCATGTCTTTCAAACTGTGCTCTTTCACAAAAGTTCTTAACCTATAACCTATATACGTTTTACTGACACAGTATGTTTTACATTAGTTATCTTGTTGTTATTAGTTGTTATTAGTCCCAACTTTCAACTCCATTCAACCCCTCCCATCTATCTCTTAACACCATCCATATTGGATTTCTATTTGCCATATATTTTTCAATTGTGCTGTGATGTTTTACAAAATTTCTGAACCTTTCTATTCTCATTGTTTCTACAGATTGTAAATTGAAAATAAACATTTTGGCTAAAAGTATTATTATATTATTGATCGATTGACTATGACTTTTCAGATCACCCAGTAGTGTTATCTGCAGGGTTAGCTCCAGGTAAATATTGCAATTCTTCAGCCAGTCCTGGACCTGTGACCAAAAACAAGCTACATATGGACAGTACCAAAACAAATGATCTAATGATTCTGTCTCTTTGCAGCAAAATCTGCAGAGCTGGGAAGGTTGTATCCCCCATATAAATAACATTCTATTGGTTGCAAGAATTTTGTATAATAATTTAAGTTTTGAATCCGGCGTCGTTTTGCGTATCAGTTCATAAACCCTGTACCATGGAATTGGTATATCAAAAATCTCTTCCCAACTATTTTGCAATCTACAGTGGGGAAAAAAAAGTATTTAGTCAGCCACCAATTGTGCAAGTTCTCCCACTTAAAAAGATGAGAGAGGCCTGTAATGTTCATCATAGGTACACATCAACTATGACAGACAAATCGAGAAAAGAAATCCAGAAAATCACATTGTAGGATTTTTAATGAATTTATTTGCAAATTATGGTGGAAAATAAGTAATTGGTCACCTACAAACAAGCAAGATTTCTGGTTCTCACAGACCTGTAACTTCTTCTTTAAGAGGCTCCTCTGTCCTCCACTCATTACCTGTATTAATGGCACCTGTTTGAACTTGTTATCAGTATAAAAGACACCTGTCCACAACCTCATACAGTCACACTCCAAACTCCACTATGGCCAAGACCAAAGAGCTGTCAAAGGACACCAGAAACAAAATTGTAGACCTGCACCAGGCTGGGAAGACTGAATCTGCAATAGGTAAGCAGCTTGGTTTGAAGAAATCAACTGTGGGAGCAATTATTAGGAAATGGAAGACATACAAGACCACTGATAATCTCCCTCGATCTGGGGCTCCACGCAAGATCTCACCCCGTGGGGTCAAAATGATCACAAGAACGGTGAGCAAAAATCCCAGAACCACACGGGGGGACCTAGTGAATGACCTGCAGAGAGCTGGGACCAAAGTAACAAAGCCTACCATCAGTAACACACTACGCCGCCAGGGACTCAAATCCTGCAGTGGCAGACATGTCCCCCTTCTTAAGCCAGTACATGTCCAGGCCCGTCTGAAGTTTGCTAGAGTGCATTTGGATGATCCAGAAGAGGATTGGGAGAATGTCATATGGTCAGATGAAACCAAAATATAACTTTTTGGTAAAAACTCAACTCGTCGTGTTTGGAGGACAAAGAATGCTGAGTTGCACCCAAAGAACACCATACCTACTGTGAAGCATGGGGGTGGAAACATCATGCTTTGGGGCTGTTTTTCTGCAAAGGGACCAGGACGACTGATCCGTGTAAAGGAAAGAATGAATGGGGCCATGTATTGTGAGATTTTGAGTGAAAACCTCCTTCCATCAGCAAGGGCATTGAAGATGAAATGTGGCTGGGTCTTTCAGCATGACAATGATCCCAAACACACCGCTCCGGGCAACGAAGGAGTGGCTTCGTAAGAAGCATTTCAAGGTCCTGGAGTGGCCTAGCCAGTCTCCAGATCTCAACCCCATAGAAAATCTTTGGAGGGAGTTGAAAGTCCGTGTTGCACAGCGACAGCCCCAAAACATCACTGCTCTAGAGGAGATCTGCATGGAGGAATGGGCCAAAATACCAGCAACAGTGTGTGAAAACCTTGTGAAGACTTACAGAAAACATTTGACCTGTGTCATTGCCAACAAAGGGTATATAACAAAGTATTGAGAAACTTTTGTTATTGACCAAATACTTATTTTCCACCATAATTTGCAAATAAATTCATTAAAAATCCTACAATGTGATTTTCTGCATTTTATTTTCTCATTTTGTTTGTCATAGTTGACGTGTACCTATGATGAAAATTACAGGCCTCTCTCATCTTTTTAAGTGGGAGAACTTGCACAATTGGTGGCTGACTAAATACTTTTTTCCCCCACTGTATATGGCACGGCTGTCCATTTTTTGGTCCTTAAATGAAACTGGTATACTTTTTTATTTATCACAATTTTCTTTAACCAATTATGGTCTTTAATGCAGGGCCAACAGACAAGTTCCTTACTTTTCCCCCCTTCCACTTTCCTCTTCCATTTTTGCAGTAATGCTGCAATTTGTTGGTTGTAATTTTGGGTAGAGCAGACATTTCCATATGAATTAATATATTTGAGTTTAACCACAATATTTGTTGCATTGTTTGTTCTGTCCTTTCAGGTGGATTAATTGAAATTGCAACCAACTTTCTATGGCTTGTTTTAAAAATAGCAATAATTGGGAGATTATTTCCTTTTCAAATAACTGAAAGTGAGAGGTTGTAATCTGAATAAAGGGGAAAAAGGCCATTCTTGAACATAGGGTGAGACATTCTTACTAATTTGCTAGAGAACCAGTTTGGATTTAAGTGTATATTTTGTATGACTAAAGCCTTTAGTGAGAGGTCTAATGCTTTAATATTTAATAATTTCTGCCCTCCGAATTCATATTCATTATATAAATAGGCCCGTTTAATTTTGTCTGGTTTGCTGTTCCAAATAAAATTGAATATTTTTTTCTCATATCATTTAAAAAACTGTTCGCTAGGTGTAGGCAAGACCATAAGCAAATAGGTAAACTGGGATATTACTAAAGAGTTAATCAGTGTGATTTTTCCACAAATAGACAGGTATTTACCTTTCCATGGTAGCAAGATCTTATCTATTTTTTCTAACTTTCTATTAAAATGCATTGGAGTGAGATCATTTATTTATTTCGGGATATGTATACCGAGTATATCCACATCACCATCAGACCATTTTATTGGTAAACTACACGGTAATGTAAAAGTTGTATTTTTTAGTGATACAATACATAATGTAGTACACTTATCATAATTTGGTTGTAATCCAGAGAGGTTCGAAAAATTATCTATATCCTCTATGAGGCTGTGTAGGGATCCAAGTTGTGAATTTAAAAGAAAACATGAATCATCAGCGTACAATGACACCTTTGTTTTTAAACTCAGGATTTCTAATCCCTTGATATTATTGTTGGATCTGATTTTAATAGCTAACATTTCGATGGCCATAATAAATAGATATGCCGATAGTGGACAACCTTGTTTTACTCCTCTTGACAGTTTAAAACTTTCTGAGAAGTAGCCATTATTTACTATTTTACAACTAAGGTTACTATACATGATTTTAACCCATGTTATAAGCGATTCTCCAAAATGGAAATGTTCCAGGCATTTATATATAAACTCCACTCATACTTTATCAATGTCAGCTATGAATAGCAGGCCTGGTTTCCCAGATTTTTCATAGTGTTCTATTGTTTCCGGTACTTGCCTCTAATGTATCGTCCATGTAAAAAACCTGTCCGATTAGAATGAATAATGTCCGACAATACCTTTTTTAAATTCTGTGTAAGGGGCCTTTTTTAAATGAGTATATCAAAAAAGGTTTGGTATACCTCAACTGGTATGCCATCCAGCCCTGGAGTTTTCCCGGATTTAAAGGCTTTCTGTACGGCTGTTAATTTCACATTATTAATAGAAAAAAATCCATACAATTAGCTTTGGTTAGAGGAGATGGAGGAGACTGAAACGAAAACATATGCTTAAAGTACTTTGCTTCCCCTTTCAAAATATAATTAGGTGAATCATGGGTGACTCCGTCATTTGTAACCAGTTTCAGTAAATTCTTTTTGGTAGCATTTCTATGTTGAAGATTAAAACAGAATTTTGTGCATTTTTCCCCATATTCCATCCAGTTTGCTTTATTTTGATAATATATAACACTTGATCTTTCTTGAATAAATTCCTCAATTTCTTTTAGTTTTTCCTCTAACTTATTCTGAGCCTCTATGTTACAGTTCTTACTGCTATCTATCTGTTCTGTTAGACCTTCTATTTCCTTTGTTAGTATGGACTCTTTCGACATAAATTGCTTTTGTTTTAGAGATGAGTACTGAATTGCATGGCCTCTAAAGGCACATTTAAAAGTGTCCCATACAATAAGGGGATTTGCTGTACCTATGTTGTGTCAGAAAAATGCAGTTATAAATTCCTCTGTCCTAGTTAAAAACAAGTTATCATCCAATAGGCTGGTAGCTTAGTGGTTAAGAGCATTGTGCCAGTAACTGAAAGGTCGCTGGTTCAAATCGCCGACTAGGTGAAAAATTTGTCGATGTGCTCTTGAGCAAGACACTTAACCCTAATTGCTCCTGTAAGTCGCTCTGGATAAGAGTGTCTGCTAAAATGTAAATTATTGAATTTCCAATATCCTCGCCCACCTGGAAATTCAGTAATGTATATGCTGATGGTCCGACCGCATTCTGTCCCCTATCAACACTTTTTAAACTTTTGGTGCCAACGAGAATGGAATTAGAAAGAAGTCAAGACGACTAGCTTGATTGAGCCTCCAACATGTATATTTCACTAGGTCAGGATATTTAAGCCTCCATATATCCACTAGTTCCAATATATCCATGACATTCATGATTTCCTTAAGAGCATGAGGGTGATAGTTTGTAGTGTGATTTCCTTTACGGTCCATTGAGGTATTTTAAACAGTATTATAATCTCCCACTATAACAATAGTCTTCTATTGCTTGCAGGGTTGATCATTTATTATATATATTTTCAAAGAAGCGTGGATCATCATTATTTGGTCCGTAAATGTTAATGAGCCTTATCTGTTTATGGTCCAATAACACCCCCCTTTTCCTATTTTGTTGCCTTACAACCTGGAATTAAAATTGATTTTTGGGGTGTTTGTATCATTTGATTTACACAACACGCCTACCACTTTGAAGATGCAAAATATTTTTGGGGGTGAAACAAACAAGAAATACGACAAAAAAACTGAAAACTTGAGCGTGCATAACTATTCACCTCCCCAAAGTCAATACTTTGTAGAGCCACCTTTTGCAGCAATTACAGCTGCGCATCTCATCGGGTATATCACTATAAGCTTGGCACATCTAGCCACTGGGATTTTTGCCCATTCTTCAAGGCAAAACTGCTCCAGCTCCTTCAAGTAGGATGGGTTCCGCTGGTGTACAGCAATCTTTAAGTCATACCACAGATTCTCAATTGGATTGAGGTCTGGACTTTGACTAGGCCATTCCAAGACATTTAAATGTTTCCCCTTAAACTACTTGAGTGTTGCTTTAGCAGTATGCTTAGGGTCATTGTCCTGCTGGAAGGTGAACCTCCGTCCCAGTCTCAGATCTCTGGAAGACTGAAACAGGTTTCCCTCAATAATTTCCCTGTATTTAGCGCCTTCCATCATTCCTTCAATTCTGACCAGTTTCCCAGTCCCTGCCGATAAAAAACATCCCCACAGCATGATGCTGCCACCACCATGCACCATGATGGTGTTCTCAGGGTGATGAGAGGTGTTGGGTTTGCGCCAGACATAGTGTTTTCCTTGATGGCCAAAAAGCAAAGTTTTAGTCTCATCTGACCAGAGTACCTTCTTCCATATGTTTGGGGAGTCTCCCACATGCCTTTTGGCGAACACAAAACGTGTTTGCTTATTATTTTCTTTAAACAATGGCTTTTTTTCTGGCCACTCTTCCATAAAGCACAGCTCTGTGGAGTGTACGGCTTAAAGTGGTCCTATGGACAGATACTCCAATCTCCGCTGTGGAGCTCCTTCAGGGTTATCTTTGGTCTCTTTGTTGTTCTCTGATTAATGCCCTCCTTGCCTGTTCCGTGAGTTTTGGTGGCCGGCCCTCTCTTGGCAGATTTGTTGTGGTGCCATATTCTTTCATTTTTTTAATAATGGATTTAATGGTGCTCCGTGGGATGTTCAAAGTTTCGGATATTGTTTTATAACCCAACCCTAATCTGTACTTCTCCACAACTTTGTCGCTGACCTGTTTGGAGAGCTCCTTGGTCTTCATGGTGCCGCTTGCTTGGTGGTGCCCCTTGCTTAGTGGTGTTGCAGACTCTGGGGCCTTTCAGAACAGGTGTATATATACTGAGATCATGTGACAGATCATGTGACACTTAGATTGCACACAGGTGTACTTTATTTAACTAATTATGTGACTTCTGAAGGTAATTGGTTGCACCAGATCTTATTTAGGGGCTTCATAGGAAAGGGGGTGAATACATATACACGCACCACTTTTCTGTTATTTATTACATTACATGAAATCCAAATAAAAATCAATTTAAATTACAAGTTGCAATGCAACAAAATAGGAAAAATGCCAAAGGGGATGAATACTTTTGCAAGGCACTGTACCTCATAAAGCTGGTTGAGGGAATGCCAAGAGTGTGCAAAGTTGTCATCAAGGCTATTTGAAGAATCTCAAATATAAAATATATTTTGATTTGTTTAACACTTTTTTGGTTACTACATGATTCAATATGTGTTATTTCATAGTTTTGATGTCTTCACTATTTTTGTACAATGTAGAAAATAGTACAAATCAAGAAAAACCCTTGAATGAGTAGCTGTTCTAAAACTTTTGACCAGTAGTGTATGTTTGTAAATTTACCATTAAAAAGTACCATAGTGATTGAGTGTCCATATAGCTGTACCATGATATTTGCATTGCTACTAAGTAACCCTCCAATTCTTCTCCACTATTCCACCCGCTAAAGCCCCTCCCCATCCCATGTTGGGTTGTCATCCCAGTGACTAGCTTATTGTATTTTTGTATTCCTTGCCGTGCAAAGCAAAAACTTGCTGTAGGATTTCTGCATTTGATAGACTTTTAATCTGTAAATTTGTCAATAAGTTTACCAAAATGACACAACATGTAACTGAGTTAATAGCATCTGCCTATTGTAACACTAACACAAATGGCACTTCAATGAAAAAGGTAGTTATTCTCTGCTACAGACCCACTGTAGAATACCTTATAGTGCTGTAGGAAAATGTCACTAGTAAAGCAATTCTCAAAGGGGTTGAAATCTCTGAGGAAGAAAGTACTTAAGGGGAATATATATATATCAGGGTCACCCCTCCACACCTCATTTGAGAGGATTTCAATCCTGACCAAAGCCAACCATCTCCAAAACCACACTCAACTCAGGAGGACTGTTTCTATTTAAGCACTTGGGGTTTTCAGACAAATCTGGGCTAGAATACAAAATGAAGCATTCAGTGAATATGCCTGGCTCTCCCCTCTAAAAGAGAGAGAGAGAGAGAGAGAGAGAGAGAGAGAGAGAGAGAGAGAGAGAGAGAGAGAGAGAGAGAGAAATAGCTGGGGCAGCCGGATGAGTGTTGGCAGAGGAGTGCCATGCGAGTGCCAAGCTTGCCCACAGGGATGGAGGGGCGCCAGAGAGCAGTGGCAGACTGTTTGTCTTGGAATCCCACACCCACCCTGGAGTCCAGGAGAAAACGAGAAGCCACTCGATCTGCTTCCAATTGGAGGATCAAATGTTGGTGTAAATGTCCGACAGCATCTCACCTCTCCTGACTCCTGCCCTGGCCTGGATGGAGGAGCAACGGCCTGAGAGATGACACTGCTGGCTGCATTTCAATGGTACCATATTCCCTATATAGAGCACTACTTATGACCAGGGCCCATAAGTAGTGCACTATATAAGGAATAGGGTGTCTATGGGACACATAAACTGTCTTATTCTGTTCTTTCCCTCCCCAAACTAAAATTGGTTTTTGGGAAGGTTTAATTACCATTCAACCCCTGCAGGCATAGTGTTAAAAGTCATAAAACTTGGAGGCCTATTACATTTGGCAGATTGCATCTTTTGCCCCAGGTTTCATTCTCTGTGGATATCACCTTCTTAGCTTTAGATGAGGTTACTCATACTGCCGCCATGATGTAGTGATCCTGTGTGGCTCAGTTGGTTAAGAGCTCAGCTCAGTTGGATAGCATTGCCATGATTGTGGGTTCAATTCATGCAGGGATCACATACTAAAACTACAACATACTAATACTACAATGTATGCATTCACTGTACTGTATGTCGCTTTTGGTAAAAGCATTTTCTAACCAGTATAGGCCTGTACAGTAAAGATAATTAAACTGTCCCAGTAATAATGTCCTACAGCTACCAGCAGAGGGAGATCTGAAGTCACACATTAGCCCCATATAAGGCCCTCAAGAACTAACTGTATCGTGTTGACTGCTTGGAAATCTACAACTGAATGACCATCAGTTCAGTGTCCCTCTTCGTCCATTTTATTTATACAGTTTACAACATTATTTTACTGGCAGTGAGTTTCCATGAACACAATCCACAGGTTTCTTCAAGATAGTGTTACCTAATTATTCTGCTGACCAATACAATGAGGCATTATCCCTCAGAGAGAGAGAGAAAGGGAGGGATAGAGAGAGGGGGAGAGAGAGAGAGAGAGAGAGAGAGAGAGAGAGAGAGAGAGAGAGAGAGAGAGAGAGAAAGAGAAAGAGGGTGAGAGAGAGAAAGAGGGAAAGAGAGGGGGAGAGAGAGAAAAGAGAGAGAAAGAGGGGGGCAGGGAGGGAGAGATGGGGGAGAGATGAAAGACATATTTTATTTAGTGATTATTTGGCATTATCCACTGGGCAAAAACTGGTTGAATCAACGTTGTTTCCACGTCATTTCAACTAGCAAATCAATGGTGATGACGTTGAATCAACGTAGAAAACTGATTGGATTTGCAAAAAGTAATCAATGCCAGGGCATTTCATCTTTTTTGACCCAACTTTTAACCTAAATCCAATGACATGGTGAAATGTATTGTTGATTTCACATTGAATTCACGTTTGTTAACAACTCAACCAAATGTAAATCAAAACTAGACGTTGAACTGACATCTGTGCCCAGGGAATATACTTGCCCCGTCTATTCATTCGTGGGAGGGAACTCATGATTACCTGAAGGTGGCAAGTTATTCCTCAGCTGTCAGGTCAAATATTCCTCCTGTCCCTTTCTGCTACAGAGAGGTTTTGTACTCTGCTCCGATGGGACACAAGATCCATACGCACACATATCAGGATCACAGCAGTTTTGTTCCCACTCTACCTCCTACTCTCCCCTCCAAATGTCTCTAATGTTTTGCTGACACAGCTGATCTATTACCTGATACTGCTGGCCTAACAGAAACATGATGTAGTTCATTATGCACCCTGCAGGCTTGGACAAATAAGAGTTCAATCTTCCATTCAGCAAGCTGAAATATGAGCAGACTTTTTTCCAGTCTCACTCATGGGATTATCCCTCTGTCCACAGCGACCCCCCTGGGAGTGGGGTACCTACAAAGGTTCAGGCAGACATTCCTCTATTTTTATTGTAACCAAGATAATAATGGGCATGCAGCACGAGGTTAACATTATGGGACAGGTTATATACTGTATGTAGCAAAATAGGGCTATTTCTGAGAAAGTGTTCCACAAAGGTTCATGCTGATATTTAAAATGGGTGTCCTGAAACATGGCAAAGAACATGTAAAACACTAGGCCTACATAGTACTGGACATGTATTCCACTGAAACAGTTTTTGTAAGTCAGAGGAGCAGGAAATTACAAGATAATTTGACACAATCTATTGTGTAGGTAATTTGACACAAACTATGCTACTCACTCATGAATGAGGGGGTCGGCAACTTTTTTTCGGAACTTGTATGAATTAAACGAACTAAATGGATTCTGGGTCAGAATAACAAGCAATGTGAGTCTAATTGCTTTGTAGGTGAGAGCTCTTGGCAGATCTTCAGCGCATTGTAAATCACCACGAATCACAGCCAGGTGCTACACCAATGGCTGATGGAGACCTTGATTGTGTCCTAAATGGCACCCTATTCCCTATATAGCCCTATGGGCCCTGGTTAAAAGTAGTGCACTGTGTAGGGAATAGGGTGCCATTTGGGATGCATTCCTTGTGCTTAGCAACATCCCTCCATAGGCCTATACATAGGAGCAGTATGCAGTGAACACACACACTGTAAAACATATTGTTATGACCATGGGACTGATCTGTCACTTCATTAGTTTGCTTATTGGCAGAGAGAGCGGCACACACAGCCATATTTATAAAGCAGGACCACTATAAAAGCTGACGAATGTTAAACAGCTCTTAACAACTCCAATTGTGCTTCTCATTGAGCGTGTGTGTGCTTGAAAAAGGCCCCAAGGGATAAAAAATAAAAAAGTGTGCCGTATTAACAGTAATTGCTGGAAACTTAAAGGGATACTTTGGGATTTTGGCAATGAGGCCATTTATCTACTTCCCCAGAGTCGGATGAACTTGTGGGTATCTACAAGCATGTTAGCAGATAACCATAGACTTCCAGTGATTGCGCTAACGCTAGTTAGCATTAGCTTGCAAAACTACCTCTAACTTCCTTCATACTGGACACAGATACATAAAGTGGTATCCAAGAGTTCATCTGACTCCGGGGAAGTAGATAAAGGGCCTCATTGCCAAAATCCCAAAGTATCCCTTTAAGGTTACCTAACACAACCCCGGTTCGATGATATTAGGAGTCTAGAAAGATCCAATCACACAACGTCGGCAAACCCGGTTCTATGATATTAGGAGTCTAGGAAAATCCAATCACACAACGTCAGTCGTAGACAGACAGGAGCAACGGCCAATAGTAGACCACTCCACTTCCCATATAAGGGGTCGTAGTCCTATCTTCACTTCTAAGTACATGTTCGTCTTTCTTACATGCTGACCATACCGCTCGCGCCATCGCGCACATTTTTTCCACCCACACCAGACGCGATTAGGACACACAGGTTGAAATATCAAAACGAACTCTGAACCAACTATATTAATTTGGGGACAGGACGAAAAGCACTAAACATGTATGGCAATTTAGCTAGCTAGCTTACTGTTGCTAGCTAATTTGTCCTGGGATATAAATATTGGGTTGTTATTTTACCTGAAATGCACAAGGTACTCTGACAATTAATCCACAGATAAAAGGATAAACCGAGTTCGTTTCTAGTAACCACTCCTCCTTCAGGCTTTTTCTTCTTCTTTGGACTTTATATGGCGGTTGGCAACCAACTTTAAGGTGCATTACCACCACCAACTGGACTGGAGTGTGTACCTCAGTTCGTCTTTCAATCACCCACGTGGGTACAGTGGCTTGCGAAAGTATTCACCCCCCTTTTCCTATTTTGTTGCCTTACAACCTGGAGTTAAAATAGATTTGTGATTTGTGTTATTTGATTTACACAACACGCCTACCACTTTGAAGATGCAAAATATGTTTTCTTGTGAAACAAACAAGAAATAAGACAAAAAAAACTGAAAACTTGAGCGTGCATAACTATTCACCCCCCCAAAGTCAATACTTTGTAGAGCCACCTTTTGCAGCAATTACAGCTGCAAGTCTCATCGGGTATATATCTATAAGCTTGGCACATCTAGCCACTGGGATTTTTGCCCATTCATCAAGGCAAAAAAGCTCCAGCTCCTTCAAGTAGGATGGGTTCCGCTGGTGTACAGCAATCTTTAAGTCATACCACAGATTCTCAATTGGATTGAGGTCTGGACTTTGACTAGGCCATTCCAAGACATTTAAATGTTTCCCCTTAAACCACTTGAGTGTTGCTTTAGCAGTATGCTTAGGGTCATTGTCCTGCTGGAAGGTGAACCTCCGTCCCAGTCTCAAATCTCTGGAAGACTGAAACAGGTTTCCCTCAAGAATATCCCTGTATTTAGCGCCATCCATAATTCCTTCAATTCTGACCAGTTTCTCAGTCCCTGCCGATGAAAAACATCCCCACAGCATGGTGCTGCCATCACCATGCTTCACTGTGGGGATGATGTTCTCGGGGTGATGAGAGGTGTTGGGTTTGCGCCAGACAGCTTTTTCCATGATGGACAAAAACCTCAATTTTAGTCTCATCTGACCAGAGTACCTTCTTCCATATGTTTGGGGAGTCTCCCACATGCCTTTTGGCGAACACCAAACGTGTTTGCTTATTATTTACTTTAAACAATGGCTTTTTTCTGGCCACTCTTCCGTAAAGCCCAGTTCTGTGGAGTGTACGGCTTAAAGTGGTCCTATGGACAGATACTCCAATCTCCGCTGTGGAGCTTTGTAGCTCCTTCAGAGTTATCTTTGTTCTCTTTGTTGCCTCTCTGATTAATGCCCTCCTTGCCTGTTCCGTGAGTTTTGGTTGGCGGCCCTCTCTTGGCAGGTTTGTTGTTGTGCCATATTCTTTCCATTTTTTAATAATGGATTTAATGGTGCTCCGTGGGATGTTCAAAGTTTCAGATATTTTTTTATAACCCAACCCTGATCTGTACCTCTCCACAACTTTGTCGCTGACCTGTTTGGAGAGCTCCTTGGTCTTCATGGTGCCGCTTGCTTGGTGTTACCCCTTGCTTAGTGGTGTTGCAGAATCTAGGGCCTTTCAGAACAGGTTTATATATACTGAGTTCATGTGACAGATCATGTGACACTTAGATTGCACACAGGTGGACTTTATTTAACTAATTATGTGACTTCTGAAGGTAATTGGTTGCACCAGATCTTATTTAGGGGCTTCATAGCAAAGGGGTGAATACATATGCAAGCACCACTTTTCCGTTATTTATTTTTTAGAATTTTTTGAAACAAGTTATTTTTTTCATTTCACTTCACCAATTTGGACTATTTTGTGTATGTCAATCACATGAAATCCAAATAAAAATCAATTTAAATTACAGGTTGTAATGCAACAAAATAGGAAAAACGCCAAAGGGGATGAATACTTTTGCAAGGCACTGTAGTGCCTAGTGGTGGTTATCGCTAACATTTTAGTGGTATCGAGGGGAGAGCTTTAGCTTGGGGTGCGCTTTTGCCCAGTGATAACATGGGTCAGCTAGCCTGTCTTATGCCGTCTCGTGGACCGGACGATAGAACAGGGACCAGCTCAAACAGTCAGTACAAAGCAACTGGGTGCTTACATACACCTCAGCCAAATACATTTAAACTCAGTTTTTCACAATTCCTGACATTTAATCCTAGTAAGAATTCCCTGTTTTAGGTCAGGTAGGATCACCACTTTATTTTAAGAATGTGAAATGTCAGAATAATAGTAGAAAGAATGATTTATTTCAGCTTTTATTTCTTTCATCACATTCCCAGTGGGTCAGAAGTTTACATACATTCAATTAGTATTTGGTAGTATTGCCTTTAAATTGTTTAACTTGGGTCAAATGTTTCGGGTAGCCTTCCACAAGCTTCCCACAATAAGTTCGGTGAATTTTGGCCCATTCCTCCTGACAGAGCTGGTGTAACTGAGTCAGATTTGTAGGCCTCCTTGCTCGCACATGCTTTTTCAGTTCTGCCCACTACATTTCTAGATTGAGGTCAGGGCTTTGTGATGGCCACTCCAATACCTTGACTTTGTTGTCCTTAAGCCATTTTGCCACAACTTTGGAAGTATGCTTGGGATCATTGTCCATTTGGAAGACCAATAACCCCCAGACTTCAACTGTAGGTAGTGCTGTCTAGCTATAGGAAGCACACTGCCTGGGTGCCTGGCTTGGGTCACCTTTGCAAAAGGAGGTGGTAGCCATGACTCCATAGATTTGGCTACAAGCCTGTTGTAAATGGCACGCAGTAACCCGGAGAGCTCCGCAAGGTGGAGTTGCTCTACAGGCTAGAAGGTTCTCCTGACCGCAGTACCCGGAAGGAAGGATCGGTCAGCCTAGCCAGCGAGGGCGCTGGTAAGCTAGGTGGAGAAAATACTACTGTGCCGGTAGAGAGAACTAGCGAAGTAGCTAGTTCTAGTCGTGTGCTTTGCGGAAGCATAGCTGTGTAGCCAACTAGTCCTGGCATTTAGCTAGATAACGTTCACCTCGAGGGTAAGTAGCCTAGCTATAGGAAGCACACTGCTAGCTGAGGAGAATGTGCACTCCTCGTTAGCTAGCTAGGTTAGCTTAGTGTGTGGCTAACCAAATCTCAAAAGTATATTTCCTTTCTTCCACCTTGGTGGGAATAAGCAGCACGAAGCAGGTAGCTAAGCGGGCTGGTAGGGTGAGAGCTAGCCGTAAGGCGTTAGCTGAGAAGTAGCTGTCGTGTGAGCTCAATCCTCTAGATGAGAAGCTGCTGTCCAACCGGCGGTGGCGGAGTCCCTAATGGTTCACTTGTGAACAGGTAAGCAGGAGAGCAGAGGTCCAAGTCAATAGCTGAGGAGAGTATAGAATCCATAAGGAAGACGAAAAAGTGAAGACAGGAGCGGACTATGGCCCATTATATCGGAAGTGGAGTGGTCCACTATTGGCCGTTGCTTCTGTCTGTCTACGACAGATGTTGTGTGATTGGATCTTCCTAGACTCCACCCCCTAAAATGGGACGCTACCCATAAATGAGAATCCGGACGAGTAATTCTAACATTAAATGTATGTGTGTTTTGGTAATTATTAGTGATTTCTTGTTTACTTAATCAGAAGAAACAAGAAGTGAATAATCAACTAACATATTGCTAACAAAGCAGCTGGATGTCGGAGTGCTATGCTCACGCTTGATGTTTCCATCGCAGATTGCAGTCTGGGAGAAAATTGTTATATCAGCTTTCCCTGAGAAATAAATCTAGAGTAAATTATGAAGTAAACACAAGTACGTTAAACAACAGAACAGTTTAATACTAATGTTATATCTGTCGACAAATACTCATAGTTCAAACTATATGGCAGAAACCCATCACATTGAGTCACACTATTTTGTTGCCGGCCGACCGGACATCCATGTGTTAGCGCATTCTTTTTGTTTTCACAGACATTCACTCAAACTATGAGTGACCCATTAAAAACAGAACATAATTTATCCAACATGCTAGGTTATTCAACCAACCAGTGATGTAAAGTACTTAAGTAAAATACTTTAAAATACTACTTAAGTAGTTTTATGGGGGTAACTTTTACTTTTAATTCACTACATTCCTAAAGAAAATAATGTACTTTTTACTCCATACATTTCCATGACACCTGAAAGTACTCGTTACATTTTGAATGCTTAGCAGGACAGGAAAATTGTCTAATTCACACACTTATCAAGAGAACATCCCTGGTCATCCCTACTGCCTCTGATCTGGCGGACTCACTAAACACACATGTTTCGTTTGTAAATGATGTCTGAGTGTTGGAGTATGCCCCTGGCTATCCGTAAAAAAAAAACTAAAAAAATATTTGGTGCCATTTGTTTTGCTTAATATAAGGAATTTAAAACGATTTACTTTTGATACTTAAAGCTGCTATATGTAACTTTTTGGGCGACCTGACCAAATTCACATAGAAATGTGATTTATAGATCTATCATTCTCATTGAAAGCAAGTCTAAGAAGCGGTAGATTTGTTCTATGTGCCCAAGTTCTATGCTTCCCGTTCTTAAGTTTCGTTTTTATGTCTTTTACTTTCGGCTATGTACACCAGTTTCAAACAAATGAAAATACAATATGTTTTGTAATTAAAAATATATTTCACAGCGGTTTAGATGGTACAATGATTTTCTACACTCATGAGTGCTTGTTTTGTCACATAAACTGAAATTAGGCAAACTATTAGAATTTTTGCAACCAGGAAATGCCGGAGTGATTTCTGCATAGTGCACCTTTACAGTGTCTTCAGAAAGTATTCACACCCTTTGACTTTTCCACATTTTGTTGTGTTACAGCCTGAATTTAAAATGGATTACATTTATATTTTGTTTCACTGGCCTGCACACAATACCCCATAATGTCAAAGTGGAATTCTATTTGTAGACATTTTTAGAAATTAATATAAAATTAATAGCTGAGTCAATAAATATTCAACCCCTTTGTTATGGCAAGCCTAAATAAGTTCAGGAGTAAAAATGTGCTTAACAAGTCACATAATAAGTTGCATGGACTCATTATGTGTGCTGTGTGCAATAATAGTGTTTAACATGATTTTTGAATGACTAGTTAATTTCTGTACCCCACACGTACAATTATCTCAGTCAAGCAGTGAATTTCAGAGTCAACCACAGACCAGGGAGGTTTTCCAATGCCTCGCAAAGAAGGGCACCTATTGGTAGATGAGTAGAAAGAAGAAAAAAGCAGACACTGAATATCCCTTTGAGCATGATGAAGTTATTAATTACACTATGGGTGGTGTATCAATACACCCAGTCACTACAAAGATACAGGCGTCTTTCCTAACTCAGTTGCCGGAGAGGAAGGAAACCGCTCAGGGATTTCACCATGAGGCCAATGGTGACTTTAAAACAGTTACAGAGTTTAATGGCTGTGATAGGAGAAAACTGAGGATGGATCAACAACATTGTAGTTACTCCACAACACTGACCTAAATGACAGAGTGAAAAGAAGGAAGCCTGTGCATAATAAAAATATTCCAAAACATGTAATGTAATACTGCAAAAAAATTGGCTAAGAAATTAATTTTATATCCTGAATACAAAGCATTATGTTTGGGTCAAATCCAACATAACCCATCACTGAGTACCATTCTTCATATTTTCATGCATGGTGGTGGCTGCATCATGTTATTGGTATGCTTGTCATCGGCAAGGACAGAATAGAGCTAAGCACAGGCAAAATCGTAGAGGAAACCTGGTTCAGTCTGCTTTCCAACAGACACTGGGAGACAAATTCACCTTTCAGCAGGACAATAACCTAAAACAAGGCCAAATATACACTGGAGTTGCTTACCAAGGCAACATTGAATGTTCCTGAGTGACCTAGTTACAGCTTTGACTTAAATCGGCTTGAAAATATATGGCAAGACAACCAACTTTTTAAAGAATAATGTGCAAATATTGTACAATCCAGTTGTGCAAAGCTGTTAGAGAATTACCCAGAAAGACTCACAGCTGTAATCGCTGCCAAAGGTGATTCTAACTTATTGACTCAGGGGTTTGAATATACAGTGGGGCAAAAAAGTATTTAGTCAGCCACCAATTGTGCAAGTTCTCCCACTTAAAAAGATGAGAGAGGCCTGTAATTTTCATCATAGGTACACGTCAACTATGACAGACAAATTGAGGAAAAAAAATCCAGAAAATCCCATTGTAGGATTTTTAATGAATTTATTTGCAAATTATGGTGGAAAATAAGTATTTGGTCACCTACAAAAAAGCAAGATTTCTGGCTCTCACAGACCTGTAACTTCTTCTTTAAGAGGCTCCTCTGTCCTCCACTCGTTACCTGTATTAATGGCACCTGTTTGAACTTGTTATCAGTATAAAAGACACCTGTCCACAACCTCAAACAGTCACACTCCAAACTTCACAATGGCCAAGACCAAAGAGCTGTCAAAGGACACCAAAAACAAAATTGTAGACCTGCACCAGGCTGGGAAGACTGAAACTGCAACAGGTAAGCAGCTTGGTTTGAAGAAATCAACTGTGGGAGCAATTATTAGGAAATGGAAGACATACAAGACCACTGATAATCTCCCTCGATCTGGGGCTCCATGCAAGATCTCACCCCGTGGGGTCAAAATGATCACAAGAACGGTGAGCAAAAATCCCAGAACCACACGGGGGGACCTAGTGAATGACCTGCTGAGAGCTGGGACCAAAGTAACAAAGCCAACCATCAGTAACACACTACGCCGCCAGGGACTCAAATCCTGCAGTGCGAGACGTGTCCCCCTGCTTAAGCCAGTACATGTCCAGGCCCGTCTGAAGTGCATTTGGATGATCCAGAAGAGGATTGGGAGAATGTCATATGGTCAGATGAAACCAAAATATAACTTTTTGGTAAAAACTCAACTCGTCATGTTTGGAGGACAAAGAATGCTGAGTTGCATCCAAAGAACACCATACCTACTGTGAAGCATGGGGTTGGAAACATCATGCTTTGGGGCTGTTTTTCTGCAAAGGGACCAGGACGACTGATCCGTGTAAAGGAAAGAATGAATGGGGCCATGTATCGTGAGATTTTGAGTGAAACCCTCCTTCCATCAGCAAGGGCATTGAAGATGAAACGTGGCTGGGTCTTTCAGCATGACAATGATCCCAAACACACCGCCCGGGCAACGAAGGAGTGGCTTCGTAAGAAGCATTTCAAGGTCCTGGAGTGGCCTAGCCAGTCTCCAGATCTCAACCCCATAGAAAATATTTGGAGGGAGTTGAAAGTCTTTGTTGCCCAGCGACAGCCCCAAAACATCACTGCTCTAGAGGAGATCTGCATGGAGGAATGGGCCAAAATACCAGCAACAGTGTGTGAAAACCTTGTGAAGACTTACAGAAAACGTTTGACCTGTGTCATTGCCAACAAAGGGTATATAACAAAGTATTGAGAAACTTTTGTTATTGACCAAATACTTATTTTCCACCATCATATGCCAATAAATTCATAAAAAATCCTACAATGTGATTTTCTGGATTTTTTTTTCTAATTTTGTCTGTCATAGTTGACGTGTACCTATGATGAAAATTACAGGCCTCTCTCATCTTATTAAGTGGGAGAACTTGCACAATTGGTGGCTGACTAAATACTTTTTTTCCCCACTGTATTTCTTTATTTTATTTTCAATACATTTGCAAACATTTATAGAAGCATGTTTTCACTTTGTCATTACGGGGTATTGTGTGTAGATGGGTGAGAGAAAAAAATATATTTAATCCATGTTGAATTCAGGCTGTAACACAACAAAATGTGGAATAAGTCAAGGGGTATGAATACTCTCCGAAGGAACTGCAATTATTTTAGCAATTACATTTACTTTTGATACTTGAGTATATTTAAAACCAAATACTTTTACTCATGTAGTATTTTACTGGGTGACTTTCACTTTTACTTGAGTCATTTTCTATTAAGGTATCTTTACTTTTACTCATGGCAATTGGGTACTTTTCCCACCACTGCAACCAACCAAGCCATGCAGACAGTCAAGCAATGTTAGAGCATCTACAGATTTACGGAGTCAACTAAAATAAGAGTTTAGGGCTAAGCTACCGTTCTAATTTCCTCTCACACACTAAACACACCATTACCATATGTAACGTTTATGGCGTATTTCTAGTAAGGTAACTCTTTCACCTCCCTGCTCCATCTGGCATGGAGAAAAGTGTCACGTTGTAAATTATCAGAACATGTTCCTCTTAAGGGCTTTCAATACACAGAGGGACCATACAAAAGCTATGTATTCTCAGCACCACCCCTCAGGCTGAGAATACAACAGTACAGAGAAAATGTATTTTGTATTATTTACTCATAAATTGAACTAGATAGTATAATAACACACAAAACATACTAGTGAATGTTTTATTAAATAATCTATCATCATACATCTCATGTATCATCATAATTGACACTGAAACCAATACACATTTGTGTGCATAACAAACAGCAAGATTCTCCAGAATAACATGAATAAGTCAATGAACAATTTGTCCATAGGCTACTCTACATTATGTATGTCACAGGGCAACATATAAAGTTGAAGAATCCATTTGTGATGAATTTGTGAACTGTGATGAATTGAACTTCAGTTTATGAGTGGGCTATGGTATAGCCTACATACAGTAAAGTCACATTTCAGTTGGGGTACCTCCTAATCATCTCTGTGTAGTGTGCACCCTTCACTGCTGCCTATGGAAATTCTACATCATGCCCCTTCATGATTACAGCTACTGATTCAGATCACCTATAACTTTGTCTTTTTCCAAAGGGAGCCCTACCAGGATGGAAAAGTACATATGTAATGTGCTGAACGTTCATTTCAGATGGAAAAAACTATAAAGCTGTCTTTTTGCGTAAATACATCAAGATAACATAACAACCAGGTGGCTGGAGTTCAAAGCTGTTTTGGAAGGCGAAGGTAGAGTAGACATGGAGACTAATCACTGTGTAGAGCAGCCCTGCAGACGTGAGTTGAGTAGTAGTATAGTAGAGCTCTTAGTGTAGTTACCTCTTACCGATAGAAAACTGAAACAAGAGAAAACATGGTATGCATCC
Source organism: Coregonus clupeaformis (assembly GCF_020615455.1). Lineage (NCBI taxonomy): Eukaryota > Metazoa > Chordata > Actinopteri > Salmoniformes > Salmonidae > Coregonus > Coregonus clupeaformis. The sequence goes on from NC_059207.1 coordinate 49,021,607, forward strand.
CAAATGGCACCCTTTAGTGCATTACCTCCCTGGTCAAAAGTAGTGCACTAAAAAGTGAATAGGGTGCTATTGGAGACGTATCCATGGATCTAAATTAGCACTGTTTCTGGAAAATGGAAATAAGCTAAGTAACACTAAAGTTACGGATGAATGAATGACTTCCCATGGCACTGCCCTAAATGAATAAATACTATAGTACACTTTAGTCCACAAAAACACTACAGTGAATACTGTAGTATTTACTGTAGTATTTGTGGTAGTATACTGTAGAATTTACAGTTAACTATAGTATAAATGCTGTCGTAAAGGCAACTGTAGTATATACTATAGTAGTTAATATAGTGTCTTTGTTCTATTGTCTTTGACATAGAAGAGGAGGCTTTCTCCTTCATGAAACCTACTGGAGAAATACTAAAATAGCAAATATTGCGAACATTACTGTAGTATTTATTATACAGTATACTAAAACATTCTATAGGAAGTACTACACATGAGCGAAGGATGCTACAGTGTGTAGTATAGTATTCTACAGTATATTATATTTTATTATAGAATTCTACAGTAAGGACTGTAGTATTCTATAGTAAACTGTAGTCTTTTTTTATGTGGGTGTGCCCATAAAAATTCCCTTTTTTATCTTCACTTTTAGTATCAGTATTTGGTTAAGTATCAATAAAAATGTAGGAGTCAGACCCACACAGCTCCTCTCACCCCATAATGCAACAGCTGTTGGTGGTTTCTATGTTGGAGGATGGTTTAGGAAATTCACTTAAAATTGTTGGCATGCGAAGCTGCGGAACACAATTGAGCAATAACTGAACTTTTAATATGATGTCAGATTGGGGTTGGCTGCTTGAAAGTAATGAATCTGTCCTCATGAGGCTAGTGTGCTCTCTGGACAAAACATAGAAGACTTATATTAGAGCATAAACATGTCTTCTACATGTAGCTGCATTCATAAATATAATGTGGCTGCATGGTCTAATGTCATCTCTCATAATTATGGTCTAGCACTTCCAGTAAGCCAATGGAATGGTTTGGCCAAAGTGTCTGCTGTGTCCTTGAATACAAAAAGTATTATTGCAAAATGTGAAATAATTGATTTATGTAGTGTGTAAAATGAATATGCCTACTCGGAATAGAGAAATTCTTGAAAAAGAAAAAATGTCAGATCAAATCAAATTGTATTTGCCACATGGGCCGAATACAACCTTACATTGAAATGCTTACTTACAAGCCCTTAACCAACAATGCAGTTTTAAGACAAAAATAGATAAGTAAAAAATAGATAAGTAAAAAATTAAAATAACAGATAATTAAAGAGCAGCATTAAAATAAAATAACAGTAGGGAGGCTATATACAGGGGGTACCGGTACAGAGTCAATGTGCGGGGGCACCGGTTAGATTCCAGAATAGAAAAGAGATGCTCTGTTCCATCACCTGCTATGTCATATGTTACAGTTATCTGGGTTGTGTTTTGCCTACATTGATTCAACCTACCCAGTCCTTATCAGATCAGTGGTCACTGAGGACAACACAGCAATGTGTGCTATACAGGGAGGGCCGGTCCTTGCCGTTCTGCCACCATAGGCGAGACCAAAAAATGTGCCCCCTGCAAAACTAGATGTTGAAGTTAGGTTAAATTTAGGTTCTGAATGAAAGGTGAAAAAGTATTTTCCGTGTTTAAAATACATATTTTCCAGGACGTTGAAAAGGCATCTTTTCCAGACTTTAAAACTGACATTGTTTTTGGGCAGAATTATGTGGGGTTTTATGTGTTGTTGGAGGTGAGTCTTGGTCAATTTAGCTCAGAAAATGCTGCCCTCGTCAATCTGCCGCCATTGGCGGCGGCCTAATCCTGCCTAATGAGCGGGCCGGCCATGTATATAGGACATTTTAACAGACAGTCTAGGTCTTGAGTCACTTATGCTGCAGCAATGTTTACATTTGAAGCCTTGGTGCCAGTCTGTTTCTGCTCTCTTGCCAACTCCTAATGGAATTGTCATGCCAAACATGTTTGGCGTGACAATGAGTGACAATGAGTTGGCAAGAGAGCAGAAACAGATCTGGGATCAGAATATTAAATTTGCACACAATTAGAGAAATAGAATCTCCCACCAACACCATACTAGCTGACACTGCAGCTACGAAGGAATTATTCAGTTTTTCATTGCGGTAATTTTGACAGGTTTAATGCATTTTCACTGACAAATTATCCAGTCTCATATTTTTACCCAAATATTTGAACAAGTTAGTTTGGAATGTTGGGGGTGGTTGGTCACGCTGGTGACAGATATAGAACAGCTTCCAAAAATGACATTACTGGGTTGACGTTGGCATCACCACACTTTACTCAGAGGTGCTTATTTGAATTTGTCTTGCTCAGTGACGATGAGGAAAATAATCAGTGAGAGATTGTTACAGGTAATTGCTTTAACTGCATGTTGAAAGCTGACAAATAGGAGGTCTATAAATTCATCAAACTTTACAGTGTTGGAATGAGGTGATAATGTTTCCCTACAAGAGGATACAGATTCTGAAGAGCAACCTTTTTTTAAACTTCAACTGGAGGGGAGGAGTGTGTAGTGTACACTGACCTATTGTTTTATATGTTTATTGCAAATATTTCCTTCCCTGTAAATGACATTGCAAAATAACAATCTTTCACGTATTTTTGGGAATCCCATGATGTGAGAGAGCAGGAACTGGATGGTATGAAGGAATATAGTTACTGGAACAGCAAATCTACCATGACATCATACTCTTAAACTTAATGGCTATTATTCAAAAACACATGGCAGTTGGTGCAGTGAGTTTGATTCAACACCCTTCTTATCCCTGTGAACCATCTCAAATGCTAGCCCCATGTTTGAGAGAAAATACCTCCTGTGTTTTAACAGAGCGACATTCGTTGCTGTCATTTATTTAATTTTCTTGCATTATTTTGTTTATATATATATATATAGTCATTTAGCAGATGCTCTTATCCAGAGCGACTTACATGAGCAATTAGGGTTAAGTGCCTTGCTCAAGGGCACATCGACAGATGTTTCACCTAGTTGGCTCAGGGATTAGAACCAGCGACCTTTTGGTTACTGGCACAATGCTTTTAACCACTAAGCCACCTGCATTTGACCAACTCTGGCCTCCAAGGCAAATGCAGAAGTTTTAAAGGCAATTAGATGCTGCTGAGAACAACAAGGAAACACTGCAAACCGTTAAATACGAGACAATAAAGGGCCTTGGAGGCCAGAGTTGGTCAAAAGTAGTGAAATTGATATGAATGATCTGCCAAATCGACTCCAATCCAAGAACTCTATGCCTGGCCCCAAATGTAGCCTGCATTAACCAATTCCTTTCCTTTATGAACGCTGTAGACCAGTGTTTCCCAACCCTGGTCCTCCAGTACCCCCAACAGTACACATTTTCATTGTAGCCCTTGACAAACACACCTCATTCAACTCATTTGAAGGCTTGATGATTAGTTGACAAGTTGTATCAGGTGTGCTTGTCCAGGGTTACAATACAAATGTGTACTGTTGTGGGTACTCATTTAGCAGACGCTCTTATCCAGAGCGACTTACAGTTAGTGAGTGCATCACTTTTTTCATACTGGCCCCCCGTGGGAATCGAACCCACAACCATGGTGTTGCAAGCGCCATGCTCTACCAACTGACCTACTGGAGGACCAGATTTGGGACACATTGGTGTAGACAATCCCAGGAAAACAACACCAGAATAGCTGTTTGAAACTAGCATACAGATACTATACACTGGGCACACCACGTCATTTCAACGTGGCTAATTGGGTAATATTTGGTTGAGATGTTGATCAATACGATTACAACCTACGTTCACCCACTGAAAAAGACAACCAAAAGTTAGTTGAATTTCCAATGTGTTATCACTATGTTTTCAACAATCTAAAAGCACAACCAAATTCCAATGGAAAAACAATGTCTGATTTTTGGTTTAGTTGGCACCCAAATGCTTATCACTGTCACACCCTGATCTGTTTCACCTGTCTTGTGCTTGTCTCCACCCCACTCCACGTGTCACCCATTTCCCCCCCATTATCCCCTGTGCATTTATACCTGTGTTTTCGGTTTGTCTGTTGCCAGTTCGTCTTGTCTCGTCAAGCCTACCAGTGTGTTTTTCCAGTACTCCTGTTTCTCTGACCACTCTGCCTGCCCTGACCCTGAGCCTGCCTGCCGTTCCTTACCTTACTGACTCTGCCCTGGATTACCAACCTCTGCCTGCCCTTGACTTGTCGTCTGCCTTCCCCCTGTTTTGTTAATAAAGATCTGTGAATCGAACTGTCTGCATCTGGGTCTTATCCGGAGATCTGATAATCACTGCGCTTTCAACTATTTAAAAGTACAGCAGTGTTCAAATAGTCATACAATGTCAGATATTGTTTATTTATAAAACAGATTGTTATCACTGTGCACCATCTAATAGCAGAACCAAATGACCTTTATTGCAGTTGATATTACATTAAAAGTAGGCCTACATGGTGCAAGTGATCAATGCCATTTGAGATTCTGCACAGATTATTTAAATCTCCACAGACCTGCGACGACCTATGCATGGTATCTTGAACATGCAGTTTTATATGATTACATAAGAAGAAATGTATAGTTACAGTAACCTCAAAATGTGGCCATGGATGTGTAACTCATTTTAAGGTTGAATATTTGATTAGTTTGTAAGATAGCTTTAACTTTAGGCTATTTACTGTATTACAAAAGTAATATTGAATTGTGTTTGGTTGACAATGCAACCAAATGTTAACATTTAAAGGATATGTACAGTGCCTTCGGAAAGTACTCAGAACCCTTGACTTTTTCCACATTTTGTTGGGTTACAGCCTTATTCTAAAATGGATTATATATATATATATATACAGTGGGGAAAACAAGTATTTGATACAGTGCCGATTTTGCAGGTTTTCCTACTTACAAAGCATGTAGAGGTCTGTAATTTTTATCATAGGTACACTTCAACTGTAAGAGACGGGATCTAAAACAAAAATCCAGAAAATCACGTTGTATGATTTTTAAGTAATTAATTTGCATTTTATTGCATGACATAAGTATTTGATCACCTACCAACCAGTAAGAATTATGGCTCTCACAGACCTGTTAGTTTTTCTTTAAGAAGCCCTCCTGTTCTCCACTCATTACCTTTATTAACTGCACATGTTTGAACTCGTTACCTGTATAAAAGACACCTGTCCACACACTCAATCAAACAGACTCCAACCTCTCCACAATGGCCAAGACCAAAGAGCTGTGTAAGGACATCAGGGATAAAATTGTAGACCTGCACAAGGCTGGGATGGGCTACAGGACAATAGGCAAGCAGCTTGGTGAGAAGGCAACAACTGTTGGCACAATTATTTGAAAATGGAAGAAGTTCAAGATGACGGTCAGTCACCCTCGGTCTGGGGCTCCATGCAAGATCTCACCTCGTGGGGCATCAATGATCATGAGGAAGGTGAGGGATCAGCCCAGAACTACACGGCAGGACCTGGTCAATGACCTGAAGAGAGCTGGGACCACAGTCTCAAAAAAACCATTAGTAACACACTACGCCGTCATGGATTAAAATCCTGCAGCGCACGCAAGGTCCCCCTGCTCAAGCCATCGCATGTCCAGGCCCGTCTGAAGTTTGCCAATGACCATCTGGATGATCCAGAGGAGGAATGGGAGAAGGTCATGTGGTCTGATGAGACAAAAATATAGCTTTTTGGTCTAAACTCCACTCGCCGTGTTTGGAGGAAGAAGAAGGATGAGTACAACCCCAAGAACACCATCCCAACCGTGAAGCATGGAGGTGGAAACATCATTATTTGGGGATGCATTTCTGCAAAGGGGACAGGACGACTGCACCGTATTGAGGGGAGGATGGATGGGGCCATGTATCGCGAGATCTTGGCCAACAACCTCCTTCCCTCAGTAAGAGCATTGAAGATGGGTTGTGGCTGGGTCTTCCAGCATGACAACGACCCGAAACACACAGCCAGGGCAACTAAGGAGTGGCTCCGTAAGAAGCATCTCAAGGTCCTGGAGTGGCCTAGCCAGTCTCCAGACCTGAACCCAATAGAACATCTTTGGAGGGAGCTGAAAGTCTGTATTGCCCAGCGACAGCCCCGAAACCTGAAGGATCTGGAGAAGGTCTGTATGGAGGAGTGGGCCAAAATCCCTGTTGCAGTGTGTGCAAACCTGGTCAAGACCTACAGGAAACGTATGATCTCTGTAATTGCAAACAAAGGTTTCTGTACCAAATATTAAGTTCTGCTTTTCTGATGTATCAAATACTTATGTCATGCAATAAAATGCAAATGAATTACTTAAAAATCATACAATGTGATTTTCTGGATTTTTGTTTTAGATCCCGTCTCTCACAGTTGAAGTGTACCTATGATAAAAAATTACAGACCTCTACATGCTTTGTAAGTAGGAAAACCTGCAAAATCGGCAGTGTATCAAATACTTGTTCTCCCCACTGTATATATATATATATATATATTAGGGGTGTAACGATTCGTTTTAACAACGATTCGATTTGTATCACGATTCGTGGTTGTCGATACGATTCAAGGACTTTTAGATATTCATTTAGAACGATACGATCCGAAACGATTCAGTGACTTGAAATCGATTCAGTAACCTTTTAGCCAAAAATTCAACCAGTGTGACTGAAATAAATACCTGGATACTGGACAGTGCAGGTGAAGTTTCCTAGATTCCTGTTTCTTGTAAGGACCGCAATGGTGGCTTGATAATTTCTCGCTCGTCGGCTTCTCCTCTGTCGTCCGCCATGCTATGTTTTGTTGTCTTTGCGCCTTTGCGCTGCTGCTGGCGCGGGGCGATGACGTCACGGATAGGCAGACTGAATCGAGTAATGTTTAAAGCCTTTATCATTAAAAGTGCTAAGAAAAAACATCCATATTAAGTCTGACGTGCTTAAATCCAATGGGTTATTTCCTAGTATCGATACAATCGATTTATTACATTTTAAAACGATGTTAGATTGATATATGTTGTCCAAAAGGCCAACTCGCCGAGCACAGATCGATGTAGTTGGATCATAGGAATATAAATCGATACATCGATGTAGTAGATGGATCGTTACACCCCTAATATATATATATAGTCTCATCAATCTACACACAATACCCCATAATGACAAAGCAAAAACAGGTTTTTAGAAATGCTAATTTATAAAAAATAAACAGAAACATTACATTTACATAAGTATTCAGACCATTTACTTAGTACTTTGTTTAATCATCTTTGGCAGCAATTACAACCTTGAGTCTTCTTGGGTATGACGCTACAAGCTTAGCACACCTGTATTTGGGGAGTTTCTCCCATTCTTCTCTGCAGATCCTCTCAAGCTCTGTCAGGTTGGATGGGTAGCGTCGCTGCACAGGTATTTTCAGGTCTCTCCAGAGATGTTCGATCGGGTTCAAGTCCAGGCTCTGTCTGGGCCACTCAAGGACATTCAGAGACCTGTCCCGAAGCCACTCCTGCGTTGTCTTGGCTGTGTGCTTAGGGTTGTTGTCCTGTTGGAAGGTGAATCTTCACCCCAGTCTGAGGTCCTGAGTGCTCTGGAGCAGGTTTCCATCAAGGATCTCTCTGTATGTTGCTCTGTTCATCTTTGTCTCGATCCTGACTAGTCTCCCAGTCCCTGCCACTTGGTGGTTCCAAACTTCTTCCATTTAAGAATGATGTTCTTGGGGACCTTCAATGCTGCTGAAATTTTTTGGTACCCTTCCCCAAATCTGTGCCTCGACACAATACTGTCTCGGAGCTCTACGGACAATTCCTTCGACCTCATGGCTTGGTTTTTGCTCTGACATGCACTGTCAACTGTGGGACCTCATATAGACAGGTGTGTGCCTTTCCAAATCATGTCCAATCAATTGAATTTACCACAGGTGGACTCCAATCAAGTTGTAGAAACATCTCAAGGATGATCAATGGAAACAGGATGCACCTGAGCTCAATTTCGAGTCTCATAGCGAAGGGTCTGAATACTTATGTAATAATAATAATAATAATAATATGCCATTTAGCAGACGCTTTTATCCAAAGCGACTTACAGTCATGCGTGCATACATTTTTGTTTATATAAGGTATGTCTGTTTTTTTTAAATACATTTGAAAAATTTCCAAAAACCTGTTTTTGCTTTGTCATTATTGGGTATTGTGTGTAGATTGCTGAAGATTTTCATTTATTTAATCAATTTTAGAATAAGGCTGTAACGTACCAAAATGTGGAAAAAGTCAAGGGGTCTGAATACTTTCCGAAGGCACTGTATCTACTGCTTGGATAGTTCCATCTGAGCCACTGACTTAATACCATTCTTTAACTTTTCTTTTTGGTTGAGTTGGAGACGTGAATCCAACATATAATTTGTTAACTTGTCGACAACTTAGTAGGCTATTTCTTGTATTTCAAAAGTGATGTTGAATTGTGTTTGGTTTTCAACACAACTAAATATCAACATTTGAATGAGACTTTGCTTGGATAGTTCCATCTGGGCCATTGACTTATTCTGGCTTTATTCTCAGTTTGTCTATTAAAAATTGATATATTGGATTCACGTCTTCATCTCAACCAAAAACCTAAACTAAATCTATGGGATTAAGCCAGTGGCTCAGATGGAACTATTCAAGCAGTGCCTTCAGGAAGTATTTATACCCCTTGACTTATTCCACATTTTTGTGTCACAGCCTGGATTATTATTTTATTTATTCTCACCCATACCCCGTAATGACAAAGTCAAAACATGTTTTTAGAAAATTGATTACATTTTGTTTTTAAATACATTGGGGTATGGCAGCAATTACAGCTGTGAGTCGTTTTGGGTACGTCTCTAACAGCTTTGCACACCTGGATTGTACAATATTTGCCTATTATTCTTTTTTTAATTCTTCAAGCTCTGTCAAGTTGGTTGTTGATCATTGCTAGACAGCCATTTTCAGGTCTTGCCACAGATTTTCAAGCCGATTTAAATCAAAACTGTTTCGTCTCGCTTTGATCTATGGTGCTTAAATAAATTCAGTAGTTCCAACCTGCGATTGCCTACTCCTCTCTACACCAGTGACACCCATAACATGATGCAGCCACCACCATGTTTGAAAATATGAAGAGTGGTACTCAGTAATGTGTTGTGTTGTATTTGCCCCCAAAATAATGCTTTCTACTCAGGAGAAAAAGTTCATTTCTTTGACACATATTTTGCAGTATTACTTAAGTGCCTTGTTGTTGCATGTTTTGGAATATTTTTTATTCTGTACAGGCTTCCATCTTTTCACTCTGTCATTTAGGTTAGTATTGTGGAGTAACTAAAATGATGTTGCTCCATCCTCAGTTTTCTCATATCACAACCATTAAACTCTGTAACTGTTCATCATTGGCCTCATGGGGAAATCTCTGAGCAGTTTCTTTCCTCTCCGGCAACTGAGTTAGGAAGGACACCTGTATCTTTGTAGTGACTGAGTGTATTGATACACCATCCAAAGTGTAATCAATAACTTCACCATGCTCAAAGGGAGCATGTTGAGCATCTGCTTTTTTTTTTTACACATCTACCAATCGGTGCCCTTCTTTGTGAGGTATTAAAAAACCTTCTTGGTCTTTGTGGTTAAATCTGTGCTTGAAATTCATTACTCGATTGAGGGACCTTACAGATAATTGTACAGTGGGGGGAAAAAACTTATTTAGTCAGCCACCAATTGTGCAAGTTGTCCCACTTAAAAAGATGAGAGAGGCCTGTAAATTTCATCATAGGTACATGTCAACTATGACAGACAAATTGAGGAAAAAAAATCCAGAAAATCACATTGTAGGATTTTTTATTTACATTTACATTTACGTCATTTAGCAGACGCTCTTATCCAGAGCGACTTACAAATAGGTGCATTCACCTTATAGCCAGTGGGATAACAACTTTACAATGTTTTTTTTGTTTTATTTTATTTATTTATTTATTTTTTTGGGGGGGGGGTTGGAGTAAAGGGGGGGTAGAAGGATTACTTTATCCTATCCCAGGTATTCCTTAAAGAGGTGGGGTTTCAAATGTCTCCGGAAGGTGGTGAGTGACTCCGCTGTCCTGGCGTCGTGAGGGAGCTTGTTCCACCATTGGGGTGCCAGAGCAGCGAACAGTTTTGACTGGGCTGAGCGGGAACTATGCTTCCGCAGAGATAGGGAGCCAGCAGGCCAGAGGTGGATGAACGCAGTGCCCTCGTTTGGGTGTAGGGACTGATCAGAGCCTGAAGGTACGGAGGTGCCGTTCCCCTCACAGCTCCGTAGGCAAGCACCATGGTCTTGTAGCAGATGCGAGCTTCAACTGGAAGCCAGTGGAGTGTGCGGAGGAGCGGGGTGACGTGAGAGAACTTGGGAAGGTTGAACACCAGACGGGCTGCGGCATTCTGGATGAGTTGTAGGGGTTTAATGGCACAGGCAGGGAGCCCAGCCAACAGCGAGTTGCAGTAATCCAGACGGGAGATGACAAGTGCCTGGATTAGGACCTGTGCCGCTTCCTGTGTAAGGCAGGGTCGTACTCTCCGAATGTTGTAGAGCATGAACCTACAGGATCGGGTCACCGCCTTGATGTTAGCGGAGAACGACAGGGTGTTGTCCAGGGTCACGCCAAGGCTCTTCGCACTCTGGGAGGAGGACACAACGGAGTTGTCAACCGTGATGGCGAGATCATGGAACGGGCAGTCCTTCCCCGGGAGGAAGAGCAGCTCCGTCTTGCCGAGGTTCAGCTTGAGGTGGTGATCCGTCATCCATACTGATATGTCTGCCAGACATGCAGAGATGCGATTCGCCACCTGGTTATCAGAAGGGGGAAAGGAGAAGATTAGTTGTGTGTCGTCAGCGTAGCAATGATAGGAGAGGCCATGTGAGGATATGACAGAGCCAAGTGACTTGGTGTATAGCGAGAATAGGAGAGGGCCTAGAACTGAGCCCTGGGGGACACCAGTGGTGAGAGCACGTGGTGCGGAGACAGCATCTCGCCACGCCACTTGGTAGGAGCGACCGGTCAGGTAGGACGCAATCCAAGAGTGAGCCGCGCCGGAGATGCCCAGCTCGGAGAGGGTGGAGAGGAGGATCTGATGGTTCACAGTATCAAAGGCAGCAGACAGGTCTAGAAGGACAAGAGCAGAGGAGAGAGAGTTAGCTTTAGCAGTGCGGAGAGCCTCTGTGACACAGAGAAGAGCAGTCTCAGTTGAATGACCAGTCTTGAAACCTGACTGGTTTGGATCAAGAAGGTCATTCTGAGAGAGAATTTATGAATTTATGAATTTATTTGCAAATTATGGTGGAAAATAAGTATTTGGTCACCTACAAACAAGCAAGATTTCTGGCTCTCACAGACCTGTAACTTCTTCTTTAAGAGGCTCCTCTGTCCTCCACTCGTTACCTGTATTAATGGCACCTGTTTGTATACCTGCATCAGTATAAAAGACACCTGTCCACAACCTCAAACAGTCACACTCCAAACTCCACTATGGCCAAGACCAAAGAGCTGTCAAAGGACACCAGAAACAAAATTGTATACCTGCACCAGGCTGGGAAGACTGAATCTGCAATAGGTAAGCAGCTTGGTTTGAAGAAATCAACTGTGGGAGCAATTATTAGGAAATGGAAGACATACAAGACCACTGATAATCTCCCTCGATCTGGGGCTCCACGCAAGATCTCACCCCGTGGGGTCAAAATGATCACAAGAACGGTGAGCAAAAATCCCAGAACCACACGGGGGGGACCTAGTGAATGACCTGCAGAGAGCTGGGTCCAAAGTAACAAAGCCTACCATCAGTAACACACTACGCCGCCAGGGACTCAAATCCTGCAGTGCCAGACGTGTCCCCCTGCTTAAGCCAGTACATGTCCAGGCCCGTCTGAAGTTTGCTAGAGTGCATTTGGATGATCCAGAAGAGGATTGGGAGAATGTCATATGGTCAGATGGTAAAAACTCAACTCGTCGTGTTTGGAGGACAAAGAATGCTGAGTTGCATCCAAAGAACACCATACCTACTGTGAAGCATGGGGGTGGAAACATCATGCTTTGGGGCTGTTTTTCTGCAAAGGGACCAGGACGACTGATCCGTGTAAAGGAAAGAATGAATGGGGCCATGTATCGTGAGATTTTGAGTGAAAACCTCCTTCCATCAGCAAGGGCATTGAAAACGAAACGTGGCTGGGTCTTTCAGCATGACAATGATTCCAAACACACCGCCTGGGCAACGAAGGAGTGGCTTCGTAAGAAGCATTTCAAGGTCCTGGAGTGGCCTAGCCAGTCTCCAGATCTCAACCCCATAGAAAATCTTTGGAGGGAGTTGAAAGTCCGTGTTGTCCAGCGACAGCCCCAAAACATCACTGCTCTAGAGGAGATCTGCATGGAGGAATGGACCAAAATACCAGCAACAGTGTGTGAAAACCTTGTGAAGACTTACAGAAAACGTTTGACCTGTGTCATTGCCAACAAAGGGTATATAACAAAGTATTGAGAAACTTTTGTTATTGACCAAATACTTATTTTTTCCACCATAATTTGCAAATAAATTCATAAAAAATCCTACAATGTGATTTTCTGGATTTAATTTCTCATTTTGTCTGTCATAGTTGACGTGTACCTATGATGAAAATTACAGGCCTCTCTCATCTTTTTAAGTGGGAGAACTTGCACAATTGGTGGCTGACTAAATACTTTTTTCCCCCACTGTATATGTGGGGTACAGCGATGGGGTAATCATTCAAAAATTATGTTTACCACTATTATTGAACACGGAATGAGTCCACGCAACTTATTATGTGATTTGTTAAACACATTTTTACTCCTGAACTTATCTAGGCTTGCCATAACAAAGGGGTTGAATAATTATTAACTCAAGACATTTCAGCTTTTAATGTTTTATTAATTTCAAAAATGTTCTACAAACAAAATTCCACGTTGACATTATGGGGTATTGTGTGTAGATCAGTGACACAAAATCTCAATTTTATAAATTTTTATATCAGGCTGTAACCACAACAAAATGTGAGAAAAGTGCAGGGGTGTGAATACTTTCTAAAGGTAAATCCCCTTTAAAAGTTTGATATTTGGTTGTGTTGTCAACCAAACAATTCAATATTACTTTTTTAATATAAAAAAATATATAAAAAATAAATGTAATTCACTTTAAATACATTTTTAGATTGAGATGTGAATCCAACATATCAATTATTAATTTATAGACAAACTGGAATAAAGCCAGACTAAGTCAGAGGTACAGATTAAACTATTGAAGCAAAAGATACTGCACATCTCCATCAAATGTAAAAATGTGGTTGCGTTGCCAACCGAACACAATTCATTATTTCTAAATATCATTACATTTGAAATCAACCACAGCTTTTGTATCAATAGGCCTTTTGTATTGTCTATTTTGAATTCTGGGTTAAATTGAAACAATAGCTGGTGTTGACTTTGCAAATGCTATATAAGCCTAAATAGCATCATTGATGATATATGAGTGATGAAGTATGGTCACATTTCATTTGCTCTGTTAAACCTATCCTTTGAAAAGATTTCGATAGCAACAGTGAATCTGTTTAGTTTTTAAGTGGAGATCTCTCAACAATCATTTTCATGATAGCACATTGGTCAGTTACAAATACCACAAATAAGCAGAGCTGGGCTTGGTTATAACTCTGTATAGGAGACCAAAGGGTAGCTGTAGATAGATCAATTCTCTAGTAGGAGGTGCTGCCCAGCCTATTGTTTTTTTTTCTGATAGTGGAAATAACGTTGAAGATCTGATGTTGTTTTAAAGGTACAAATTCAACATATTTTATAAAAAATTTGTCTATGTTGAATTTGGTTACCATGATAACATAATCCTGTGGTTAAAATGTCACCCTCAAAACAACAATTTACGTTGACGACTTTTTATAAATCCAATGTATTTTCCATGTAGGTTCACAATATGTTGACAAGTGGGTAGCTATTACATTACATTACATCAAATCAAATCAAATTGTATTTGCCACGTGCGCCGAATACAACAGTGAAATGTTTACTTACAAGCCCTCAACCAACAATGCAGTTTAAGAAAAATAAGTGTTAAGTAAAAAATAGATAAGTAAAAAATTAAAGAGCAGCAGTAAAATAAAATAACAGTAGGGAGGCTATATACAGGGGGTACCGGTACAGAGTCAATGTGCTGGGGCACAGGTTAGTCGAGGTAATTGAGGTAATATGTACATGTGGGTAGAGTTAAAGTGACTATGCATGTAGCACAATGTTTTGGATTGTGCAACATGGTTCTCGTGAGATGTTTGCATGCCAGTTGGGCCAAGCAGTGGACACGGCAGACCACATCTATTGAAGCTTCATTGTTCATTGGAACATGTACAGTATATTGTGTATGTTCCATGGCTGTAAAAAGGTGTTGTTCAACTGCAAGAATATAACAACAAAAGTTACAGAAATATCAGGAGACTACTACTAACCAACAGGCTATAATTCATATTTATTGGAAATGTAAGTACTATGGAAAACATTTGGATGATTTACCGTTTAGCATAAATCCCTCTCTTGACTCACATGTCTTGGTGTAGTTTGTTTTATGGGTGCTTTTATCATGGATGGGTGCCTACTCCAAACACCTAAAATGACCCTTTTATGTTGCTGTCTACTGATGGGGCTCCATAAAACAAGAGAATACAGCTATACCATTAAACACAAAGGATGTTTTTTTTACTGGAGTTAGAGGAATGGTTTTGATGCCTTTGAAGGCCCATACATGGATTAAGATCAGAGAACTGCCTCATTTTTTAAAACCTCCAGGCTTAGCCTTGGTTCAAAGATCCATAAAACACATTTCAACCGTTACAACGACCCATTTGCTGCCAATTTTTTGCAGTGTTAGTCTAAATAACACTTTATGGTTTCCTCCATTTAACGTTAGGGCGTGGAGTTGCATCCTGAAATCGACAGATAGTAATGTCCAAAAGGGTACAGATGTGGCGAGGAGGGCAAATTGTTTCCCAAATGTGCAGCCTGGACACCTCTCCAAACGGGACAATTCTATACCATGAAAAGGAAGTTCCCCCCTTCTTATTTTGTTTCTTATAATATTTTACAGTGAATTAATATCAGTATGACTCATCTAACCCAGGTCATATGTCTAAGCGTGAAGATAAGCAGTAGATAACCATGAAGGGCATCAACACTGACCCATGATAGTGAGCCAGTCTATAGTCACATACACACAGTCAGTTGCAGATCTTTTATCCAAATTTCCCATTCACTGAACGCAGTGTTTAAATTATTTGACTTTCTAACAATTCTACCCTTGTGAGAGTTCTATTGTGCATGGGATCATGGAGGAAGTTCTTATACAGATCATCCCTTAATAAAGTAAAGCTGTATCCTGTTCAGCGCTTTTGGGGGGGCTTTTGAAGACAGCTGAAGTAATGATTAGAAAGTTGAGTCCACATCTGAGACGTATTTTGCAATACCAAACTATTACTCAAACCAGATGGGTGCAGGGCAGGCCCATGTCTGTTTAATATTCCCAGGATTTTCTTAACAAGCCTTTTTATTGATATGAACAACAAAATGGTTTATTGTTTTGTTGTTTATTCACGTTAATATGACATTATCAATTTGATGGTAGTGAGATATTTAAAACATTATAACATGATCTATTCAAATCTCTAGTATTGTAGCATGAAATTATGAAGACAGGCTTACTTCGATATCGACAGTGTAGGCCTATTGTGAATATGTTAAGATTTTATGTTATTGTTCCAGTGTTGAGTGGAATGATCTTGCCCATTTTAAAACCATGTGCGCCATGGGAAACATGCAAAATAAGCCAAATATTCTGCAAACAAATGATTTCGACAATTGATTAGACATTGCTGCCTTATTCCCTCTGCTTAAGATAGCATTTCCCTGTCAACATAAGTTGTTAATGATGTATATCTCAATTAATTTATCATAATACACACGGCATACCAGGCTACCAACAGCCTGTGAAACCACACTGAATGTTAGTGGAATGGTAAGACGTCAAGACAAGAATCTGTGTTGTCTGTAGGACATGGTCTGAAGAAAAGTAATAAAAACAGCATGCATGAGAGATCCATTTATTCCATAAATTTGAAGATGTCAAATTGGCTTCAACAAGAACTACTCCAATCTGTTTGACAGCCATGTCCTGCATTCCATGATGAGGACTGTCTTTGAACTCCCACAAGCTATTCCGTCTGGCACAGGATCTCCTGTTTCTGTTTTTACAGCGTCAGACAACGTGCATCACATCATCAGCAAAGCGGAAAATTAAAGTTTACTGAATGTTAAGACTTCCTCACTTATTGTACTTTTAAGAGCAGCGTCAATGCCAAAAGTCTGAGGTCTTCCTCGTGAAGTGTAACTAATTTTACCTGAAGAAGCTGTAAATCCCTGACAATTAGGTTTAACTAGCATTAAAACTAAAGTACAGTATGTTAACCCATTGTGTACATGATGCGTACAGTATGTGTTGGAGGAGTTGAGGGCACAGGTTTGTGTTAGTGTGTCAGTTCTTTAAGATAAGACAATGACTATCATCCCCGTGGGGAAATTTTGTTTGCCGCTCTGTGCATACATGAACAAAACGCCAAACACAACACACAAGCTGCGGGTAGCCACGGAGCAGCGCCCTTTGGAAGTTTTAGATCGTACCATGGTCTACATGTAGGCCTAAGGTATCAGAACAACTAAAATGTAAATGTAAATGCAAAGCCAAGAATTCACAACATGTGCAAATAGTATGGAGGTTTAAAAATCATTATGGACATTACACGCAGGAAGCTGACATTCCATACAATTAACTGTATAGTACCATGCCCTGAATGTGGTTTCCCATTTTATTTCTGTGGTGTGTGAGTATAAGCCATGGGTATCGTTGTAATTCAAGCCACACTTGGTACTTCATTCCACCTTCAACTGCATGAGCGCAAACAAGACTGGGAGTAATATCTCTACAAAAATGTTATAGGTCACACAATGTGAAATGGAAAAAGGATTCCAGACAACATTTCATTGTTTTCTATATTTATGTAAAATGTGTATGTACATAACAAGGGGCAGAAATGCACTGCAGACATTCACATTTTCAGTCATTTAACGCGATAGTGCTAAGATGGACCAGCAATACTGAACAAAACAATTAAAATACAGATTTGTCAATCCACTATTAGCACTTACAAAATGTGAGGCTACACAAAGTTGTCACAAACTTAATGAACGTCAATCTAGAGGGATAGCAATTTAAGACTGCATTAACAAAAAAGAAAGGAAACTTTGGTCAAATATTATCTGACATCATATACAAATGCAAGGGATTTCATTATTCTATACTGGAGCAACCACTCAAGAAACTGATGTGCATTTGAATTGAAATACTGAACAATGCGTTCTGTATCATACAGAGTTTGAGTACATTTCATATACTGTACCATTAGGCAAAAGTTATATTGACTCAGATGATGCAGTTGATGCACTGGAATTGATTGGATTGACATTTGTATATATTTTTTCAAGTCAAAGAAAATGTGAAACAAATGAGGCAACTGAAGAGAGTACGAGATTCTTAAAATCAACTGTAGTGCAGTCATTATTTTGATGAGACAATCCGGTGAGAACACACTATCATACTATTGTCAATAAGTTATTCAATGACCCTATCCGTGCCTTCTCTATGATATGGCTTTTAAAGCTAAAATACAAGTAATTGTTGATTCTGTATGATCTATTCAATATGATCTAATTGTAAATTCTATGATCTACTAATATATGTTCGATAGGAGCAAATCCATCCATTTCAGCAGAACTCACTGAATTGTGGTCTTTTTACTGCACATTCGGGGAGTGTGTAACACAAGTATCTACATACAAAAGTGGAAATGGTTTCAGTACAGGAGGAAGGGGGTGCAGTGGCACTTTTTCAGATAACTGGAAACCCACCAGGTCTCAATGATCACACTGCTCAACTGGAAAATGGACGACAGGAAATTCAAAGCAGGTCTGTAAATATACAAAGATATATATAGATATATAAACAAAAACAATAAAAAGCTAAACAAATGTGGGTTGTTTGGTTGTGCAAGTTCTTATGCAGCATGATGATGAGATGCTTCTAGAAAGGCTGGGTCTGATTATTTGAAGACATTCTCGAAAGCTGGACACTTGTGGGTCTTGAGTTTCTTGATGGCCTTTTTGAACTCTTTGCTGGACTTGTCCCACTTGTGGATGCCTGTCAGGAGGAACTGCTTGTCCACCTTGCGGCCCATGATCAGGTAGGTGTTGCCCAGGTTGTCCAGCTGCTGGCAGGGGCAGTCGGCTCCATTCTTTAGGTACAGAACCAGATTCTTTAGGTCTTTCTTCTTCAGGTGGCCCAGTTTCAACGGCTTCTTCCTTTTCTGCAGAATCACCTTGCGGTCCATGCCTTCCCGTCTCACCTCCTTGATCTTGGTCTTGATAGCTACAATCAAATAGACATCAAAAGAAAGAAGGCGGTTGTTAAAAACAGTAACGTGTATTCTTATATATGTTACGATAAATGTTTAGCTTGTGGGCTAGCTCAGCATGTTGAATCATATCTATGGTTAGCTTGAGGCACTTTTCCTTTTATATTTAATGTCAGAGCAGTATGACAGTCATATAATCCCTGTGTATGCATTGTGCTAGGGCCAGGGGCTCTGTGGCAAGACAACAGGCCCGAAAGGTTAGGTTGCAGAAAAGAGGGTATCAGTGGTTAGTTAGCTAGGCCCCAGACACCAAGGACCATTAAGGAAAGCAGCCTGGTCTCATAGACTAGACATAACATAGTAAAGTAAATCTGGGACACTCAAATTATTATGATATGTTACATTTGGTATGGGTGCATACGACAAATGTTTACTTAAGGCAAGAACGAAAGTAGAGTGGTTGGTTGTGGTGGATGGGTAGGCATATAACGCAAATGTTATATGTTATATAACGCAAACGTCTAGAAACCCAAAGGTTGCGAGTTCAGATCTCATCACGGACAATTTTAGCAACTTTTTAACTACTTACTACGTTTTAGCTACTTTGCAACTACTTAGCATGTTAGCTAACCCTTCCCCTAATCCTATAATGTGAACGTCTATTAACCCAAAGGTTGCGAGTTCGAATCTCATCATGGACAACTTTAGCATTTTAGCTAATTAGCAACTTTTCAACTAACTACTACTTTTTAGCTACTTTGCAACTACGTAGTATGTTAGCTAACCCTTCCCCTTCCCCTAACGCTATAACGCGACCGTCTAGCAACCCAAAGGTTGCGAGTTCGAATCTCATCATGGACAACTTTAGCATTTTAGACTAATTAGCAACTTTTCAACTACTTACTACTTTTTTGCTACTTTTCAACTACTTAGCATGTAAGCAAACCCTTCCCCTAACCTTAACCTATTAGCTAACCCTTCCCCTAATCATAACCCTTTTTGCTAACCTTTCCCTAACCCTAACTCCTAACCTCAACCCTAACCTTAACCCATAGCCTAGCTAACGTTAGCCAGCTAGCTAATGTTAGCCACCTAGCTAGAATTCGTAACATATCACAGGATTTGAAAATTCGTAAGATATTGTACGTTCAGCAAATTCGTAACATATAACATGAATTGTAATTCGTTACATATCATACGAAATGGGTAATAGACATCCACAAATGAATACATACCGTACGAAACGGAACATATCATACTAAATGGAATGTCTCAGATTTACATACAGAATAATATGAAATGCTCTGAGACCAGGTTGAGGAAAGATAAGAGTGTTAACATACTGCTGAGAGAATGGAGGGGATTATACAGGGCCCTGGTCAAAAGTAGTGCCCTGTAAAGGGAATAGAGTGCCATTTGGGATGTAGCCAAAGATATGGGTATTCTATATCAACCTCACACTGTAAGGTATTCGTGCTAGTTATGATAAGTAAAGTATTTCTGTGTTTCATGGACATGATGACTAAGAGACAGCATCCAGATGAATTAATCTCTATGGGAAACTGATCTGTCTACATTTGCTGTTCCTTTCACTGGACAGGAATGTTCAAATTACCGCTCTGTTTGCCCTGTTATCCTCCAGATGTAACAGGACCTGGGGTTTTGTTCCTCTAAGTACCCTCTATCTATCTCATTGTTTTTATTGAAGGATCCCTACTCCCTGAGCTAGACTTCAGATATATTGAGGGAGATGAATGATCTACAGATATTTGTGAAATGCAACACATAGGGTTGAAAAATTATTCTAGCTTTACCTTTTTTTTTTTTTTATCCTGGTTGGAAGATTCCGGATTTCCTGCTTATTTCTTCTGATTCCAGGAATCTTCCAACCAGGTTTTCTGGAAGACCTGGATATTTTGGGAAAGTTCTGTAGATCATTCATCTCCCTCAATATATCTGAAGTCTAGCTCAGGGAGTAGGGATCCTTCAATAAAACCACTTCAATACCACCACAGTTTGTCACTGAAAGAAAGTGAAACATTTGATGCTACAGTACATTGTAACCCTGCCTTTCACCGTCTCTTGATATGTGGCCAAGTATTGCCACAATTTTACACCCACCAAATGTCTGAATATTAATATTTTTTTTTGTTTTTACTTTTATCTCTCCAAATCCCACACCGGGCCTCTGATTTCTCTTAATCTGTCTGATCTTTCACTAAACTCTATTTAACCTCATAATCTCTTTGTTTCCTCCACCTCCCCTTCTGAAATGGTGCACGAGTCAACCCCATGGTGGTCCAAATCTCAGCCTCTATTCAAATGGCACCCTATTTCCTATATAGTGCACTACTTTTGACCAGGGCACATAGGGCTCTGGTCAAAAGTAGTATACTATATTGGGAATAGGGTGCCATTTGGGATGTAGACTCAGCCTATATGGGTATAGGCCTACCTCTTCATCTCCTCACACAGTAAAGCAGGCTACTGCATGAGTGCAGGTGACTTCAGTACATGGTAATATAAGGGAAAAGTATGGCATGTTGCTGTGATTCCACTCCATTGATCTACGGACCAGATTAGTGACCATCTTGTGATCTTTTAATACAGGGATTTGCACCTGCACTTGGTAAACTGACTGCTGCTCAAGATTTGGTGCTGGCTGATCTGTCTTTGAAAATCGGATTAAAAAATAAGAATACTTAACTAAAACAACATACATTATTATCAGTGTAGCTTACAGGTAGGGGTAAAGACTGGTATAGAAAATATAGACTACTACTATATATCTGAACTCTAAATAGTCCCCTACTTAAAATGCACCATGGTCCTCTTCTATAAAGACTTGAATAGCTAATATAGACTACTATATCTGAACTCTTAATAGGCTTCTACATGAACTATAGGTACCACGTTTTAGGGTTCATCTATTGCCCCTCTATCTTCCCATTGCCAATTAAAGTGTTAGACAAATAACAGTCTCTGTGGTTTTCCAGGTATTAACAGTGCACATGGTCGGGATTAGGACCTTTATCCTCCATCTCTGGTCCATGAAAAGTCTCTGTGACGAGGGCTTAGTGTTCAATTAAATCAAAATGGGCAGCTTTCATAATTAGCGAGTCATAAAACATAAGGTCTAGCCCACCCCTGAAACCACTTTATCAGGATAAATCCAGCTTAAACTCTGTGCTGAACTTTCTTTGCACCTTGTGTTGTTTGTGTACATATCTCCCTGGCCTGGCAAAGTGTACAGTACAGTGACTGACCAGGTAGGCTACGGTTTTAACTGTTCAGGGGAAAAGGTTCAGCCACTGATCAGAAGTGCCTTCGGGGCAGTTAAACTAGAATGTATGTTACTATTTATTTTGGGCCCCTGTTTCGGAAAACTATTCACCTCAAACTATCATCTGACACGAGCGTTACAATCATTTAGCAAATTTTCCTTTCAACGTTACCAGGGTGAAAATAGAAAACACTGCATAAACACTGCGCTTCAACTCTCATTCTATCTTCAACGTTATCTCCATCTGTCGTTGGTCTCAGGTCTGGACAAATGCAAAGCACTCAATCTGCAATGCTATAAAGTTTGTGGGCATCTAGGCTGTAACCTTTGTCCCCGACCCTTGACCTGATTTCCTCTTCTGGTTTAGAGGGTGAGACAGGCTTTCAGACAGCTCAGATGGTGTCATAAACCCAGCAGGAGGTGGTGAGCTGGGCCTGGACCCATTCACAACCATGGAATAACACAGCCCTCAGCCATTCACAACCATGGAACCTGTCTGCCCCGTGAGCCAATATCTACGTCCCAAATGACACTCTATTCCCTACATAGTTCATTACTTTTCACCTGGCTTGTATGGGCCCTGGTCAAAAGTAGTGCACTATATAGGGAATAGGGTGCCATTTGGGACATATCCTATGTGATCAGTCTAGATCAGGTCCAGGGTTGCTACACTTTCATTTACTGCATTAGCATGGGGAGGGATGGATGGTGCAATTACCCATACCACTAGAGAGAAAGCCAGCTGTCAGAAGAAGGGCATGGTGGGTTTGAATTCAAGTGTTCTGGAGATGTGAAACAAAAAGCTGTGGTAATGAAAGTTTAAGTATGGAGATAAATCATGGTGGGAACAAAGTGTTGAGTGGGATGTACCATAAAACCATCAGCAGAGTAGACAGCACTGATGTTTAGAAATAGATTCATCAGGATCTCTGAGGAACAAGGGACTGGGAGGAGTTTAGCTAGCTACAGTGGGGAAAAAAAGTATTTAGTCAGCCACCAATTGTGCAAGTTCTCCCACTTAAAAAGATGAGAGAGGCCTGTAATTTTCATCATAGGTACACGTCAACTATGACAGACAAATTGAGGAAAAAAAATCCAGAAAATCACATTGTACGATTTTTAATGAATTTATTTGCAAATTATGGTGGAAAATAAGTATTTGGTCACCTACAAACAAACAAGATTTCTGGCTCTCACAGACCTGTAACTTCTTCTTTAAGAGGCTCCGCTGTCCTCCACTCGTTACCTGTATGAACTTGTTATCAGTATAAAAGACACCTGTCCACAACCTCAAACAGTCACACTCCAAACTCCACTATTGCCAAGACCAAAGAGCTGTCAAAGGACACCAGAAACAAAATTGTAGACCTGCACCAGGCTGGGAAGACTGAATCTGCAATAGGTAAGCAGCTTGGTTTGAAGAAATCAACTGTGGGAGCAATTATTTGGAAATGACATACAAGACCACTGATAATCTCCCTCGATCTGGGGCTCCACGCAAGATCTCACCCCATGGGGTCAAAATGATCACAAGAACGGTGAGCAAAAATCCCAGAACCACATGGGGGGACCTAGTGAATGACCTGCAGAGAGCTGGGACCAAAGTAACAAAGCCTACCATCAGTAACACACTACGCCACCAGGGACTCAAATCCTGCAGTGCGAGACGTGTCCCCCTGCTTAAGCCAGTACATGTCCAGGCCCGTCTTAAGTTTGCTAGAGTGCATTTGGATGATCCAGAAGAGGATTGGGAGAATGTCATATGGTCAGATGAAACCAAAATAGAACTTTTTGGTAAAAACTCAACTCGTCGTGTTTGGAGGACAAAGAATGCTGAGTTGCATCCAAAGAACACCATACCTACTGTGAAGCATGGGGGATGGAAACATCATGCTTTGGGGCTGTTTTTCTGCAAAGGGACCAGGACGACTGATCCGTGTAAAGGAAAGAATGAATGGGGCCATGTATCGTGAGATTTTGAGTGAAAACCTCCTTCCATCAGCAAGGGCATTGAAGATGAAACGTGGCTGGGTCTTTCAGCATGACAATGATCCCAAACACACCGCCCGGGCAACGAAGGAGTGGCTTCGTAAGAAGCATTTCAAGGTCCTGGAGTGGCCTAGCCAGTCTCCAGATCTCAACCCCATAGAAAATCTTTGGAGGGGAGTTGAAAGTCCGTGTTGCCCAGCGACAGCCCCAAAACATCACTGCTATAGAGGAGATCTGCATGGAGGAATGGGCCAAAATACCAGCAACAGTGTGTGAAAACCTTGTGAAGACTTACAGAAAACGTTTGACCTGTGTCATTGCCAACAAAGGGTATATAACAAAGTATTGAGAAACTTTTGTTATTGACCAAATACTTATTTTCCACCATAATTTGCAAATAAATTCATTAAAAGTCCTACAATGTGATTTTCTGGATTTTTTTTCCTCATTTTGTCTGTCATAGTTGACGTGTACCTATGATGAAAATTACAGGCCTCTCTCATCTTTTTAAGTGGGAGAACTTGCACAATTGGTGGCTGACTAAATACTTTTTTTCCCCACTGTATATAGCCATCTCCAATTGTATTTTAAATATGTTATTTTCCTCATGGTTGATCATGATCACCCAACACATAACGTTTGGTTAACAGAACTTTGGATTTTGTTGAAGCTGAAATTGCAGTTCAGTTACTCAGAGACAAACACAAACTCGGGTCACTGTACAGTACATATGGTCAAGCAGACCTTCAAGAAACAACCCTTCTACTTAAAACCAACACATTTCTATGCCTCCATGTCTTTTACAAACACATGTATTCTTCCTCTGCCAGATTGTCCTGTATCCAACCAAAAAGCATGAAAAGCTTTCGCTTCTCTTCTCAAAATAATCAAATTTTATTTAGATAAACTCGCCTGAGAATGTCAAAATGTGATTGTGAGATTGGAAGGAAGCAATTATTCCTGACTTCAAACAATGGCACACAATTATACTAGCCTTTCTTCCCATTAGAAAAAAAAACACAAATACATTTCAATATATTTAACGTCACGTGATACATTTGCATCTTTGCTCAAATGCATGTAGTGCCTGACATCTATTCCAGAAATGCATGGCTATGACATCTAGTCTACACGGTGGCCAAGGTGGTTCCAAATTCGGCTTCTTAAATTACTCTTTACCTATTAATCAATGGAGATCGTTTTTTGGGGTCACCGAGCCAGAACTTTGGCAGTGATATCATTTAAATTGTGATGGTGAGTAAAAACAAATACTTTTGATTTCACCAAATGTTACATTCTGTCAGAAAGAGCACATGTTCAACTTAATAAAAAACATGTTTTCCCATCTCAAGATGTTAAAAAAATGACTATAGGAAATGCCTCTCTTCAGCTTTGCGCCCAAGATTTTTGTATTTTCGTTTTTAGCGATTTAAACAAAAACTATACATCGTACAATGCTCAAAGTGTAGGTCTAGGTCTTGTGCTTCCAATGAGTAGTATTATACGGCTCTACAGTGAATTGTTAGCAGTGTTATGGAGCGTTCGTAACGGCCCTCCAGCTGGTAATTACTAGTTAAATCAGCCATCAATACCCTTGTGACAGGGGGAAAGGAAGCTTGTTGTGTGCAACAGGGAGGGGCAATTGAATGCAAGATTCATTCAAAAAATATATAATTGTTCAAACATTTCTAGCCTGTCTATCTACGGGTAACAGGGTTGACGTGTTATGCTCCACCCGCACAGTTTTTCACCACAAAACACCAGAAAATGGCCAAAAAGAGTAGAACCAGCTCACCTGCTTTTACACTACACTATGTTTCTTTTGAAATAAATATTTAACAAGGAATAGTTTTACCATATTAAAATGAGAATTCAGTTCACGTAACAGCATAGCTCCGAGAAGTAGGGGTGCTGAGGGTGCTGCAGCACCTCCTGAAAAATCATAATATTTATTAATACAAATACACAAAAAAAAAAATTCTCACAAAAGTTGTGCACTGGGCCTTTACTAGTCCTTTATTAGTGGACCGATATAGCCGTCTGTAGTGCGGGCAAAAAACATCGTCTTTTTTACAAATTAATTTAAAGTGAAAAGCTGAAATTGTAATGTCTTGAGTCAATAAGTATTCAACCCCTTTGTTATGGAAAGGCTAAATAAGTTCAGGTGTCCTTCCTAACTCAGTTGCCGGAGAGGAAGAAAACCAATGGTGACTTTAAAACAGTTACAGAGTTTAATGGCTTGATAGAAGAAAACTGAGGATGAATCAACTACACCGCTCCCGAGTGGCGCAGCGGTCTAAGGCACTGCATCTCAGTGCTAGAGGCATCACTACAGACCCTGGTTCGATTCCAGGCTGTATCACAATCCGGCCGTGATTGGGAGTCACATAGGGCGGCGCACAATTGGCCCAGTTTTGGCCGGGGTAGGCCGTCATTGTAAATACGAATTTGTTCTTAACTGACTTGCCTAGTTAAATAAACATTGTAGTTACTAACTTAATTAACAGAGTGAAAAGAAGGAAGCCTGTACAGAATAAAAATATTCTAAAACATGCATCCTGTGTTTGTACTAAAATAATACTGCAAAACATTTGGCGAAGCAATTCACTTTTTGTCCTGAATACAAAAGTGTTATGTTTAGGGCAAATCCAATACAACACATTACTGAGTTCCACTCTCCATATTTTCAAGCATAGTGGTGGCTGCATCATGTTATGGGTATGCTTGTGATCGTTAAGGGCTAAGCACAGGCAAAATCCTAGAGCAAAACCTGTTTAGTCTGCTTTCCACCAGACACTAGGAGATGAATTCACCTTTCAGCAGGACAATAACCTAAAACACCAGGCCAAATCTACACTGGAGTTGCTTACCAAGAAGACAGTGAATGTTCCTGAGTTGCCGAGTTACAGTTTTGACTTAAATCTACTTGAAAATCTATGGCAAGACCTGAAAATGGTTGTCTAGCAATGATCAACAACCAATTTGACAGAGCTTGAAGAATTGTGAAAATAATAATGGGCAAATGTTGCACAATCCAGGTGTGGAAAGCTCTTAGAGATTTACCCAGTGTAACGAAGACGCTGTGAGTCGAGAAGCAGGTGCAGGTGAAACGTTTAATAAAACAACAAACATGGAACGAGCCAACATAGCAGTAGCGTCTACGCATAACCACAGGATCAAGCTAGGAAGGCCAAGGGAGTGCTTGAGCCCCTGATTCAGGAGCTGACATCGTCGTGACAGTACCCCCTCCCTGATGCGCGGCTCCAGCCGGAGGAACGGTCCCGGGGACCAGGAGCCGGCCAATCGCTTCTGCTGCGGGAACCTGTCGAGCCAGCTAAGGCATGGGAGCCTGACGAGCCGGCTGAGGCATGGGAGCCTGACGAGCCGGCTGAGGCATGGGAGCCTGACGAGCCGGCTGAGGCATGGGAGCCTGACGAGCCGGCTGAGGCATGGGAGACTGACAAGCCGGCTGAGTCATGGGAGCCCGACGAGCCAGCTGAGGCATGGGAGCCTGCTGAGCCAACTGAGGCTTGTGAACCTCTCGAGCCAGCTGAGGCATCCCCGGTAGTGTCGGCAACGGACGCTTGACGAGACAACCGAGGCCTGAGAACCTGTCGAGCCAGCTGAGGCATGGAAGCCTGATGAGCCAGCTGGTTGCTTCGGCAGCGGCACCCGGACCAGACGTCACCACCAAAAACAAATAAACAAAAAAAACTCCCTGATGCTTCCCTTTGGTGAGGCGTTAATCTGTAACGTGTACTTGCTTCCCGACTCCCAGCGTACACGTTACACCCAGAAAGACTCACAGCTGTAATCTCTGCCAAAGGTGCTTCTACAAAGTATTGACTCAGGTGTGAATACTTATATAAATGAGATATTTCTGTATTTCATTTTCAATACATTTTCTAAAATTTCTAAAAACATGTTTTCACTTACGGGGTATTGTGTGTAGATAGGTAAGCAAAATAAATAAATTTGATCTGTTTTGAATTCAAGCTGTAACACAACAAAATGTGGAATAGTTCAAGGGGTATGAATACTTTCTGAAAGCACTGTATATGTATTTTTTTCCGTATGGGTTTCACACTGGGTTCTGTTAACATGGGTTCTGTTAAATGAGAACAGACCTTTCGCAATGAGATCTTTCCAGGAACTGAGCATTTTAGCGAGCAAAAATGCTCATTCTGTGCCAGCGGAGGCATATTTCTGGCATGATTAGTCTACACAGATTAATAAAACTGACTTCTATGTAAGTCACAGATTCTTCCAGCTAGCTGCCTTGACTGAGGTAACCTATCAACTACACAGTCTGAAGTTAGGCCTGGTATAGGTGAATTTTGACTACAGTTATGCCATTGTCTCTACAGTTATAATGTACATGTAAATATATGGCCATATGCCCATGTGAATATTAGTGATAAAAAGTACATTCAGCATCTCTTACTTGCAAAGTAGGCAGGCTATTGCATAGTGAAAGTCTAGAGTAGTGCACTTAACTTATCAATCTACATCTATTATAAGCTATCCCTCTGACCCATTTTGGTCTGACCAAAAGTGCTGTGATGAAAGCATAATAATAGATTGGCTCACGAGTCACGTGACCAGATGCTTTGTAGAGGTAGAAACTGATCTTTATCAAATCATGTCATAATTGCTTTCACATTTCAACCATTTCTCTCTCCTCTCACAAAATTTATGACAGATCTTTCACACCATATAATAGTTGTTTTCGAGTCAAGCCCATCCTTGCATGAGTTGTAGGACAAAATAAGAAGAGATCATGCCGGTTCAGAGGAACATCACGTCAGACAAATATTGACTCACATTTTTGCACTGCTACAATCTAAAATAATAACATCTGCTCAACGGTACTGCTTCATAAAAAAACATGACCAAATGTTAGTCCCCCAGTAAAGAGTCAAGCTAAAAGCATAGGTTATGCTTCAGTTATTGATTAACCTAATCGAGAATTTCAATAAGCATTTTGCTTCGGCTTGCCATGCTTTCCACCCCTGCCACCAGCTCTGCACCCTCCGCTGCAACTCCCCCCCCAAGTCATTAGGTTTCGCTGACGTTTGGCAACTCGAACCTTCAGCTCCCTCCACAGATTTTCTATGGGATTAAGGTCTGGAGACTGGCTAGGCCACTCCAGGACCTTAATGTGCTTCTTCTTGAGCCACTCCTTTGTTGCCTTGGCCGTGTGTTTTGGGTTATTGTCATGCTGGAATACCCATCCACGACCCATTTTCAATGCCCTGGCTGCGGGAAGGAGGTTCTCACCCAAGATTTGACGGTACATGGCGCCGTCCATCGTCCCTTTGATGCGGTTGTCCTGTCCCCTTAGCAGAAAAACACTCCCAAAGCATAATGTTTCCACCTCCATGTTTGACGGTGGGGATGGTGTTCTTGGGGTCATAGGCAGCATTCCTCCTCCTCCAAACACGGCGAGTTGAGTTGATGCCAAAGAGCTCGATTTTGGTCTCATCTGACCACAACACTTTCACCCAGTTCTCCTCTGAATCATTCAGATGTTCATTGGCAAACTTCAGACGGGCCTGTATATGTGCTTTCTTGAGCAGGGGGACCTTGCGGGCGCTGCAGGATTTCAGTCCTTCACGGCGTAGTGTGTTACCAATTGTTTTCTTGGTGACTATGGTCCCAGCTGCCTTGAGATCATTGACAAGATCCTCCCGTGTAGTTCTGGGCTGATTCCTCACCGTTCTCATGATCATTGCAACTCCACGAGGTGAGATCTTGCATGGAGCCCCAGGCCGAGGGAGATTGACAGTCTTTTGTGTTTCTTCCATTTGCGAATAATCGCACCAACTGTTGTCACCTTCTCACCAAGCTGCTTGGCGATGGTCTTGTAGCCCATTCCAGCCTTGTGTAGGTCTACAATCTTGTCCCTGACATCCCTGGAGAGCTTTTTCGTCTTGGCCATGGTGGAGAGTTTGGAATCTGATTGATTGATTGCTTCTGTGGACAGGTGTCTTTTATACATGTAACAAGCTGAGATTAGGAGCACTCCCTTTAAGTGTGCTCCTAATCTCAGCTCGTTACCTGTATAAAATACACATTTCTGATTGAGAGGGGGTCAAATACTTATTTCCCTCATTAAAATGCAAATCAATTTATAAAATTTTTGACATGCGTTTTTCTGGATTTTTTTGTTGTTATTCTGTCTCTCACTGTTCAAATAAACCTACCATTAAAATTATAGACTTATCATTTCTTTGTCAGTGGGCAAACGTACAAAATCAGCAGGGGATCAAATACTTTTTTCCCTCACTGTAGCTGATGTCCTGAAAGAGCTGCAAAATCTGGACCCCTACAAATCAGCTGGGCTTGACAATCTGGACCCTTTCTTTCTAAAATTAGCCGCCGAAATTGTCGCAACCCCTATTACTAGCCTGTTCAACCTCTCTTTCGTATCGTCTGAGATCCCCGGAGATTGGAAAGCTGCCGCGGTCATCCCCCTCTTCAAAGGGTGTGACACTCTAGATCCAAACTGTTACAGACCTATATCCATCCTGCCCTGCCTTTCGAAAGTATTTGAAAGCCAAGTTAACAAACAGATCACCGAACATTTCGAATCCCAATGTACCTTCTCCGCTATGCAATCTGGTTTCCGAGCTGGTCATGGGTGCACCTCAGCCACGCTCAAGGTCCTAAACGATATTATAACCGCGATCGATAAAAGACAGTACTGTGCAGCCGTCTTTATCGACCTGGCCAAGGCTTTTGACTCTGTCAATCACCGCATTCTTATTGGCAGACTAAATAGCCTTGGTTTCTCAAATGACTGCCTCGCCTGGTTCACCAACTACTTCTCAGATAGAGTTCAATGTGTCAAATCGGAGGGCCTGTTGTCTGGACCTCTGGCAGTCTCTATGGGGGTGCCACAGGGTTCAATTCTCGGGCCGACTCTATTCTCTGTGTATATCAATGATGTCGCTCTTGCTGCTGATAACTCTCAGATCCACCTCTACGCAGACGACACCATTTTGTATACATCTGGCCCTTCATTGGACACTGTGTTAACAAACCTCCAAACGAGCTTCAATGCCATACAACACTCCTTCCGTGGCCTCCAACTGCTCTTAAACTGTAGTAAAACTAAATGCATGCTCTTCAATCGAACGCTGCTTGCACCCGCCCGCCCGACTAGAATCACTACTCTCGGCGGGTCTGACTTAGAATATGTGGACAACTACAAATACCTAGGTGTCTGGTTAGACCGTAAACTCTCCTTCCAGACTCACATTAAGCATCTCCAATCCAAAGTTAAATCTAGAATCGGCTTCCTATTTCACAACAAAGCCTCCTTCACTCATGCTGCTAAACATGCCCTCGTAAAACTGACTATCCTACCGATCCTTGACTTCGGTGATGTCATTTACAAAATAGCTTCCAACACTCTACTCAGCAAATTGGATGTAGTCTATCACAGTGCCATCCGTTTTGTCACCAAAGCCCCATAAAATATAATATAATATAATATAATATAATATAATATAATATAATATATAATATAATATAATATACTACCCACCATTGTGACCTGTACGCTCTCGTTGGCTGGCCCTCACTACATATTCGTCGCCAAACCCACTGGCTCCAGGTCATCTATAAATCACTTCTAGGCAAATCCCCACCTTATCTTAGCTCATTGGTCACCATAGCAACACCCACCCGTAGTATGCGTTCCAGCAGGTATATCTCACTGGTCATCCCCAAAGCCAACACCTCCTTTGGCCGCCATTCCTTCCAGTTCTCTGCTGCAAATGACTGGAACGAACTGCAAAAATCTCTGAAGCTGGAGACTCTTATCTCCCTCACTATCTTTAAGCATCAGTTGTCAGAGCAGCTTACCGATCACTGCACCTGTACACAGCCCATCTGTAATTAGCCCACCCAACTACCTCATCCCCATATTGTTATTTACATTGTTACATTGTTATTTATTTTGCTCATTTGCACCCCAGTATCTCTATTTGCACATCATCTTCTGCACATCTGTCAATCCAGTGTCAATACTAAATTGTAACTATTTTGCACTATGGCCTATTTATTGCCTTACCTCCATAACTTACTACATTTGCACACACTGTATATAGATTTTCTATTGTGTTATTGACTGTACGTTTTGTTTATTCCATATGTAACTCTGTGTTGTTGTTGTTTTTATCGCACTGCTTTGCTTTATCTTGGCCAGGTCGCAGTTGTAAATGAGAACTTGTTCTCAACTGGCCTACCTGGTTAAATAAAGGTGAAATAAAATAAAATAAAATAAAAACCTGTGGCAGCCATGTTAGAAACCTCTTCTCTCATTTCTTTAGACAATTAGAACATCTAGCATAAAAATGTCTTGTTTACATGTTGCCCAACTGGTACAGCAAAGCAAACCCACCACTATTGCCCATGGCATTGCCACACTGCAAGCAGAGCAGCCCCTGGCTGCATACCAAATGGCACTCTATTCCCTACATAGTGCACTATTTTTGACCAGAGCCATATGAGCCCTGGTCAAAAATAGTTCACTATATAGGGAATATGGAGTCATTTAGGACATTTCCCTGTTTTTTTCTCATGGGAGTTGGGACTCTCTCTTTGTGGGACACTCCTGCTGTGATTGGGTCTAATGGTTGCAATAAAAGTCTAATTTAACTAACATTATCAGAGGCCATAATCAGCCTGCTTGGATAAGCTCAGATGTCAAGCGTTAAATATATTATGTCAAGGAATCAAAACAACATTTGTCTTAATCAGAGATGAAACAGACCAAAGATTCTGAGGACAGAAAAGTGAGGCCCATCATTACCGTGTAAAAATGGGGACAATTTATTTAAAATACTGCACATAACTTTGTGTATTAGCTTTCCCTGAGAACAACTCTGAAAGAAGAAGTGCACAAAGTCCGTCTTCCCAAGGTCTGGCGCTTGGAATTGATTTGGAAACCACCAAAAACCTGGAGGCCAGCTTATAGCAATTTAAAATATGGCACAGCATCATGTAAACTTGTGCACATTCTCTCTGCATACAATCACTGCCTCAAGGTGTGTTGAATTCACAGTGTCCCTGCATGCGAGAAACTATCAATGCATTTAAAAATTGCATAGAAAAACGAAACATTCTAACAGCTGTTGCTACACTGCATTGACACACTGTGGATGGGATGGGATGTCAAGCCACCAAACAAGCTGAAAGACATTACCATACGTGACATCAGAGACTGTGATTTGGACCAATAGGAATTAAGCTTTAACGTGCAACCCTCCTGACACCTCCAGAAGGCCAGACAGCAGAATAAACATCCTCATTTACAACTTTAAATACCTGCCAAATAAAGACTTTAGAGCTGCAATTCATTAGTTACAGAATATTAGCATTTAAAAGGGTAATAGTATAAAAAAGTATGAATTTTTTTTTAATGAATAATGTATGCACTCACTAACTGTAAGTCGCTCTGTTTAAGAGCGTCTGCTAAATGACTAAAATGTAAAAAATGTAAAAGTAATACAAACCGTGACATTAATTCACAGTGGTAAAAAAATCCCGAGCTCTGTTTTTCTAGCGGATCAAGGCAGTAACTTGTTCCTAAATTGCCGAGTTACAATTTTGCCTTAAATCTACTTGAAAATCTATGGCAAGACCTGATGGTTGTCTAGCAATTCATTGTGGTCCTCTGTAGCTCAGCTGGTAGAGCACGGCGCTTGTAACGCCAAGGTAGTGGGTTCGATCCCCGGGGCCACCCATACACAAAAATGTATACACGCACGACTGTAAGTTGCTTTGGATAAAAGCGTCTGCTAAATGGCTTATTATAATTTATTTTTCTAGCGGAATAAGGCAGTAACTTTTTCCAGTCTATATGTAAAGTTGTGAGAATTAAGCATATGGCCAAGAAAACAAGGTAAATTGATGTTAGTAACCCCCAAGAGGAGATCTTTCTCAAGATTGTTCACATTAGTTTAATAATATGCCATTTAGCAGACACCTTTATCCAAAGCGTGCATACATTTTTGTGCATGGGTGGTCCCGGGGATCGAACCCACTAACCTGGCGTTACACGCGCTGTGCTCTACCAGCTGAGCTACAGAGGACCACAATTTACTTGGTGGTCAGTTGTTGCATCAATCCATTACGTCTGAAAGAATGATCCCCAGGAGTATACAAATTGTAAATCTTTGCAATTTCACATACTAATCCCAGCATTCTTATACTCAGAAAGAACAATTACCCTGAGTACTGTCAGATAATAGACATGGTGAAATGTTGGTCAAAGCTATATAAATTCTCTGATAATGAAAGACAGATCTCTTTTTTCGACCATTATGTGTGACTGACCAAAGAGTTTATTTAAAATAATGTATCAACGAACAAGCATGAAATTGTGCAAATCTATGTAACATGAAACATTACTTTACTGAAAATATGCTTGAACCTTTGACATGTACAGTATGTTTATGGTCAAATATACACAATATACCCAAAGGCCATAGGGGGCACAGATTTGCCCTTTAAAACAAATTATAACATACAGTGCCTTCGGAAAGTATTCAGACCCCTTGACTTTTCCCACATTTTGTTACGTTACAGCCTTATTCTAAAATTGATTCAATTGTTTTTCCCCATAATGACAAAGCAAAAACTGAAATATCACATTTACTTAAGTATTCAGGCCCTTTACTCCTTTGGCAGCATTGCAGCCTTGAGTCTTCTTGGCACACCTGTATTTAGGGAGTTTCTCCCATTCTTCTCTGCAGATCCTCTCAAGCTCTGTCAGGTTGGATGGGGAGCGTTGCTGCTCAGCTATTTTCAGGTCATTC
This sequence comes from Coregonus clupeaformis, assembly GCF_020615455.1. Taxonomy (NCBI): domain Eukaryota; kingdom Metazoa; phylum Chordata; class Actinopteri; order Salmoniformes; family Salmonidae; genus Coregonus; species Coregonus clupeaformis. Next base: position 49,056,237 of record NC_059207.1, read on the forward strand.
CAGAAATGTTCGATCGGGTTCAAGTCCGGGCTCTGTCTGGGCCACTCAAGGACATTCAGAGACTTTTCCCGAAGCCACTCCTGCGTTGTCTTGGCTGTGTGCTTAGGGTCGTTGTCCTGTTGGAAGGTGAACCTTCACCCCAGTCTGAGGTCCTGAGCACTCTGGAGCAGGTTTTCATCAAGGATCTCTCTGTACTTTCCTCTGTTCATCTTTGCCTCGATCCGACTAGTCTCCCAGTCCCTGCCACTGAAAAACATCCACACAGCATGATGCTGCCACCACCATGCTTCACCGTAGGGATGGTGCCAGGTTTCCTCCAGATGTGACGCTTGGCATTTAGGCCAAAGAGTTCAACCTTGGTTTAATCAGAACAGAGAATCTTGTTTCTCATGGTCTGAGAGTCTTTAGATGCCTTTTGGCAAACTCCAAGCAGACTGTCATGTGCCTTTTACTGAGGAGTTGCTTCCGTCTCTCCAATAAAGGCCTGATTGGTGGAGTGCTGCAGAGATGGTTGTCCGTCTGGATGGTTCTCCCATCTCCACAGAGGAACTCTAGAGCTCTGTCAGAGTGACCATCAGGTTCTTGGTCACCTACCTGACCAAGGCCCTTCTCCCCCGATTGGTCAGTTTGGTCAGGCGGCCAGCTCTAGGAAGAGTCTTGGTGGTTCCAAACTTCTTCAATTTAAGAATGATGGAGACCGCTGTGTTCTTGGGGACCTTCAATGCTGCAGAAATGTTTTGGTACCCTTCCCCAGATCTGTGCCTCGACACAATCCTGTCTCGGAGCTCTACGGACAATTCCTTCGGCTTGGTTTTTGCTCTAACATGCACTGTCAACTGTGGGACCTTTAGATAGAACGGTATGTCCCTTTCCAAATAATGTCCAATCAGAGCAGGTGGTCTCCAATCAAGTTGTAGAAACATCTCAAGGATGATCAATGGAAACAGGATGCACCTGAGCTCAATTTCGATTCTCATAGCAAAGGGTCTGAATACTTATGTAAATAATGTATTTCTGTTTTTTATTTTAACACATTTGCAAAAATTTCTAAAAACCTGATTTCACTTTGTCATGATGGGCTTGTGTGTAGATTGCTGAGGATTTGTTTTCATTTAATCAATTTTAGAATAAGGCTGTAACGTAACAAAATGTGGAAAAAGTCAAGGGGTCTGTAATACTACTAGTCACCTAGCAATTTCATGAAGTTGGTTTTACCCAGCTAACAAAATTACGTTCCAGGACGTGACCACAAAGTTATTTTAGTCCCCACATAAGTCATGATAACGTTATTGTGAAACTTACAGACGATGTTCCAAAATGTTTTTCTATCATTCCGATTGTAACGTTATATGAAGACAAACCATTGCTCTAAATGTAACGTTATGAAATGTTTCTAGGATATCTCCAAAATAACATGATATTCAGAACTTTTCATGGACTACTAAGGAACGTCTGTATTGCGACCTGATATTTATAACCTCTATAATACTTATTAGAAATGTTATGAATGTGCCTATAATGTCCCAAACGGGCTATGACATTCAGTACCTCTGGAAGACTTAAGGGGAATGTTACAAATGTCTCAGTTACGTTCCTTGTTAGCTGGGTAGCTAGCCCAGATAGGTTCCCAATCTCCCAATCTCATAATTAGCTACCAAGAAGCCATTTCAGACTATCAAGTTAGAGTAGCTAGCTTGTCTGACTATCTTAGCTGTTATGCCTGCTGGCAAGGTTGGTAGACATTAGAAAAGTAAGCAATAACTAAATATACTGAATAAGATTCACATTCCTTTCGATCTTTTACCCAGATTTTAGCAGATATGCAGAGAACAATATTTAGTTTATTATTTTTAAATAACCACCAGTCAGGAAGATACAGACAGCTCAAGAGGTATGCTTAGATATGCAGAAAAAATAACATATTTTTTACATAGAATTAAGCATAAAAATTATGGCTCTAGATTGCACTTTGTAAAATACAGTCAGTTGGAACTAAATCCATGAGCCTCTAAACTAACCAATTATTGTGGGACTGTTCTCTTTTTCTTCTTGTATAACTGTTCATCTGCAGTAACTTGCTTTTCTTTTCAGAGGCTTTTTGTTTCCAATAGACTTATTAACCTCACTAAAGACCACACTTTTAATATCATACAAAGGGATGACTGTGTGGTGCTATGGTCTCTATAGAACATGATCTATAGCTGGGATAAAGCACCAAGCTCATTAATGTAACCAGAATGGCAAGAGTCAGGGATTGCATGTAAGTAATAAATCCTATTGGCAAGAGTGTCACTTTAACTTCTCGAAGCTTGCTTTTGTAAAGATCTTACAATGTACTTTGAGGGGCTGCAGACCAAAGGTGGGAGGGCTCATTAGATCTGGGGCATATTCCAGAGCTACAGGTATAAACATACTGTAGTGCTCCACTGTATGTGGTTCCATTTGTATAGGCTTCTATGCCATGGAGAGTGCAACCTCTGGTGTCGGCTAACACGATCCATACTGTAGGTATAGTAGCCCATAGGAAAACTTTACATGACAAAACATGTTGTGTGTGAGTGTGTGTGTGCATGCGTGTGTGTATGTCTCTTCTTCGGTATGTTTAGGAGATGCTTAACAAACTGAATGAAAATGGTAGTGTTAGGGTTAGGAGATGCTTACCAAACTCGCTGGCACACATGTGCTCTAGAATTATGTCTGTTTTCATTTCGTTGTCACATGGGGGACAGATGGGGGAGTAACCTGTGGAAGGGAGGGAGGGAGGAGAGAGTCTTTTTAGAGGGCAGGACATGTAGCACTGTCACAATAATCAACCAGGTAACATAGCCATGAACAAATGGAACAAATGAAAAATTGGGTGGTTAGTTTTGATCTCTTTGGAGTCTATGCTAACTTGACGCAATCACAATCAATCTGTCCTGGAGGCCTGTTTTACTGTAAGTTATCTGAAAGCACACGGAAATGCATGTGCGCACACGCATGCACACACTAACTGTTACGTGTTCTTTAGACTTACATTACTGATTGTGAAGACAGAGAGATGACTGACTGAAACTGGAAACTCTTCCACTCAGGCTTTCATATACATTTATTTTCAGTTACAGGAGCCAAGTTCCATATGAACATTTTAGAATGTTTTGACATTATGATTAAAAACAATGAACGATTCTGACTGCGTAATGTCCAACAATGGACAGAAATGCCTTTTTTGTTTTTTTGCTATATTCATGAATATTTAATGAAAACACATTTATTCAATAATTAAATAACTGTTCTGTTCTTTCTCAAACAGTTTAGCAAAGCTTGGCTTTAAAAGCCAAAACAACATTTGGAGTACTGCAAGGTTCAACATCTAAACTCTAAACAACTGTACAGATGGTAAAATATAAATACACATTTACAAACACTTATCCTGTTTTTTTGTGATTGCCAGTTGTCCATTACGTGTGTTTGACAAACGCTTGTGAAAGTTACACCCAGGTGGAAAGCGCTTGTGAAAATAAGCACTGTTTACAGAGTCAAAGAGGCTATATTTTCAATTTCACCTTGTTCCTACTCTAAATATATTATCACTAGCTTCAAACTTGTTTAGCAGTCAGCAGTGGAGAGGCTCCTTAAATAACTTATATCAAAATGCATGACCTTCTAACCTTATTTTGCTTTGATGTTTTATTCATTCAAATGCATTTCCTTCTTTTTCCCATTTTTTCCCATTAAACTGAACAGTGATTTGTACATCACTAACTAGCACATATTTTTCCGGGGGTTTTAGGTTCCTGTCAGTAAACAGTGATGAAGATGCAGAACAACAAATACATTAACGGCCCTGTAATGAGAAGAGTGGGGTTAAAACAAGACCGACCCTGTGGCCTGCTGGGCTTCTGACTGGGCAAATGTTTTCTGATTTATTTATCGCAAGTGCTGACACATATGATAAGAGGTGACCTCTGGAGACTGTCTGTGTTCCAAATGGCACTCTATTCCCTATGTAGTGCACTACTTCTGACTAGAGCCCTATGGGCCCTGGTCAAAAGTAGTACACTATATAGGGAATAGGGTGCCATTTGGGATACAGCCTGTGGATCTCTGTGTGGTCCCCGAGCTCCAAGAGGAGCCTTTTCTCAGGCTGCTGGGCTCCTGCCCACACACACCACCATGTTGGCCCCCTCAGACCAACACGTCCCAGTTAAAGAGGGACTACCTCAGATATACAGTAAGTGCTGTGTAACTGCAGCACCACGGAGCGAGAAAGACCTCTTCTTAGGTGCTGGACTGGAAAGTCACCAGTCACCATATCAGTTCGCTGTAAGACTGAGCTATTCATGTTCTGAATATAGCAAATGTTTTAGCACTAAGCTAACACTGTTTTGCAGCATGCATGTGCAACGCAGATCAAAATGTAATGAGGTTGATGATGGAAAGTAATTTTTTATTTATGAGCAATCTGCATGAGGTGGTTGTAATTCCCCTTCTGGGACACCTCTCGAAAAGAGCAGAGCAGCCTTTCCAACTCGCTCCAAGAGAGATTCTACTAGTTCCTGCCAGGGACACTGACATGGCGATAAAATATTACAACCCATGACAGGAACAAGAATTTTAGACAAAACTTGTCCTTTGATTGTGAAAGGCCTTCTGCAGCATTTACACTGAATGAAAATATAAACGCAACATGTAATGTGTTAGTCCCATGTTTCATGATGTTGTGCACAAAACATGTCTGACTTACTGTTAGCGCCAAGCTGTAACAGATGTAGGATCTTAATTTGAGCCAGTTTGCTACAGCAGGAAAATAATCCTGAAGCAACGGGTAATGTAAATTATAATGTGGATTATAATGACTGGACATTTTTTGTAGGGGTTGATACGTTTTTTGTTAGGGCAAATCAAGCCGGAAATGTTAAAGTGGAAATTATAATTTTTAAAACCTTGAATATACTACAAGTTTGCATTTTCTGTGCAGGAAAATTCTCAGCAACAACATAGTGATCAAATTAAGATCCTACATCTGTAGGTAGTTCTAGTCCTTCTGAACATAACTCAGTCCAGAAACTGTGGTTGCATCCCAAATGGCGCCATATTCCCTATATAGTGCACTACTTTTGACCAGAGCCATATAGGTCTTGCTGAAAAGTAGTGCACTAGGAAATAGGGTTGGGCCGCAATCCCAGTGAGGTTGTGGTAGTCTCGAGCCAAGTATCCCAGCAGGCAGATAGGCAAACAGGCAGCAAGGACCTGATGTCTGTGGGAGTTCACTGTAGCCTTGAAACACAGTTTATTACATTAGCAGAATTGATAGTCTGTTTGTTTTTTATCTCTCCTCATCGTTGTCCCTCTGGTATTCATTATTTCATCATTCGTATACTTCTGTATCTGCTATTCAAATTAAACTTTACATGTTGTTTCTGTCTGTTGAGTTAACGTTTTGGGGGGGTTCAAAGGAAGAGGCCAGTAGTTAAGAGGTTAATATAAAATGGTAATTAATGGATGTATTAGTTCTGTGGCTGGACTGCCTCCCAGTTCATAAATTGCACCTTGAAATAAATTGCTACCATCTGTTAAAGGAGTATTAGGCTAAAATATTAATTATAACATCACTTCTCTTTGTCAGTAGCGAGCAACTTAACATTTGCTCCAAAGAGAGGTTCTCTCTTGGTAAAGACAGTGTAGTCTAGTTATTGCTCTGAAATAACTAAATAAAGGTTATGCTATCTCGCTCTTATATTTTTTTGAGATAATCTAATCTAGAGGTAATCTAAGCAGTCATGGGAAAAATGACCCCAAAGGGTTGGGAATGGTTCATTTGCATCAGGTTTGACATCAACAAACAGACTTTAACCCCTGAAACAACATTCTGCCACCTGAAGCACTGCATGGGTGTCGATTCTCACACTATGTCAAAGTAGTGACTGTTTGTTATCTCAGTCAAGTACTGCAGCTCTGTTGAGCCTGCCCTATAGGATACTATGTTGAGCTTCCCTATAGGATACTATGCTGTGGTTCACATTGCTTTTTGTATTCCACAATACAAGGGGGAAAATCCAGATATTTGATAATGATTATTACAGATTATCATGCTTCATCCACAAAATGCATTAAGATGTGTATCAGATTTTAAATAAATTGTAATAAAAACTGCTTCCAAGTGAAGAACATAATGTACATTCAACAATACAGATTACAAACTCCTAGCCAACACCTCAGCTATTTACACATTGTGCCAACCAATTGCTCAGTTTCAGATCTGGTACCAGACTAGGACTTAGAAACAAGACTGGCACTTGGTGACATGGGATTCTATATGTAATTCTATATCTAGATATGATGACAGGCATGGTGCCTGCTGGTAGGTAGGTAGGTAGGTAGGTAGGTAGGTAGGTAGGTAGGTAGATGGGTGGTAGGGTGGGTGGTAGGTGGGTGGGTGGTGGGTGGTGGGTGGGTGGGTGGGTAGGTAGGTAGGTAGGTAGGTAGGTAGGTAGGTAGGTATAGCATTACCTGTGGGTTTTGTGGCTTCAGTGGCGTTGGGTGCAGTCATGGCAATGCACACGTCGTCCTGAGGAAACTTGTCGCAGGTGAGCATCTCAGGCCAGGGGAAGCCAAACGACTCCATGATAGGGGTGCAGCCGTCCCGTACAGCCTCACACAGCCAGCGGCAGGGGTATATGGGGCGCTCCAGGCACACTGGGGCAAACAGGGAGCAGAGGAACACCTGGGTGCCCGGGTGGCAGCTCTTATGCACCAGGGGCACCCAGCTGCCTGCCTGCTGCTTCACCTCAGCCATAGTCTCATGCTCCAGTAGGTTAGGCAGCAGCATCTGGTTGTAGCCCACATTGTGGCACAGCCTCAGGTCCTCTGGGATATCCACACACTGAGGAGGCTTGCCATAGCTGCGGCCACCATTGTACATGTCCGATTTCCAGCTCATGTATTCATACTCAGAGGCTCTGCTCATAGACACCAGTGCCATGGTCAAAGCAAGAGGGATGATTCTCCAACGGCACAAAGGTTCAATGGACCTCATTGTTCACAACAGAGGAGAGTCTGCAGAATAAAAGTAAAATGCAGCTCACAATGGAGCTTTCACTATAGAATAGAACAGACCTGCTTCAAGAGAAAAATAAAATGGAGAAAAGCTCCAAGAGTCCAGTTGATAAATGCTCTCTGAGTAGAAAGTTTCAGGTTTCAGTATAACTCCACTCCTGCCTCCTCTTGTTGCAGCCCCGCTGTTCCGTTCCCTTCTGCTGCTACTGACTCACACAAGCGCCAGTAAAGATAACTGCCTGTAGTAGCGCAGCTTGGAAACAAGAGGAGATTGTGAAGTGCGCGTCGGCCAATCGGAATGCGTCTGCGCCTTTTGGCACTCACATGTCAATCAAAGTGCTCAATTACACACTGCGTAAAACACGGCTTAACGTTCCCTACCCCCTTCATTAGCCTTTCTCTTCCTTTCTCAAAACAAACAACTTGCCTTCACACCAAACAAAAAAATAATTTAATGGTTGAAATAATTTAATGGTTGGTCAAACGGCAGCTCGCAGTCACATGACAGCTATTATGCACAGTACAGTATTATGGACAGTTATTTGGATAATTGTAGATCATTTAAATTTGACAACAAACACTATTTAGTTACAACGTCAATATGCAGAAATACAGTATATGCGCAGCTCAATAAATATATTAAATAAGTCGAAAAACTTTCACAAGTTTTAAGTCAAGGTTTTAACTAGGTGAAATATAGCATATCTGACAACAAAATTAATTCAGACCAATAGTGTTAAATATTGATTTAAACCTATATAACGTCACACATTCTATATGTAAATTAATATGATGTGAAGAGGGGACAATTGTTCAATTAAATATTCATTCAGTCTACTTAGATCTAATTAAAGTACATTTGTTTATCTGCATGTTAGTCCACTTTTTTACAGCTTTCCAGGTTTGATATGACTAAGACAAGAACTGTGAAATCTACCAATTTCAAATGCATTAATGTTGCATGCCATTGTCTTGTTAATGACAAAAGCCAATTAAACACTCATGATTAGAAAACAAAGTAGCACTTCACACATAACAATGACACTCTGAGAACGTGATCCCAGTAAACAAGACCTAGTCTAGATCTTTCCATTGAGCAGGGACACTGGGAGCTTTAAAAAATAACAATCACCTAAAATAAATGCAACTAGATTTTAAATCACAGAGGCCGTGGTCTTCGTTGCCACATAATAGGTTGCATTATAAAATAAGAGGAGTGATGTTGTAGGCTATACCATTTTGCTAAATATAAATTTTGAGAACTTGATTTAATATACATTGTTTTACAGTCATACTATGTAAGCAGGCCTAAAAAATAATTCCTGGAGAATTGTTTAGTTTTTTTGCAATATGAACAACATATTGTTTAGCTAACCTACTCCATGTAGCCTATCACTCAGTAAGGCTGAATGGTTTGTAATTAGAATTGAACTACAATTACAGCCACATTTAGTTACTTTTAGGTCACGTTTTAAGTTTTTCATTGATAATAAAATAAAAAATTCCAGGAACATCATAGAACTGTCAATGCCATTGCACATGATCTCATATGATGAGAAGGTTTACCAAAGTATTTTAGATATTGTTAATTTCCAATAAACTGTGATGTCTTAATAAGTCTAGCAGTGGTGCTTTATAAGGTGAAAGGACCTAACTACAGTTTACACATAGTAGGGGTTGCTAAAACAAACTCCAGGTATTTAAGACTGGGGTGGAGGGGAGGGATTTTTTTTCCTTCTCTCCTCTCCAGACATGGCTTCACTCAGAAGAATGAGAGAACTGAACTCCCTGGCTGCAATCCCAAATTGCACCTTCTTCCCTAGTCCATCACTTTTGACCAGTGCCCATAGGGCTCTGGTCAAAATAAGTGCACTATGTAGGTAATAGGGTGCCATTTGGGATGTCTCCCGTCTGTCAGGAGTGATGTGCCTGACTGTATCGACAGAAGCTGAAAACAGTCTGAGACTGGTATGTTCCACATAGATGGAGCCAGGCAGCAGCAACCTAAAACCAGCTCAGAGTAGAGCCAAGACTAAACATGCAAAAATGACTACAGACCAATCAATATAAGCTTATGTGACGTTAGATGAGTTTGGACATTTTCTAATGATACCATGTTGAGACTAAACATACATCCATCAAATTAAAGTACAGGCAGGTTTGATGTTATGTAACTTTACTGTAGTTTACATGAATTTATCATGTGTGATAAGGTTGGCTTCATATTTCCTTTTGATTATAGAATTAGGCAATACATCTGGGAAGCGGCTTGCAAGGTGTATGAGAAAGCAAGTCTTACCGAACACCACAATCAGTCATTTACAATGTAAATATGCTGGTTTTAACAGAAAATAAAATAATAAAATATATTCGATATAGACAATAGGCCTAGTTCTCCAGTGGTAGCAATTGTTATCAACACATTGCTAAGCTAGATAGATACAGACTGACTCATGTTCATGTTCCATGAACTTCAAAACAAGGAGCACTTTGATTGGGGTTGCGCATGTTTTAACAATAGAGAGACTAAATATTTTGACTTTCAGGGCCCAAGAAAATGAGTTTTCCATGGTTCTTTAAAAACCATCAATCTCAATTCAACAGTGTTTAAATACATAATCTCACATACATGTACATGTATCCCCATGAAAGGGCATTTGGTAGAGCAGAGCTAACATGTATGTCGCTAAACATCTGTCATCAGTGACTGTTAGCTAAACACTGGATCTCCTCTAGGCCATAACATCTTAGTAAGTGTATATACATGAAACATTAGGTTGAAAAACCTCTGCTATGTTCAAGGGGGAAAGAAAAAGCCTATCTTTAAGAAATATATAAATATTTTTAAAATAACAACCATAGCTGCTTTTTGTCAGGTAGCACTTAACGCTGGGGGAGTGTAGCCCGCTAGTCATGTTCTACTTTAGAGAGTCAAGCGGTGCCTTTGTCACAGTTGACAGCTTTGTGGGTTCTGGCCATGGGCATTGAGAAGAGTTTGAGATAGTTAAGGTAATGTTACTGCATAATAGCTGCATCGTGGGTGATTGACTTATCACAAGTGGGGGAACAACCCCTCAATAAGACTCTTTGCATGACATTAGAATAAACAAACTTCAACTGCTGGAGGTCCATACTGATGGTCCATTAGTTTTAAAGTAAGGCTATTGTAGGAGTAATGATGAAGATCCTTATCAAATTATGCGCATCTTCTCGCTAAGAGCACAAAACAATTTATTCTTACGGCAAACATGATTGGCACATGCTGTCAATAGGAAGTTGGCCCATTGTGAAAGGTCAATTAGGGGGTAAAATGCAGATTTCCCACCCCCCTTCCAAGCTTCATTGGATGAGGGAGAAAGATAAATATAACATTTTGCTTGATAAAAGTAAGTGGAACTGATACAGTTATCAGAACCCTATTAAAATATGCATTGCAGAGAAACTGCAGTAATAGAGGAATACTGAAAACCCCATAAAAGGCCTTTGTATTTCCATTCTGCAGCTACTAAAAGTGTTGTGATCTCCAAATCAAAGCAAATGCAAGACAGTAAGCCATGGTGCAGCAGGCAGCATGGTAGCGTGGCCTGTGATGGCTTGTCTGGATGCACTGCCCTCCCCATGACTATTGCAGGTAATTTGTGAAATTTGGAGAGGAAAAAAGGCAGATGCTGTTACTCAAGGTTACCGATGCTACTGAAGATTGGGGCCAAAATACCTCTCACATAACTCATACCTCGTGGTCGGGCTCCAGGATTACTGCTCAGCAGGGTAGAGCACACCGCTTATCTGGCTCACATTGGGCAGAGAGGTGCTCAGAGAGCCTGGCCACACTCACATACAGTATCAGGGATTTAAAAGGGACAGTTTGCTGCCTGTTGGTGTAGACTGACTCACCAATAAGGCCCTATGATATTACTTCCTTATTTCTGTGGAAATGAGTCAAGTTAGTGTGCATGTGTATGTCGTAAATGTGAAAGGAACGACTCAAATTTGTCCAAATTAATTGGAAAAAATCAAATCACACTGATAGACTGATATGATATCTTAAACAGAAACCATAAAGTGGATGTATTGAGTAAAAAAATCCTTCTGGAACCTACTCTTTTACTCACACTAAATAGTCCAACTGACTTCACTGCCAAGTCAGCTTATGACCTCTTCTGAAGTGAACTGCTATCATAATTGATTTGGGATGTACTCTTGATCTGCACAAAAACATTTAAAGTAACCACATTTTATTTAATTAGGCACACACATTTCAAGCTATTAGTGGCAACACCCTGATTCCAGGAATTGCATATAATACAGAGAATATATCAATTGAGCACAATGCACAGCAGGCTATCTGGGGTTGCCAAAACCAGACACTGGTTATCTAACCCTCTCCACATACCCTCACACAGTGCGTTTTCTATCCCCCAGCTAGAAATGACTGATTGATTTGTGTAGAGGAAAAAAACAGCAAAACAAACAAGTATTTGCTTTTCTTTCTTAGAGCCAGGCCAAGGAAAGCACAGCAAATCCTGCTGTAGCACACACACCGGTATAATCTGTTAGCATCGCCTGTCCGTCAATACCGCTCAATTGAGAAAACAGAAATGGACCAGCTCATCTTTTCAAACACTTACTGGATGCTTCTTCTAGCTTTTTCAATGGACGTTTTAGGTCCCTTCTTGAAACGTTTTAAACAAATGGCTCTCTTCTGTTACACATATGTTAAACGGTGGGGGGTTTATTTTAAAATGCATGTCGAAGCAAAATTGTATAGATGTACACTCTTAGAAAAAAGGGTTCCAAAAGGGTTCTTCGGCTGTCCCCATAGGAGAACCCCTTTTGGTTCCAGGTAGAACCCTTTTTGGGTTCCATGTAGAACTCTCTGTGTAAAGGGTTCTACATGGAACTCAAATGGGTTCTAGCTGGAACCAAAACATTTCTCCCTCACATTCCTCTTAAACCTTACAAGTGAAGTTTGTTGTTGAATAGGTAAGCAGACTTAAAATGTGGTGACTATCAATCTGCTGAATATAATTATGCTATTAACGATGATGACTTAGAAATAACATATTAGATAGTTTATCTGACTACATTATGCTGTTCTGGGTATTATCATTCACACGCAACAACACAGTCCTCGCTAAATGGACTCAAAGTAAAACAAATTCAGAAGATATCATAGTGAAGAGGGAGAAGTGTGTGTGTGTGTGTGTGTGTGTGTGTGTGTGTGTGTGTGTGTGTGTGTGTGTGTGTGTGTGTGTGTGTGTGTGTGTGCGTGTGTATGTGTGCGTTTGTGGTAGTGGTTTGGGGGGTGACTATAGCTAAGTCATTTTGACATCCATCTGTATGTAATTACTTTGACTTTATACCACCACCACAGCAACACGCTCTTCATCACCATATTTGGATGTATATATTTTCATCTGATATCTGTCTTCACCTTGTTTATAGTTGTTTTTAGATATATGAATCTTGCTACATTCCTTCGATCAGAAATCAGTCAATAAATAAGGTTGGCTGCTTGTCACTTGTACCTTTCCTTACTACTGAATTCAGTGTAAATAAGTTGTTGCATTCAGGCTCAGCTCACTATTATAATGACACAGATTATGACATTTAAGAGTTTGAGGTAGTTTTATCAGAACTTTGGGAATCCTCACTCACTGTCAAAGTCCCATGTGAGAGTAAAAAGCACTTAAACAGTTGTAAAATGCACTGGGCATAATCGTGATGTGAGTGACTATGGACAGAGTCAGAGAGATGTGTGACGTGGCTCATTCTGCAAAGACATTAGACCACAGCTTTGACCTCTGGGCTCCCCCCACTCTCACATGCATGCTGTCTGTTTAACACAAAGCAGTGCTCGCAGGGCGCTCTGGTTTACATTAACATACATAAACATTCACATTAATGGGGCTTTTGCGACAAAGTAAAGGTTAACACAACTCTCCCCCTCAAACAAATTAAGTGCCATTTTTCATGCAATCGATTATGCCCTGTCCATCACCATGAGGTTAATACTACTACAGCCCTGCAAATTATAAACAAACCCAGCCCACACCCCAAACCAAGCTACCTTTCCTCTACCCCCCAGCTCCAGGTTATTTGGGCTCTGGTCTCGTCCCACAGAGTGATTGTATGGAGCCTTTACTAGTTCTCCTACACAGAGGATGAGGAAACTGGCCACAGTGAGATCAGTGTGAATGGCCTTGCCAGCTTGAGAACAGTAAAACTGCAGATAAATCCTGCAGGTTGGTCAACCAGCCCTTTCTTCAACCTACTAACACAATCCTGCTAATCTTGTTAACTTTCAAGCTTTTGGGAGAGTTTTATCACATGTCATCTCATTTTTACATTTACATTTTAGTCATTTAGCAGACGCTCTTATCCAGAGCGACTTACAGTTAGTGAGTGCATACATTTTTTTTTTTTTTTTTCATACTGCCCCCCCGTGGGAATCGAACCCACAACCCTGGCGTTGCAAACGCCATGCTCTACCAACTGAGCTACATCCCTGCCAGCCATTCCCTCCCCTACCCTGGACGACGCTTGGCCAATTGTGCGCCGCCCCATGGGTCTCCCGGTCGCGGCCGGCTACGACAGAGCCTGGATTCGAACAAGGATCTCTAGTGGCACAGCTAGCACTGCGATGCAGTGCCTTAGACCACTGCGCCACTCGGGAGATCTCGTGGCCTTATTGGGTACTTCAGATTATCACAGGTGTCTGTAATTATCTCTGGCCCTGTGTGGCCTTATCAAATGTTAAATACATAAAATTGTTGAGTAGATGCTTTTTTCATTAATTAGGATAATTTCTCTTGAACCATATGGTCTATCCACTAGAAGCTTGTGGACAATATGGACACAGATATAAAAATGTATACTATATATAAATGTTATTTTTTTGTTATTCAAATATAAATGACTAAATTTACCATAGATTGCCATATATTACCTGTTAATTACCAAAATTACTGAACATTCCAGTAACTTTGGTAAATTACCGGTAGTTTTGCAACCCTACTGCAAATGTTTTCTGACTTATATTGATGGCTGTACTGATTGCACTGCTGGTAGGGTGTAGAATTAGTACTGTTGTGATTCCAAAGAATCAATCCTATTTGCCCAAAACTGTACACAGTATATGGGATATATAGTACTGTAGCTTTATATTGAAAATATTAGATTTCAGTACTATACCAAGCAATGTCTTCAAGGCTGCATCCCAAATGGCACCCTATTCCCTACATAGTGCACTATGTTTTGGCCCTGCTCATAAATAGTGCACTATGTAGGAAATAGGGTGCCATTTGGGACATAAAACAAGTGTCTCCATCAGGACTGCAGACTGGGATCAGTAATTGTTGACATGAAGCAAATAATGATGGTACAGGCCAGATTGGTAACAGCATCATTCCCCTCATTGTCCTACAGCAACATCACATATGAGCCCAATGAAGACAGCATTCAAGAGTCATTTTTTACTGGACATTTTGTCACACGCTGGTAAGTAATAGCAAAGGGGAAGTGAGGCGAATGTCTCATTCTTGTCCTTGCACCACAAAAATGGGCATCCTTCCAACTTTTTCTTTACATAGTAATCAGGAACACATTACAGTTAACAAGGAAAGCATGTTGCATCCCATCCCCACCACTGGATGTTTCTACCTCCCCCACCCTTCCTTTTCTCTCCCGACCCTATACTTGATAGAAAACATGTCACAGTGTTGTAAGTGTGTAACACTCAAATATGTTCTTTTTGTGTGTCAATTTTGTAGGTCAGAGATTAATCCACTGATACATACTGTACCTGTAACTATGTTATCAGCAAGTGCTATGTGTGCGTCTGTGTAATGTCTCTCATAAAATGGTCATACACAGTCAAACTGCTCAACATGGGAGCTATAGCGAGATGGTTAAAAGAACAGCGCTGGCTCCATGTCACTCTGCAGTGTCTCTCAAACACAAGAGGCTTCCACCCTACAAGCAGCAGTGACTGACTGGCTTAGCTATGGTGACAGCACCAGGGTAGTCATTCCCAGCCCTTGAGCACCATGGGAAAGCCAGCCAATTGAGTATGGGTCAGGTCAACCTTGTCTCCTCGCCTGACTGTCAAAATAAAAGTACCTCTCCCTCAGGCAGCCAACACTGTCCCTTAGACCCAGCTGCTGAGAGCTATGGCACAGAGGGCTGGAAAAGCAATTAAATCAAACATGGGTGAATGACTGCAGGACAACTGCCTCGTCAGCGTTTTTCACCTATACCAGAGAAAAGTCTGTGTTTTTTTTAAGGAAGGCTATTGAAAGCAAAACGAGTATTGAAAGTGAGAAAGACAACCCTTGAAAAAAAAAGACCAAGACATTTTGTGTCACCAAGCGACCAGTATAGGCTAAACCATAGTAGCGAAGGGGTAAGAGAGACGTTGGCCCAATTCAGCCCCTCTCTTTCTTTCCTCTGGATGGCCTAAAACTTGGGGTCAGACACATTGTCTGACCTTTGGCCCCCTGGTTCACATCTCCTCGTAATTACCTTTGCGCATCAACCCTCCTGCCACCCCCATTCAAAGACAATGTAACAATTTGTCTTTTCAATTGTCTGTCACTCACTCTCTTACGGATCTTTTCAGTGGGTGTATGTGTTTTTTTCCCCATTTGTATTTATTTATTTATCTTGCTTGGAGAAGTGGGGGTTGTCTGGTCCCAGAAACAGGGAGTCTTTGTTTGGGCTGGTTTCACATGAATATAAGCCCCCTCCTCTGCTACCCATGCCTTCACTCTAGCTCTCCTTATTCAGGTTTTTTCCCTTAGTTTGTTTGGGAGACAGCCTAAGACAGGCTGATCTCAGGGTCATTGTACATGGGATTTCCATGACCATACACAAATCAATTAGGCTTTTCTATTTATTTGCCCCCAACTCATGGGGCGGCATGAATTTGTAAGCCGTTTTCTACTCCTTATATTATGCAAGGTTGGTAGCTATTCATTTTGTGAACAACGATGTCCTTCTCCTCTCCAACTCACTGTCAAATTATGAGTCAGCATAGGGGTTCTATTGTTAGCATGCATAGAAGGCCTATAACAAAATATACACCTAAAAGTTTGACCTGAAAAAGCTGTAGGACTAACTAACATAATAACAAACTGAGGTTATACACACGCTCCTCCTTTTCTCCCAGATATTTTTTGAGTTGAACAAGGAACACAAAAATGACAGTCAGTTTTAGTAGGCCAAGCCTTTCTAGCTCCAAATGCGTGATCACAGGCTTGATACTGTTAATCTATAATACGGCTTACGGACAGTCTCAATCCAAGTACAAGTCTTTAATGCAGGATTCATGGGGTTCTCTTGCGTATACGGATCTTAGCCCTGCAAACAATCCTGCCAGACAGAGCCATTTAGCAGCTCTCGTTATGTAGCCTATCTAATACAGTACAACAAACAGAACACACAACACACAGTGATTCATTTTGGGCTCCATTTTCCATGAATGTCTCATGGTGGATGAGCCTCCACTCAGGTTCACTAAGTTGCTATATTCTTGTACAGATCAGTCAATGTGCAGCCTCAGCCTCTGACAGCCAAGCTCCCACACCAACTATTATAGTTAAAAAGATGTGTGTTGTGGATGTTTCTAATAGAAAATAGTGGGTATCGACACGGGTTGCCTGTCATACTGTTTATCAGGTACTAATGTGAAATACTGTGATTTGGCAAGATGTTGGTTACTTGCTTATGGCCGGATGATGGCATGCCATAGCTCTCTGTTGTTCATGATAGCTGGTAGAACCTTTGTACTGAGACCAGTGTCTCGGCAGATTTTGTCCACGTACACTACATGACCAAATGTATGGGGATACCTGCTCGTCGAACATCTCATTCCAAAATCATTGGCATTACTATGGAATTGGTATAACAGCCTCCACTCTTCTGGGAAAGCTTTCCACTAGATGTTGGAACATTGCTGCGGGGACTTGCTTCAATTCAGCCACAAGACCATTAGTGAGGTCGGGCACTGATGTTGGCCGATTAGGCCTGGCTCGCAGTTGGCATTCCAATTCATCCCAAAGATGTTCGATGGGGTTGAGGTCAGGGCTTTGTGCAGGCCAGTCAAGTTATTCCACACCAATCTCAACAAACCATTTCTGTATGGACCTCGCTTTGTGCACGGGGGCATTGTCATGCTGAAACAGGAAATGGCCTTCCCCAAACTGCCAGATGGTAAAGCGTGATCTATAACTCCAGAGAACGCGTTTCCACTGCTCCAGAGTCCAATGGCGGCAAGCTTTACACCACTTCAGCCGATGCTTGGCATTGCGCATGGTGAACTTAGGCTTGTGTGTGGCTGCTCGGCCATGGAAACCCAATTTCATGAAGCTCCTGACGAACAGTTATTGTGCTGACGTTGCTTCCAGAGGCAGTTTGGAACTTGGTAGTGAGTGTTGCAACCGAGGACTGACGATTTTTACGCGCTATGCGCTTTTAGCACTCGGTGGTCCCGTTCTGTGAGCTTGTAAGGCCTACCACTTTGCGGCTGAGTTGTTGTTGCTCCTAGACGTTTCCACTTCACAATAACAGCAGCTCTAGCAGGTGAGAAATTTAACGAACTGACTTGTTGGAAAGGTGGCATCCTATGGCAGTGCCACGTTGAAAGTCACTGAGCTCTTCAGTAAGGCCATTCTACTGCCAATGTGTGTCCACTAATTTGAAGGGGTGTTCACATACTTTTGTATATATAGTGTATGTTTCATGTGGTCTTCCAGAAGGTCTTTGGCCATGAGACATTATCCACATTATGAGTCTCTAGACTGCTACTGGCCAGCTCAGGATGCCTGAAACGGTAACCATAGAATATCAGCCTCACATAAATGATTTAATGGACACTCATTCTCAGTAGAGAAGCTCAATCTGTTGGAGTAGTTAAAGGAGTACCAACAAACTACTGCATGATATACGGTGTGTCCCAAATGGCACCCTATTTCCTACAGTATATAGTGCACTACTTTTGACCAGAGCCATATGGGCCATGGTAAAAAATAGAGGACTATACAGTGGGGAAAAAAAGTATTTAGTCAGCCACCAATTGTGCAAGTTCTCCCACTTAAAAAGATGAGAGAGGCCTGTCATTTTCATCATAGGTACACGTCAACTATGACAGACAAATTGAGAAAAAAAAATCCAGAAAATCACATTGTAGGATTTTTAATGAATTTATTTGCAAATTATGGTGGAAAATAAGTATTTGGTCACCTACAAACAAGCAAGATTTCTGGCTCTCACAGACCTGTAAGAGGCTCCTCTGTCCTCCACTCGTTACCTGTATTAATGGCACCTGTTTGAACTTGTTATCGTTGTAAAAGACACCTGTCCACAACCTCAAACAGTCACACTCCAAACTCCACTATGGCCAATACCAAAGAGCTGTCAATGGACACCAGAAACAAAATTGTAGACCTGCACCAGGCTGGGGAAGACTGAATCTGCAATAGGTAAGCAGCTTGGTTTGAAGAAATTAACTGTGGGAGCAATTATTAGGAAATGGAAGACATACAAGACCACTGATAATCTCCCTCGATCTGGGGCTCCACGCAGATCTCACCCCGTGGGGTCAAAATGATCACAAGAACGGTGAGCAAAAATCCCAGAACCACACGGGGGGGACCTAGTGAATGACCTGCAGAGAGCTGGGACCAAAGTTACAAAGCCTACCATCAGTAACACACTACGCCGCCAGGGACTCAAATCCTGCAGTGCAAGACGAGTCCCCCTGCTTAAGCCAGTACATGTCCAGGCCCGTCTGAAGTTTGCTAGAGTGCATTTGGATGATCCAGAAGAGGATTGGGGAGAATGTCATATGGTCAGATGAAACCAAAATAGAACTTTTGGTAAAAACTCAACTCGTCGTGTTTGGAGGACAAAGAATGCTGAGTTGCATCCAAAGAACACCATACCTACTGTGAAGCATGGGGGTGGAAACATCATGCTTTGGGGCTGTTTTTCTGCAAAGGGACCAGGACAACTGATCCGTGTAAAGGAAAGAATGAATGGGGCCATGTATCGTGAGATTTTGAGTGAAAACCTCCTTCCATCAGCAAGGGCATTGAAGATGAAACGTGGCTGGGTCTTTCAGCATGACAATGATCCCAAACACACCGCCCGGGCAACGAAGGAGTGGCTTCGTAAGAAGCATTTCAAGGTCCTGGAGTGGCCTAGCCAGTCTCCAGATCTCAACCCCATAGAAAATCTTTGGAGGGGAGTTGAAAGTCCGTGTTGCCAGCGACAGCCCTAAAACATCACTGCTCTAGAGGAGATCTGCACGGAGGAATGGGCCAAAATACCAGCAACAGTGTGTGAAAACCTTGTGAAGACTTACAGAAAACGTTTGACCTGTGTCATTGCCAACAAAGGGTATATAACAAAGTATTGAGAAATTTTTATTATTGACCAAATACTTATTTTCCACCATAATTTGCAAATAAATTCTTTAAAATCCTACAATGTGATTTTCTGGATTTTTTTCCCTCATTTTGTCTGTCATAGTTTTCTAACATGAGCTTCCAGTGGTACCATTTGAGAAACCATGATCTGCTGTCAGCATGTTCATTTGGACTTGATTGTCTCAAGGTGATGGTCTTCTCACCTTTTAGAAAGCTCAAAGAACAATGGCATACCTCAGGGAGGGTGAACAAAGCAGAGGAAATGTTGGCATGTAAAGGTAACATGGCCCATGTATGGTCATTGTTGTAAATATCTCAGAGCACTGCCTTTGAGGCCACGGATGATTACTCTGCCTGAAGAGTGGTCACACTGTTACAATAGTCACTATGTGAGCCTTTGACCATCGGCTCCTTGGGCCTCTTTTATTGTTTGGTAATCATTGCAGGAAATCAGATGGAATGGAATACTTCTAACCACAGAGAACACAGCATTCCAATGGTTCCAACAGTGCTGTATGGTAATGAAAGCCAGAGGAGGAAAGAGTAGATATTTCAATTTTAGACCATGTAATCTCAAGTGGTTTTGGAGGGATAAACACAATCATTATTCCACCCCTTTTGGTTTGCGCAAGCCATTCATTTTCATTATTGTCTATCATGTTCCTTATGAACCACAAATTTATGACAATTGTTGAGAGAAAATTGAGCGAATACCGTGGTTTGCTTTGATGAATCTAATTCGCACTGAGAAAGAGTAAGTGGATAGTTTAATTGAAAACGATGCAGCTAAGAGCTAAGTTAAAAAACAAAGCAATTTAACCATTCTATCCTTCAGAACTGAGCTGCGGGACAGGAAGGAAACTGCTCAGGGATGTCACCATGAGGCCATTGGGGATTTTAAGACAGCTACAGAGTTCAATGGCTGTGATGGGAGAACATTGAAAATGGATCAACAACATTGTAGTGACTCTACAATAATTACCTAAATGACAGAGTGAAAAGATGAATCAAATTATACAGAATATAAATATTCTAAAACATGCAACAAGGCACTAAACTAATACTGAAAAAAAAAAACACGGCAAAGGAATACACTTTTTGGCCTAAATGCAAAGCCTTATGTTTGGGATAAATCCAACATAACACATCACTGAGTAACTGCCTCTTTATTTTCAAGCATAGTAGTGGCTGCATCGTGGTATGGAAATGCTTGACATCGGCAAAGAGTGGGGAGTTTTTCAGGATAAAAGAAACAGGATGGAGCCAAGCACAGGCAAAATCCTAGAGGAAAGCCTGCTTAGTTCTGCTTTACACCAGACACTGCGAGAGGAATTCACCTTTCAGCAGGACAATAACTTACAACACAAGGCCAAATCTACACTGAAGTTGCTTACCAAGAAGACGGTGAATGTTCCTGAGTGGCCAAGTTAGAGTTTTTACTTAAATCTGCTTGGAAATCTATGACAAGACTTGAAAATTGTTGTCTAGCCATGATCCTCAATATCTTGACAGAGTTTGAAGAATTTTGAAAATAATAATGGGCAAATATTGCACAATCCAGGTGTACAAGCTCTTTGAGATTTACCCAAGAAGACTCACAGCTGTAATTGCTGCCAAAGGTGTTTCTAGCATGTACTGACTCAGGGGGGTGAATACTTATCAAAGGTATTAGTGTTTTATTTTTCATTAATCTTTCAAAAATGTTAGAATATTTCTTCCACTTTGACAGAGTATTTTATATAGATCGCTGACAAACAAATGACAATTAAATCAATTTTAATCCCACACAAACATTGTTTATAGCTATTTATTTTATCTTGTGAACCCTAAAACAATGTCCTCAATTGTATTAGGGTTCATACGATAAAACAGTAGAATGTCTGACTGTTCATGAAGATCTAGCCTATGTACTATAAATCAATGAATTATGCCAGACCAAAACTAGTGTAGAGATATTGTGTATTGAGGCAACCCACTTGGCACACCACGTCATTTAAACATGGATAATTGGGTAGTATTTGGTTGAGACGTTGATCAATAAGATTACAACCTATATTTCACCCACTCAAAAAGAAAAGTTTGTTGAATTTCCAATGTGTTATCACTATACAACCATCTAAAAGCACAATCAAATTCCAATGGTTTAATTGTCATCCAATTGTATACCACTGCACTTTCAACCATTTAAAAGTGCAGCAAAGTTAAAATGTCAATACAATGTCAGATATTTTGTTTAGTTATGCAAGATATTGTGTAATCACTGTGCTTCATCTAATAGCAGAACCAAATAACCTGGATTGCAGTTGAGATTACATTATTAAAAATACATGGTGCAAGTGATCAATGCCGTTCGAGATTCTACCCAGATTATTACAGACCCGCAATGACCTATGCATGCTATCTTGAACATGCACACTTTATATGATTACATAAGAAGAAATGTATGGTTACAGTAACCTCAAATGTGGCCATGGAGGTGTTACTAGTTATAAGGTTGAATGTTACATTATTTTGTAAAATATCCTTCAGGCTATTTACTGTATTACAAAAGGAATATTGAATAGTATTTGTTTGACAACACAACCAAATATCAACATTTAAAGGAGATGTATCTACTGCTTGGATAGATCCATCTGAGCCACTGGCAAAAATCTCATTATTTTTGGTTGAGTTGTAGACATGAATCAAATATATGATTTGTTAACTTGTGGACCAAATATCAACTTTTCACGTCTCCATCTCAACCAAAAATCAAAGTTAAAGAATAGGACTAAATCAAATCAAACTTGAAATGCACTTTAAATAAAGTTTGATTTGATTTAGTCCTATTCTTTAACTTCAATTTTCGCTTCAGACGTGAATCCAACATATCATTGATTAATTTGTAGACAAACTGGAATTAAAGCCAGACTAAGTCACTGGCACAGAAGGTTGTTGATATTTGGTTGCGTTGACAACCAAACACAATAAATATCATTACATTTTAAATCAACCAGCGCTTGAAACCCTAGGCCTATTGTATTGTCTATTTTTAGTTGAATGATGGTTTGAATTGAAACAATAGCTGTTGATGACTTTGCAAATGCTTTATAGGCCTAAATACACTACATATACAAAAGTATGTGGACACCCCTTCAAAATAGTGGATTCGGCTATTTCAGCCACACCTGTTGCTGACAGGCGTATTAAATCGAGCACACAGCCATCTCCATAGACAAACATTGGCAGTAGAATGGCCTTACTGAAGAGCTCAGTGACTTTCAACGTGGCACCGTCATAAGATGCCCCCTTTCCAACAAGTCAGTTCGTCAAATTTCTGCCCTGCTAGAGCTGCCTCGGTCAACTGTACGTCCTGTTATTGTGAAGTTTACATGTCTAGGAGCAGCAACGGCTCAGCCGCGAAGTGGTAGGCCACACAAGCTCACAAAACAGGACCGCCGAGTGCTGAAGCTTCTATCGCGTAAAAATAATCTGTCCTCGATTGCAACACTCACTACCGAGTTCCAAACTGCCTCTGGAAGCAACGTCAGCACAAGAACTGTTCGTCAGGAGCTTCATGAAATGGGTTTCCATGGCCGAGCAGCCACACACAAGCCTAAGTTCACCATGCGCAATGCCAAGCATCGGCTGAAGTGGTGTAAAGCTTGCCGCCATTGGACTCTGGAGCAGTGGAAACGCGTTCTCTGGAGTTATAAATCACGCTTTACCATCTGGCAGTTTGCCCCCGCGTGCACGAAGTGAGGTCCATACAGAAATGGTTTGTCGAGATCGGTGTAGAAGATCTTGACTGGCCTGCACAGAGCCCTGACCTCAGCCCCATCGAACACCTTTGGGATGAATTGGAATGCCGACTGCGAGCCAGGCCTAATCGCCCAACATCAGTGCCCGACCTCACTAATGCTCTTGTGGCTGAATGGAAGTAAGTCCCCGTAGCAATGTTCCAACATCTAGTGGAAAGCCTTCCCAGAAGAATAGAGGCAGTTATAGCAGCAAAAGGGGGACCAACTCCATATTAATGCCCATGATTTTGGAATGAGATGTTAGACGAGCAGGTGTCCACCTACTCATCATTGATGATATATGAGTAAAGTTTGGTCACATTTCATTTGCTCTGCTAAACCTACCCTTTGAAATTACTTCGATAGCAACAGTAAATCTATTTAGTTTTTAAGTGGAGATCTCTCAACAATAATTCTCAAGATAGCGCATTGGTAATAGTCAGTGACAAATATCATAGTTAAGTCGGGCTGGTCATGGTTAAAACCATCGATGGAGACCAAAGGTTAGCTGTAGATAGATCAATACTCCAGTAGGAGGTGCTGGCCAGCCTATTCTTTTTTCTGAAAGTGGATATGACGTTGAAGATTTGACGTTGTTTTAAAGGTACAAATAGAACATATTTCATGTAAGGTTTGTCTATGTAGAAATGTGTTTACCACGATGACATAATCCTGCAATTGAAATTTTTCCCTCATGTGACGATTTTTTTTTCAAATCCAATTTGTCAACGTATTATGACGTGGAATCTACGTGGAAAATACATTGGATTTGAAAAAAAGTCATCAACTGAGGGTGCAATTTCAATCACAGGATTATGTCATTGTGGTAACCAAATAATGTTGAAACAACGTTGAATCAACCAGTTTGTGCCAAGGGGGAACTGTCATCTTTGTCTTTGCAAAATGTCTGCCGTTAGCGGCACAGTTTAGACACAGAAATATCTGAGTGTGTCTAAAAAGGAGGGGAGAGAGCGGGATGGGGGAAGGAATTAGTACTTACGGGAAAAAGTGACTTAACCAAGGGACTGAAATGCACCAAACTGATAAAAGACACTCTAAACAGGATATTAAACAGCTAATAAACATTTAGAGCTATATAATGTTTCTCCTTAAATGCCTACGAGGCAGGTTGAAGAGAGTGATTGTTTAAATTTTCATAGGGTGTTGAATGAAAACTGCCGACCACATATGATGCAGTAAATCATGAGGAGTCGAGATAATAATTACACCACGCCATTATGTCGGTAATTTGGGGTAGGCCAGGGGATTCCTGGGGTGGCACGCTTCAGTTTCAATAAACCTCCTGCATCTGTGATTACATGAGTGGGAAATAATGATTTGAAGTTCAAAGGTCTCAAAAATACAAATAATTAATTTATAAATTCCACAAGGCTTATGGATGCTGTTGAATTTCATGGACTTTTACAACACAAATACTGGTAGGAACTCTTCTCATTATAAAAGCCCCTTGCTTTATAAAGGTTTTCCACTTTGCCTCAAACAAACGAATGAAATAAGAACGATAAAGCAAACAAAGAAACACTATTGCCACGTGCTCCAATTTGGCATAAAACACACTGCTATTGCATCATGGCTTCCACAGGGAGTGCACAGGAAAGTTGTTGGTGGCAGAGAGGACATTAAGGGATATTAACTAAGCACAAGGATCTCAGCTTAGCAACGTATGTTACAGGTTTTAAATTTACTCTAGGAAATAAATGGAAATCTGTTCCAGTTGGGTGTTTTCACTTATTAGTTTCATGGCTGTAAATCTGATTTTAAAAGGAACCAGCTTGCATCCCTCCTCATGGGTTGCAGGATCTCAAGCCAAAGCCAAAGGGTGGCCTCTGCCTTACGAAAAGATCTGCATGCCTTCAAAATTATAATAACTCCAAGCAGTCCAAGTGGGCGTTGGGGCCCATTTCACACTTGTCTCCTGGAGAATCATGCTGGTACAGTGCACACAAAATGACTGACAGTATGCACAGACTGAATATGTGCCCCCAAATGGCACCCTATTTCCTATTTAGGGCACGACTTTGGACCAGAGCCTATCTATACAGTATAGGGAATAGGGTACCATTTGGGATACACAATTGATGGAGCGGATGGATAACTGGGGCCCTCAAGACAACCTCCGTTTATACCCCATTCAGCATTAGTCTTGTTTCTTCATGCATCAATTGTAATTGTATAATTGTAATTATTTTGTACTATGGCCTATTTATTGCCTTACCTCCATAACTTACTACATTTGCACACACTGTATATAGATTTTCTATTGTGTTATTGACTGTACGTTTTGTTTATTCCATATCTCCACCCGGCACAGCCAGAAGAGGACTGGCCACCCCTCATAGCCTGGTTCCTCTCTAGGTTTCTTCCTAGGTTTTGGCCTTTCTAGGGAGTTTTTCCTAGCCACCGTGCTTCTACACCTGCATTACTAGCTGTTTGGGGTTTTAGGCTGGGTTTCTGTAAAGCACTTCGAGATATTAGCTGATGTAAGAAGGGCTATATAAAATAATATTGATTGAAATTGATTGATGTAACTCTGTGTTGTTGTTTTTTCCGCACTGCTTTGCTTTATCTTGGCCAGGTCGCAGTTGTAAATGAGAACTTGTTCTCAACTGGCTTACCTGGTTAAATAAAGGTGAAATAAAATAAATAAAATAAAATGCATCACATCAATCAACACTTTTTTTTGAGTTTTTTGTTCATTTGAGCATGTAATGATGGAATAGGTATGTGGGTGGGTTGTGAAGGCTTTCAAGGGGATCTACTTTTTCTTGTTCTACTGTATGCTGAAGTGATGATCTCTGTTTCCCTAACATTACTTACTTACAGTACTTAGGCCCATCGCTCCTTTGGGTGCATTGACCATCGACGACTACTCTCCATCTGATTCTGTTCTGGGATGCCTTCTCCAGCACGTTCCACCCCGTGCCAGATTTCCTTATGTCTGCCTTTCTTGAGGGATGTCATCTGTGTTCAGACATGGTATGTGTTTACAATATCTGACACATAGACCTACTCCAAAATGATTCATATAGACAACCCTTTGTTCTAACCTCATGCTATAATACATAGGCCCCTTCAGTTGTAAATTACGTAATTAATCATTTTCTACATCCCTAGATCTAGAGAACACTTAGAACAGTTTCAAAGACAGTTGACATGCAATATAGTATATTATGGGTAAACTATAATTGTGTAAACTAACCGTTTGGGGGTATTTCTCCCTGATGAACCGTGACATATTTACATGGCGGTTACTGCCATCCTTGGCTCCTGAAAGGAACTGCATCTAATTTCCAGTTACGTACACTCAGCTGATCCAAGAGGCATAACCTATTGCTCAGGCAGAACACAGACAAAACCAGGAGTTATTACTTTTGAATCATTTGCTTTCCCATGCAATGACAAAAATCAGGAACAAATGTCCTTCTATAATTCACATTCATCACCTTTCAAACATCTAACTAGGTACAGGCCCAACAACCCTTACTAATCTTTTAACACATTACTACTTAATTATTGCTAAACCAGTGGCTATAAGTATTAGAAATTAATACAATATCAGAATAATCACGTGGGATCACTAGGATCTTTTGTTTAAAAAATAACTCCTAGTCCAGAATAGTCCAGAACTCTTGAATATGGCTGACTGAATCACATCCCTTAATGTGGCTGATGATACACAGTGGTAAAGGGGATTAGCACTAGGTTACAGTAAGTAAAAGCTTTGGCCAAGTTCAGAGGTTTTCACAGCCCAGGATAATATGGTGTTCACTTGGCTGATCTGTGTAACTCGCCAGCGAGGAATGTGTTTCACAGCCATCCCTCCCATGCATCACAAGGGCTGGGATTTAGCCCATGGGCTCTGGTCAAAAGTAGTGCACTATAAAGGGAATAGGGTGCAATTTGGGACAGACCCTAGAATGGCTTTCAGTCCAGGGGTAATTAGAATGGATCTGTATAAATGTAAAAATCCCTCTATTGCTCCTCTGCAGGGTTTGTTTGTCTGGCAATGGGGCAGGCAGCAGGCCTTTAAAGACCTAGCTCTCTCCCCTCTGTGATGGCCTGAGTCTGCGAGAGGAGGAGAGCCCACTAATGAGCACCATTTGTGCCCTTCATTTACAACACATGCTGGTTAATAGCCCACAACCAGGGTTTTACTACTGCTCAGTCCGCTCATGCTGAAGTTGGGGTCTAATGGAAACACTATTCATCCTTTTCACACACAGGCTGACCATTGCAGGGCTGGGATTTGGGAATTATATGGGTTAACTGCAGCTGGATTGCTCAGTAAAGTAACTTCTAGAATTACTATTTACCTGGACATGGCCTTTTGTGTTAATTTTAGTGATTGACAGTGAACGCTGATTTTTTTTTAAAGATAGGCCTAGACAGAAACTCACAACCTGGTAAAGGGTGCAATAAAATGTGTAATGGTGGGGGTAGGTAATGTTAAGGTGGTATTTTTCACACATTCACATGGTTGTATTGGCACAAAAAAGCTGTTTTGGTCTGCAGTGCACTAATCCACCATGAAAAGATGAACTTGCTAATGACTAGAATGAGGCCTCAATTTTCTCATCATAGACTAAAAACCCCATGCCCCTAATCTCTCGAATTAGATTGTGTCTATTAGATTAGAGTTGAGAGACATCACTATTTGGTTACACACACAAATAGCACAGCGATTTTCACTTTTATACAAGTTAATCCAATTGGTTTACCATGCTTCTGGTCTTTTGTAGCTTTAAGAAATATCGGGATTGAGTCAGCCATCGGAGTAGCGGGGACATCTCTCCAACCAAGGAGCATACATTGAGGAGCAAACTGAAGTAAAGAGGAAATTCAGCTACTAGGACAGTGGAAGTTGATAAAACTGCATGTTTTTTGCTTACATTTTAGTCATTTAGCAGACGCTCTTATCCAGAGCGACTTACAGTTAGTGAGTACATACATTTTTCATACTGGCCCCCCGTGGGAAACGAACCCACAACCCTGGCGTTGCAAGCGCCATGCTCGACCAACTGAGCTACAGGTGGCCTTGTTAAACGTAAAACCTTCATCAAGGTTTAATTTACACAGATAGACAAATGAAGAAGGCTTTTATATATTTAAAAATGTCCTCCTATTGGTTTAGGGACCAATCACAATAGGAATATAAAACAAAACATGATTTGATTGGATAATGAGTTAAAAAATCTGACCAATATATGTTTTATTTTCACACCGTTCCTTCACTGGTCGTTTAGTACAGTACAGTTCAGTTTCCTTTGAATTAAACGTTGCACACAGTTCTGTCAAACTGAACACACCCTAGGTTGGAGACAATTATTTATACAGTATATACACTAGATTACTAATAGGGGACACTGTGTTGAAGCCACCATGCCTTCATCTTAGAACTCCCCACCACCATAAAACATACGTTGGTAGCTACATACATGCATTCATTAATGTCTACATTCGTTTTTGCCACATTTATTGTTTTACAGGTGCCTACTGGGCAATGCTAATATGGCCGACCGGTGGCTTCAAAGCCTCTCAATGGCCAATAAATAGCATCAGCAATCCAGGGTTTAGGCCTATATACATCGTTGGTTGGAGAGTAGCTATGCTGCAGGGCGTAATTCGCGATGCCATGGACCAGAGCTAGTTGGAAAAGTAGAAAATTAACTCAACATCTGTTTTTAATTTATCCAATAATGCTCACTGTTAATACAAGATTCATAAACTCTATCTATACGTGTGATAGCAATTATATATATATATATATATATTGTGTTCGTTATTCCCACACAGTGCATAGCAATTTGCTGGTACGGAACCTCGTGAATTGGACAACTTGTATCCGGACACATTAGTAGCTGTACTCAGTTTAGAGCTAGCGGAAGGTAAACAGAGAGCTGTCAACATGGCTGAGGTAAGGAATTTTGTGATCAGTTGTTTTAGTCATAAATAACCCCCCTAGTAGTCTGTGACAATAGACTTTCGTCATCTGAATAGTGTAATACTTACACATTTGCTAATTCAAATGGCTATCGATGGTCTGCCTTCACTGCTAGCTAACTGTTAACTACTAGCTAGCTTGTTACCGAACTCGGCTAAGTAAGTTAGAAGCTAGCAAGCATATCGAAATGATAATAGCTATCTAGCTAAATAATGGGGGGTTGTTTGTCAGTGATATGACTGAACTTTATTCAATTGTATTAGCCAACTCGTTTTTGGTGTTAGTTTTCTAACGAATTTGTGAGGCAGATTGAGGGACAAGCTGCTAGCTAGTTGGCTAACCACTGACAAATGCAAACGTTAGTTAGCTAGCTAACGTTAACTAGTTAGCTATCAACAGATAACTAAAAACGTCGTTTATGCTTCTGAGTTAGCTAGTTAATGACATTGCTAGTGCCTCTTTAAAGTGGAACTGACAGCGTTTTAACAATACTTTGAAGAAAAATGGATGACTGTAACTAAGGCTGGGAATGTCGATACAATCAAACTATTAAGGGCAATGATCACAAGTCAGTCATAACGTGGCTAATAGGCTAGCACACGTGTCAAACACAAGGCCCACCGGCCGAATAGGACACACAAGCGAGTATAAACGAGTCAACAGTTGAGTCATCTACTTTATGAAATTACAGCCTGATGCGCTCGCATCGATGAATTCAACTTCAATTGTGCTGCTTTCATGTGTCCCGCTTACAGCGTGCAGTGGAGGGAAAGTATATAGACATGCCACAGTCCTAGCTAGGCTACTAAAATGTTGCAGTCTGGCTTCGGTTTTTAAAGCTTGACAATGAATAACCAAGAAACAAACCCAGCAACAAAACACCATGTAAATAAATAAAAAAATAAAAAAAATGTAGGCCTGTTACAGAAACATTTGAGCAGTAGCCTAGGCTAGCTACTCAACTACAATACATTTTGAGGGCACCATACAGCAAAGCTGCATTCAACCGCACAGGTGAACATGTTTTAAGTTTAAATGTTACAACAACCTATAGCTACGTTTTTGTGATTTGGAGTTATTAAATACGTTTTGATTAGGGTCGCAGCATATTATGCACATCTGCAAGCATAGCAGCAAGCAAAGGCTGGATAAATATTTATCAATTTTTTAAATATGTTACAATTCTATATACAGCATCCTATGTACATAAGTGGACATTATAAAGGGCCATATTTTTTCTAATAAAACAATGGCCAGTTTGTGTCGCAGTTGCACATTTAAAAAAACAACAACAAAAAGGCTATATCTGGGCTGCGAATTTGTTGTATTTATTTTTATTTAACCAGGTAAGCCAGTTGAGAACAAGTTCTCATTTACAACTGCGACCTGGCCAAGATAAAGCAAAGCAGTGCGATAAAAACAACAACAACACAGAGTTACATATGGGATAAACAAGAACGTACAGTCAATAACACAATAGAAAATCTATATACAGTGTGTGCAAATGTAGTAAGTTATGGAGGTAGGGCAATAAATAGGCCATAGTGCAAAATAATTACAAATTAGTATTAACACTGGAATGATAGATGTGCAGAAGATGATGTGCAAATAGAGATACTGGGGTGCAAATGAGCAAAATAAATAACAATATTGGGATGAGGTAGTTGGGTGGGCTAATTACAGATGGGCTGTGTACATGTGCAGAGATCGGTAAGCTGCTCTGACAACTGATGCTTAAAGTTAGTGAGGGAGATAAGAGTCTCCAGCTTCAGATATTTTTGCAGTTCGTTCCAGTCATTGGCAGCAGAGAACTGGAAGGAATGGCGGCCAAAGGAGGTGTTGGCTTTGGGGATGACCAGTGAGATATACCTGCTGGAGCTCATACTACGGGTGGGTGTTGCTATGGTGACCAATGAGCTAAGATAAGGTGGGAATTTGCCTAGCAGTGATTTATAGATGGCCTGGAGCCAGTGGGTTTGGCGACAAATATGTAGTGAGGGCCAGCCAACGAGAGCGAATTGGATGTAGTCTATCACAGTGCCATCCGTTTTGTCACCAAAGCCCAATATACTACCCACCATTGTGACAAAACGGATGGCACTGTGATAGACTACATCCAATTTGCTGAGTAGAGTGTTGGAGGCTATTTTGTAAATGACATCGCCGAAGTCAAGGATCAGTAGGATAGTCAGTTTTACGAGGGCATGTTTGGCAGCATGAGTGAAGGAGGCTTTGTTGCGAAATAGGAAGCTGAACGTTATTTAGATAGCAGCTGGGAGGATGCCATGCTCTGGCTGGGCCACTCAAGAACATTCAGAGACTTGTCCCGAAGCCACTCCAGCGTTGTCTTGGCTGTGTGCTTAGGGTCGTTGTCCTGTTGGAAGGTGAACCTTCGCCCCAGTCTTAGGTCAAGAGCGCTCTGGAGCAGGTTTTCATAAAGGATGTCTCTGTACTTTGCTCCATTGATCTTTCCCTCGATCCTGACTAGTGTCCCAGTCCCTGCCGCTGAAAAACATCCCCACAGCATGATGCTGCCACCACCATGCTTCACCGTAGGGATGGTGCCAGGTTTCCTCCAGACGTGACACTTGGCATTCAGGCCAAAGAGTTCAATGTTGGTTTCATCAGAGCAGAGAATCTTGTTTCTCATGGTCTGAGATTCTTTTCGGTGCCTTTTGGCAAACTCCAAGAGGGCTGTCATGTGCCTTTTACTGAGAAGTGGCTTCCATCTGGCCACTCTATCACAAAGGCCTGATTTGGTGGAGTGCTCAAAGGATAATCAATGGAAACAGGATGGACCTGAGCTCAATTTCGAGTCTCATCGCAAAGGGTCTTAATACTTATGTAAATACTTTTAAAGAAAAAAAACTGTTTACGCTTTGTCATTATGAGGTATTGTCTGTAGATTGATGAGGAAAATGTTTTATTTAATCCATTTTGGAATAAGGCTGTAACGTAACAGAATGTTGAAAAAGTCAAGGGGTCTGAATACCTTCCGAATGCACTGTATGAACAGATTTTAATACGATTTCATGTTGCTAAATCGTTGTCAGTTCCACTTTAAATCTGATCCAACAATAACACATTCCCTCATTCCTGTCATCTTTTTAGCTGGAAGTTGAATAGGTTTCACCCCTCAACTATTTTAACCAATGGCTATTAATATATTATAACTCTAATGTAATATAACTAATTAACGTTATTCACTTATTACAATGGAATGACAGTGACTCATTGGCCCACCTAGTGTAGAGGATTGTAGGGTAGACAAGTCAGCATATGAGAGTAGAGATTTAATTGTGGATTTGATTGTGTTCACTTACTTTAACTTAGCAATCAAAACTCTAAGAAGGAGTTATTAAATGTCCCTTATCTGTCTGTGTACTTCGCAATAACACTATTCAGTTAGCTAAGCTAGCTAATTAGTTAAGCATTTCATGAGGGTGAGGTTTATGTAAAATGATGCGGTAGTGGTAGCTTTTGGTTAGCAGCTTCTGGTGCTCATTACTATTTTATGAATGTAATGTAAAAAATAAATAATCTAAGCTGTTTGTGCTGGTTATTTGAAATGTTAGTTTGAACCTACCTTGTGTGTCATACGTTTATACACACACATACACACACACACACACAGAGAGAGAAGCACTTCATGAGACAATTAGCCTATAGGCGTAACTTTTGACATTTACATTTTAGTCATTTAGCAGACCCTCTTATCCAGAGCGACTTACAGTAGTGAGTGCATACATTATTTTACTCTTCTCTGGAATGTTATGTGAATAGATTTTTCCTTCAGAAAAAAAGAACCATGAAATGGCTATAGCTACTTCTACTCTCCCACCAATTAGAACATCGTTGCTTAGATAAATCATGATAACCTAGCTAGATAAACATGTCAAATTAGAGTTGATGTTATCTTTTAGTGTTGTCTGGGAAGCAGCCAGAGACAAGTGTTAAAACAGCTTGTCATAATGATGGATTATGCACCTAATAGCTGTAAATCTTAAACGGAAGACTGGACGTTAGTTTATGTACTTTTGTAGGTGACCAAGTTTTTATTTTGTTTTGTCATTTTTTGTTGGGGTCTTACAAGTACAATATTCATACCGATTCATATGTTCAGTTTATATAACATGTACCTGTGGGCTGCCACTCAAAAGAAAAACAAAAATAAAAAATACATACAGAGAAATGATCATATTGATCTCACAGGATTTTGTAATAATAAACTTGGTGTTTAAAGAAAAATAAACAAAAAGTGCCTACACCCCCAACTCCCCCCATGTTTTCCACCCCTTCCCACCCCGCCTAGCAACACAGGTTGGTTGTCACTCCCCACCCCCCATATATCTCTATCTGTCCAAACCCCACCAAGTCCCCCATCCGACTAAACATCCAAGGTTGCTTGTCAACCTCCCCCTCCCAGCGACCTTCTCCATACCACCCCTTCCCAGTGGGCCTGAATGCAAAGAAAGTAAAAAATATGAAAAGGGTATATACAGTTGAAGTCAGAAGTTTACATACACTTAGGTTGGAGTCATTAAAACTCGTTTTTCAACCACTCCACAAATTTATTGTTAACAAACTATAGTTTTGGCAAGTCGGTTAGGACATCTACTTTGTGCATGACACAAGTAATTTTTCCAACAATTGTTTATAGACAGATTATTTCACTTATAATTCACTGTATCACAATTCCAGTGGGTCAGAAGTTTACATACACTAAGTTGACTGTGCCTTTAAACAGCTTGGAAAATTCCAGACAATGATGTCATGGCATTAGAAGCTTCTGATAGGCTAATTGACATCATTTGAGTCAATTGGAGGTGTACCTGTGGATGTATTTCAAGACCTACCTTCAAACTCAGTGCCTCTTTGCTTGACATCATGGGAAAATCAAAAGAAATCAGCCAAGACCTCAGAAAAATAATTGTAGACCTCCACAAGTCTGGTTCATAATTTGCAAATAAATTCATTAAAAATCCTACAATGTGATTTTCTGGAATTTTTCTCAATTTGTCTGTCATAGTTGACGTGTACCTATGATGAAAATTACAGGCCTCTCATCTTTTTAAGTGGGAGAACTTGCACAATTGGTGGCTGACTAAATAATTTTTTTCCCCACTGTAAACTTCCGACTTCAACTGTGTGTGTGTGTGTGTGTGTGTGTATATATATACACTACTCAAAAGTTGGACACACCGACTCATTCAAGGGGTTTTCTAAAATAATTTACATTGTAGAATAATAGTGAAGACATCAAAACTATGAAATAACACATATGGAATCATGTAGTAACCAAAAAAGTGTTAAACAAATCAAAATATATTTGATATTGAAGTTTGGTAACTGAGTGAATGTTAAAATCTCCCTCAGTTTTTATGTGACCACATATTCAAAAAACTGTTAATTAATTAATACTTAATACTCTAAATTAATTAATACTCCGAATTAAGATTGAAAGATGTTTGCAGAAAGAATGGGGTGTCAGCTATTATATGACACCTTGAGTTTGAAAAAATCAATTTTGTTTATTGAACTAAAGTAAGTGAAGTGGATTAACACCCGGTAACAGAATGATGGTAACAGAATGACATCATGGGTCTCTGATCTGTACTATAGAGAAATGAATAATTATGAATATCAGTTTTTTCATGGTGATGTATCCTGAATAGGTACACAAAGGTAGAACAATGTAATATCCTCCTTTGCATGTTTGGGTATTATTCCACACAATGGCTATTATTCTAATGAGCTCTGCTCCAAACAAGACCACATTTTGTTGGACCGGACCAAATCTGTACCAATCATAATGTCAATATTTCACAAGTTTGGACATCACAGTACAGCACAGCAGAGTATAGTTGATTACAGTGAAGTGCAGTAGAGTACAATACAATAAATTATACAGTACTCTACACAGTATAGTGTTGCACGGTATACAGAAACTTCTGGACTTTTTCGGTACTAGAACCTAAAAAACGGTTCGGTACTTCTGTCAAATGTGTCTCACGTCGTCTACTGATTGAAATAGGATCAATTCTGTCTATCAGCGCAGCCGCTGTCCCCTTGTTGCGCGAGAGCACCGTGCCTGCTCCACTTACCCATTGCTAGCTCTAGCCTGTCCTCACTCACTGGGAGTCTGGGAGTCTGGGCTGCACACTTGAATAATGGAAAATGGCATGTAGAAATTATGCAACTGTTAATAACTGTTCTCAAAACAATGTCCATTACAGGCTGAAACACTTTGCAATGCAAGAAGATACCGGTAGCTTCCAGCTTTGTACGCTAACTTTCCTTGCTTGACATCCTGTTAGCGATTTGGATTAACAGAATGACGTGTTTTAATCACTTAATAAATCATAAACCAAATTGTTATCAGTAAAAACCCTATAACTAATTGGTAGGTATACCTTTACTTGTTACTTCTGTGAACTTTCATTATCCTCCCTCCTCATGAGGGAGTGATTAGAAAATATCTTAAAGATATGTGGGTTTTTGGTAACAGAATGACAAGACACTAGGCAATATTACCGTAATTTTCTGACTATAAGCCACGCCTTTTTTCCCATTTTTCGACCCTGCGGCTTATATAACGGTGCGGCTAATCTATGGATTTTTACAGCTAACGGCCACTAGAAGACCTCCTAAATCTATGGATTTTACAGGTTACAGTCCACCAACTTTAACTCTATGGGCTCTATGACCGGTCCGTGCCCCCCACCTTTAAGCGGCGGGCTCCAGCAGGAAAAGCTGGAGGCCGGAAAAGAGTGAGACAGGTAGCGCGCAAAAGTAAAAGTGGAACCGAGAGTGGTACGAGAGACAGAACGAGAGCAAGACAGACAGACATTACGAAAGCGAGATAGTTTGTCTCTTTCCCGACAATCCCCTCTGTGCACGAACCCTTACATATGGTAATTAAACATTAAAACACCTGCTTATAGTCCAGTGCGGCTTATATATGTACACATCATTCAATATCATTCAATTTAGCTGCTGCGGCTTATACTCCGGTGTGCCTTTATAGTGCGGAAAATACGGTACTTAAATTTACAGAAGGCAAATCATTTCTGCATAACTAAATATAAATGTTGGCATGGTCTTTACTTCAACATTATTGTGTTTTGATGTATTGCTAGTACCTTTTAAGACCTTTTCTGCTAGATGTTTTGTAAGACCTATTTTCCATCTGTTTGACCACAAATCAAAGCCTTTGCACATTCCTAATGTTTAGGATGGAAAATGGTTGAGAAATGTATATATGCCTTAATATAAAAAAATATGGACTCATAGCTTTCATTTGACACAATTTCATGTGCTCCTATGAATTTTTATTTATTAGTATTTTTTAACATAGAAATGCCTTTATGCTACAGTAGTCTGAGACACTACTATAGCGACAGTGTGGTTTATGATACACAAATTATATCCTTTTAGCACAGCACACTGTAGGCTAATCATAAATCAGAGGCTTTGTCCCAAATGGCACCCCATTCCCTAAGTAGTGCACTACTTTTTATCAGGGCCCATAGCGCTCTGGTCAAAATTAGGCACTATAAAGGGAATAGGGTGCCATTTGGAACGCAACCTGAAAGCAAGCCATCCCTCCCACTCCGCTGGGGGTCACTGAGGTTGATAGTCTCCCAGTCTGGTTGTGGTTTCCATTATAAAACATGATAGGATTATGAATGATTAATGTTAGCCGTCCTAATTCATTGCCTTCTTGTTGGATCAGATAATAGGGCAGTGTTCCATGTCCTTTGTTTCCTTATACTGGTGTTTAAGCATAGCCTAGTCTAATTCGTGATTAATAGGTTACACATTTTGTTTTCAACAGTGCTCCATTTGTTAGCATTCATTATCTATCAGTGTTCCTGTCCAAGATAAAACAAGCTGCAGGGAGCCATAGTCCACTCCATACTGCATTGTAATCTTTGCAACAAAAAACTGCAATCTGTTTTTCAGTCTGCAAAAAATGGCTGCCATTTTATTTTGTATACAAATCAAATTGTATTTGTCACATGCGGCGAATACAACCGGTGTAGACTTTACCGTGAAATGCTTACTTACGAGCCCTTTTCAGAGTAAAAAATAAAATAAAATAAAAAAGCTAATAACAAATAACAAAAAAGGAAATAGTAACACAATAAAATAACAATAATGAGGCTATATACAAGGAGTACCGGTACCAAGTCAATATGCAGGGGTACGAGGTAATTGAGTTAATATGTACATGTAGGTAGGGGTAAACGTGACAGAATAGGGCTGTCAGTTAATCAAATAAATGATGCT
Organism: Coregonus clupeaformis; assembly: GCF_020615455.1. NCBI lineage: Eukaryota > Metazoa > Chordata > Actinopteri > Salmoniformes > Salmonidae > Coregonus > Coregonus clupeaformis. The sequence goes on from NC_059207.1 coordinate 49,093,736, forward strand.
TGTTGATATGGTAGTTTGTTCCAGCTACTTCATGCCAACAGATGTTGAATAGATTTGGCTAATAGGCTAAATTCAAATTGCTCATCTAGACTATGTCATGAATCTAGGCCTAAACATGAATACATTTTTTGTTAAATCCTCACTGAGCTCTTCAACTAGCCTAAAGCCCATTTGCCCTCTCCTTCCTTCCAGACTCACAGCTTGCAGGATATGAGGCAGCAGGCGGCTATCGCTGCCAAAGTGTTCATCCAGAGAGACTACACCAACGGCACTGTCTGCCAGTTCCAGACCAAGTTCCCTTCTGAACTGGAGACCAGGGTACGCTAAAGCACTCTGATAACACTGTGATCTGAGCCAATATGCATAGTGTCTCAGAGTAGGAGTGCTGATTTTAGGATCAGTTTGGCCTTTTAGATAACAATGAATAAGATTGTATGGACAGGCAGGACCTGATCCTAGATCAGCACTCCCCCTGATCTGCAAAGCCTTCTTGCAAGATCTATTTGATGGATCAGACAGACGTCAGGGCTCTAAAGTGCGACCATTTTACTTGCATATGCGCCTAAATATTTTGCTGTGCGACCTGGCATTTTTATTTAGGAGCACCAATGCACCTAGAAGAAGTAAGGATTCTAAGAATTCTAGCTTCAATACTTAATTGTGCTCCTAAATGTCTTTGTGTGCGCCTACATTTTTCAACATAGGCACACACGTGCTCCTTGTAAAAAAAAAAAGGTCAGCATAGAGCCCTGGACGTATAACATGTTTCTTTCCCGTGTCCAGCTCCTCCAGATATACGGTGCATTCGGAAAGTATTCAGACCCCATGACTTTTTCCACACCTGTATTTGGGGAGTTTCTCTCATTTTTCTCTGCAGATCCTCTCAAGCTCTGTCAGGTTGGATAGGGAGCGTCGCTGTACAGCTATTTTCAGGTCTCTCCAGAGATGTTCGATCGGGTTCAAGTCCGGGCTCTGGCTGGGCCTCTCAAGGACAGTCAGAGACTTGTCCCGAAGCTACTCCTGTGTTGTCTTGGCTGTGTGCTTAGGGTCGTTGTCCTGTTGGAAGGTGAACCTTGCCCCAGTCTGAGGTCCTGAGCAGGTTTTCATCAAGGATCTCTGTACTTTGCTCTGTTCATCTTTCCCTCGATCCTGACTAGTCTCCCAGTCCCTGCCGCTGAAAAACATCCCCACAACATGATGCTGCCACCACCATGCTTCACCGTAGGGATGGTGCCAGGTTTCCTCCAGATGTGATGCTTGGCATTCAGGCCTAAGAGTTCAGGCCAAAGATTTCAGTCTTGGTTTCATCAGACCAGAGAATCTTGATTCTCATGGTCTGAGAGTCCTTTAGGTGCCTTTTGGCAAACTCCAAGCGGGCTGTCTTGTGCCTTTTACTGAGGTGTGGCTTCCATCTGGCCACTCTACCATAAAGGCCTGATTGGTGGAGTGCTGCAGAAATGATTGTCCTTCTGGAAGGTTCTCGCATCTCCACAGAGGAACTCTGGAGTTCCATCGGGTTCTTGGTCACCTTCCTGACCAAGGCCCTTCTCCCCCATGCGGCCAGCTCTAGGAAGAGTGTTGGTGGTTCCAAACTTCTTCCATTTAAGAATGATGGGAGAACACTGTGTTCTTGGGGACCTTCAATGCTGCTGAATTTTTTGGTACCCTTTCACAGATCTGTGCCTCGACAAAATCCTGTCTCGGAGCTCTACTGACAATTCCATTCGACCTCATGGCTTGGTTTTTGCTCTGACATGCACTGTCAACTGTGGGACCTTTCCAAATGTTAAATTTTAGTAATTTTAGTAATTTAGCAGACGCTCTTATCCAGAGCGACTTACAGTTAGTGAGTGCATACATTTTTCATACTGGCCTCCTGTGAGAATAGAACCCACAACCCTGGCGTTGCAAACGCCATGCTCTACCAACTGAGCTACACGGGGCCCCAAATCATGTCCAATCAATTGAATTTACCACAGGTGGACTCTAATCAAGTTGTAGAAACATCTCAAGGATGATCAATGGAAACAGGATGCACCTGAGCTCAATTTCAAGTCTCTTATGCAAATAAGATATTTCTGTTTCTTATTTTTAATACAAACCTGTCTTCGCTTTGTCATTATGGGCTATTGTGTGTAGATTGAAGAGGACATTCCTGAATACTTTCCGAATGCACTGTATCTCTCATCTCCTTTTAGTTAGAGCCGTATGGGGTTAGTAGAAGGCTAGGAGCAGAAAACGTCAAGTGATCTAGTCTTTATCCTCATTTGAACTGTCACGCTTGAGAGCAGGTCCATGAGGAAAACAGACTCCTGTTCCATGCCAACATAAAAAAATGTACTGCTAAGTAAATGGTTAGAGCAGAGTTCACAGGACTTTTTGGGGTTGACATGCATGCCACATGAAAAGAGTGACTTTACAACAGCTTTGTGGTTTAATGGCACTTCCCTCTTGATTGGGTGGTCTCTCTTTGGCACACTTGTTTTCCTGTAGGATGTACTACACATACCACTGCTGAAGAAATACAGCATGCTACTCCTCAGGGAGTCTATCCACAGCTACAGTGCCTCATCATAAAAAACCTTTCCAACATTTCTCCCATCCCCTTGCTAGCATAGTATATCATAGGCAATGTACTGCCAAACTTTTTAAGTGAGCTTGTTCTTTTTTATACAGTCATATTTATTTCACCTTGTCAAGATTTTATTTTATTTATTTTTACAAATCTCAGGAGTGACAAAATACCTCATTTATAAATACTTAATTTTATTCAACTTTGGATTCATGTTGCTCTTTTGCTGGAATAGATCATGGGGCAGCACATTCTGTTGATGATTTTCACCTCTATTTAAGGTTATTTAGTTATTATTGTACATTATTACATGTTCTTTTCTTAAGTTTAGGTAGAAGAGAATGTCTGGAAAAGTGTTCAGTGTATTTGGCAGATAGCTAGCCAGACCAGCCAGGGACAGTGAAACAAATGGATAATTCTGTCAAATTTTCTCACATGTTGACCTTAGATCGCTTGACACAAAGTAGGCTAAATAAGGTGTTTAAGGTGTTATCTGGGTCGTTCCACCTCAAAAAGCACAAGAAAGAGGTTTCGACAGCCACCATCTCAGAATTTTCTGAAATCGTTTCTGTAGTTAGAAACAGATAAAATTATCCTTCCTGCAACATTATTTTGTTGAATAATAATTAGATCTCTGAGAAATTAAGCTAATTGATTCCACCCAAATTGGCCATTTTTAATTATAGGATTCACATAATATTAAATAAATATAGTACCTAACATGCTGACCACACCGCCCACGTTGCCTGCACGAGCGTTGCAAAATAAATGTACACATGCATGTTATTCAATCATTGCACCCACACTGCTCGCGCGCGTCAATGAGCGTCTGCGTAGCCAGGCGCTATAGTAGTAGAACTATTTGTAACGCTTGATGCACTGCAAGTCCCGCCTCTCCCATCTCCTCATTGTTTTGTAGGACCATATACCCACGTGGATGATTGAAAGATGAACTGAGGTCCACACTCCAGTCCAGATGGTGGTGGTAAAACACCTTAAAGTTGGTTGCTAACCGCCATATAAAGTCCAAAGAAGAAGAAGAAGAAGCCTGAAGAAGGAGAGATTAGTAGAAACAAACTCGGTTTACCCTTTTATCTGTGGATTAATTGGATTAAAATAACAACCCAATGTTTATATCCCAGGACAAATTAGTTAGCAACAGCAAGCTAGCTAGCTAAATTGGCATAAATGTTAAATGCTTTTCGAACCTGTCCCCAGATTAATATAGTTGGTTCAGAGTTCGTTTTGATATTTCAACCTGTGTGTCCTGTTCACGTCTGGTGTGGGTGGACAAAATCAACATGTGCGCGAGCGGTGTGGTCAGCATGTAACATACGATTTGGACAAAACTTATTCCTAACAATGAGTAAGCCACTGATGGACCCCACACCAAGCCAACCCCAACGCCCAGTATACAATATCATTTCTATATGGTTTGACAAGTAGTATGAAGCTGCGGCTTGGAGGATTGTTTATTCATACTATGTAATGTATTCTTAGTGAATTTTGTGATGTTTTTTTTCCCCTGTTCAGAAAAATGAGCCATTGAAGTAGCTTTCATTTCCCCCCATAAATAAGTGTGAAAGTACCAGGTTTTGCCCCCACTAGATGCCGCTGTTCCTGCTATTGCCACACCCTTTTATCTACACTGATCAAAAATATAAACACAACATGTTAAGCATTGGTCCTGTGTTTCGTGACCTGAAATAAAAGATCCCAGAAATGTTCCATATGCACAAAAAGCTTATTTCTCACATTTTGTGCACAAATTTGTTTACATCGATGTTAGTAAGCATTTCTCCTTCGCCAAGATAATCCATCCACCTGACAGGGGTGGCATATCAAGAAGCTGATTAAAAAGCATGCACCTTGTTCTGGGGACAAAACAAATGTTTGTCACACAACACAATGCCACAGATGTCTCAAGCAGGAATGTCCACCAGAGCTGTTGCCAGAGAATTAAATGTTCATTTCTTTACCATAAGCTGCCTCAGTGTCGTTTTAGAGAATTTGGCAGTACATCCAACTGGCTTCACAACCGCAGACCACGTGTAACCACGCCAGCCCAGGACCTCCACATCCGGCTTCTTCACCTGCGGGATCGTCTGAGACCAGCCACCTGGACAGCTGATGAAACTGTGGGTTTGCACAACCGAAGAACTTCTGCACAACTGTCAGAAACCATCTCTGCATGCTCGTCGTCATCACCAGGGTCTTGACCTGACTGCAGTTCGGCGTCATAACCAACTTCAGTGGGCAAATGCTCACCTTCGATGGCTACTGGCATGCTGGAGAAGTGTGTTCTTCACAGATTAATCCTGGTTTCAACTGTACTGGGCAGATTGCAGACTGCATAGCGTGTATGGTGTTGTGTGGGAGAGCAGTTTGCTGATGTCAACAGAGTGCCGCATGGTGGCGGTGGGGTTATGGTATGGGCAGGCATAAGCTACGGACAACGAACACAATTGCATTTTATCGATGGCAATTTGAATGCACAGAGATACAGTGACGAGATCCTGAGGCCCATTGTCATGCAATTTATCCACCGCCATCCCATCATGTTTGAGCATGATCGTGCACAGCCCTATATCGCAAGGATCTGTACACAATTCCTGGAAGCTGAAAATGTCCCAGTTCTTCCATGGCCTGCATACTCACCAGACATGTCACCCATTGAGCATGTTTGGGATGTTCTGGATCGACGTGTACGACAGCGTGTTCCATTTCCCGCCAATATGTGACCAACAAATGCATATCTGAAACCAACAGATGCATATCTGTAGTCCCAGTCATGTGAAGTCCATAACATTAGGGCCTAATGAATTTTTTTCAATTGACTGATTTCCTTATATGAACTGTAACTCAGTAAAATCTTTTGAAATTGTAGCATGTTGCGTTTATACTTTTGTTCAGTATATTTTGCTGTTCCCTTTTATCAAATGAATCACAACATTTTCTTTGCAACTTTGAGTAGAAAACCAAAAGCTTCTGTTCATGATGAAAATAAATTGTGTGGTCATCCTCACAATTCAAGCCAGTCCACAATGAAAGCAATTCAGTTTATCCTTCTCTTCGGCTTTATCTGTATCCAGGAAACGGCCCCTGTGTGTGTGGTTTATTCTCCTTCGGAAAAAGTCTGGATTAGTTAGACCAGGGATGGGCGACTGGCGGCCCGCGGATCAATTGTTGAGCATTAGAATAATAGAATGCACAAGGTACAATTTAGAAATTTGGTTGTGCATCAGCAGTTTTTCTCTTATGTCAGTCACTGACAGTCACTCAATTAGCCCATGTCAACGTTTTTATTTAGTTATTGGTAAATTAGTTTAGCGGCCAGTTATCTAAACTTCTAGTAATCATGGTCTAATTACCGATCGATTTTGTTAGTCTCTCTCACTCAGATATCATATTAAAAACTGCAAACATTTTTCTCGACCCTATGGCAAAAATGTTGAATTGAAGGAAATTAGCTGTAAAACTGCAGCCCCTCATGTTAAGTTCAGATTTTTTTGTGGCCCCCTCTATCAAAGTTGCCCATCCCTGAGTTAGACCATTCCTGGTGAACAAGCAAACCATTAGACTACAGCAGTTCTAATGGTTTCAATGTTATGGTCTGTAAGGGTCTTCATTGGTAAAAGTCAGAAACACACACTGTATAGTGTTTTGTAATGGTGTTGGGTTTAATGTTAAATGTCACTAATCACACAACATATATAAAAAAAAACGTAAGACTGCCATGCAATTGTTTATAATTGTATTTTTGTATTAGGGTAGTCACAACATTTTAGTCACTAGCCCATTTCTCTAGGAAAGTTGTGGGCTTCATATGAGAATTGCACCATAGGGATAGCCCTTTCAGAGAGCTACCACTTGTTGAATTATTCAAGGAGAGCTCGATTTAAAGCATTAGGTTGCTAAGAGAAGGACAAACTAAATTGCTTTCATGGAAGACTGACTTGACTTGTGAGGATGACCACATAATGTATTTTCATCATGAGCAAAAGCTATTGGTATTCTACCCAAAGTTGCAAAGAAAATTGTGTGATCCATTTGATAAACACAAGAGACCAGCAAAATGGATAAAAGGGTGTGGCAGTAGCAGGAACAGTGATATCTTCTGGGCAAAGCCTGGTACTTTCACACTAATTCATGGGGGGAAATGTAAGCTACTTCAATGGCTAATTTCTCTGAACAGGGGGAAAAAACATCACCAAATTCACTGAGTATATATTACATAGTATCAATAAACAATACTCCAAGCCGCAGCTTTATACTACTTGTCAAACATAGAGAAATTATACTGGCCATTGGGGTGGGCTTGGTGTGGGGTTTGGGTGACCTGTGGCTTTTGATCATTTATTTGGATTCCTTGAATCTTAATCATTGTTTGGTCCAAATCAAATGTTGGGTACTATACTATTTATTGAATATTATATGAATCCATAAATTGAAATGGCCAATTTGGGTGCAATCAATTAGCTTATTTAGAAACATTCCTGCAATATTATTTTAACTACAGAAACCATTTCAGAACAATCTGAGATAGTGGGTGTAATGGGTTGACGAAATGACATGGAACGATCCATCTATCGTCTAATACTACTACCGTAGCACACGCTTCCTAAAGTGCACATCAACACTTTTCAAATCACAGCATCTAACGTAATGGAAAGATGTTCAGACGAAGGAGAAATGTGGTTTGAATCCCAGCCTTTAGATGGGAAATTCGAGGGTGAACAAAGACTCCTCACGGCAGGCACCAAACATGCCTAAGACCACTGATCTGTTGGAGCTTGTTGTTACATTCCTTGGGCACATGGGAGCATAACTTGGAGGCTGTTCAGAGGCCCAGAGGGCCTGGCTGCTCCCCTCATCTGGTCTGGTCTGGAGGCCACTCTCCAGTCCACTCTCTCAGGCTGTATCCCAAATGGCACCCTATTCCCTATAAAGTTCACTACTTTTGACAAGAGCTCTATGGGCCCTGGTCAAAAGTAGTACACTGTATAGGGGATAGGGTGCCATTTGGGATGCAATCTCACCGTCTCCATTAGGCCTGCTCAGGAGCCCAGAGTGGAGACTCGCGCCAACACTCAGTCAAAACACCCTTCACTACTTCCAGTGGTCCAACAGCCCTTGGCCTCCCCTCAGTGGAGCAGGCCTGACCTGACGTGATGAGTGAATGTTAGTGTTAGCCAGCTCTTAGTTCCACTCTGTCCGTAATTAGGGAGTGTAATTGCTTCTACTCTGTCAGAGCCACATTGCATCTCTCATATCAGCAACACTAAACCTATCATCACCAGTTTGATGGAAACAGCAGGACACACCAAAACCTTTAGTGAGGAATCTGACTGTCTCTCCTAGCTAGTCTCTGCCAGTAGATAAGGAGAGACAGTCAGATTCCTCACTAGAGGTTTTGGTGTGTCCTGCTGTGGTATAAAGTGAAAACATGCGGTGAGCACACAGCCAAGGCATCCTAATTATTTTGCCAATAGTGGAGAGAGATGCTGCATTCTCTGATTTTTAAAAACACGATTCGAATCAACCCACTCATTTATACCGAGGATGAAAGTAACAGATAATTTTAACTTGCCATATGTTAAATATCTAACACTCCATTTACTCATCTAAAATAGTAACTGTGATGTATTTTTCTATCTTGATTGCCTTCCCTTAGATCTCACCTTGTGTATTATCTTCAAAGAGACAGTTTTTGATTTTACTTGGGTTGCTTTCCAAATGGCACCCTATTCCCTCTATAAAGTACACAACTTTTGACCAGAGCCTTATGAGCCCTGGTCAAATGTAGTGCACTATATAGGGAATATGGTGCTATTTGAGATGCAACTTGATTGGTTGTGTGTTTCAGATTGATAAGCAGCAGTTTGAGGAGACGGTGAGGATGTTGAACAACCTGTATGCTGAGGCAGAGAAGCTGGGAGGCTCGTCGTATCTGGAGGGCTGTCTGGCCTGCCTCACAGCTTACACTATATTCCTCTGTATGGAGACACACTACGAGAAGGTGAGAGACCTTAACTAATCCACACAACTAGGGTTGCAAAATTCTGGTAACTTTCCCAAAATTCCCAGGTTTTCCAAAAATCCTGGTTGGAAGATTCCCGGAATCAGAAGAGAATAAGTAGGAAATGGGAACCCAAACCAGTACAGTGATCACATTTCATGGAAGTTGAAATGAGATGTGAGGTATTGATATGAATATAATTAATGGCAGAGAGCAGTACAGCTCTAACAGTAGTACCCATACAAGCAGATATAGACATAATCTGATATGTGATTTAACATTTAGAGTGAGTATACTATTACTACACAAAAGCCTTTTTCAGATCCAGCTCTACCAGTTGGCACATACAACCATATAGGAATGTATTTATTCCTGTGATGCATTGACTTAGGCTCCTCGAGGGAGTCATATCAAATCAAATATATTTATAAAGCCCTTTTTACATCAGCTGATGTCACAAATTGCTTATACAGAAACCCAGCCTAAAACCCCAAACAGCAAGCAATGCAGATGTAGAAGCACGGTGGCTAGGGAAATCGCCCTAGAAAGGCAGGAACCTAGGAAGAAACCTAGAGAGAAACCAGGCTCTGAGGAGTGGCCAGTCTTCTTCTGGCTGTGCCGGGTGGAGATTATAAGAGTACATGGCCATTAAAGCCAGACCGTTCTTCAAGATATTCACACGTTCATAGATGACCAGCAGGGTCAAATAATAATCACAGTGGTTGTAGAGGGTGCAATAGGTCAGCACCTCAGGAGTAAATGCCAGTTGGCTTTTCATAGCCGAGCATTCAGAGGTCGAGACAGCAGGTGCGGTAGGGAGAGCGAGAGGGAGGGAGAGGGAGAGAGAGAGGGTCGAAAACAGCAGGTCCTGGACAAGGTAGCACGTCCCGTGAACAGGTCAGGGTTCCATAGCCTCAGGCAGAACAGTTGAAACTGGAGTAGCAGCATTACAAGGTAGCACGTTAGCACGTCTGGTGAACAGGTCAGGGTTCCATAGCCACATGCAAAACAGCAGAAACTGGATCAGCAGAGAGAGGGAGAGCACACTTAAGTTAACACAGGACACCAGATAAGACAGGAGAATTTCACCAGATAGGACAGACTGACCCTAGCCCCCCAGACTGACCCTTGCCCCCCAGCACATAGACTATTGCAGCATAGATACTGGAGGCTGAGACAGGAGGGGTCAGGGGACACTGTGGACATGGCCAACCAGGCAGGATATAACCCCGCCCCTTTGCCAAAGCACAGCCCCCACACCGCTAGAGGGATATCAACAGTGCACCAACTTACTACCCTGAGACAAGGCTGAGTATAGCCCACGAAGATCTCCTCCACCGCACAAGTCCGAGGGGGCACAAACTGGACAGGAAGATCACGTCAGTGACTCAACCCACTCAAGGCGAGTAGAGTGAAAAAAGCCTTGCACGATGTGACGCACCCCTCCTAGGGACGGCCTGGAAGAGCACTAGTAAGCCAGTGACTCAGCCCCCGTAATAGGGTCAGCGGCAGAGAATCCCAGTGGAGAGAGGGGAGCCAGCGGTTCGTCACTCCAGTGCCTTGCCGTGCAACCCAATAAGAAATACGGGTTATGTCCCATTAATCTCTCCTTTCTCCTGAATTGTGCCAGTGTTAATTTCGTCAACAATAACTATGACGAAAAATACTCGTCAATGACCTATTTTTCCAGATTAAAACTATAATGATAACGAGACGAGATGCCCTGGAAAAAAAACGATTACAAATTACTTTTCATTTTAGTCAACGGAAATGTGAGGCTTTCATATAGGCCATTTTTGCTTTGATCACATTAGAAGCTCTATTTTCCCATGTGCTCTGTTATTCATTCATCTGTGTTGCCGCTTTTTCGCCGTGGTCCGCAGATACGAGTTGCAGTTGCTTTTTTCCTATGGGAAAAACAAATGCAATTTGTTACATTTTTGGAGTACAGTAATACTTCTGGCATTTTTGCAAAGCTCAAATTCTCCCATTTTCAAGGAAACCACTGTTATTTACCCCCTTGACGGTTATAATAGGGAGAAAATCTGAGCTGTAAATTGTTTAACATGTAGCCAATATGGTTAATTATGGCTGGCATTGGTTACAATCTGCCACAATATCAATGTTGCCAGCTGGGGTATACGTGGGGATATTAGGCCTAGTTGGACTATCTGAATGTGCAGATGATTGAAGTTAGAGGTTGCCTAGATATGCATTATTTAATAGAAAAAATGCACTGACTATTATGTGACTAAAATGGCTGTGACTAAAACTAGACAAAACTGACAACAAAAACTAACAAAGGATGAAATTCCTAAAATGTGACTAAGACTAAAATATATTTTAAGACTAAAATAGCTGACAAAATTAACACTGAAGTGTGCAATCTTTCACTACTCCCCACAAATGTAAAATCATTAGATTGGTGTAGGCATGGGTTAGCTTGAGGGAGTTTCTTTATGCCAGTCATTTTCTTTCAAATCCATGAAGGGAAGGGAACAAGTGCACACTTCGGGATAAAGGACAGATTATTGGAAAGCAACCTTTGGGAACTTGTGTTATGTACAGTGCATTCGGAAAGTATTCAGACCCCTTGACTTTTTCCACATTTTGTTACGTTACAGCCTTATTCTTAAAATGGATTAAATCTTTTTTCCCCCTCATCAATACCCCATAATGACAAAGCAAAAACAGGTTTTTAGATGTTTCTGCAAAAGTATTCAGACCCTTTACTCAGTACTTTGTTGAAGCACCTTTGGCAGCGATTACAGCCGCGAGTCTTCTTGGGTATGACGCTACAAGCTTGACACACCTGTATTTGGGGAGTTTCTCCCATTCTTCTCTGCAGATCCTCTCAAGCTCTGTCAGGTTGGATGGGGAGCGTCGCTGCACAGGTATTTTCAGGTCTCTCCAGAGATGTTCGATCGGGTTCAAGTCCGGGCTCTGGCTGGGCCACTCAAGGACATTCAGAGACTTGTCCCGAAGCCACTCCTGCATTGTCTTGGCTGTGTGCTTAGGGTCGTTGTCCTGTTGGAAGGTGAACCTTCACCCCAGCCTGAGGTCCTGAGCACTCTGGAGCAGGTTTTCATCAAGGATCTCTCTGTACTTTGCTCCGTTAATCTTTCCCTCGATCCTGACTAGTCTCGCAGTCCCTGCTGCTGAAAAACATCCCCACAGCATGATGCTGCCACCACCATGCTTCACCGTAGGGATGGTGCCAAAGCCCTTCTCCCCCGATTGCTCAGTTCGGCCGGATGGCCAGCTCTAAGAAGTGTCTTGGTGGTTCCAAACTTCTTCCATTTAAGAATGATTGAGGCCACTGTGTTCTTGGGGACCTTCAATGCTGCAGACATTTTTGGAGCGCCAAAAACCTTTTGACCACTAGTGTGTAGATTGACGATTTATTTTATTTAGAATAAGGCTGTAACGTAACAAAATGTGGAAAAGGGGAAGAGGTCTGAATTCTTTCCGAATGCATTGTATATCAGACAGCTGGTTACATACGCCTATACACAGCACAGCCTAATTCCCCAAAAGGCCCAATAAAAGCTTTCCATTTGGTGTTATTCATATAATTCTCATACTGTACCATAGAAAAGTTGGAGTACTGTATGTACAAAAAATAAGTGTGTCATTGGTCTTCCAATTTCACCTGGATTTCTATTAGAACAGACAGGGTAGATATGGGATGATGATAACCACTGGCTTGATTTATATTTAATGAGTGCTCATGAAGATGGAAGTCAAGTTTTAAATTACTTCTCAACTGAGCACACCCAAAATATTGGCTACAGATGCCCTAGCAAAGACCAGGGGTGGCTCATCCAGCCCACTTAAAACATGAATTTGCAAAAATTTCTAAAAACCTGTTTTCGCTTTGTCATTATGGGGTATTGTGTGTAAATTGATGAGGGAAGAAAACAATTTAATCCATTTTAGAATAAGGCTGTAACATAACAAAATGTGGGGGTCTGAATACTTTCCGAAGGCACTGTATGAATTAATGTTTGTAAAATGTTTTTTTTTTAAAGTTAACGTTGAGAGATGACTGTCTACCGGTAGGCTATGCCTTGTTTGGTGAAAGGAAATGTTCTAGGTTAAAAGTAAATTTGATGTAATAAATTATAATCATGTCCTCTTCTAACTAAAACTATGTATGACAAGGAAAGTTGGAAAACTGAAAATGTTTTTTTTCTTATTGTCTCTTTTCAGGTTTTGAAGAAGATTGCTAAGTTCATCCAGGAGCAGAATGATAAGATCTATGCTCCACGAGGTCTGCTCCTCACTGACCCTATTGAGAGAGGCCTCAGAGTTGTATCCTTCTTCACAAAGCAGTTTGATAGCCATTAAAGCAACATGTCTATTTCTGAAAGGAAACTCAGAATTGGTCCCAAATGGCACCCTTTGAAGGGCACTACTTTGTAATTGGGAATAGTGTGCCTTTGGAACACAGCCTCAATATGTGCTACGCACATGGGGTAAACAAGGTACTCTATGATTTGGGTGGCCAATAGCACTTCGAAAAAATATATATATTTAGAATTAGAAGGTCAGAAAGTAAGTATTGTGCTTTTTTTCAGTGATATTTCCTGTATGCGTTTCTTAGGCCTTCATTAATTCTGTAAGAATGTGGTTACCTTACAAATGTAATCACCAAAATACCAGCTGCTTGTATTACAGTAACAACACAATGGGTTTCGTCATGCAGGCTGATATATATTTAAGTCAGGGCTGAGCTGGGCTAGCTCCATGTTGATGTGTGCTGTGCAGTACTAGCTAGAACAATGAAGTCTCACAGTGACCTGCTGCTGATGTGTGACCGAGTTGGTATGTGGTGTTTCCACAGTTGCGCCACAAATGGCACACTATTCCCTTTACAGTGCACTGCTTTTGACCAGAACCCCATAGGGAATAGGGCATCATTTGGGATGCATACCCAGGGCTCTGTGTGGTGTGCTCCCCTCTAGAACCCCTTCCTGTAAATGGAAACCAGGAGTCTGGGCAGCTCACAGGAAACCCAGTGGTACCCTATAATAATACCAAATAAAAGTTATTTTTAATCAATTTCATCTGCGCAAAATCAGAGGGTGCAGAAATGGTCACCGTTCTCCAAGTGTGTGGCTGACTCAACATCCAAATGAATTGTACTGAGGGCTGGAGCAGGCGGTAAAATATTACTGAAATTGTTTGTAGCTGAGGACCTCCTCCTGTATGATTTCATTGTCTGCATCCCAAATGGGACTCTGGTCAAATGTAGTGCACTATATAGGGAATAGGGTGCCATTAGGAAAGCAGACCTTGGTTTTCTGGTGACCTCCTGGATTATTTCTCCAGCACAGCCTGGGAGCGGCTGTGATAGAAGACTGGAGATTGACAGGAATGTCACACCTGCCCTTTTTTTCCTCCCATATCTTCTCAATGCACCCGAACAAAGTAATGTCTGCATTTTCGAGTGTCTGATTTGTTGTCTTGACTATTGCTGCCCAAGTGCTTTACACATAGCAGTATGTGTCTGTAGATGTACATTTTAGAGGAATTTTGCATTGCCTCCGAACTTTGTTCTTTAACTAAACATCATCAAGGTTGAAGTAACCATCTTTGAAGACAGGAGCCTGGGCAGATAAAATCTACAGTACTATGGTGAGTTTGAAGACAGTCATGTCACACAGGATGTGTACAACAGATTGCATATGCCTCATGGATTCATGGCCGTTCTGTATTGCTTACCAAATTACTCTGGAGCAATCTGTGGAAGAATACTGTCAAACTGCTCAAAGGGTGAAATCTATAAGTATTTGAATAGTGAGTGTGTGAGAGCAATTTCTTTAATCTAATGATGGATAGATATGTGGCATGTGATTGAATTGAAATATGGCTGCTCTTGCTTTCCAAGACTGAAATTATATTCTTCCTGATTCACCCCATGCTGTTATGAAAATTATTGAGACCATGTCATTGTCCCACAGCAATTTGTATTTACTCTCATGCTGTGCAGTTCCCATCTACCATATGATTCTCTGTACAGTATCACGCCACTCTGTTATGGGTTTCAAACATCGCAGAATTCATAAAAATGTACTGGCAGGCAACACAGGGTTTTTGTCCCAATGAATTTCAAGAGTACTACATATGTCATGAATCTATTCGCCTCAATCAAGCACATCTGTCCGCCTTGTGTAAATTATTGCATATGACAAAGAGCATAATTTCCCCCATTAAGATCGCAACCATTTTCAACAACAAGTGTCAAACTGCAAAACTGTTTGCGAACTCTTAATGACGATGTCTCAACTTGGTGGTTTTCAACAGACACCTCAGTCTCAGTCACGCCAAACCCAAACTGTCTCTGTGAATGTTCTGCCTGTAGAGAGAGCAACCATTCTTAATGGATCGGCTGAAGAACATGGCCCTGTGGAACAAAGTGCATACAGGGATTATTATTTTCATTAGAAATTCCTGCCGGGCACCTTTTATACATGTATTTGTGAGGAATGTAAACTGCTCTTTTATAAGTAGCTGTTAAGAGGAGTCTGTTGGACTGTTGCCATGGTCTTTTAGGCAATCTGTCCTTCAGCCAATGCAGCAGGCCCACTGGAAAGGCCCAATGTGAAGTGTTGCAATAGCATTGTCCCACTACTCTGCTGCATGCTCTTTATTCCTTCCTTCCATAGCAGAGCAGAAGGCCCTGATGGCGGACCTCAGTGGACCTGCTGTGGAATTTCACAGTTCAGGGTGAAGTGTGTGATGAATGGTACTCTGGTGTAATTGCTCCAGACCTCAGTGTAGGAAAACAGACGTTCAGCAGTTAATGTTTGCAAAATGAGTCATTAACAGACGACCGTGCCAAGTCTATCTCCCCATGCTGCTTCTCCTCCACCACAGTGCTCCCTCTTCAGGAGCAGGACCAATGCCCTGTGTGTTGTCCTGGCTCTTCCTGGTGCCAACCTGCCAACACAGGCTGGCACCGCTTTAGAGAGTGGGCACCTGGATTATCTTGACCTACAAATCATTAGTCTTTGGAGAGAATAAATGCTCTCAATTGTGAATATATGAAAGGGTTTATGATATGTAAAATAAAGATACATGTTTTCTCAGAAGAACAACTTTGAAATGACCAAAAAGCTTTGATATAACCAAAGTTGATGATGAATAAGTAGTGCACATTGTTGAGCACGGTGATGTGTGATGGTGGGTATTTAGAGCCATAGAGATGAGTAGCTAGCTAACTATACACAAAGGCTTAACTAAAAACGTCACTAAAGTTGATCTGCAATTACATTGATGGAAGCTACAATCTGTCTGCAATGTTGAAGCTGAATATATATATATAAACTCAGCAAAAAAGAAACGTCCTCTCACTGTCAATTGCGTTTATTTTCAGCAAACTTAACATGTGTAAATATTTGTATGAACATAACAAGATTCAACAACTTGAGACAAACTGAACAAGTTCCACATACATGTGACTAACAGAAATGGAATAATGTGTCCCTGAACAAAGGGGGGGTCAAAATCAAAAGTAACAGTCAGTATCTGGTGTGGCCACCAGCTGCATTAAGTACTGCAGTGCATCTCATCCTCATGGACTGCACCAGATTTGCCAGTTCTTGCTGTGAGATGTTACCCCACTCTTCCACCAAGGCACCTGCAAGTTCCCAGACTGGGGGGGATGGCCCTAGCCCTCACCCTCTGATCCAACAGGTCCCAGACGTGCTCAATGGGATTGAGATCCGGGCTCTTCGCTGGCCATGGCAAAACACTGACATTCCTGTTTTGCAGGAAATCATGCACAGAATGAGCAGTATGGCTGGTGGCATTGTCATGCTGGAGGGTCATGTCAGGATGAGCCTGCAGGAAGGGTACCACATGAGGGAGGAGGATGTCTTCCCTGTAACGCACAGCGTTGAGATTGGCTGCAATGACAACAAGCTCAGTCCGATGATGCTGTGACACACCGCCCCAGACCATGACGGACCCTCCACCTCCAAATCGATCCCGCTCCAGAGTACAGGCCTCGGTGTAACGCTCATTCCTTCGACGATAAACGCGAATCCAACCATCACCCCTGGTGAGACAAAACCGCGACTCGTCAGTGAAGAGCACTTTTTGCCAGTCCTGTCTGGTCCAGCGACGGTGGTTTTGTGCCCATAGGCGACGTTGTTGCCGATGATGTCAGGTGAGGACAGTCTGAGCACTGATGGAGGGATTGTGCGTTTCTGGTGTAACTCGGGCAGTTGTTGTTGCCATCCTGTACCTGTCCTGCTGGTGTGATGTTCGGATGTACCGATCCTGTGCAGGTTTTGTTACACGTGGTCTGCCACTGCGAGGACGATCAGCTGTCAGTCCTGTCTCCCTGTAGCTGTCTTAGGCGTCTCACAGTACGGACATTGCAATTTATTGCCCTGGCCACATCTGCAGTCCTCATGCCTCTTTGCAGCATGCCTATGGCACGTGAACGCAGATTAGTAGGGACCCTGGGCATATTTCCTTTGGTGTTTTTCAGAGTCAGTAGAAAGGCCACTTTAGTGTCCTAAGTTTTCGTAACTGTGACCTTAATTGCCTACCGTCTGTAAGCTGTTAGTGTCTTAACGACCATTCCACAGGTGCATGTTCATGAATTGTTTATGGTTCATTGAACAAGCATTGGAAACAGTGTTTAAACCCTTTACAATGAAGATCTGTGAAGTTATTTGGAATTTTACGAATTATCTTTGAAAGACAGGGTCCTGAAAAAGGGTTTATATACAGAAAAAGGGTTTATATAAAGAGTTTATATACAGTACTAGTCAAAAGTTTGCACACCTACTCATTCAAGGGTTTTTCTTAATTGTACTATTTTCTACATTGTAGAATAATAGTGACAACATCAAAACTATGAAATAACACATGGAATCATGTAGTAACCAAAAAAGTGTTAAACAAATCAAAAATATATGTTATAGTTCAGATTCTTCAAAGTAGCCACCCTTTGCCTTGATGACAGCTTTGCACACTCTTGGCATTCTCTCAACCAGCTTCATGAGGAATGCTTTTTCAACAGTCTTGAAGGAGTTCCCACGTATGCTGTTGGCTGCTTTTCCTTCACTCTGCGGTCCAACTCTTCCCAAACCATCTCAATTGAGTTGAGGTCAAGTGATTGTGGAGGCCAGGTCATCTGATGCAGCACTCCATCACTCTCCTTCTTGATAAAATAGCCCTTACACAGCCTGGAGGTGTGTTGGGTCATTGTCCTGTTGAAAAACAAATGATAGTCCCAGCGTATCGCTGCAGAATGCTGTGGTAGCCATGCTGGTTAAGTGTGCCTTGAATTCTAAATAAATCACTGACCGTGTCACCAGCATATCACCCCCACACTATCACACCTTGTCCTCCATGCTTCACGGTGGGAACAACATGCGGAGATCATCCGTTCACCTACTCTGCGTCTCACAAAGACACAGCGGTTGGAACCAAAAATCTCAAATTTGGACTCATCAGACCAAAAGACAGATTTCCACCGGTCTAATGTCCATTGCTCGTGTTTCTTGGCCCAAGCAAGTCTCTTCTTCTTATTGGTGTCCTTTAGTTAAATTTTCTTTGCAACAATTCGACCATGAAGGCTCGATTCACGCAGTCTCCTCTGAGCAGTTGATGTTGAAATCTGTCTGTTACTTGAACTCTATGAAGCCTTTATTTGGGCTGCAATTTCTGAGGCTTTTAACTCTAATGAACTTATCCTCTGCAGCAGATGGGTCTTCCTTTCCTGTGGTGGTCCTCATGAGAGCCAGTTTCATCATAGCGCTTGATGGTTTTTATAACTGCACTTGAAGAAACTTTCAAAGTTCTTGACATTTTCCGGGTTGACTGACCTTCATGTCTTAAAGTAATGATGGACTGTTGTTTCTCTTTGCTTATTTGAGTTGTTCTTGCCATAATATGGACTTGGTCTTTTACCAAATAGGGCTGTCTTCTGTATACACCCCCCCCCACCTTGTCACAACACAACTGATTGGCTCAAACGCATTACGATGGAAAGAAATTCCACAAATTAACTTTTAAGAAGGCACACATGTTAATTGAAAGGCATTCCAGGTGACTACCTCATGAAGCTGGTTGAGAGAATGCCAAGAGTGTGCAAAGCTTTCATCAAGGCAAAGGGTGGCTACTTTGAAGAATCTCAAATATAAAATATATTTTGATTTGTTTAACACTTTTTTGGTTACTACATTATTTCATAGTTTTGATGTCTTCACTATTATTCTACAATGTAGAAATAGTAAAAATTAAGAAAAACCCTTGAATGAGTAGGTGTGTCCAAACTTTTGACTGGTACTTTTTGACTGGTACTTTAAAAAAAAGTGTATCTGCATAAACTGGCTGCTTTTTGTCCTTTTTTTATTCTACCTGCTGTTTAAGAGCCTTTTTCTCACTGACCTTCTCTCACCTTTGGCAGATCACAGACTGACTGGACTATAGCTCTTGAGGGGCTGGTTCTATCTGGTTCTGGGTCTGCTCAGCATCACCTGGGGCCTCATTTATCAAAGGTGCGTTCACTCAAAAAATGGTCTAAACCTTGCGAATGCTAGTTTTCCGTCAAATGTTGGTATTTATCCATTTGGAACATGAAGGGAAAGTGTGCGTATCTCCATGCAAATCTCAGACCATGGGTATGCACAACTTCTAGTTGTTGATCAACTGTATCACAAGCAAATATCGTTCTTTTGAGGAAAACTGAGGTGTTTGATGCATTGAAATTATGCTAATTAAAACATATAGGCCTAATGATAAAACAGATGCATTTGCCATTGGTAAGGAGATCACATAGCAGCATGTAGCATGTTTCTTTTACTTTTCTATAGGGCTAAATCATAATCATATTGCAGGACATGTCTCTCCTCTTCCACCCTTAGCGCCATTGGTTTCTTGTTTTCAGGGATACTGAAGAACTGGAAAAACTGAAGTGGATACTACGCTCATTTATCCATCGCTTATTTAATAGCAAACATGCTCCAAAGTAAATAAACCGGTAGCCTATTTAAATTTGACAGTATGTGTAGGATACAGTATTGCTGTGCGAAAGGAGCGCAACATCATAGCCTATTTAAATTCAGAGCCTATACCAAGGTAGAAGATAGAAACAATCATCTACTGATAAACAAAATATTGAACAACAATTTGTATTTTCCATAGAAGTGTGCTGTAGCATTTACTTTTGAATAGTTCGAATAGGGAATCAAACTTGCAGAATGTGCTGCCAGTGTTTGTCACTCTCTGTAGGCGGCATGCATATTTAGTTTGAAAAAGTCACTGAAAAAGATTTAAACATTCTGACCTCACCTCTATATAAACGTTATAAAATGTGCCATTGCACTTTCTTTTAGAAACTGTCATGGACTCAGTTCCAACATCTCCAAATCATACATCAAATGAGGGCATTGTTGTTACCGCAAGGTAACAAAAACATGCGTATATGTTTGATAAATCCCAATAATGAGTTGTGCATGCAAATCCTAGTATCTCCACGTACAGCAATTTAGTGAGAAATGAATGCACGGTTGATAAATGAGGCCCCTGGTCCTGGGTGGGTGGGTCCACCACCACACCTCCAGACTGAGGACCACCTGAACCTTTAGCCGGCAGAACATCATACTAGCTCTCCTTGCTCCCATCCAGGATCCACATCTACATTCTGATTACTGCGTCGCTACAATCTCCCCTCTACTCCACTCCCTTACACGGTTCTATACTCCACTCCACTAATGCATGTACAGTATATGATGCTGGGGCTGTATTGCCCAACAAAATCCTAAATGCCCTTCTAAAGTGAAATCAGATACGATTTGACAGTTATGTTGTTTTATGTAATACGTCTCCTGACTCCTAATCCTCTCAAATGTAATTCCTATCTCTGTATTTATAACCATTACTTACTGTATCTTAAGTCTATTTACTTTTGCCTGTACAGAGATTGTTTGCTTTACAAAACCAAATGGCCCAAATTATGCTTGCATTCTTCTTGCATGTTGCTTCAATGCTCAGATGGTTCTTTTGTAAAACGTAACTGTGCCATGCATAGTGTTTGTTTGGTGACTTCTGTTCATTTCGCCATGCGCTGATTGACTTGTTTGTACGTGTGTAGGTAGGCTATGTGTAGCTATGTAAGCACATTTGATTGCCTTCAAGTGAAGCGTTAGGCCGAAAAGTGCTCTTGTTTGTCTCCAGTGCCTGTAGTTGTTGTGAAGATTGTCTCAGTCAGCTCAGTGGGTTCAGGTCAAGTGTATCTTAGCATTCTATCTTAGCAGCCATCTTATTTAGCTTATCCTAACTTTTTCTTGCTTTATTCTCGGCAGCAAGCAAGTTAAAAACCTAAGATGATTCCTAAACAACCCCAACTTCTTGATTTATTTGTTCTTGTATTGATCAATTGTATGAATGAAGGACATTAGATTGATAAAACTTTTTGCTGATGATATAGATATATATACACTCACAGTATGTGGGTTAAATACAATGATGAATATAAACCCTGGATTGCTGATATGTATTGGCCAATGAAAGGTTTTGAAGCCAAAGGTCGGCCATATTGGCACTCCTCAGAAGAAGCAGTTTTCAATTAAATGTTTCAAGGACAAAATGACATGTATTTAAGTATAATTTTTTTGTAGTAGAGACGGTAACATTAGAACTTTCAAAAATGTATACTTTAAGGAAAATGTTTTTATATATATTTTATTATTGTTCTTTTTTTTTTATGTTTAGCTCACATTATGTAATTTAAAGTATGCAATACAGAGTCTGTAATATAATACATGTGTCAAAAACAAATTTAGACATTAATAAATGCTTTTCAATAGCTTCCAAAATATATTTTTTACAAAGGTTGGGGTCTCAAGATGGAGGCGCGGCGGCTTCAAAACAGCGCCTTCTCAGTCATCTAGTGTATAAGTAATTGGTTAAATATGACATTGCTCAGTAGAACTACATCCATTTCATAATGATGCGTTTTGAATGTTAAATGCTGAGATTATTTTGTCTGACTGAAATCTGTTAGTGCTATATTACAGATAATCTAACACAACAGAAATGTCAGATTTATAGATTTTATGGAACGTTTTGAGGGCAGGTTATAATGAAAGTCACATCACTTATTCTCATTTATTGTCAATATTATTTCATTGTATTCTGAAAATGGCGATGTTGAGCGAAAATGAAAATGTATTTAATTTGGCCTTTTTAACATTAAACTCTATTTAGTTTGATAAATTGGTATACCTTTTATATGTAATTTGTTAAGTTAAAATGCAAACAGTTTCTTAACTTGTGAATTGTATCATAATAAATCAAACGTTTCACATCTTCTACACTTCTGGATGATGCAGAAAATAATTAGGATGTTTTAGCTTAAAGGGGCAATCCAGAATTGAAACAATAACAAAGTGTGGTCCCTGCCACTTTTTCAGTAAAAAGCTCAAATTCATAGACAGAGCTATGGATGCAAGGATTGACAATCCATGATATCAAAATTATAGTTTTAAACATGTTTTGAGGCTATACAGTGTTTGTTTACGTTTACTTTGTTTACAAACAGAGTAAAACAAGCTTATATTTTAGGTTCTGATGGGTAAGACAGTTGAACTAATGAGAGATTTATAAATTATACTCTTCAAGAATCAATGCGTACATGTTATTAATTAATATGTCAAAAAATGGATGTTGCAACTACAAATTGTAAACAAACTGTATGATAATCTATAGTAGAAATGTTATCTGTAAATTGACATATTCACATCTTCTTTAAATAGATTTTGGGACAGTACATTTGACTGAGATTGGCCCTCTTCATCAATACAGTAATAGCATGGATGCACAAACACTGGTTTTACACAGACTGTGGGTACTGATGTCTGGTCAGAGTGGGTTTTAGACAGGGAAAAGTTGCAACCTAGGGCTGGAAAAACAGGACTTCCCAGAGAGCTGCTTTCAATTCCAGGTAATATATTATCTTGTTCATAAGAGTTATAGAGGGAGGACCAGCCTGACTAAATCTCCCTGAAAGTTGTAGTATTTCTCACCGTTAAACTAAATATTCACAGAAAAGTCGTTCTGGGTATAACTAAGGAGGTGGAGAGAGATTTCGAGTAAGATTGGACAAAGGGACACATTCTGCATCCCAAATGGCACCCTATTTCCTATGTACAGTGAGGGAAAAAAGTATTTGATCCCCTGCTGATTTTGTACGTTTGCCCACTGACAAAGAAATGATCAGTCTATAATTTTAATGGTAGGTTTATTTGAACAGTGAGAGACAGAATAACAAAACAAAAAATCCAGAAAAACGCATGTCAAAAATGTTATAAATTGATTTGCATTTTAATGAGGGAAATAAGTATTTGACCCCCTCTCAATCAGAAAGATTTCTGGCTCCCAGGTGTCTTTTATAAAGGTAACGAGCTGCGATTAGGAGCACACACTTAAAGGGAGTGCTCCTAATCTCAGCTTGTTACCTGTATAAAAGACACCTGTCCACCGAAGCAATCAATCAATCAGATTCCAAATTCTCCACCATGGCCAAGACCAAGAGCTCTCCAAGGATGTCAGGGACAAGATTGTAGACCTACACAAGGCTGGAATGGGCTACAAGACCATCGCCAAGCAGCTTGGTGAGAAGGTGACAACAGTTGGTGCGATTATTCGCAAATGGAAGAAACACAAAAGAACTGTCAATCTTCCTTGGCCTGGGGCTCCATGCAAGATCTCACCTCGTGGAGTTGCAATGATCATGAGAACGGTGAGGAATCAGCCCAGAACTACACGGGAGGATCTTGTCAATGATCTCAAGGCAGCTGGGACCATAGTCACCAAGAAAACAATTGGTAACACACTACGCCATGAAGGACTGAAATCCTGCAGCGCCCGCAAGGTCCCCCTGCTCAAGAAAGCACATATACGTGCCCGTCTGAAGTTTGCCAATGAACATCTGAATGATTCAGAGGAGAACTGGGTGAAAGTGTTGTGGTCAGATGAGACCAAAATGGAGCTCTTTGGCATCAACTCAACTCGCCATGTTTGGAGGAAGAGGAATGCTGCCTATGACCCCAAGAACACCATCCCCACTGTCAAACATGGAGGTGGAAACATTATGCTTTGGGGGTGTTTTTCTGCTAAGGGGACAGGACAACTTCACTGCATCAAAGGGACGATGGACGGGGCCATGTACCGTCAAACCTTGGGTGAGAACCTCCTTCCCTCAGCCAGGGCATTGAAAATGGGTCGTGGATGGGTATTTCAGCATGACAATGACCCAAAACACACGGCCAAGGCAACAAAGGAGTGGCTCAAGAAGAAGCACATTGGCTAGGCCACTCCAGGACCTTCGTCTCCAGACCTTAATCCCATAGAAAATCTGTGGAGGGAGCTGAAGGTTCGAGTTGCCAAACGTCAGCCTCGAAACCTTAATCACTTGGAGAAGATCTGCAAAGAGGAGTGGAACAAAATCCCTCCTGAGATGTGTGCAAACCTGGTGGCCAACTACAAGAGACGTCTGACCTCTGTGATTGCCAACAAGGGTTTTGCCACCAAGTACTAAGTCATGTTTTGCAGAGGGGTCAAATACTTATTTCCCTCATTAAAATGCAAATCAATTTATAACATTTTTGACATGCGTTTTTCTGGATTTTTTTGTTGTTATTCTGTCTCTCACTGTTCAAATAAACCTACCATTAAAATTATAGACTGATCATTTCTTTGTCAGTGGGCAAACGTACAAAATCAGCAGGGGATCAAATACTTTTTTCCCTCACTGTGAGCCTATGCTCCGTTCAAAAGTACTGCACTACATAGGGAATAAGGTGCCATTTGGGACGCAGCCACAGAGATAGGACTTTCCCATGAGCTCTGAGGTTACTCTTGACCGTAAGATAAATTAGACCCAATCACCTGTTCTGGTTCCCTGTCCTCTCTCAGGCCGAGCCTGAGAAAGAGACTGCTGAACCATCCCCTTCAGTTTTAGCACGCACAGAATCTATTCAGCGAAGCCTCACATAATTAACCTTTTATCACATGAATGCAGCTCTTTGTTACCTCATAGAGCAGAAGGAGATATTCCCTGTCCCAAGCGTGTCTAGTCAACCGAATGTCTGTCGTTACCCACTGAACTCCGTCTCAAGTTACCCGTGACATTCCCCCTCCTGGTGGCACAGCATGGTAGGTGGTCTTCCCTTCATGGCCGCAAAACCAGCCAGACCTTCAGCCGTGTGAGGAGTGTGTGTAGTCTGTGTGTGTGTGTGTCAAACGTGTAGTTGTTGCGTGCGTGTCGGTAGTGTGTGTATGTACTTCGATGGCTCTTGCTACCATTATCTGCCCTGGTGGGAAGACGTGGATTAATAGTGAGACTATAGCTACAGTACATCAGGGGAATGGGTGGTCTTGGAAGGGGATTAAACAAACACCTGCCTGCGCCTCTAACATCTAATCTGTCAGGAGGACTAAAACCTGAAAGTGTCAGAGGGGGTGATAGGTGTGTAATTGATGGTCCTGGATGAATCCCATCTTCCAGGGTAGTAGGCTATGCATGGCTGAGGCTAACTGCTACATCTATAACTGTGTCCCAAATGGCACCCTATTCCCTTCATAGTGCACTAGTCGACTTTGACCAGGGCCCATAGGGATCTAGTCAAAAGTAGTCCACTAGATAAGGAATAGGGTGCCATTTGGGACACAGCCTATGCTTTAGACCTGGAGCATTTGTCTCAACCAGACAAGCTGAGCTGCTTCACAGTCTTCTTAACAGCAGTCCTGTTCCTGGGGGTGCCGGAGATTAACTTTATTAGTCCTTCTGCTGAGTAATGCAGGGCTGCTTACATTAGCACAGGAGACCGTCCAAACAAAGAGCAATGAGGCCTGGATTTACTCCAACCAATGACAACAGGAAGTCCATCTCTCTAGTTTTCACTGAACAGCAGTTACCCAAGTGAACAGCTCCAATTTAAGTGCATACTAATTCTCTAACATAGCTTTTTTAGTACAAACAATGCTCTTACAAAGCTGTTTTAGTGCATACAATGCTCTTACAAAGCTGTTGTAGTGCATACAATGCTCTTACAAAGCTGTTGTAGTGCATACAATGCTCTTACAAAGCTGTTTTAGTGCATACAAAGCTTGCCATTCGGATTAGCTTGCTGCAGAAAGTCTAAAACTTTTGTAGTACTTCAAACTCATTCTGACATTTGCCTTATGGACTATTATGTCCCTTGTGGTTCAGTTGGTAGAGCACGGCACTTGCGAAACCAAGGTTGTGGGTTCGTTCCAATGGGGGAGCAGTACGAAAATGTATGCACTCACTACTGTGTCGCTCTGGATAAGTGTCTGCTAAATGACTAAAATGTAAATGTAGAATAACTGTATTTCTCACCTCTAGGTGTAGCACATGCATAATTCCCTAACAAATGGCATGGATACATAAATGAAAGAGTAAAACTAGTTGTGAGAATGTTTCTGATGGCACACTAAAAGAAAGTCACTCCTGTTGAAATATTGCAATGTAGATATTAAAGGACATCCCTTGGCCATACCGTAGGAATGATAGAAAAGTCAGCAGAGCAATGAAGAACAAACTGTAATGTGTATAGATGACCCGAGGGTGGAAAGCATATGCTGTGTCCTACATGAGACACCACTGCTTTATGGTCTATTGCCAAATCACTACCTTAAACAACCAGAAGATGGCAGCAAATTCAAGAACTGTGTGATTAAGACTACTTTATTGGTAAATTGGCCACAAGGTCCAACTGAAATTGTACCTCCGCTTTTAACCCAACCCCTCCTACAGACATACTTATAAATATATACCGTTTTTTTGGAGAGTTCGGGGTGTGGCCACACTGGGAGATGTGGGGGGTTAAGTGCTTTGCTCAAGGGCACAACGGCAGGCAATGGCATCTAGGATTTGATACCATCAACCCTCCGCTTGCCAGCTCACTTCCTGACAGATTTTTCCCGTCGGACCCAGGATTCAAACTGGTAACCCTCCAGTTGCTGGTTCACCTCTCAAACCTGCCGCCCCTGCCATGTGTGATGATGGTGGCATTAGGCCTAATTTAAATGTATAGATCTGAAAATACAACCGACAACTTAGATTTGTTTGCTCAATAAATTGTTCCTTTAATATAGTTAACAAAGCACATTATGGATTTAAACACTCCATTCAAGTATACAGTTGGCATACATAATATACTGTAGCGACTCAGCTGTCACTGTACTGTACCCTCATAAAACAGAGGATGACAGTTTGGTAGCACCATTATAAAAAGTACAATAAAATAATGAGCGACACACACACACATTATAAAATAAAAAAACTAAGTAAAAAAAATCCCTACTCTATTAAAATCCCTGACTTTTACAACAATAAGTTACTTATATGATGTTTGCTGGAAAATATGAGATTGTTCATGAATGTTGAAAAGGAAACAAAAAGGCACTGAGGGGGATTAGTTGTATCCCTCCGTTTGAACTACTGTACTACCACCACTATGTTGTGGTGTGGGGCAGGCTAATGTCTGCTATTTGGTCACCGTTTTTACAATGGAAAAGGAACTTCTCAGGCACTTGGGACTGGTCCTGGGTTTATTACAGATGTCAGAGTGAGAACACCACAGAATAACTTACAAATAGAGCATGTTGACCATATTGATGACATCTGAGGGAGTACCCTGAGGGTAGCAACCCTGCACTTCTAAATAATGTTGTCTACATTTCCCAAGGAAGAGGAAATATAATACATTATTAAATCACGTCACCTTGTTGCACAATTCTAAGAGAGAAAAAGGCACAGGACATCTCTTGGACTGTTAAACATTTCCCAACAGCAATGCGCTTACTGGCAGTTAGTTATTGCATCCTATCATTGTATTGTACTGTACTGTATCCTTCATTAAGCTACTCGGAGAGTAGCCTATATGAGGCACTTACTGTATAAAGCCATTAAACATTATTATTAGCTAATGATCAATAAAGTCTGTAGTGTTCCCAAATATGCCTTCGTTCATAGTCCAAGAGAGAGATTTCTTTGTCAGAGATATCCAAACACTGGGAAAATGACCTTTTGAATTAACGTTTTATCATATTACAAAAAGAAGTGCCGCAGAATTCCCTTTTCACTGCACTAATTTTGTCCAGGGCCAAACCGTAGTGCACTATATAGGGAATAGTGTGCCATATGAGTCTCATAACCTCTAGTGGGGAGCAGTGGGGATGTACATTTCATGTCTCTAACCCAGGCGTGACAGAGAAACTCTATCAGTACCGTATTGATCTCAACCAGAGAGCTGGGACTGGGAGAGGCTGCCTGGTTTTGGCCTGAACTGGGAGAGGCTGCCTGGTTTTGGGCTGAACTGGGAGAGGCTGCCTGGTTTTGGGCTGAACTGGAAGAGGCTGCCTGGTTTTGGGCTGAACTGGGAGAGGCTGCCTGGTTTTGTGAAGATAAAAGGATACATAAAATAGTCTGCCTAAGAAGGAGAGGGGATGTCTGAAAGATGTGGGCAGTGGGTTGCTTCTTTAGGCATAGTCAATGAGTGCTGTCCATATACTGTAGCACTCCCCACTAGGAGGGTTCATTCTTAACAGCTGTAGGCTTATTGGCGACAAGATAGAAGAGTTCATCCTGGACTGCTGAGAGAGAGAACAGAGCCCCAGGACAGCAAGAAAACAAAATATAATTACTTGACACATTGGAAAGAATTAACAAAAAAACAGAGCAAACTAGAATGCTATTTGGCCCTAAACAGAGAGTACACAGTGACATAATACCTGACCACTGTGACTGACCCAAACTTAAGGAAAGCTTTGACTATGTACAGACTCAGTGAGCATAGCCTTGTTATTGAGAAAGGCCACTGTAGGCAGCACTGTCTCTCAAGAGAAGACAGGCTATGTGCACACTGCCCACAAAATGAGGTGGAAACTGAGCTGCATTTCCTAACCTCCTGCCAAAAGTATGAACATATTAGAGACACATATTTCCCTCAGATTACACAGACCCACAAATAATTAGAAAACAAACCCAATTTTGATAAACTCCCATATCTATTGGATGAAATCCCACAGTGTGCCATCACAGCAGCAAGATTTGTGACCTGTTGCCACAAGAAAAGGGCAACCAGTGAAGAACAAACACCATTGTAAATACAACCCATATTTATGTTTATTTATTTTCCTTTTTGTACTTTAACTATTTGTACATAATATGACATTTGAAATGTCTTTATTCTTTTGAAACTTTTGTGAGTGTAATGTTTACTGTTAATTTTTTGTATTGTTTATTTCACTTGCTTTGGCAATGTAAACATATGTTTCCCATGCCAATAAAGCCCCTTGAACTGAAATTGAATAGATAGATAGATAGAGAGAGAGATCTAGTGTTTGGGGGCTTTTTGGCATTCTCTCTGTGTTGGTGGTGATGGTTCTCTGTTCTTCTCTTTCATCCTTTTATCTGTGGATCACCTGGTTGTTCAGTAGCCCAGGAAAGGCCTCCTCAGTCTCAGTGCTTAACGAACCACCTGGACACAGAAAAGGAGACAACAGGTCACACATGGTTACAATTAAAAATGTCACAACACTTTACACATTACACTTTCAAACCAAAGTTTGTCAGACGATTTAAGACCTCTAAAGTAGTCTAATGTCAAGATGAAACCAGGTCCCACGACATCAGTTGTGTAGATCCAACAACTGCATATGCCTCCACCACAAATTAATGGCATATAGCTGGATCAATACATCTTGACATTAGTCTACTTCTGAAAACATTTAACTTTCATTTATGAGTGAAATGTCCCTTTAAGTCAAGGAGGGTGGTGGAACAATGCAGTAACACATAATGTCTGATGTAAAACAGTTGCTCTACCTATGGTTGGTGCACCATTGCCTTACCATTATGACAGTTGTACATCCATATACGGTGGCCGTCGTATCTACATCTGCACTTCATGAAGTTATTGGAGTAGTCGGACTCAGGCACCTCATAGTTAGGGTTAATAACAACCTGTGGGACAGAGCCAAGTTGTTGTGAATGATCATTCCATACAAACAATCTTAACTATTGACAATCTAACAAGACTGTGTCCGGCAGAGACAACTAGTCCAACATGGAGATGACGAGGAAGCCAATCAAACTCTACAACTAACAAAATACATAGTTGGCATACAACATGAAAACCTCAATCGATAACATAGGATAATAGTGGAGTGGCATGACCTTGGTAGGGTACCAAATTGCATCCTATTCCCAATAGTGCACTACTTTTGACCAGAGCCCTATCAAAAGTAGTGCACTATATAGGGAATAGGTTGCCATTTGGGAGTTTACAGCATGTAACCAGAAAAGTCACTTACCTGGAATATGTAATCTCCGGGCTTGATGTCTGTGATGTCGATCCACTGGCAGTCAATATCATGTCTGTACGTATCCCAGCAGCCCACAGTGATGCCTTGCTCCCCAAAGTTGGCACACTCATATCTTTTCTCAATACCTGTCGAAGTTACAATCAATTAAAGACAAACAGGTAAGCACATCATTTTGCATGATGGACGCTTTTGTGAGTGAAAGTTGGGCTATTGCTCAGAGCTGGATGGGTATAGGCTGTATTATATTCCGCTTGGAGTGAGGAACACTGCATAGACGAGGGCTTTCCACACTACTGAGCTGAACAAAGCAGAGCCAAACCTACTGAACTGGCCTAGTTACACATCCGCCACAGTTACTGGAACCAGGCTGAAAAGAACGACACAGCACAGTTTGGTTCAGGTTGGCATAATAGTGTAAAAAAGGGTAGAAGTTTGTCGGAGGATGGTATGAATAGGTAAGTTGCAGGGCCTTGGTCAAAAGTAGTGCACTAGGGAACAGGGTGCCATTTGGGATGCACACTGTTTCTCCAGGCTCTTACCCTCTTCACATTCAGTGTCCTCCAGACAGAAGCTGGCCTTGTGTCCCTCTGCCACCTTAGTGCCGTTGAGGCTGAGCAGGTCATAGTGGGTGAACACCTCCATGCTGTGATAATGGCTGGACACAGAGAGAGACACGTTTATTCAACTAACCTCTAGCTTGCAATCACAGTGCAAAAGTAGACCTGTCAACTACTTGGTGCCTAGTATATTCTCTCTGAAGCAGATAGGTTTTTATACAAGAGCTTGAGACACTGTTGAAACACATGGCACCAAGGCCAAAGAAACCCAAAATAAACATTTCCTTTGAAAATGGTATATGTTTAGCAATTCTATGTGTAATCCAACAGGGCTCTTGGCAGAAGGTTGATTGGAGCTCCACTGCATGCACCGAGGGTTTGATGTGTGTAGAGCTGATGACTGTGTGAAGCTGGCAATATTGCACAGTTCATCCAATGCCTTGACCAAGAACATCTGAGACGTTTCAGTCCATGGTCAATTACAGGGCAGAGAACTTTTGGAAATGGGAAACTTTCAATAGAACTTTCTCTTAACTTCTGCCTCTTATGAAAAGCAACAAAACGTGTTTTGACAGTTATCTCCAAACAGCGCTAAAATAGCCAATCCTGATGACCCACACAACTGTGAGGTCAATAAATCACCAAATTAAATAAAAAAGTAAATTATCTTACAGTTTCACAGACAGACAGACAGACAGACAGAAAAATCCATGGAGATACTTGCCTGTGGCAGTCATGCCACACCCAGGAGTGGCGTTCAGCCTTGGGACGGAAGTCAGACTGTCCGTTGTTGTGGATCTGGGAGGAGAAGCGCAGCAGGCGGCGGTTGGAGATGGCAGGGCTCTCACTGGAAGTGGTGGAAAGGCAGTTCTCCTCGTAGGCACACTGCAGCAGGAACATGGGTCTGTCCTCCATATAGGTGGTCTGCTCCACTACCTGGGGGTTCAGCACCAGGTCAGGGGCAGCTGAGAGGAGAGCAAGGAGGGGACAGGGAGCAGAGAGATATGGCGGTTACTGGTTTGAAATCAGACCATACTTTATCCTCACAATTTACTGTAACATGTAGTGCTGCTGACTACTGAAATTACAATGTTACAGGTCCGCACTCAAAATATTGATAGATGAGATTGAAGGATGCTTATAATAGCCATTAAATCATAATAGGCCAGGCCAGACAAATGTATGTTTTGGCATGCAAGCAATCATCTTTCAATGCAAGACATTACATTTAAGTCATTTAGCAGACACTCTTATACAGAGCGACATACAGTTAGCGAGTGCATACATTATAATTTTTTTCATACTGCCCCCCCGTGGGAATCGAACCCACAACCCTGGCGTTGAAAACACCATGCTCTACCAACTGAGCTACATCCCTGCCGGCCATTCCCTCCTCTACCCTGGACGACGCTGGGCTAATTGTGTGCCGCCCCGGTCGCAGCCGGCTACAACAGAGCCTGGATTCGAACCAGGATCTCTAGTGGCACAGCTAGCACTGCGATGCCTTAGACCACTGCGCCACTCGGGAGGTAGTCTAGTCCAGGCAGACTACTGTCTGTAAGGAAAAGACATATGAGTCCTCTTACTCTCTGAGCAGGAGACTCCGGCAGCATTGCGTCCCCCTCCTTTAGGACAGGTGAGATGAGCTCCGTGGTGCAGGCACTGGGAAAGGGACATCTCAGTGCCAGAACATCGCACTCCACTCATCAGCACAGGGTCAGCACTCACCTCCCCTGGCCAGTACCACGTCTCCTACAGGACAGGAACACAACATGACAGCGGTCAGGGAATGGTTTATATCAGACAGAGAATTTGTGGTATCAGACGTAGGTTGTGTTTGCTATGCCAATATATGATTATATTTTATTATTATATTTATATGTTCAACTAACTAGTTGGATAATTAATGTATGTAGATACCAGTAAGTATAAAGGAGTTTGAAAAATGTACCGGTAGTATTCACATTCACTATGGATTCAAGGGGCATAGCAACACATATGAGCAAAGCAGTTTTTCTACCAACCACAAGAGGGTTGGTATAGTATATAGTACGTACAGTGCATTCGGAAAGTATTCAGACCCCTTGACTTTTTCCAAATGTTGTTACGTTACAGCCTTATTCTAAAATTGATTAAATAGTTTTTTCCCCTCATCAATCTACACACAATACCCCATAATGACAAAGCAAAAAATAAAACTGAAATATCACATTTACATAAGTATTCAGACCATTTACTCAGTACTTTGTTGAAGCACCTTTGGCAGCGATTACAGCCTCAAGTCTTCTTGGGTATGACGCTACAAGCTTGGCACACCTGTATTTGGGGAGTTTCTCCCATTTTTCTCTGCAGATCCTCCCAATCTCTGTCAGGTTGGATGGGGAGCGTCACTGCACAGCTATTTTCAGGTCTCTCCAGAGATGTTCGATCGGGTTCAAGTCCGGGCTCTGGCTGGGCCACTCAAGGACATTCAGAGACTCTTGCGTTGTCTTGGCTGTGTGCTTATCCTGTTTTGCCAGGTGAACCTTCGCCTCAGTCTGAGGTTCTGAGTGCTCTGGAGCAGGTTTTCATCAAGGATCTCTCTGTACTTTGCTCCGTTCATCTTTCCCTCGATCCTGATTAGTCTCCCAGACCGTCCCACTGAAAAACATCCCCACAGCATGATGCTGCCACCACCATGCTTCACCGTAGGAATGGTGCCAGGTTTCCTCCAGACATGACACTTGACATTCAGGCCAAAGGGATCAATCTTGGTTTCATCAGACCAGATAATATTGTTTCTCATGGTCTGAGAGTCTTTAGGTGCGTTTTGGCAAACTCCAAGTGGGCTGTCATGTGCCTTTTACTCAGGAGTGGCTTCCGTCTGGCCACTCTCCCATAAAGGCCTGATTGGTGCAGTGCTGCAGAGATGGTTGTCCTTCTGGAAGGTTCTCCCATCTGCACAGAGGAACTCTGGAGCTCTGTCAGAGTGACCATCAGGTTCTTGGTCACCTCCCTGACCAAGGCCCTTCTCCCCCGATTGCTCAGTATGGCCAGGCGGCCAGCTCTAGGAAGAGTCTTGGTGGTTCCAAACTTCTTCCATTTAAGAATGATGGAGGCCACTGTGTTCTTGGGGACCTTCAATGCTGCAGAAATTTTTTGGTATCCTTCCCCAGATCTGTGCCTCGACACAATCCTGTCTCGGAGCTCTACGGACAATTCCTTCAACCTCATGGCTTGTTTTTTGCTCTGACATGCACTGTCAACTGTGGGACCTTATATAGACAGGTGTGTGCCTTTCCAAATCATGTCCAATCAATTGAATTTATCACAGTTGGACTCCAATCAAGTTGTAGAAACGTCTCAAGGATGATCAATGGAAACAGGATGCAACTGAGCTCAATTTCGAGTCTCATAGCAAAGGGTCTGAATACTTATGTAAATAAGGTATTTCTGTTTTAGATTTTTTATAAATTTGCTAAAATGTCTAAAAACCTGTTTTTCGCTTTGTCATTATGGGGTATTGTGTGTAGATTGATGAGGTAAATGTTTTATTCAATCAATTTTAGAATAAGGCTGTAACGTAACAAAATGTGGAAAAGGTCAAGGGGTCTGAATACTTTCAGAATGCACTGTATAAGCTGGAAGTAGAAGCTTAAGTGTTGTTGTTCATTAGTTTACTCAAGTTAGGGGAGGGATGGTAGGGTTAGGGGAAAATAATACAAAAAATATATGGGGGATTGGAAATGATGCAGACAATTACATTGATGGAAGCCACAATTTATCTGCAATATTAAAGCTGATCTACCCCCTAATTTTTTTTAGACCAGCCTAAATTTCAAGCTGGTCTATGCTGGTCCATGCTGGTTTGACCTGGTTTGACCAGCATGGTCTAGCTGGTTAGGCTGGCCGACTAGCTGGTCAAGCTGGTAATGATGATGACCAGCTCATGCTGGTATGCTGGTGATGCTGGTGTGCTGGTAACCAGCTTATGCTTGTGATGCTGGTGACCATGCATGCTGGTCCAGCATGGTCTAGCTTTTCTGCAAAACCACGGCCATCGTTATCATATTTCCCAGCATGCTCTATTGCGGTTAGATTTTTAAAATTGTTTGTTTCAATATCTGTGTTTTTGCATGTATATTGATTGATTAATTAATCAATTAATTGATCTTATGCTACACAAAGATGCTGTAAATAACATACATTTTTCTAAACTAATCAAATCTGTTAGTTGGACTTATTGAACCCGTTACTCAAATGGTTGTTCTAGTTTAGATGGTTTAGGTAGTCTCATTTATTCATCTTTCTTACCCTGGCAGTCATTCTGAATGCAGATTTGTGGATGAATAAAAGTTCAAATAGTTGGATATCCCCACTCTTGCTGGATTCCAATAGGAATTAGTCATCACTTTATAAGCCTGCATAATGTGAGTTCATGCTGGTTTTGCTGGTGACCAGCATATGCTGATACGCTGGTGACCAGCTTATGCTGGTAGGCTGGTGGCTAGCTTATGCTGGTCACCAGTGTCCAAAACATAGCAAAGGCTGGTCACCAGCAAAAAAACATTGAAGGCTGATTACCTTTTTTTCAGTAGGGTAACTGTACTGTAATGCTGTGGAGAGCACTGCTGCATGTTTGGACAGGTCGGCAAAATAGGAATTTGTTTTTAATTGACTAACTGTATAAATAAAGGTACAATAAATACACATTTCTAAAAAAAAATCTCACCTGGTAGGCATTGCTGGCGAAGCCGAGGCCCAGCTGTCTGCACACGACCATAGCCTCCATGGTGCCCCAGCCATCACTGCACACCGTACCCCATGCCAGGGAGCCGTTCCTCTCCACCAGCACCTCCACACGCCCCTCGTATGGGTTACGTCCTCCACTCAGACGCAGCTGCACAGAGAGACACATGAGAGGTATTTAGCTACACACAGTTAGCAGCAATAGGAATACTACTTTGTCCATTACTACATTATACAATGTTTTTATTTTATGAAAGAAGGAAATGTACTGTAGTTAAATGTTCAATCTTATTGACTATAGTGATGAGAATAGCACATGATGTCTCCGTTAAAGATAACCTGTGCTCTTTACCTGACTAACACACATACACACACACACACACACACCCTCTCCTGGAAACCCATTGCTGGGATGTTGCACCTCACGGCTGCATCCTCCTCATGGCTGCAGCCCAGCGACTCTTTGTTGAAGAAGCACTCTGTGATGGACTTCTCAAAGCCAGAGCACTCAATCTCATTCATATGGACCGGGCCCATACCTGGGAAATACACAAAGGGAATAACACTGGTAAGAGATGGGCAGAGGCTCTTGGAGTTGACTCTTTCCCAGACGTTCAGGGAAGCTAAAAGAACAGTGGAGTGAGGCTAAAAACTGGGTGGTTCCACGTTTACAGGTAAATGGAACTGAGGTGAATCTAAGTCAAAGTCCAAGACTTGGTGTTTCCATCAACAACCTCATGGGAGACCATGAATTTTAATGCATTGCAGGATCTTGTCATCACTTTATTAGATGAGTGTCAGTATTGAATGCAAGGTCAAAGAGGATGTTTTCATGTCTGTTCTATCTGGTCTGCTATTAAGATGTGTCCTTCTGTAACTTATTTTCCTGGAGGCCTTAGTTACAAAGATAGTGTTCCTTTCTCCTTGACAGTAGTAAATCATGTGGGGAAAATATTTTTACAAAAGGAACAACCAGTCCAGAATTCTCTCTGGATGCTTCTCAAATGGCACCCTATTCCATATCGTCACTGTCTGATGAAAACATTGTAATAAAATGTTTGCCTATTTTATTTGTTACATTTATTGAAAGCAGTAACTCCCATCAATGAATGCTGAACATTTCATGACTCTAGGACCAATAAAATGCATTTGAAATAACTCAAAACGTATGTTTGTTAATGGGAAAATATGGTAATTTCTTCAATTTCCTGAAAGGTTCCTGTTTTGGTGCTAAGAGGTTTTCATCAGACAGCAACGATATATAGTGTACTACTTTTGACTAGGGCCCATTGGGTAGTACACTATGTAAGGGATAGGGTGCCATTTGAAACATAGCCCCTGTCTGCTGTTTCCATGTTCTATAATGTGGCATTATTCTGGAATTTACTACTCCTTTTTTCAGTCTCATGCCTGGGTGGACTAGCTCAGAGATAAAATTAATAATAGCGGTACCTATTCGGAAAACAGCAGTGTGCAATTCCTTTCAACCCTGGTTATAGGGTCCTGTGTAGCTCAGCTGGTAGAGCATGGCACTTGCAACGACAGGGTTGTGGGTTCGATTCTCACGGGGGACCAGTATGAAAATGTATGATCTCACTACTGGATAAGAGTGTCGACTAAAATGTATTATGAGAAACACCCAGTTACAAGGAAACATACCATCTACTTCAGTCTCACTTAAAATTGTTGAGTTATTTAAAGACACAGTTACTGTAAGATCTGCTGAACACATCATTTTGTCAGTGATACATACTGTATATTGAGAGGGTCCATGCCTCTGTTATTGGTCTGCCTCTGCAGTAAAAAAAAATCCATGGTAACCAATATCTCCGCAGGTAACACTGAGTGAGAGGAAACTGGTCAATAAATGGTAGGTCCTCGTTTGGGCAGGGCCCATGTCCCTGGAGGGAAAGATGAGGTCTTCTAAACAGATAAGGGAGTATGTACTCTTTAAATATAGTATTTCTCTCCACTACAGCCTTTCAATTACAGTACTGGAATATGGCGAGTATGGCCTTGCATTGTTCAGCTCACTGTGACCCTGAGCCTGTATTCACAAAGAATCAGAGTAGGAATGCTGATCTAGGAACAGGTCCCACTTTTTCATGTTATCTTAGTCATTATGATCTAAAAGGCCAAACTTATCCTAGATCAGCACTCCTACTCTGTGAAGCTTTATGAATATGGGCCCTGAACTGCAGAGAACAAATAAAAAGTTGAACTGATCCATTCCATTTCTATAACCCAGCCTGGTCCGCTCCTCCAGGGGACCTCCTGTTGTTCAGGTCAGGGTTAGTGTGGGGCTCAAAAGGCCGGCAAATAAGGGTCTTTTGGACATTTTCCCTTTGCAACATTTGGTGAGCACATGTAGCTCTAAAGCTACAGTACACAATTAAGTTGTTCATGTAAATGTTTCTTGGTATTCCAGGAATTCAAGTGGTTATCTCATATTGCTACTCAGGCTTTGTACGTTAGGCCCATGTTGATTGATTGACAGTTGATTGAAAATGATGAAACAAACCCAATACTCTTGTACAACTGCTCTAAAAGAGACCAGAAAAACTTGTAATAACAAAGGTTTGTTTTTAATCTATTTAAGGCCTTTTACATAGATCAAACATTATAATAGTCAACTTCATCTTCAGCCCAGTCAACTGCTAGGCTGACCAATATGTTGGAATGCCCATTATGTATTTGGCCAGATGTATTGTTGTGAATGGCACTGTTAATGTAAGTAGGACTGAGTTCCAATCCCTACCCTGTCCAAGCCGACCACCAGACAGGGCCTCCTTGGCACTCCCGAAGCCCAGCTCTCGACACACCACCGTGGCTGACAGGAGGCTCCAATTATCATCACAGATGGTTCCCCACTCGCCGTTCTTCAGCACCTCCACACGACCTTCCCCTACGATGGCCCCACCTCGCAGACGCACCAATGTTTGCTGCAGGAACAAGACGGAGATCAGACACATAGTAGGATGAGTTATTCGAACACCCAAAGCAAGGCATATGCATTATGTCACATTAACACATACTGAAATATGAAAGACAATAGAAGGCACAGTACGTAGACCTTACTGGTCCAAAAAGCAGAATTACAGAGTTCAACTTTCCATAAATGAATGATTCCTTATAGAGAAATAAATAACTGTCTAGAGGGTGCCATTTATAAAGAGTTCCAAAACCTCAGTTTTGAGTTGGCTCTATCCCAGACTTTCTGAGAAGCTAGAAGAAAGGTTGAGTGAGGGTTGTGAGGCTACAGACTGGGTGGCTCCAAGTTTACACAGTAGGTAAATGCTACTCCCATTTACGGTTTTGGCAAATTGGAAGTGGACACATTAGTAGTATAACCGTATCTTATTTACTCAGATTTGTAATTATAGACAGCAATGCATAAGCGTTTGCATGCAGTTTGGGATTGGCACTGCTTTGTGGTTTGTGTTTCCAATGCCAAAAAAGGAAACTATAACCTATGTTTATTCCCAGTATACAGTGGGGGGGAAAAGTATTTAGTCAGCCACCAATTGTGCAAGTTCACCCACTTAAAAATATGATTTTCATCATAGGTACATGTCAACTATGACAGACAAATTGAGATTTTTTTCTCCAGAAAATCACATTGTAGGATTTTTAATGAATTTATTTGCAAATTATGGTGGAAAATAAGTATTTGGTCAAGCAAGATTTCTGGCTCTCACAGACCTGTAACTTCTTCTTTAAGAGGCTCCTCTGTCCTCCACTCGTTACCTGTATTAATGGCACCTGTTTGAACTTGTTATCAGTATAAAAGACACCTGTCCACAACCTCAAACAGTCACACTCCAAACTCCACTATGGCCAAGACCAAAGAGCTGTCAAAGGACACCAGAAACAAAATTGTAGACCTGCACCAGGCTGGGAAGACTGAATCTGCAATAGGTAAGCAGCTTGGTTTGAAGAAATCAACTGTGGGAGCAATTATTAGGAAATGGAAGACATAAAGGACCACTGATAATCTCCCTCGATCTGGGGCTCCACGCAAGATCTCACCCCGTGGGGTCAAAATGATCACAAGAACGGTGAGCAAAAATCCCAGAACCACACGGGGGGACCTAGTGAATGAACTGCAGAGAGCTGGGACCAAAGTAACAAAGCCTACCATCAGTAACACACTATGCCGCCAGGGACTCAAATCCTGCAGTGCCAGACGTGTCCCCCTGCTTAAGCCAGTACATGTCCAGGCCCGTCTGAAGTTTGCTAGAGTGCATTTGGATGATCCAGAAGAGGATTGGGAGAATGTCATATGGTCAGATGAAACCAAAATAGAACTTTTTGGTAAAAACTCAACTCGTCGTGTTTGGAGGACAAAGAATGCTGAGTTGCATCCAAAAAACACCATACCTACTGTGAAGCATGGGGGTGGAAACATCATGCTTTGGGGTTGTTTTTCTGCAAAGGGACCAGGACGACTGATCCGTGTAAAGGAAAGAATGAATGGGGCCATGTATCGTGAGATTTTGAGTGAAAACCTCCTTCCATCAGCAAGGGCATTGAAGATGAAACGTGGCTGGGTCTTTCAGCATGACAATGATCCCAAACACACCGCCCGGGCAACGAAGGAGTGGCTTCGTAAGAAGCATTTCAAGGTCCTGGAGTGGCCTAGCCAGTCTCCAGATCTCAACCCCATAGAAAATCTTTGGAGGGAGTTGAAAGTCCGTGTTGCTCAGCGACAGCCCCAAAACATCACTGCTCTAGAGGAGATCTGCATGGAGGAATGGGCCAAAATACCAGCAACAGTGTGTGAAAACCTTGTGAAGACTTACAGAAAACGTTTGACCTGTGTCATTGCCAACAAAGGGTATATAACAAAGTATTGAGAAACTTTTGTTATTGACCAAATACTTATTTTCCACCATAATTTGCAAATAAATTCATTAAAAATCCTACAATGTGATTTTCTGGATTTTTTTTCTCAGTTTGTCTGTCATAGTTGACGTGTACCTATGATGAAAATTACAGGCCTCTCTCATCTTTTTAAGTGGGAGAACTTGCACAATTGGTGGCTGACTAAATACTTTTTTCCCCCACAGTACATGTATATTATAATATTCTAAATAGGTATCTGAAAAACATAATAAAATACCAAAACCATCATAGAATGTGTACATATTCAAAAGCAGTAAGTATTTGGGTGATACCTGAATATTTCTGTGGGGATCTATTTTCTTATAACTAGATGTGATGCCTAGCTTAGAAAGAATGCATTAATGATTAAACATAATAGGTTTGTACTGTACTGATATAAATTGTTTAACATAACAAGCTGTGATTTATGTGAGGGGCTGTTAGGGAGTAGGGGGAGATAAGAACTTGTGTCTCACATACACAAACACAGCCTCTTTGTTAAACCGCGCTCAAGGACGTGTACTGCAAAAGTGCTGACTCTCTGGACAAGTTGCAAAACAATGAACACCTGGCAACAGTGAAGCGCCAAGGGGCTGGGACCAGCCTGTGCGCCAACGATAGGCTGAGTAAGTCTAAACCACGCTCAGTCTCTACTCTGATAGGCCTGCTTGGAGCAGGAACTATCTCTGTCAGAGTATTTAAAGAAGAACTTATGACAATGGCTCAGTTCTCTGTCTGTCCTGTGTGGTATTTCAGTGGACCCGTATATACGAACATCATATTTACCATTCAAGTGTTTTGCATTAATTAAAATACTAGTCTATTTTAGAAGACGTGTATTGACCTCTTTTTGTTCCCAATACCAGATTTGAATTGACGCAACTTAACATTTCTTAGGTGAACCTGTGGCAGGGAAAGAGGGAAATATGGTTTAGAAAATGGGATTGACAATCTGAACCCAAGCAAGGACAGGAATGGCATTCTCAAATGCAGAGAATTAGCTTATTAGCAGTGGGCCCAAACAACTCTGGCATCACAGCTTAGTCTTCTTCTGCCTCAAGGCTTCTGCCTCAACTAGTTCAGGATCCTAATACTTCACAGTGTAAAAATAATGCTTTCCCACTGGGCACAAACTGGTTGAATCAACGTTGTTTCATCATAATTTGTCAATGTATTGTGACGTGGAATCTACGTAGAAAATACATTGGATTGATTTGGAAAAAGTAATCAATGTAAACTGTGGTTTTGAGGGTGAAATTTCAACCACAGGATTATGTCATCATGGTAACCAAATTTCAGCATAGACAAACCTTGTATAAAATATGTTGAATTCGTACCTTTAAAACAACGTCAGATCATCAACGTTATATCCACTATCAGAAAAATTGACTGGGCAGCACCTCCTACTGGAGAATTGATCTATCTACAGCTACCCTTTGGTCTCCCAGCACTATTTAGCTTTGAGATTTGTCACTGACTATTACCAATGTGTTATCAAGAGAGTGATTGTTAAGAGATCTCCACTTAAAAACGAAACAGATTCACTGTTGCTGTCGAAGTCATTCCAAAGGGTAGGTTTAACAGAGCAAATTAAATGTGACCATACTTTATCACTCATATCATCAATAATGCTATTTAGGCCTATATATAATTTGCATTCATCAACAGCTATTGTTTCAATTCAACCCATAATTCAACAAAACATAGACAATACAATAGGCCTAGGGTGTCAAGCTCTGTGCCATATCCACAAAGCATCTCAGAAGGGTCCTAGGAATCCTGTTAAAACCTGTTTTAAAACTAAAAAAACTCTCATTTCAGAGTAGGTTTTAGGATGATGTTAAGACACTGCCCAGACAAACTCTGAGCCAGGAGTAAAATCAACTCAAAAAAGTTTATCTCCGCTGGTAATCACGACAGTTTGAGGTACAGCAAAGGAAAGATAGTGATGACGCTCATTGACATTGTTAAAAATGATGGGGAATAACCAATTGCAATGAGGCATCGCCAGCTGTGAACTCTATAGCACACCTCAGACTGTACATCTTAATGTTGCAATTGTAAAACGTTTGATATAATTTATTCTGAAACGATCACTTCTCTTAATTATCGCCTAATATGTTGGCAGGCATAACCTTTTTTTTAACCAATTCTTCTGGTTGTTAAAAGCAGAATTTTGACAATATTACCATTATATTAACACACTCGTCACTCCGGTTGAACAACCAATGAGGTATATAAACCCTGGATTGCTATTGCTATATATTGGTAATTGAGAGGCTTTGAAGCCACCGGTCGGCCATATTGGCACTCCCAAGTAGGAGCAGTCCTCCATAGGAATGAATGGAATTCTACAGTATTTCAATTAAATGTTTAATGGACAAAATTACATGTATTTAAGTATTTTTCTGTTCTAGTTGGGACAGTAATCTCAAATTTTTTTATTATATATGTTTAGCTCACAAGGTGTCTGTAATAGAATAAACATGGCAAAAAGGAATGTAGACATTAATAAATGCATTGCTATAGCTTCCAAAATATTTTTTACATAGGTGGGGGAGTGCCAAGATGGAGGCGCGGTGGTTTCAACTCCCGCTACCAGTCATCTACTGTATACAGTACCAGTCAAAAGTTCTCATTCAAGGGTTTTTCTTTATTTTTACTATTTTCTACATTGTAGAATAATAGTGAAGACATCAAAGCTATGAAATAACACATATGGAATCATGTAGTAACCAAAAAAGAGTTGGACAAATCAAAATATATTTTATATTTGAGATTCTTCAAATAGCCACCCTTTGCCTTGTTGACAGCTTTGCACACTCTTGGCATTCTCTCAACCAGCTTCACCTGGAATGCTTTTCCAACAGTCTTGAAGGAGTTCCCACATATGCTGAGCCCTTGTTGGCTGCTTTTCCTTCACTCTGATGTCCGACTCATCCCAAACCATCTCAATTTGGTTGAGGTCGGGAGATTGTGGAGGCCAAGTCATCTGATGCAGCACTCCATTTACATTTACATTTACATCATTTAGCAGACGCTCTTATCCAGAGCGACTTACAAATTGGTGCATTCAACTTATGATAGCCAGTGGGACAACCATCTTTTTTAAATATATTTTTTATGGGGCGTGGGGGAAGAAGGATTACTTTATACTATTCCAGGTATTCCTTAAAGAGGTAGGGTTTCAAGTGTCTCCAGAAGGTGGTCAGTGACTCCGCTGTCCTGGCGTCGTGGGGGAGCTTGTTCCACCATTGGGGTGCCAGAGCAGCGAATAGCTTTGACTGGGCTGAGCAGGAACTGTGCTTCCGTAGAGGTAGGGGGGCTAGCAGGCCAGAGGTGGATGAACGTAGTGCCCTCGTTTGGATGTAGGGTCTGATCAGAGCCTGAAGGTAAGGAGGTGCCGTTCCCCTCACAGCTCCGTAGGCAAGCACACTGGTCTTGTAGTAGATGCGAGCATCAACTGGAAGCCAGTGGAGTGTGCGGAGGAGCGGGGTGACATGAGAGAACTTGGGAAGGTTGAACATCAGACGGGCTGCAG
This sequence comes from Coregonus clupeaformis, assembly GCF_020615455.1. Taxonomy (NCBI): domain Eukaryota; kingdom Metazoa; phylum Chordata; class Actinopteri; order Salmoniformes; family Salmonidae; genus Coregonus; species Coregonus clupeaformis. The sequence goes on from NC_059207.1 coordinate 49,137,418, forward strand.
CGTTCTGGATAAGTTATAGGGGTTTAATGGCACAGGCAGGGACCCCAGCCAACAGCGAGTTGCAGTAATCCAGACGGGAGATGACAAGTGCCTGGATTAGGACCTGTGCCGCTTTCTGTGTAAGGTAGGGTCGTACTCTGCGAATGTTGTAGAGCATGAACCTGCAGGATCGGGTCACCGCTTTGATATTAGCGGAGAACGACAGGGTGTTGTCCAGGGTCACGCCAAGGTTCTTTGCACTCTGGGAGGAGGACACAATGGAGTTGTCAATCATGATGGCGAGATCATGTAGCGGGCAGTCCTTCCCCGGGAGGAAGAGCAGCTCCGTCTTGCCAAGGTTCAGCTTGAGGTGGTGATCCAACATCCACACTGATATGTCTGCCAGACATGCAGAGATGTGATTCGCCACCTGGTTATCAGAAGGGAGAAAGGATAAAATGTATTGTGTGTCGTCTGCGTAGCAATGATAGGAGAGACCATGTGAGGATATGACAGAGCCAAGTGACTTGGTGTATAGAGAGAATAGGAGAGGGCCTAGAACTGAGCCCTGGGGGACACCAGTGGTGAGAGCACATGGTGCGGAGACAGATTCTTGCCACGCCACCTGGTAGGAGCGACCTGTCAGGTAGGACGCAATCCAAGAGTGAGCTGCGCCGGAGATGCCCAACTCTGAGAGGGTGGAGAGGAGGATCTGATGGTTCACAGTACCAAAGGCAGCGGATAGGTCTAGAAGGATAAGAGCAGAGTAGAGAGAGTTAGCTTTAGCAGTGTGGAGAGCCTCTGTGACACAGAGAAGAGCAGTCTCAGTTGAATGACCAGTCTTGAAACCTGACTGGTTTGGATCAAGAAGGTAATTCTGAGAGAGATAGCAGGAGAGTTGGCTAGAGACGGTACGCTCAAGAGTTTTGGAGAGAAAATAAAAGAGGGATACTGGTCTGTAGTTGTTGACATCGGAGGGATCGAGTGTAGGTTTTTTGAGGAGGGGTGCAACTCTCGCTCTCTTGAAGACGGAAGGGACATGGCCAGCGGTCAAGGATGAGTTGATGAGCGAGGTGAGGTAAGGGAGAAGGTCTCCGGAAATGGTCTGGAGAAGAGAGGAGGGGATAGGGTCAAGCGGGCAGGTTGTTGGGCGGCCGGCCATCACAAGTCGCAAGATTTCATCTGGAGAGAGAGGGGAGAAAGAAGTCAAAGCATAGGGTAGGGCAGTGTGAGCAGGACCAGTGGTGTCATTTGACTTAATAAATGAGGATCGGATGTTGTCAAACCTCTTTTCATAATGGTTGACGAAGTCATCCACAGAGAGGGAGGAGGGAGGGGGAGGAGGAGGAGGATTCAGCAGGGAGAGAAGGTGGCAAAGAGCTTCCTAGGGTTAGAGGCAGAGGCTTGAAATTTAGAGTGGTAGAAAGTGGCTTTAGCAGCAGAAACAGAGGAAGAGAATGTAGAGAGGAGGGAGTGAAAAGATGACAGGTCCGCAGGGAGTCTAGTGTTTCTCCATTTCCACTCGGCTGCCCGGAGCCCTCTTCTGTGAGCTCGCAATGAGTCATCAAGCCACGTAGCAGGAGGGGAGGATTGAGTCAGCCAGGAGGGTAGGGGACATAGAGAGTCAAAAGATGCAGAAAGGGAGGAGAGGAGGGTTGAGGAGGCAGAATCAGGAGATCAGAGGAAGAAGGATTTAGCAGTGGGAAGAGATGATAGGATGGAAGAGGAGGGAGTAGCGGGAGAGAGAGAGCGAAGGTTGCGACGGCACATTACCATCTGAGTCGGGGCAGAGTGAGTAGTGTTGGAGGAGAGCGAGAGAGAAAAAAGATACAAAGTAGTGGTCGGAGACTTGGAGGAGAGTTGCAGTGAGATTAGTAGAAGAACAGCATCTAGTAAAGATGAGGTCAAGCGTATTGCCTGCCTTGTGAGTAGTGGGGGACGGTGAGAGGGTGAGGTCAAAAGAGGAAAGGAGTGGAAAGAAGGAGGCAGAGAGAAATGAATCAAAGGCAGACGTAGGGAGGTTAAAGTCACCCAGAACTGTGAGGGGTGAGCCATCCTCAGGAAAGGAACTTATCAGGGCGTCAAGCTCATTGATGAACTCTCCAAGGGAACCTGGAGGGCGATAAATGACAAGGATGTTAAGCTTGAATGGGCTAGTGACTGTGACAGCATGGAATTCAAATGAGGAGATAGACAGATGGGTCATGGGAAAAAGAGAGAATGTCCACTTGGGAGAGATGAGAATTCCTGTGCCACTGCCGCGCTGACCAGATGCTCTAGGGGTATGCGAGAACACATGGTCAGATGAGGAAAGAGCAGTAGGAGTAGCAGTGTTTTCTGTGGTAATCCATGTTTCCGTCAGTGCCAAGAAGTCGAAGGAATGGAGGGTAACATAGGCTGAGATGAACTCTGCCTTGTTTGCCGCAGAACGGCAGTTCCAGAGGCTGCCGGAGTCTTGGAACTCCACATGGGTCGTGCCACAGGGACCACCAGATTAGAGTGGCAGCAGCCACGCGGTGTGAAGCGTTTGTATGGCCTGTGCAGAGAGGAGAGAACAGGGATAGAGAGACACATAGTTGACAGGCTACAGAAAAAGGCTACAAAAATGCAAAGGAGATCGGAATGAAATGTACTAAAACAAAAATAAATGTAGGTTTTAACTTACCCTTAGTAGCCACTGTTAGCCAGTTAAGTGAAAAGCTAGCCACTGAATTGATTCAGCCAGTTCGCGTCTGTCCCAACGGAGAGAAAGCGTCTCCAAATATTACAGCTAGGTCGTTCCAGCTATTGTTTCACTCTCCTTCTTGGTAAAATAGCCCTTACACAGCCTGGAGGTGTGTTGGGTCATTGTCCTGTTGAAAAACAAATGATAGTCCCACTAAGCCCAAACCAGATGGGATGGCGTATCGCTGCAGAATGCTGTGGTAGCCATGCTGGTTAAATGTGCCTTGAATTCTAAATAAATCACAGACAGTGTCACCAGCAAAGCACCCCACACCATCACACCTCCTCCTCCATGCTTTATGGTGGAAAATACACATGTGGAGATCATCCGTTCACCCACACTGCGTCTCACAAAGACACGGCGGTTGGAACCAAAAATCCCAGATTTGGACTCCAGACCAAAGGACAAATTTCCACCAGTCTAATGTCCATTCCTCGTGTTTCTAGGCCCAAGCAGGTCTCTTCAACAATTTGACCATGAAGGCCTGATTCACACAGTCCCCTCTGAAGAGTTGATGTTGAGATGTGTCTGTGACTTGAACTCTGTGAAGCATTTATTTGGGCTGCAATTTCTAAGGCTGGTAACTTTAATGAACTTATCCTCTGCAGCAAAGGTAACTCTGGGTCTTCCATTCCTGTGGCGGTCCTCATGAGAGCCAGTTTCATCATAGCGCATGATGGTTTTTGCGACTGCACTTGAAGAAACCTTCAAAGTTCTTGAAATTGTCCATATTGACTGACCTTCATGTCTTAAAGTAATGATGGACTGTCGTTTCTCTTTGCTTATTTGAGCTGTTCTTGCCATAATATGGACTTGGTCTTTTACCAAATAGGGCTATCTTCTGTATACCTTGTCACAACACAACTGATTGGCTCAAACACATTAAGAAGGAAAGAAATTAACTTTCAAGGAGGCACACCTGTTAATTGAAATGCATTCCAGGTGACTACCTCATGAAGCTGGTTGAGAGAATGCCAAGAGTGTGCAAAGCTGTCATCAAGGCAAAGGGTGGCTATTTGAAGAATCTTAAATATAAAATATATTTTGATTTGTTTAACACTTTTTTGGTTACTACATGATTCCATATGTGTTATTTCATAGTTTTGATGTCTTCACTTTTATTCTACTATTCAGAAAATAAAGAAAAACCCTGGAAGGAGTAGGTGTGTCCAAACTTTTGACTGGTACTATATATATATATTTTTTTTATGGCATAATATTTGTTAATGATATTATAAATAGGACTGGTGGAGTTATGTCACACATGCAGCTAACAAAATAGTCTGGAAGAGATTTTCGATGTGCCGATTCCATGGCACATGGTTTATGAACTGATACACAAAACAACGCCTGATTCAAAACGTAGAGTTTTTCAATTTAAATTATTATACAAAATTCTTGCAACCAATAGAATAAAAATAAATGTCTGTGGTACCTACCTCTTGTCTAAAGGCCTTCCTGAAGCCTGTCATGGGGCTTGGGGAGAAGGCTCTTCCTGGCACACAGCTGACCACCACAGGCGTGCCCCCACCACTTGTGCTATTGGCCTTCGCTGCCACGGCATGGCCCAGCTTGCAGCTTGACACGTGGGCCTCGTTTCCAGTGCAGTTGACAGAGTAATCCCAGTAAGAGGGCTTTCTCCTGCGAGCAAACATTCTGAGAACACAGGGAAACACATAGTCAAACACATAGTCATAATAACATTTCATACACAAGGCTGCTATCCCTTTTTCCCTAACACCTATACACTACAGCATCAAACATCAACCGTATGTATTCAGCTAGTGGTTAAATAACAAGGCATATACGATAACAAAGGGTTCATTATTAGGATACCGAAGTGCCTGTTTAGTCTGGGATGTGAACAACACGTGAGGTTAATTTAGGTCTTCCAGGCCTGCAGGGATGTTAATCCATTCCAATACTTTTTAAGAGTGAGCCAACCAGTGTTTAATGAACGTTTAGGGCAGAACAGCGTGTCCTCATCCTGTCTCTATATCACATGTCTGAGAGGTGTACATGAAAGCAGATTAAAGAGCAGAGGAGGAGACACGCACACAGCATTGGTTTTCCATTTGGAACCTGGATAAAGAATATTGCTGCTCACTGTCTGGAACCCATCCAAAGCCAGCGTTCTAAGCCATTGAGACTGCAGGGGACATACAGAAGTTGTGAGTGTAGGATGGAAAAATAGAATTTAGGACAAAAAGGACAGAAAAAGCAATTGCATGTTTGTTTTGGAACAGTGATCAATTTTTACACTGTAACGGAAAACTGTAATTTTTACAGTAATTTTGGGTATTATCAACAATAAAATATTGTGAAAGCATTATACTGCAGCGTACTGTAAATGAGGGTTCCCCAACTGGCAGTGATTTTATTTGGCCCCCCAACTATTCTGAGCAACAACGAAAAAAATGTTAATATATATATATATATATATATATATATATATATATATATATATATATATATATATATGTACAGTGGGGGAAAAAAGTATTTAGTCAGCCACCAATTGTGCAAGTTCTCCTACTTAAAAAGATGAGAGAGGCCTGTAATTTTCATCATAGGTACACGTCAACTATGACAGCCAAAATCACATTGTAGGATTTTTTATGAATTTATTTGCAAATTATGGTGGAAAATAAGTATTTGGTCACCTACAAACAAGCAAGATTTCTGGCTCTCACAGACCTGTAACTTTTTCTTTAAGAGGCTCCTCTGTCCTCCACTCGTTACCTGTATTAATGGCACCTGTTTGAACTTGTTATCAGTATAAAAGACACCTGTCCACAACCTCAAACAGTCACACTCCAAACTCGACTATGGCCAAGACCAAAGAGCTGTCAAAGGACACCAGAAACACAATTGTAGACCTGCACCAGGCTGGGAAGACTGCATCTGCAATAGGTAAGCAGCTTGGTATGAAGAAATCAACTGTGGGAGCAATTATTAGGACATGGAAGACATACAAGACCACTGATAATCTCCCTCGATCTGGGGCTCCACGCAAGATCTCACCCCGTGGGGTCAAAATGATCACAAGAACGGTGAGCAAAAATCCCAGAACCACACGGGGGGACCTAGTGAATGACCTGCAGAGAGCTGGGACCAAAGTAACAAAGCCTACCATCAGTAACACACTACGCCGCCAGGGACTCAAATCCTGCAGTGCCAGACGTGTCCCCCTTCTTAAGCCAGTACATGTCCAGGCCCGTCTGAAGTTTGCTAGAGTGCATTTGGATGATCCAGAAGAGGATTGGGAGAATGTCATATGGTCAGATGAAACCAAAATATAACTTTTTGGTAAAAACTCAACTCGTCGTGTTTGGAGGACAAAGAATGCTGAGTTGCATCAAAAGAACACCATACCTACTGTGAAGCATGGGGGTGGAAACATCATGCTTTGGGGCTGTTTTTCTGCAAAGGGACCAGGACGACTGATCCGTGTAAAGGAAAGAATGAATGGGGCCATGTATCGTGAGATTTTGAGTGAAAACCTCCTTCCATCAGCAAGGGCATTGAAGATGAAACGTGGCTGGGTCTTTCAGCATGACAATGATCCCAAACACACCACCCGGGCAACGAAGGAGTGGCTTCGTAAGAAGCATTTCAAGGTCCTGGAGTGGCCTAGCCAGTCTCCAGATCTCAACCCCATAGAAAATCTTTGGAGGGAGTTGAAAGTCCATGTTGCCCAGCGACAGCCCCAAAACATCACTGCTCTAGAGGAGATCTGCATGGAGGAATGGGCCAAAATACCAGCAACAGTGTGTGAAAACCTTGTGAAGACTTACAGAAAACGTTTGACCTGTGTCATTGCCAACAAAGGGTATATAACAAAGTATTGAGAAACTTTTGTTATTGACCAAATACTTATTTTCCACCATAATTTGCAAATAAATTCATTAAAAATCCTACAATGTGATTTTCTGGAGAAAAAAAATCTCATTTTGTCTGTCATAGTTGACGTGTACCTATGATGAAAATTACAGGCCTCTCTCATATCTTTAAGTGGGAGAACTTGCACAATTGGTGGCTGACTAAATACTTTTTTTTCCCCCACTGTATATTAGTTTTAATTATTGGACATAAAAGACTGCAAAAACACTAGCAAATACGCTCGAAGTGATTTTAAATTAGGAAATCTGTTTCAAAGTATTCCCACCCATAATAAAGAGATCTACAGTGCATTCAGAAAGTATTCAGACACCTTGACTTTTTCCACATTTTGTTACGTTACAGCCGTATTCTAAAATTGATTAAATCTTCTTTTTTTTAATCAATCTACACACAATACCCCATTATCACAAACCAAAAACATGTTTTTGGAAATGTTTGCAAATGTATTACAAATAAAAAACTAAAATATAAATGTACATAATTATTTAGACCCTTTACTCAGTACTTTGTTGAAGCACCTTTGGCAGCGATTACAGCCGCGAGTCTTCTTGGGTATGACGCTACAAGCTTGGCACACCTGTATTTGGGGAGTTTCTCCCATTCTTCTCTGCAGATCCTTTCAAGCTCTGTCAGGTTGGATGGGGAGCGTCGCTGCACAGGTATTTTCAGGTCTCTCCAGAGATGTTCGATCGGGTTCAAGTCCGGGCTGTGGCTGGGCCACTCATGGACATTCAGAGACTTGTCCCGAAGCCACTCCTGCATTGTCTTGGCTGTGTGCTTAGGGTCGTTGTCCTCTTGGAAGGTGAACCTTCACCCCAGCCTGAGGTCCTGAGCACTCTGGAGCAGGTTTTCATCAAGAATCTCTCTGTACTTTGCTCCGTTAATCTTTCCCTCGATCCTGACTAGTCTCCCAGTCCCTGCCGCTGAAAAACATTCCCACAGCATGATGCTGCCACCACCAAGACTTGATGCTTGGCATTCAGGCCAAAGAGTTCAATCTTGGTTTCATCAGACCAGAGAATCTTGTTTCTCATGGTCTGAGAGTCCTTTAGGTGCTTTTTGGCAAACTCCAAGCGGGCTGTCATGTGCCCTTTACTGAGGAGTGTTTTCCATCTGGCCTGATTGGTGGAGTGCTGCAGAGATGCTTGTCCTTCTGGAAGGTTATCCTATCTCCACAGAGGAACTCTGGAGCTCTGTCAGAGTGACCATCAGGTTCTTGGTCACCTCCCTGACCAAATCCCTTCTCCCCCGATTGCTCAGTTTGGACGGGCGGCCAGCTCTAAAAAGAGTCTTGGTGGTTCCAAACTTCTTCCATTTAAGAATGATGGAAGCCACCGTGTTCTTGGGGACCTTCAATGCTGCAGAAATGTTTTGGTTCTGTAATTCCACCCCACAGAATACAGTACTATACCGTATTTCTGGAACGCCAAAAACCTTTTGACCACTAGTCAAGGCACGCCTCTTACAAGGCACCGCTCAAAATATGATAATGAGCCAGAAACAACAGTTTCATTATCATATTTTGAGGCATGCCTCGTAAGAGGCTATATTTGTTGCAACTGTTAGTGTGAGTCTGTACCAATTGAACTCATATGTGGTTATAATGGCCCATCAATTTATAATATATAGGGGACAGACTTGAATGCCAGCAAGTTTTAAACATTTATTGGTTAAGTATTTTTTTAAGTATGTCCTTTTGGTCTGTTTTGTCCTGTAGTTGCTGCCAGTTTGAAGCCTTTGTTAAGGCCTCTAGAAGTGCAAATACTCTAAAACATCAAATATTAATGGATATGACGTAATGTGTAAACACATTACCTAGCAGCCAATCTGCTTGCACCAATCCCATGTAATTCCGGTAAAATACTGTGAAATCTCCCCCCAATTAATTTAATTAATTAATTCATCCATTCATTAATTCATTATGATTATGGTAGCATTTACTTTTCTACAGTACAATACAGTCAATTCTACTGTATTGTACTGTATGTCATTACACCGCCGCCGCCTGGACCAAACGACAGACTATAAAAACAGTCTGCATGTTTCAGGGGTTTAAACCAGGTGCAGGCCGGGAGAGACGTAGATGGAAAATAGGGAGCTGCTGTACTGTGGTTATCTAAGCAGAGAAAACTTTTCTCCCTCTCTACCCCTACTGAGACAGTAAATTCAAGGTTTGCTTCAGAGCTAGAGGCGAGGGCTAAGGTTTGAGTGATTAATAACCGCTGGTTATTCCTCTGCAGGTTTCCACGTGTAAATAAGGGTTAGATCTTTCCCAAGCACAGTCAATACCCCATTACGACTACTTTAAGGAATGCACTGATCCTGGATATACAGTATACAGTGGGGGGAAAAAGTATTTAGTCAGCCACCAATTGTGCAAGTTCTCCCACTTAAAAAGATAAGAGAGGCCTGTAATTTTCATCATAGGTACACGTCAACTATGACAGACAAAATGAGATTTTTTTTCTCCAGAAAATCACATTGTAGGATTTTTAATGAATTTATTTGCAAATTATGGTGGAAAGTAAGTATTTGGTCAATAACAAAAGTTTCTCAATACTTTGTTATATACCCTTTGTTGGCAATGACACAGGTCAAACGTTTTCTGTAAGTCTTCACAAGGTTTTCACACACTGTTGCTGGTATTTTGGCCCATTCCTCCATGCAGATCTCCTCTAGAGCAGTGATGTTTTGGGGCTGTCGCTGGGCAACACGGACTTTCAACTCCCTCCAAAGATTTTCTATGGGGTTGAGATCTGGAGACTGGCTAGGCCACTCCAGGACCTTGAAATGTTTCTTACGAAGCCACTCCTTCGTTGCCCGGGTGTTGTGTTTGGGATCATTGTCATGCTGAAAGACCCAGCCACGTTTCATCTTCAATGCCCTTGCTGATGGAAGGAGGTTTTCACTCAAAATCTCACGATACATGGCCCCATTCATTCTTTCCTTTACACGGATCAATCGTCCTGGTCCCTTTGCAGAAAAACAGCCCCAAAGCATGATGTTTCCACCCCCCATGCTTCACAGTAGGTATGGTGTTCTTTGGATGCAACTCAGCATTCTTTGTCCTCCAAACACGACGGAGTTGAGTTTTTACCAAAAAGTTATATTTTGGTTTCATCTGACCATATGACATTCTCCCAATCCTCTTCTGGATCATCCAAATGCACTCTAGCAAACTTCAGACGGGCCTGGACATGTACTGGCTTAAGCAGGGGGACACGTTTGGCACTGCAGGATTTGAGTCCCTGGCGGCGTAGTGTGTTACTGATGGTAGGCTTTGTTACTTTGGTCCCAGCTCTCTGCAGGTCATTCACTAGGTCCCCCGTGTGGTTCTGGGATTTTTGCTCACCGTTCTTGTGATCATTTTGACCCCACGGGGTGAGATCTTGCGTGGAGCCCCAGATCAAGGGAGATTATCAGTGGTCTTGTATGTCTTCCATTTCCTAATAATTGCTCCCACAGTTGATTTCTTCAAACCAAGCTGCTTACCTATTGCAGATTCGTCTTCCCAGCCTGGTGCAGGTCTACAATTTTGTTTCTGGTGTCCTTTGACAGCTCTTTGGTCTTGGCCATAGTGGAGTTTGGAGTGTGACTGTTTGAGGTTGTGGACAGGTGTCTTTTATACTGATAACAAGTTCAAACAGGTGCCATTAATACAGGTAACGAGTGGAGGACAGAGGAGCCTCTTAAAGAAGAAGTTACAGGTCTGTGAGAGCCAGAAATCTTGCTTGTTTGTAGGTGACCAAATACTTATTTTCCACCATAATTTGCAAATAAATTCATTAAAAATCCTACAATGTGATTTTCTGGATTTTTTTTGCTCAATTTGTTTGTCATAGTTGACGTGTACCTATGATGAAAATTACAGGCCTCTCTCATCAAGTGGGAGAACTTGCACAATTGGTGGCTGACTAAATACTTTTTTTCCCCACTGTATACATTTCTTCTTATGTAATCATATAAAGCTGCATGTTCAAGATAGCATGCATAGGTCGTCGCAGGTCTGTGGAGATCTTCACAATTGCTGTAATCTGTGCAGAATCTCAAACAGCGTTGAACACTTGCACAATGTAATTTTAATGTAATCTCAACTGCAATCCAGGTCATTTGGTTCTGCTATTATATGAAGCTCAGTGATAACACATTAATCTGTCGTATAAATAAACACAATAACTTACATTGTATTCCCATTTGAACTTTGCTGTGCTTTTAAATGGTTGAAAGCATAGTGAAGGACATTTGGGTGACAACTAAACCAAATATAGACATTGTTTTTCCATTGGAATTTGGTTGTGCTTTTAGATGGTTGGAAGCATAGTGATAACACATTGGAAATTCAACTAACTTTTGGCTGTCTTTTTGAGTGGGTGAATATAGGTTGTAATCTTATTGGTTACCGTCTCAACCAAATATTACTCAATTATCCACGTTGAAATGACGTGATGTGCCCAGTGGGATGTAGCTATTATTCAAATATGCAGTTGGTTTAAGATAACAGTGGTGATTATGTTTTCAAGGTGATTTTTCTTTGCTTTTACCAGAAATGGGAAGACAACAAGAAGAAAATCTCTGCTATCGCCCCCTTGTGAATGTTGCTATTTTGGGGAGTCTAGGAATGCCTGGACCGGTGAGGTACACTATATATACAAAGGTATGTGGACACCCCTTCAAATTGCTGGATTCGGCTATTTCAGCCACACCCGTTGCTGACAGGTGTATAAAACTGAGCACACCGCCATGCAATCTCCATAGACAAACATTGGCAGTAGAATGGCCTTACTGATGAGCTCAGTGACTTTCAACACGTCACCATCATAGGATGCCACCTTTCCAACAAGTCAGTTCGTCACATTTCTGCCCTGCTAGAGCTATCCCGGTCAACTGTAAGTGCTGTTAATGTGAAGTGGAAATGTCTAGGAGCAACAACGGCTCAGCCGCGAAGTGGTAGGCCACACAAGCTCACAGCATGGGACCGCTGAGTGCTGTAGCGCATAAAAATAATTTGTCCTTGGTTGCAACACTCACTACTGAGTTCCAAACTGCCTCTGGAAGCAATGTCAGCACAATAACTGTTAGTCGGGAGCTTCATGAAATGGGTTTCCATGGCCAAGCAGCCGCACACAAGCCTAAGATCACCATGCGCAATGCCAAGCGTCGGCTGGAGTGGTTTAACACTCGCTGCCATTGGACTCTGGAGCAGTGGAAACGCGTTCTCTGTAGTGATGAATCACGCTTCACCATCTGGCAGTCCGCTACAGCATTCAATTACATTCTAGACGATTCTGTGCTTCCAACTTTGTGGCAACAGTTTGGGGAAGGACCTTTCCTGTTTCAGCATGACAATGCCCCCGTGCACAAAGTGAGGTCCATACAGAAATGGTTTGTCGAGATCGGTGTGGAAGAACTTGACTGGCCTGCACAGAGCCCTGACCTCAACCCCATCGAACACCTTTGGAATGATTTGGAACGCCGACTGCGAGCCAGGCCTAATCACCCAACATCAGTGCCCAATCTCACTAATGCTCTTGTGGCTGAATGGAAGCAAGTCCCCGCATAAATGTTCCAAGGTCTAGTGGAAAGCCTTTCCAGAAGAGTGGAGGCAGTTATAGCAGGAAAAGGGGGACCAACTCCATATTAATGCCCATGATTTTTGGAATGAGATGGTCGACGAGCAGGTGTCCATATACCTTTGGTCATGTAGTGTATCATGTTACAAAAAGGTGTGTGTTGCTCCAGAATATCCGACTCCACCCAAGCGCACGCACACGTGTTAAATAACGGAGTGAAGTGAGTGGAGAGCTTAAGAGTCAAGGTTTCTGTGTCGTGTACCAATAATTAATCTTGACTGACATGAGGTATGGGTCTGTCACTGCTTTGTTGCCCTGGCCCTAGCAGAGTAACTGGGAGAGTAACTGTAAATGATACATCGACCGCCCCAGGCTTAATACGTATATGTTTGAAGATGAAAAAGGGCTGTGCTTGATCAAAACAAGGTCTCTCAAGTTGACATAATAAGCATTTTGCAAGAAAAACATACTGTATGTACAGTAGCATCCTGTCCAGGGGGTGTACTTGTACATCAAGCGGCCTCATGCTACAGAACCAGGAGATGGGCCATTCTGACTCGGACAAGGCTTACTTACTTATATGCTGCTCCATAGCACTCCAATATATGGAACCTGCTGCTGCTGCCACGCCCCATCCATAGAGACGAATACAGTATTAATCTCTACACTCCCATCCCTTTAGCCAAGGACAGGAAGAAATGGAGGGAGCTCATTGTGGCCTCATGTCCCAATGGGGACGAAGAGGATTCAGTTAAGTAAAGTCCCGTCTCTCACTCACTTGTAGATTCTGGCGTTGTACTTCCTCTCTCCGGGGAAACCGAACATGCCACAGATGACTCTGCTGTTGTGCTTGGTCCACTCCACATCACAGATCTGCTTCCACTTCCCCCCGTCCTTCACCTCCACGTAGCCCTCCGTCACTGGGATGCGCTTGCGGTACGATGACAGAATGGCCCGGATACGCACGTCCTCCACCTGAATGTTTAAACTCTGTGAACAAAAAAGTACATATTTGAGTATATCAGTATCAGCTAATACAATATCTCTGTTGTGGCTTTCAGTGATTGAATGAGCAAGGTATTAAGCATATCAGATATGTTAAGATGTGGTAAGGTTAATTTCACATTCATAGGCCAAGAGGCATCTGTATTGTAAAAATGGATGTAATTATTAATTATGGTCTCTTCCCCTGTGGTCCTCTCTTCCTCTATGGTCTTTTCCTTATCATCTGTAAAATAACCACTCCACATGTGTGTACATTTGCCCTTGTTACATAATCGTATACGGAAGGCAAGGACCTCCCCGGCACCAACCCCAGTAAGACACTCTGATTGCATTCCCTCATAAAGCCTCTCCAGTTTACCCCAACATTTCTACAATCATATCAGCTCAGACCCAGCTGTACTGCAACTGCTTGGCTTTTGAACAAGGATATCAAAGGAGTGACCATGGCAACTCATACAACATATTAGCAGACACTCTTATCCAGAGCGACTTACAGTTAGTGAGTGCATACATAATTTTTTTATTTTTCATACTGGCCCCCCGTGGGAATCGAACCCACAACCCTGGCATTGCAAACGCCATGCTCTACCAACTGAGCTACATCCCTGCCAGCCATTCCCTCCCCTACCCTACCCTACCCTACCCTACCCTACCCTGGGCCAATTGTGCACCACCCCATGGGTCTCCCGGTCGCGGCCGGCTACAACAGAGCCTGGATTTCTAGTGGCACAGCTAGCACTGCGATGCAGTGCCTTAGACCACTGCGCCACTCGGGAGGACAGAAGGAAAATGACACGTTTTAAAGCGTGTCACTGGAAAGATACTGGTAGGTGACGAAGACCCAGTCTGGGGTCGAAACGTTGGCCTGTTAAACACTTTTGGAGCATTTTACCAGTGTGCAGATTAACTTTTTGTTCTAGATAGAGAAAAACACCCACAAAGCATTTTGATTGGTTGTAAATTCAATGGCGACTATCCACCAAAATCTTTCATTTACAGTAATATCACAAGAAATAAGATTTGAATATTGTTCAACTTATTGAAACATCTGTTGTGAGAGTGATATGCTGACTTGCCTGAGCTGTTTCTCTCTTCTCCTGCAAGCATTACCATATCAATACTATATCATTTCAAAGGCAGCGTATATCTGTCTACATGTATGTCTGTGTCAAAAAGTAACTTGGAGACCTTTGTGATGCCTGTTGGGGTTTGAATAAACAGCCTCTCTTCCAAAACCCCAACCCACATTCCTACGCTATGTGATAGTGTAGGCCATGGGCAAGAGAGGAGAGGAGATGAGAGAAGTACTGTCTGATGGATATTTGTATTTTCTCAGCGGATAGGCTGAGAAAGGTCAGGCTGAGATACATGATGGTCTGGCTGAGACACAAATCAAACCCAGGTCCTATCTTCTCAGACCTAAAGCCACTGGCTTGTGTCTCAAATGGAACCATATTCCCTATGTAGTGTACTACTTTTGACCAGGGCTAATAGGGCCAATTACATTTCCAACAAAAGGTTTTCCTGAAATGTCATCGACATCATTCCACAGGAATGTTCAGATGCCACCGAACCGCAAAGAAACTGTAAATGTTCAGCCTACGCTTTCCTGGACTGTTTTTTTCCAAAGATGACCACATTAACTCCTACAGTCCCACCATGATGCTGGCGTGTTTTGGACTTCTAACTCCTTTAAAATATTGTGTGTTTAAGCTACAGACTTCTGGGTTGTACCATTGGATTCGTCTATTTTCGTTTTCTTCTGCATCCATTGATACAGTACCAACCATTAGTCTGTGTGATTAATGGGGACTGAGCTAGAGCGGTGTTTGTGAGACATGGGCGGATCCCGAAGGGGCCCGGGGCAAGGTCTTTTTACAAAAATGTCTGTAGAGTCCGAATGTTTTGAGCTACAAACTATTTTACTATCTATGAAATGCTAAGACTCTCATGAACACACACGTAACATGTTTTACTCTATGATACTCACAAGCTACACAATAATTGCTAAAAGGTAAGGGGTCTTCTACATAGAAAATCATAGGAAATCTCAGGACAAAGTTTCTAGTTTTATTAGTTGTACAGTCGCGGTCAAACGTTTTCAGAATGACACAAGTATTGGTCTTCACAAAGTTCGCTGCTTCATTGTTATGAGATATTTTTGTCAGATGTTACTATGGTATACTGAAGTATAATTACAAGCATTCCATAAGTGTCAAAGTCTTTTATTGACAATTACATTAAGTTTATGCAAAGAGTCAATATTTGCAGTGTTGACACTTTTTTTTCAAGACCTCTGCAATCCGCCCTGGCATGCTGTCAATTAACTTCTGGGCCACATCCTGACTGATGACAGCCCATTCTTGCATAATCATGTCAGAATATGTGGGTTTTTGTTTGTCCACCCGCCTCTTGTGGATCGACCACAAGTTCTCAATGGGATTAAGGTCTGGGGAGTTTCCTGGCCATGGACCCAAAATGTCGATGTTTTGTACCGCAAGCCACTTAGTTATCACTTTTGCCTTATGGCAAGGTGCTCCATCATGCTGGAAAAGGCATTGGTCGTCACCAAACTGTTCTTGGATAGTTGGGAGAAGTTGCTCTCGGAGGATGTGTTGGTACCATTCTTTATTCATGGCTGTGTTCTTAGGCAAAATTGTGAGTGAGCTGAGAAGCAACCCCACACATGAATGGTCTCAGGATGCTTTACTGTTGGCATGACACAGGACTGATGGTAGCGCTCACCTTGTCTTCTCCGGACAAGGTGTTTTCCGGATGCCCCAAACAATCGGAAAGGGGATTCATCAGAGAAAATGACTTTACCCCAGTCCTCAGCAGTCCAATCCCTGTACCTTTTGGAGAATATCAGTCTGTCCCTGATGTTTTTCCCGGAGAGAAGTGGCTTCTTTGCTGCCCTTCTTGACACCAGGCCATCCTCCAAAACTCTTCGCCTCACTGTGCGTGCAGATGCACTCACACCTGCCTGCTGCCATTCCTGAGCAAGCTCTGCACTGGTGGTGCCCCGATCCCGTAGCTGAATCAACTTTAGGAGACGTCCTGGCGCTTGCTGGATTTTCTTGGGCGCCCTGACGCCTTCTTCACAACAATTGAACCTCTCTCCTTGAAGTTCATGATGATCCGATAAATGGTTGATTTAGGTGCAATCTTACTAGCAGCAATATCCTTGCCTGTGAAGCCCTTTTTTGTGCAAAGCATTTTACATTTACATCATTTAGCAGACGCTCTTATCCAGAGGGGGGTTACTTTATACTATTCCAGGTATTCCTTAAAGAGGTAGGGTTTCAAGTGTCTCCGGAAGGTGGTCAGTGACTCTGCTGTCCTGGCGTTGTGGGGGAGCTTGTTCCACCATTGGGGTGCCAGAGCAGCAAATAGCTTTGACTGGGCTGAGCGGGAACTGTGCTTCTGCAGAGGTAGGGGAGCTAGCAGGCCAGAGGTGGATGAACGTAGTGCCCTCGTTTGGGTGTAGGGTCTGATCAGAGCCTGAAGGTAAGGAGGTGCCGTTCCCCTCACAGCTCCGTAGGCAAGCGCCATGGTCTTGTAGTAGGTGCGAGCCTCAACTGGAAGCCAGTGGAGTGTGCGGAGGAGTGGGGTGACATGAGAGAACTTGGGAAGGTCGAACACCAGACGGGCTGCAGCGTTCTGGATAAGTTGTAAGGGTTTAATGGCACAGGCAGGGAGCCCAGCCAACAGCGAGTTGCAGTAATCCAGACGGGAGATGACAAGTGCCTGGATTAGGACCTGTGCCGCTTTCTGTGTAAGGTAGGGTCGTACTCTGCGAATGTTGTAGAGCATGAACCTGCAGGATCGGGTCACCGCTTTGATATTAGCGGAGAACGACAGGGTGTTGTCCAGGGTCATGCCAAGGTTCTTTGCACTCTGGGAGGAGGACACAATGGAGTTGTCAACCATGATGGCAAGATCATGGAGCGGGCAGTCCTTCCCCGGGAGGAAGAGCAGCTCCGTCTTGCCAAGGTTCAGCTTGTGTGTCGTCTGCGTAGCAATGATAGGAGAGACCATGTGAGGATATGACAGAGCCAAGTGACTTGGTGTATAGCGAGAAAAGGAGAGGGCCTAGAACTGAGCCCTGGGGGACACCAGTGGTGAGAGCACGTGGTGCGGAGACAGATTCTCGCCACGCCACCTGGTAGGAGCGACCTGTCAGGTAGGACGCAATCCAAGAGTGAGCAGCACCGGAGATGCTCAACTCGGAGAGGGTGGAGAGGAGGATCTGAGGGTTCACAGTACCAAAGGCAGCGGATAGGTCTAGAAGGATAAGAGCAGAGGAGATATAGTTAGCTTTAGCTGTGCGGAGAGCCTCCGTGACACAGAGAAGAACAGTCTCAGTTGAATGACCAGTCTTGAAACCTGACTGGTTTGGATCAAGAAGGTAATTCTGAGAGAGATAGCAGGAGAGTTGGCTAGAGACGGTACGCTCAAGAGTTTTGGAGAGAAAATAAAAAAGGGATACTGGTCTGTAGTTGTTGACATCGGAGGGATCGAGTGTAGGTTTTTTGAGGAGGGGTGCAACTCTCGCTCTCTTGAAGACGGAAGGGACATGGCCAGCGGTCAAGGATGAGTTGATGAGCGAGGTGAGGTAAGGAAGAAGGTCTCCGGAAATGGCCTGGAGAAGAGAGGAGGGGATAGGGTCAAGCGGGCAGGTTGTTGGGCGGCCGGCCGTCACAAGTCGCAAGATTTCATCTGGAGAGAGAGGGGAGAAAGAAGTCAAAGCATAGGGTAGGGCAGTGTGAGCAGGACCAGCGGTGTCATTTGACTTAATAAATGAGGATCGGATGTCGTCAACCTTCTTTTCAAAATGGTTGACGAAGTCATCCACAGAGAGGGAGGAGGGAGGGGGAGGAGGAGGATGATTCAGCAGGGAGGAGAAGGTGGCAAAGAGCTTCCTAGGGTGATGACGGCACATGTTTCCTTTTAGGTAACCATGGTTAACAGAGGAAGAACAATGATTTCAAGCACCACCCTCCTTTTAAAGCTTCCAGTCTGTTATTCTAACTCAATCAGCATGACATAGTGATCTCCAGCCTTGTCCTCGTCAACACTCTCACCTGTGTTAACAAGATAATCACTGACATGATGGCAGCTGGTCCTTTTGTGGCAGGGCTGAAATGCAGTGGAAATGTTTTTTGGGGATTAAGTTCATTTTCATGGCAAAGAGGGACTTTGCAATTAATTGCAATTCATCTGATCCCTCTTCATGACATTCTGGAGTATATGCAAATTGCCATCATCAAAACTGAGGCAGCAGACTTTGTGAAAATTAATATTTGTGTCATTCTCAAAACATTTGACCACGACTGTATGTTCAGGATACGCATGGTATACACCTTCCAATGAAATGGTTATTTGCAGGTTCCTTCTCGACAATTCAACAACAATAAGAAATAATAAAATATAATAATATGAACATAAAGTAAATGGCTCAGCAGAATAGAATAAACATTTTAGCACACAGTGCATTCGGAAAGTATTCAGACTCCTTGATATTTTTGGGCATTTTGTTACGTTACAGCCTTATTCTAAAGTGGATTACATTTTTTCCCCCCTCATCAATCTACACACAATACCACATAATGGTATAACTCAAAAACAGGTTTTTAGAAATGTTTGCAAATTTATAAAAAAAAAAAAACTGAAATATGACATTTACATAAGTATTCAGACCCTTTACTCAGTACTTTGTTGAAGCACCTTTGGCAGCGATTACAGCCTGGCATCTTCTTAGGTAAGACACTACCAGCTTGGCACACATGTATTTGGGGAGTTTCTCCCATTCTTCTCTGCAGATCCTCTCAAGCTCTGTCAGGTTGGATGGGGATCGTCGCTGCACAGGTATTTTCAGGTCTCTCCAGAGATGTTCGATCTGGTTCAAGTCCGGGCTCTGGCTGGGCCACTCAAGGACATTCAGAGACTTGTCCCGAAGCCACTCCTGCGTTGTCTTGGCTGTGTGCTTAGGGTTGTTGTCCTGTTGGAAGGTGAACCTTTGCCCCAGTCTGAGGTTCTGAGCACTCTGGAGCAGGTTTTCATCAAGGATCTCTCTGTAGTTTGCTCCATTAATCTTTCCCTCGATCCTGACTAGTCTCCCAGTCCCTGCCGCCGAAAAACATTCCCACAGCATGATGCTGCCACCACCATGCTTCACCGTAGGGATGGTGCCAGGTTTCCTCCAGACGTGACACTTGGCATTCAGGCCAAAGAGTTCAACCTTGGTTTCATCAGACCAGAGAATCTTGTTTCTCATGGTCAGAGAGTCATTTAGGTGCCTTTTGGCAAATTCCAAGTGGGCTGTCATGTGCCTTTTACTGAGGAGTGGCTTCCGTCTGGCCAGTCTACCACAAAGACCTGATTGGTGGAGTGCTGCAGAGATAGTTGTCCTTCTGGAAGGTTCTCCCATCTCCACAGAGGAACTCTGGAGCTCTGTCAGAGTGACCATTGGGTTCTTGGTCACCTCTAGGAAGAGTCCTGGTCGTTCCAAACTTATTCCATTTAGAATGATGGAGGCTACTGTGTTCTTGGGGAGCTTCAATGCTGCAATAATGTTTTGGTACTCTTCCCCAGATCTGTGCCTCGACACAATCCTGTCTCGGAGCTCTACGGACAATTGCTTCAACCTCATGGCTTGGTTTTTGCTCTGACATGCACTGTCAACTGTGGGATCTTATATAGACAGGTGTGTGCCTTTCCAAATCATGTCCAATCAACTGAATTTACCACAAGTTGTAGAAACATCTTAAGGATGATCAATGGAAACAGGATGCACCTGAGCTCAATTTCGAGTCTCATAGCAAAGGGTGTGAATACTTATGTAAATAAGGTATTTCTGTTTTTATTTTGTATAGATTGATGATTTTATTTATTTATTTAATCCATTTTAGAATAAGGCTGTAACATAACAAAATGTGGAAAAAGGGAAGGGGTCTGTATACTTTCTGAATGCGCTGTAAGTATAACACAGGAAGGCACAATTTATAGTCCAATATTTACACGTGTTTTGGGGAAGGGGGGATTGGGGGGCAAATGTTTAAATTGTGCAGTGTTTAGCAATCACAAGAGTCTGGTAGCAGCAGTTTTGAGAGTGGTGGTGTAGACAGATAGTGTCTCAGTGGAGGCTCCTTAGAGGAGGAAGGGGAGGATTATCCTCCTCAGTGAATTTCATAAATGTAAAAATAGTGAAACATTAAAAAAGTGATCATTTTTAGATCAAACTAAATATACCCACATGTCACCAAATAACTGATTAAAACACACTGTTTTGAAATGAAACCTCAACAGCACTCTCTGGGGTAGCACCATGGTATAGCTGGAGAACAGCTATTTTCCATCCTCCTCTGGGTACATTGACTTCACCTCATGGTTCTCACCCAAAGACTTACACAGTAATTATGACGACTTCCGGAGGACGTCCTCCAACTTATCAGAGCTCTTGCTGCATGAACTGACATGTTGTCCACCCAATCAAAGGATCACAGAATGAATCTAGTACTGAAAGCATAAGCTACAGCTAGCTAGCAATGCAGTGACTCAAAGAGAGAGAAAGACAATAATTGAACAGTTTTGAACAAATTAATTTCTTCAAAATTTAAAGAGAAGCAGCAGAAAGAGAGAGCGAGCTAGCTATATTTTGTTGTATTTTTTTCACTTTCACTTAGCTAGCTAATTTAGACTACTAAAACACCCAGCTCAAACAGAGAGGAATGCTATTTATGTTAGCTAGCTGGCTAAGTCTTCCATGTCAAGGTAAGCTTTCGGTTTTATAAATGTATTGCCACTGGGACCTGCCGGTGTAACTGCTAAACTGCTTGCTGTACACTGTACTGCGTGATTGTAGCGGGTTTAGTTAGTAGCTATGTTGATATGACGTTAGCTAATATGGTGACAACGATGTAGGCTTTGTGTAGCGTTTAGTGGTTACGGTATGAAGGTTTGACTTGGAAAGGTTTTTTTCGCCTTGTCACAGACAGCTGTTGTTTTGTGCACTGAAGTCCACAAACGAAGGAAAAAGGTTAGAGGAGGAGAGCGCGTAGATGTGAGAAGGAATTATACAACGAGCAAAGTGATCATGCTGTTTGTATGTGTCTGCAATGAAAGTGAACTGTGTGTGCGGGTGACAGGTGTGTATTCCCCAGTAGCTCAGTTGGTAGAGCATGGCGCTTGCAACGCCAGGGTTGTGGGTTCGTTTCCCACGGGGGGCCAGTATGAAAAATGTATGCACTCACTAACTGTAAGTCGCTCTGGATAAGAGCGTCTGCTAAATGACTAAAATGTAAATGTATTCATTCTGCCGATTCTGTTGAAAAACATTTGTTAAACAAAAGCAAATGTAACGAAACAGGGATAAACCTACCCGAATTTGCAACTGTTTGGACTAATGATTAAACCCTAGATCAGGCTGTATTGAATGTGCCACTGTCTGTCACCTTGATTACTCCAATTTGCCTCTTGACCTGTGCACCTACAGTAAAAAGCGTTGGCTGGAGTGGTGTAATGCTCACTGGCATTGGACTCTGGAGCAGTGGAAACGCGTTCTCTGGAGTGATGAATCTCACTTCACCATCTAGCAGTCCGACTGACTAATCTGGTTTGGCGGATGCCAGGAGAACGCTACCTGCCCCAATGCATAGTGCCAACTGTAAAGTTGGCCAGATGAGGAAAAATGGTCTGGAGCCGTTTTTCATGTTTTGGGCTAGGCCCCTTAGTTCCACTGAAGGGAAATCTTAACGCTACAGCATACAATGACATTCTAGATGATTCTGTTCTTCCCAACTTTGTGGCAACAGTTTGTGGAAGGCCCTTTCCTGTTTCAGCATGACAATGTCCCCGTGCACAAATCGAGGTCCATACAGAACTGGTTTGTCGAGATCGGTGTGGAAGTACTTGGCTGGCCTGCACAGAGCCCTGACCTAAACCCCATCAAACACCTTTGGGATGAATTGGAACGCCGACTGCGAGCCAGGCCTAATTGCTTAACATCAGTGCCCGACCTAACTAATGCTCTTGTGGCTGAATGGAAGCAAGTCCCTGCAGAAATGTTCAAACATCTAGTGGAAAGCCTTCCCAGAAGAGTGGAGGCTGTTATAGCAGCAAAGGGGGGACCAACTCCATATTAATGCCCATGATTTTGGAATGAGATGTTAGACGAGCAGGTGTCCACAAACCTTCATTCGTAGGCTAGGTTGTAGCCACCTCATGATGGGTATAGGGGAAATTTGAGTATCTAAACCTGTCAATGTTAATAGAAATAAGGCCATACTCATTTAAAAAAATGTCCTCCCTTATCTTAAACAGCACCGACCACAACTGTAGTGTCTATAATACTGTAATAAGCTCACATAGTTGCTGTCACAAACTCCAATCTCCACACAGTTGTCACTGACTATGTGGAGACTAATTTCCCACTGAGTAAACTATTTCTATACTTACAGCATTCATATAAATTCATTTTTATCAGGTTTTTGCTCTGGAGGACCTTATTATATAAATTCACATTTGTCAATAAAACTCATGAATGCAACTCTTTATGTCAAATTGTTTTGCATTCTACTTGTAGCCCTGGTTGTCCTAAAAATAAAATGGTATAACACTTCATTGTGAGGTTAATTATAAGGGCTGGACATGCATATAAAAGAAAGTCAGATAAATGAAAAGCCGATTTTTGCTGGGATCTCGGCAGTGATAGGATTAACCAGTGAGTGGAGGGAAGAGATGCAGCATGTTGAGGATGTAAAACTATCTGGGGGTTCCAACCTCGTGACATGTCGACATGATCATTGAGGAAACTGTGGTGATAGCAACCTTGTCTGTATTTAGATTATCTGGTAGTATACTGTACTTTGAAGAAAGTCTGCCCAATAAAAACCAAGATTGCGTCCCAAATGGCCCGCTATTTCCTATGTAGTGCACTGCTTTTAACCAGGGCCCATAGCGACCTTCAAGCAGACAACACACTTATCACCTCCTCCAGAACTTTACATTAATAGTGAACAGGTATAATACTTAACATTAATAAAGTGACCTGACTCCAAAACATATTACAGAGAAGAACACACAGACAGAAGATACAACTGCTCTGACAGGCATGATAGAATAAATATACAATTTCCTCCCAACAGACTTATACTGGTCAAGACAAATACTATCACTGCCAAATAACTCCAACATACAGGATTTGCCTGTATGGATGAAGCAGTCTCTCAAGCTGTACTTACAGACTGTTAGGTCTGTAAGTACAGCTCCTCTTTAATTTGTTTTGATGTGAAAGAAATGAGTGAACTTGTTTCACTAACTGAAACTCACATGGCAACCCAACCTCCACCTTCCCTCTTTGCTATTGGGCACCCAACCCCTTTTAATGATTGATTTCCTGTTTAGAGTTCAGGACTGCACGTTCCTCGGTGCCTCATTCAAATGTCTAGAAAATAAATGCTTGTTGATTGCAGCGGTGGTGTGGTAGAAAAGCACAGCAGAAACACAGCAGCAGCCGGTGAGATACTTCTAATTTGTGGCTTGTTTCTATGCACTTTGGGGAAGGGGTTTCCAGAAATTGGCAGCAGGGGGTTATAGTTAATTATAATGTAAATGAGAAAATAATGTCTAAAAGTTTATGTCAATAAAATATCATCTTTCAGGAAACTCACTGAGGCCTACCATTGGTAGTTGAAGAGAATATGTCATTTAACTAAACAAGTTAAATTTATATTTTAGTCATTTAGCAGACGCTCTTATCCAGAGCAATTAGGGTTAAGTGCCTTGCTCAAGGGCACATCGACAGATTTTTCACCTAGTCGGCTCAGGGATTAGAACCACCAACCTTTACGGTTACTGGCACAACGCTCTTAACCACTAAGCTACCTGCTGCCCTAAAGAAGAAATACATCTACAAATACCATCTAACCCTACACTCATTAATAATAATATGCCATTTAGCAGACGCTTTTATCCAAAGCAACTTACAGTTATGTGTGCATACATTTTTACGTATGGGTGGTCCCCGGGATCGAACCCACTATCCTGGCGTTACAAGCGCCGGGCTCTACCAATTGAGCTACAGAGGACCACCCATGAGGTTCCTTGGAATGAGACCAGACTGAGTGTGTCATTCTAACCCTCTGGGTGCAAAGCTGGCATCAAGGCAAGGAGTGGCTATTTGAAGAATGTCAAATATAAAATATATTTTGATTTGTTTAACACTTATATGGTTACTACATGATTCCATATGTGTTATTTCATAGTTTTGATGTCTTCACTATTATTCTACAATGTAGAAAATAGTAAAAATAAAGAAAAACCCTTGAATGAGTAGGTGTTCTAAAACTTTTGACCGGTAGTGTAACTGCCATGAGTTGAGTCTGTCAATTCATTTGCTGGTGTCATAGAATGATTTAGAGCTATCTTACGCATTGACCACAGGACAGAGAATCAGCCAACCAATTGGGCACACACTGGTTGAATCAACATAGTTTCCACATCATTTCAATGAAGTTACGTTGAACTAACGTGGAATAGACGTTGACGTCTGTGCCCAGTGGGAAGCTCCAGCTGGAAAGCAAAAATATCCCCACAAGGGCTAACACTGACAATTGCAGTATGTGTGAGGTTTATTATGTAGGCTACAGTAGTCCATTCCAAGAATCATACACTAGAAAGTGAGCTCGGGGCATTAGTTCTAAAATGTTACATCCACAATGATGTATGTTACCCTTGAGAAATTAACTGAAATATGTATTTCAAATGCAACTGAAACCAACAAGATATGTCAATGAAGCATGAGGAAAAACAAATGCATCATTCAGATTTCAAGTGTCACTTGCACTTACAGTACTGAGGCGCAATACTCTTTATGAAATGGATGTCAGTTTGGAGCAATTTGACAATGGTGTGACTTAGTGTGTAATCTTTAATGAACGTACTTCTCTTCATCCCAGGCCAGAATGTGACCTCAAGCCTCCACCAAAACACAGTGCTAATGCCTGCAAAAACAATGGCCATGGAGCCTACAGCATATGGTTCCAATAGAAACCCTGAACTACATTTACTTCTTACAGAAATCACCAAAGATCCTACTGAAACTGGGTTACATAGAAATTCCAAGTGAGAGAACAAATAATTTCTCTAGAACATCACAACAGTATTGAGCTAAAGTGAATTCCTGGGATCAAGTTTACTAAGATGTTTGTTGACATCATGTTTACCACTGAGTGACCACTCCCTCCCTGGGCTTGCTGCATATGCTGACCAGACCAGACCAGCACTGTTTGGGTGCTGATTATTCTGTGAGCCACAACACAAATGGATGATTTGCTCTTTCCAGAAACAGTGTTTATAATGTGGCAGTGCATGCAATGTACCTCACGTCTCTGTTCCACTTGTTCCTGCTCCATAGAAAACATTAAAAGAGCCTTTGCTGACAAAGTGGAAACAGATGTTCCACAAAACGATTACGAATTCTGAAAAACTACAGTTTGACTTATTTGGCTTAAAGAAATAAGGCAATTATTATTTGTAGTTGAATCTGAGATAAACTAACTTGGAAGAAAATGTCCTTAACTATCATTGTGTGGCATTTATAAATTAGACACAGAAGTTAATGAGGCGGCAGGTAGCTTAGTGGTTTAGAGCGAAAGGTCGCTGGTTCTAATCCCCGAGCCGACTAGGTGAAAAATCTGTCGATGTGTCCTTGAGCAAGGCACTTAACCCTAATTGCTCCTGTAAGTCGCTCTGGATAAGAGCGTCTGCTAAAATGTAAATGTTTCACTGGCACAAACTCACACATTGACTGTAAAAAGGAGTCTTGATTTCCCAAGCAATGTGTTGTAAGAGACAGGGCTACATTTTAGAATGTGTATTTAAAGAGGATAAACTAAACATCCTATTCAGTTGAATTGTATTGTGGGAATGCAGTGCACAGGGGCGTGGACTTCATTATTGTTACATGGCAAGAGAACAATCTATCAGTTATGTGAGAAGTTCATTCAATTGTTCAAATTCAATCTGAAGGTCAAATGACTTTTTCAACTCCACATTAGTCAAGTTCATGGTGCCATTCCTATTAGGCTTGACATGGCACTTTACTGAGGTGAGGAAGATGGAAGGGCCGTAAACTATTGCTTTGGGAGAAACAGTGTCTTTGTATACACTGGAGTGTGTGTGTGTGTGTGTGTGTGTGTGTGTGTGTGTGTGTGTGTGTGTGTGTGTGTGTGTGTGTGTGTGTGTGTGTGTGTGTGTGTGCGTGTGCGTGTGCGTGTGCGTGTGCGTGTGAGTGCGAGCGTGAGTGAGTGAGTGAAACAGACAGACAGACAGACAGACAGACAGACAGACAGACAGACAGACAGACAGACAGACAGACAGACAGACAGACAGACAGACAGACAGACAGACAGACAGACAGACAGAGACAAGGGGAGAGAAAGAAAATAACATTAAATCCCAACTAACATTAGAGCAGATTGTACCTGTCTGGCACAGTAGCCCTGCCTCCCCCTAGCCTCCCAGCTTCCCAGCCCCAGCTCATGTCACAGCATGATAGGCGATTCCTCAAAACCAAAGGAGCAAAAACAAATGGAAGTAAATATATTGAAGTAGAACAAGGTTTTGTTTCAAGGCATGTTATCACATAAATCATCTAACTATTATAAAAATCCTTTCATCTCAACATTTCACAAAAGGAGTACTGTGCCCCAGTCCTTTATGAACCACCATTACGCCTTACTTTCCTTTATATTACCTCAAATGTCTCTGGTGGATGTTTCAACAGCTGCCGTTCAATTGAGCCCACAAATTTGAACAACCAAGAATAAACTTATTTCAAGCTGTATTCCTTCTAACTTCTAGGAGCACACAGTATCCTGTTTGTTCCTTGTCGGATGCAGAGTGCAGGCGTGAATAAATCTAAAATGTTTCCTGAATTTCTACTGCAACGGAACACATTGGTGTGTATATAAAGTCTGCATTGATAAATGCAGCTCGCTGGTTAGCCAGCTAGGAAATGTGCATAGCCAAGAATTACCTTTCATAAACACAGAGGAATGTTCAATGTTAAATCTGGTTGGAGCAGAATGTAACGTATGTGCTTGATCACAGGTCAGACATCCCCACAAACACAAACCTCACCTCTAAATCATCTACAGTAAAATCTAAAAGGCTGTGAGAGGATACATTCCTAAGGATTATGGAGCGGGACAGGACTTTTTCCTGATATTGGCATGACCTAATTAGGAAAAACTCTGGGCACTAATCTTGAGATACTGTCCCCAAAGTATATACAGTGGGGAAAAAAAGTATTTAGTCAGCCACCAATTGTGCAAGTTCTCCCACTTAAAAAGATGAGAGAGGCCTGTAATTTTCATCATAGGTACACGTCAACTATGACAGACAAATTGAGGAAAAAAAATCCAGAAAATCACATTGTAGGATTTTTAATGAATTTATTTGCAAATTATGGTGGAAAATAAGTATTTGGTCACCTACAAACAAGCAAGATTTCTGGCTCTCACAGACCTGTAACTTCTTCTTTAAGAGGCTCCTCTGTCCTCCACTCGTTACCTGTATTAATGGAACCTGTTTGAACTTGTTATCAGTATAAAGGACACCTGTCCACAACCTCAAACAGTCACACTCCAAACTCCACTATGGCCAAGACCAAAGAGCTGTCAAAGGACACCAGAAACAAAATTGTAGACCTGCACCAGGCTGGGAAGACTAAATCTGCAATAGGTAAGCAGCTTGGTTTGAAGAAATCAACTGTGGGAGCAATTATTAGGAAATGGAAGACATACAAGACCACTGATAATCTCCCTCGATCTGGGGCTCCACGCAAGATCTCACCCCGTGGGGTCAAAATGATCACAAGAACGGTGAGCAAAAATCCCAGAACCACACGGGGGGACCTAGTGAATGACCTGCAGAGAGCTGGGACCAAAGTAACAAAGCCTACCATCAGTAACACACTACGCCGCCAGGGACTCAAATCCTGCAGTGCCAGACGTGTCCCCCTGCTTAAGCCAGTACATGTCCAGGCCCGTCTGAAGTTTGCTAGAGTGCATTTGGATGATCCAGAAGAGGATTGGGAGAATGTCATATGGTCAGATGAAACCAAAATAGAACTTTTTTGGTAAAAACTCAACTCGTCGTGTTTGGAGGACAAAGAATGCTGAGTTGTATCCAAAGAACACCATACCTACTGTGAAGCATGGGGGTGGAAACATCATGCTTTGGGGCTGTTTTTCTGCAAAGGGACCAGGACGACTGATCTGTGTAAAGGAAAGAATGAATGGGGCCATGTATCGTGAGATTTTGAGTGAAAACCTCCTTCCATCAGCAAGGGCATTGAAGATGAAACGTGGCTGGGTCCTTCAGCATGACAATGATCCCAAACACACCGCCCGGGCAACGAAGGAGTGGCTTCGTAAGAAGCATTTCAAGGTCCTGGAGTGGCCTAGCCAGTCTCCAGATCTCAACCCCATAGAAAATCTTTGGAGGGAGTTGAAAGTCCGTGTTGCCCAGCGACAGCCCCAAAACATCACTGCTCTAGAGGAGATCTGCATGGAGGAATGGGCCAAAATACCAGCAACAGTGTGTGAAAACCTTGTGAAGACTTACAGAAAACGTTTGACCTGTGTCATTGCCAACAAAGGGTATATAACAAAGTATTGAGAAACTTTTGTTATTGACCAAATACTTATTTTCCACCATAATTTGCAAATAAATTCATAAAAAATCCTACAATGTGATTTTCTGGATTTTTTTTTCTAATTTTGTCTGTCATAGTTGACGTGTACCTATGATGAAAATTACAGGCCTCTCTCATCTTTTTAAGTGGGAGAACTTGCACAAATGGTGGCTGACTAAATACTTTTTCCCCCCACTGTACAGTGAGGGAAAAAAGTATTTGATCCCCTGCTGATTTTGTACGTTTGCCCACTGACAAAGAAATGATCAGTCTATAATTTTAATGATAGGTTTATTTGAACAGTGAGAGACAGAATAACAAAAAAAAATCCAGAAAAACGCATGTCAAAAATGTTATAAATTGATTTGCATTTTAATGATGGAAATAAGTATTTGACCCCCTCTCAATCAGAAAGATTTCTGGCTCCCAGGTGTCTTTTATACAGGTAACGAGCTGAGATTAGAAGCAATCAATCAATCAGAATCCAAACTCTCCACCATGGCCAAGACCAAAGAGCTCTCCAAGGATGTCAGGGACAAGATTGTAGACCTACACAAGGCTGGAATGGTCTACAAGACCATCGCCAAGCAGCTTGGTGAGAAGGTGACAACAGTTGGTGCGATTATTCGCAAACGGAAGAAACACAAAATAACTGTCAATCTCCCTCGGCCTGGGGCTCCATGCAAGATCTCA
Source organism: Coregonus clupeaformis (assembly GCF_020615455.1). Classification (NCBI taxonomy): domain Eukaryota; kingdom Metazoa; phylum Chordata; class Actinopteri; order Salmoniformes; family Salmonidae; genus Coregonus; species Coregonus clupeaformis. The sequence goes on from NC_059207.1 coordinate 49,166,993, forward strand.
CCTCGTGGAGTTGCAATGATCATGAGAACGGTGAGGAATCAGCCCAGAACTACACGGGAGGATCTTGTCAATGATCTCAAGGCAGCTGGGACCATAGTCACCAAGAAAACAATTGGTAACACACTACGTCGTGAAGGACTGAAATCCTGCAGCGCCCGCAAGGTCCCCCAGCTCAAGAAAGCACATATACAGGGCCGTCTGAAGTTTGCCAGTTAACATCTGAATGATTCAGAGGAGAATTGGGTGAAAGTGTTGTGGTCAGATGAGACCAAAATCGAGCTCTTTGGCATCAACTCAACTCGCCATGTTTGGAGGAGGAGGAATGCTGCCTATGACCCTAAGAACACCATCCCCACCGTCAAACATGGAGGTGGAAACATTATGCTTTGGGGGTGTTTTTCTGCTAAGGGGACAGGACAACTTCACCGCATCAAAGGGACGATGGACGGGGCCATGTACCCTCAAATATTGGGTGAGAACCTCCTTCCCTCAGCCAGGGCATTGAAAATGGGTTGTGGATGAGTATTCCAGCATGACAATGACCCAAAACACACGGCCAAGGCAACAAAGGAGTGGCTCAAGAAGAAGCACATTAAGGTCCTGGAGTGGCCTAGCCAGTCTCCAGACCTTAATCCCATAGAAAATCTGTGGAGGGAGCTGAAGGTTCGAGTTGCCAAACGTCAGGCTCAAAACCTTAATGATTTGGAGAAGATCTGCAAAGAGGAGTGGGACAAAATCCCTCCTGAGATGTGTGCAAACCTGGTGGCAACTACAAGAAACGTCTGACCTCTGTGATTGCCAACAAGTACTAAGTCATGTTTTGCAGAGGGGTCAAATACTTATCTCCCTCATTAAAATGCAAATAAATGTATAACATGTGTTTTTCTGGATTTTTTTGTTGTTATTCTGTCTCTCACTGTTCAAATAAACCTACCATTAAAATTATAGACTGATCATGTCTTTGTTAGTGGGCAAACGTACAAAATCAGCAGGGGATCAAATACTTTTTTCCCTCACTGTAGCTATGACTATAGCTGAAAAAAAATGTGTGTGATGAACACAAAATAAACAAACATTTAATAATTATTTAATAACAGCCTTAATTGAAAGCAAACAGTAACTTCTCAGAGCAGCACTGGATCAAATCAAACGTTATTTTCCACATGCTTCGTCACATGCTTCTTTGTCTTTCAGAGAGGTTGTTGAGGGAGAGGTTGTTGTCCTGGCACCACACTGCCAGGTCTCAGACTTCCTCCCTGTAGGCTGTCTCATCATCGTCGGCGATCAGGCCTACCACCATCGTGTTGTCAGCAAACTTAATGATGGTGTTGGAGTCGTGCGCGGCCACGCAGTCGTGGGTGAACAGGGAGTACAAAAATGGACTAAGCACGCACCCCTGAGGGGCCCCATGTTGAGAGTCAGCGTGGCGGATGTGTTGTTGCCTACCCTCACCATCTGGGGGCGGTCCGTCAGGAAGTCCAGGATCCAGTTGCAGAGGGAGGTGTTCAGTCCCAGGGTCCTGAGCTTAGTGATGAGCTTGGAGGGCACTATGGTGGTGAACGCTGAGCTGTAGTCAATGAACAGCATTCTTACATAGGTGTTTCTCTTATCCATGTGGGAGAGGGCAATGTGGAGTGCAATAAAGATTGCGTCATCTGTGGATCTGTTGGGGCGGTATGCCAATTGGAGTGGGTCCAGGATGTCTGGGATTATGGTGTTGATGTGAGCCATGAACAGCCTTTAAAAGCATTTCATGGCTACAGATGTGAGTGCTACAGGGCAATAGTCATTTAGACAGGTTACCTTAGCTTTCTTGGGCACAGTGACTATGGTGGTCTGCTTGGGAAATGTAGGTATTACAGACTGGGTCAGGGAGAGTTTTAAAATGTCAGTGAAGACACTTGCCAGCTGGTCAGCGCATGCTCTGAGTATGCGTCCTGGTAATCCATCTAGCCCCGTGGCCTTGTGAATGTTAACCTGTTTAAATGTCTTACCCACATCGGCTATGGAGAGGGAATTCACACAGTCGTCTGGAACAACTGTTGCTCTCATGCATCGTTCAGTGTTGCCTCGAAGCGAGCATAGAAGGCATTTAGCTCGTCTAGTAGGCTCGCATCACTGGGCAGCTCGTGGCTGGGTTTCCCTTTGTAATCTGTGATAGTTTGCAAGCCCTGCCATATCCGATTCGATAGGATTCGATCTTAGTCCTGTACTGATGCTTTGCCTGTTTGATGGCTCGTCGGAGGTCGTAGAGGGATTTCTTATAAGTGTCCGGATTAGTGTCCCGTTTCTTGAAACTGGCAGCTCTAGCCTTTAGCTCAGTGCGAATGTTGCCTGTAATCCATGGCTTCTGGTTGGGATATGTACGTACGGTCACTGTGGGGACGACATCATCAAAGCACTTATTATTGAAGCCGGTGACTGTTGTGGTAAACTCCTCAATGTTTTCGGATGAATCCCGGAACATATTCCAGTCTGTGCTAGCGAAACAGTCCTGTAGCTTAGTATCCTCTCCATTGGACCACCTCTGTATTGACCGCGTACAGTCCTGTAGCTTAGTATCCTCTCCATTGGACCACCTCTGTATTGACCGCATACTTTTTTTTGCTTTTGCTTGTAAGCAGGAATCAAGAGGATAGAGTTATGGTCAGATTTGCCAAAGGGAGAGCTAGGGAGAGCCTTGTATGCGTTTCTGTGTGTGGAGTAAAGATGATCTAGAGTTTTGTCGCCTATAGTTGCACTGGTGACATGCTGGTAAAAATGAGGTAAAACGGATTTCAGTTCCCCTGCATTACAATCACCGGCCAACAAGAAGTGCCGCCTCTGGGTTTGCATTTTCTTGTTTGCTTATGCCCCTATACAGCTCGTTGAGTGCGATCTTAGTCCAGCATCGGTTTGTGGTGGTAAATAGACAGCTCCAAAAAAAATTGATGAAAACACTATTGGTAAATAGTATGGCCTGTAGCTTATTAGGGATGTGCATCTTTCCATTACAAGACGATTTGATCCTTATCTAGATACATGGGCTCCGATACGATACAGGAACGTGTGTGTGTGTTTGTGTGTGTGTGTGTGTGTGTGTGTGTGTGTGTAAATTATGTATGTCTATTGTGTATGTACTATGTAGGCACCTGAGCTGAGCCATAAGGTAGACTAGGCATCTACCACCCCACTACCACTATCATATTAGGGGGGGCAATGTAGCCTATGTTTTTTGGTTGTGAAATCACCATCACCCACTAATTAACCTGTCATTTTTGCAGATTAAGTGTTTGAGCTAGTAATGTATCACTATTTATTGTTTAGAAATTAGCTATGACATAGCCAATGAAAATATAGCACAACTTTGGATTTCACCCCATCTCAAAATCAAAAAGTTTTGACCGTTTGGAAGATTTACGGAGTGAGCTTCTTTTCTGTCCCTGTATACCTAAAAATGACCATATAAACTGATTGTTTAAAGCAAAATTATCAAAACTATTGCTGATGATTGAAATACAATCTATTGTAAGCCCCGGTCAGCAGGTATAGCCAGATGAGAGTTGTGTCTCCGGTAGCTTACTTTTATTCCAGTAAAGCACAATTTTCAACAGTGCATCGATAACAATAACCTAGCAAATTAAATAGGTTGTCACTTACCTAATAAAGCCTAATATCACGCAAGCCATTTTAGCATTTGAATGCTGAAGGTGCCGGCAGATCAGGAACAGGCTGCCTACCTCATGTTGATGAGAGGTATTTTTGGAAGGTAGTAATAATGTAATAATAAATCAAATAGAAATGTGAACCGGTGATCCGTAACATTTGAATCGATTTTCTGACTGATGCATGCTACATTTGGATCGGTTTGGGGTCCGCGGACTGATGTACTCGCATCTTACACATTTGAATCGGGGACCGATGCGTATCGGTGAATCGTTACATCCCTACAGCTTATCATGAGGTATTATAACTCAGGCGAGTAAAAACTCGAAGAGACACACCCCTCCCCCCTCCGTCTCACCCAAGGCTGCTGACTCATTGAAGTAGAAATTGTCATCCAAATCGAGGTTAGTGATCTGATGTCCAGAAGCTGTTTACGGTCAAACGGCTGCTATCCACTGCAGCGCCTAATCATCACCAAATTACCGACCGGGCATGCAGGGAATGTGTTCAGGTGCTCTGACCTCCATGGGCCCCCCATTGATTTTGTTAGTAACTCTCACACAGATATCATGTGAACTTGGCGGTAGTAATGTCAAAATGTGTAGAACCTGCAGGAAATTAGATTTAAAACTGCAAAAGTTTCTCACCACCCCATGGCAAAATGTGTAGAATTTGAGGAAATTCGTTTTAAAACTTAAAAAGTTTCTCCGCCCCATTGCAAAATGTGAAGAACTTCAGAAATGTTGCTTTAAAACTGCAACACTTTCTCTACACCCTCTGGAAAAATGTATAGAATTCATGGAAATACATTTTAACACTGATTCAGCAGCCCTATCACAGGGAAAGCGAAGTGTTCCCATTTTGAATCATTTGATGTGTCTGATGTGTCTGGTAGAACTCTGCGTACCCGGCAGGCCCAGAGAGCAAATCAATCGCAACTATAGGCCTACCGCTGGCCAATCAGATAGCTCAGATCACCGTGTCTACACAGTTTCCTCGAGCCAACACAGCGAAGTTGACACTGTGAGATCTCAAAACTTTTAAAACCATGACTAGACAGACTCAATGAATACAGCAAACAGCCGCTGTTTTTATGAGTAAGTTCATGTCTAAGTTGTTATTCAGCACTGTCAACACTTTGTAAAACACTGATAAGCCATTCGCGTTCTCCCTACTTCCACTCGCGCCACAACCAGCACTGCAGCTGCAATGAATGAGTATAGTAAATTGTTCCGATAAGCTTGCATTGTTATTAGCAGCTTGTGTCTTTTTTTAACACAAGGAATATTTAACTTTCTCTGGTCATAGGAGTAACAACATGAATTGGTACATAATGCAGTGCGACTTGAGTTTCGCCATCAGCTGGAAGACTGTGTCCCCTTTTCTCAGCGAATGGAGGGAGAGCGGAGGGACGGTGAGTTGGGTGAGAGGCAGCCTCACCGCTGCACTCTCCCTCCTTCCCTCCCTCCTCTCAGACTGACCATCAGATGCAAGCCAGTCAAATAAAACAATAAAAATGGTTATGCTCACTCAGCTGTGCCTCACAAGTAATACAACAAATGATCTATTACCAGTGTGATTATATACCTACATTTTTTAAATATAATTTTTAAATGGTCTGAGAAGAACAACATTGGCAGGGCATTTATAGTATAGCCAATATGCAGTGATAATATATTGGGCCAATAGCCTACTGCAAAAACCTTATTGCTACAGAACTGTTTTTAATAGGTTAATGTGGCATAGGCTTACGTTTTTTAAGTCATGTTTAAAATAAAACATCTGAGCGGTAGATCTCGGCTTGCATTTTGACTCAGAAAGTGATCTTGACTCAGGAAAGGTTGGTGACCACTGCTCTAAACTCTAAAATGTGGGCGGAAATGTTCTAACCCCAAGCCCCTACTTTGAGTCCCCATACCTCTCTCATCATCCCCTACCACAGAACCACACTAGTCTGTCCTCATCGCTAACATTAGACAATGTACGTCCCAAATGGCACCTTACCAACTACAAAGTGCCATTTGGGACGCAGGCTAGTGTAACCTCAACCTGCAGCTGTGAGTCACCACCAGATGACCATTTCCAGATGATAAGGTAAAGTCTCCATTAAGGCTGTGGCTGCATCCCAAATGGCACCCTATTCCCAACACAGTGCACTACTTTTGACCAGAGCCCTATGAGCCATGGTAAAAAATAATGCACTACATAAGGAATAGGATGCCATTTGGAATGTGTGTGGAGGGCTTTGCCTAAGCCTGGCTGTGTTTTACAGAGCTTCTCTGTGGAGCTAGCCTCACGTGCCCCACGTCTTAGTGAATGGAAAAACTGAGTCTGATATTCTCTCAGTAAATATCACAGCTGGAGAGATCACAAAGGGCTGACTCCATACGTCTAGACCTCTACAGCAATGCTCTCTGGAGCATTATCATCTCTATCAGAGGTGGCACCACAGGTGCCAGAATGGTGTGGCGGACAAAAACTTCTGGGGCCCGTAGTTCTTCCTGATCTGGTAACCTAACCAGGTAAAACTCTGGACCTTATACGGTATGACGTGATTAATCAGTTGTAAAAAGGTTTAATATGGGACCCGTTTTTTTAATCAGGTCACATGGTTTAAAAAACAAAACTCCTGGAAAAACTCCTGGCCTTGGGGAGGATGAAAACCCTGTCAAACTGCAGCAAGCTTGTACTTGTTCATATTAATTATATATTTTTTTAAGGATAAGGGGGGGTTTCTATTCACAAACACAAAGAAAGCAACATGATTATACAATAAAACTCTCAGGGATGAGCTTGATTTATGCAGGTTTGCATCGTGTAGTCCTGCCCTATGCAACTGTAGGACTAATTCAAAATTAACTCACAGTCTATGTCAGCTATTGTGTTTATTGACTAATTCCAATTAATCATTTTGGATTGAAAAAGTCTAGCTAGCCTAGTCAGCCCAAGTTTGAATATAAATCAAATTTGATCCCTTTCACATTTTCTGACAAACAAATGGACTATAAATACACTACGTTACCACTTCGTTTACCCTGGCCAGAGGGACAAGGCACATAGTAGGCTAGAGTAAGACTATGCAGCTGCTGTTGTTAGTAGCCTACAGTTGATCAGGCTGAACAATTGTCTCGTTTCCATGCAATATACAGCATGTCAGATCGCTAATCACAAAAAAGACAACGTTTCCATCATCAGATGACCTGACGAAGATCCAACTCCGGATCTAAATGTTGTCTTTTTTGTGCTTCTGATTAAATCACCATGGGAGCATACCAGAATTGTGGACATTTCTTTTTTCTTTGATACGTTCTTCTGTCCTGCACCTGATGTGCATATTTGGATGTTGGATGTGCATATTTTTCTAAATGTTCTACTGTCAAATAAGTAACCCAGAATCACCCTGAGACATCCAGCTGTTACTCTACTGTGCTGTCCGTCATCACTTGATTTCAGAGACATTTTAAAAATGGAGTCTTATGGTTTGAGCTGAAACTCGGAGAGCTCTGGTCTGCACTCCCCTCATAAGATTGGAATGTGAACACTTGAGGGCCTGCAGAGTGAGCAAAGCAACAAGATAACACTCTGCCTTTGGTGGCAATTAGCTGTAGGCTTATAGGACATACCACCATGAGGTGCAAAATGAAGCCTTTAAGAGCCCAGCAGGATTACAGTGACAGTTATGAGTGCAACACCTATGATTACTTATTTAGTTAGTTACCAGTAGCCTCACTTTCTTTGAAAAACTTCACATGTGGTCATTGGGTTCACAATTTATTTTTGACTTGACTATTCACTTTTTTGAAAAGCCACATGTACTACTTAGATGCTGTCAAAAGGTGTGTCTCCACTCTGCACAGACCAGCTCAATAAGACCAGTTGTGAGGGCCTTCTCTTACGAGCAGTCAGGAACCAAATGTTCTGGCCCATTACAGTGCAAAAAATCAGTCAACAACGTCAACCAAAGGCAAGTGTCTTTGGGGCCGTTTCCTGGACACAGATTAAGCCTAGTCCTAGAATCTCCATTTAATATTTTTTTTCTGTCCAGGATTAGGCTTAATCTGTGTCCAGGAAACCACCCCTTTGTGTCTAACTAAGACAGGCTTTATAGTAGGTAGGTTGTTTACCTCCACATTATTGGCCATGGTGTTGATGAATTTAAATCCTGGGATCCTTTTGTCACTGCACACAACGCCTACGTCCTCTGTGTGCTTGCAGTCGGACACACCAATCCCGTTGGACGTGCACAGTGCCAGGGTCTTCTCTTTCCCAGTGCATTGGACATTGTCATACCAGATGCGCCCTGAAAAACAGCAGGATTCTCAACACATTAGGGATAAATCTTTCTTTCACCTGAGAAGTGGTAGCTAGCAAGGTCAAACAGCCAAGCAACTTTAGCAAAGTGGACTGCACAATGACAGCAATTATGCTGCTGAGATTGTACACTCACTACCTTATTCCTAATGTATCTCCACTACAGATGTGCCTTATTCATTTTGGTAAAAGATGAGTCAGAACGTAGACAAAGAGAACTACCGGTAATCCAAAACATCCAGCATTTATTCATGGTAAGCCGGCCTGTCAGTGAAATATCTCTGAATAAATATAAATCCAAATGTACTATTGAAAAGCTTCAGTGGGAAAATTGATTAAACCTGGCCAATAAAAAAACATCCCCTAAAATAGTGTGACACTCTGGCTCCATGGACTTTGATATTTGAGCCAGGGTGTATTTTGTTTTGTTGGGTATTTGGGTGTATTTCGATGTTGGTAGTTCTGTTGTGTGTATTTCTAGGTTTGCCTTTCTGTTGGGTTCATTTCTAGGTTTGGTCTATGACTCCCAATCGGAGGTAACGAGTGTCAGCTGTCGGCTCGTTATCTCTGATTGGGAGCCATATTTAATCTGTATGTTTTCTTGTTGGTTTGGTGGGTTTTTGTTCCTTTTGGTCAGTGTACCGTAGGACTTCACATTCGTCATTTGTTTGTTGTTTTCGTGGTTGCTTTTATTTGAATAAAGTCATCATGTTCACTCCACGCGCTGCGTATTGGTCCGTTTCCTCAGACGATCGTGACAGAAAAACCCACCATAAAAGGACCAAGCGGCGTGTCAAGCGGCAACAGGATCCACCTACACAGGATTTATATCCACCCATAAAGGATTCATGGACATGGGAGGAGATTCTGGATGGTAAGGGGCCTTGGGCACAACCGGGAGAATATCGCCGTCCTCGTGAAGAGCTGGAGGCAGCTAAAGCCGAGAGGCGGCGATATGAGGAGGCAGCACGGAGGCAAGACTGGAAGCCTGTGGGTACTACCCAAGAATTTCTTGGGGGGCTAAGAGGGAGTGTGGCGAAGTCAGGTAGGAGACCTGCGCCTACTCCCTGGACTGACCGTGGAGAGCGAGAGTACGGGCAGACACCGTGTTACGCAGTTGAGCGCATGGTGTCTCCTGTACGCAGGCATAGCCCGGTTCGGTACAGTCCAGCTCCACGTATCGGCCGGGCCAGATTGAGTGTTGAGCCGGATGTCATGAAGCCGGTCCCACGCAGCTGGTCACCAGTGCGTCTCCTCGGGCCGGCGTACATGGCACCAGCCTTGCGCATGGTGTTCCCGGTTCGCCCACATAGGCCGGGTGCGGGTTATTACACCTCCCCGTACTGGTCGGGCGACGGGGAGCATCAACCCAGGGAAGGTTGGGCAGGCTCAGTGCTCAAGGGAGCCAGTACGCCTGCACGGTCCGGTATTTCCGGTACCACCTCCTCGCTCCAGCCCAGTACCACCAGTACCTACACCACGCACCAGGTTTCCAGTGCGTCTTCAGAGCCCTGTGTCTCCTCCACGCACTGGCTCTATGGTGCGTGTCTCCAGCCCTTTACCACCAGTGCATACACCACGCACCAAGCCTCCTGTGTGTTCCCGAGTCCTGTGCGTCCTGTTGCTGCTCTCCGCACTAGGCGTTATGTGAGTCCCCAGGGTCCAGCATGCCCTGTTCCGGCTCCCGCACTAGGCGTTATGTGAGTCCCCAGGGTCCAGCATGCCCTGTTCCGGCTCTCCGCACTAGGGCGTTATGTGAGTCCCCAGGGTCCAGCATGCCCTGTTCCGGCTCCCCGCACTAGGCGTTATGTGAGTCCCCAGGGTCCAGCATGCCCTGTTCCGGCTCTCCGCACTAGGCGTTATGTGAGTCCCCAGGGTCCAGCATGCCCTGTTCCGGCTCTCCGCACTAGGCGTTATGTGCGTTCCCAGGGTCCAGCAAGCCCTGTTGCTTCTCTCCGCACTAGCCCTGAGATGCGTGTCCTCAGCCCGGTACCTCCTGTTCCGGCACCACGCACCAGGCCTACGATGCGCCTCAGACGGCCAGAGTCTGCCGTCTGCCCAACGGGGCCTGAACTGTCCGTCTGCCCAACGCCGTCTGAACTGCCCGTCTGCCCAACGCCGTCTGAACTGTCCGTCTGCCAAGCGCCGCAGGAACTGCCCGTCTGTACCGAGCCTGCAAAGCCGCCCGTCTGCCATGAGCCTTCAGAGCCGTCCGCCAGACCGGGAGCCGCTAGAGCTCTCCGCCAGACAGGATCAGCCAGAGCCTTCCGCCAGACAGGATCAGCCAGAGCCTTCCGCCAGACAGGATCAGCCAGAGCCTTCCGCCAGACAGGATCAGCCAGAGCCTTCCGCCAGACAGGATCAGCCAGAGCCTTCCGCCAGACAGGATCAGCCAGAGCCTTCCGCCAGACAGGATCAGCCAGAGCCTTCCGCCAGACAGGATCAGCCAGAGCCTTCCGCCAGACAGGATCAGCCAGAGCCTTCCGCCAGCCAGGATCCGCCAGAGCCGTCCAGCCAGGATCCGCCAGAGCCGTCCAGCCAGGATCCGCCAGAGCCCCTTAGTCAGGTACTGTCCCTTAGTCCGGTGCTGCCCCTTAGTCCGGTGCCGCCCCCTTAATCCAGTGGGGGTTAGTTGGGGGGTGGTCATGTGGAGGGGGCTACGGAAGCGGATAGTGACTAAGGTGGGGTGGGGACCACGACCTGGGCCAGAGCCGCCACCATGGACAGACGCCCACCCAGACCCTCCCCTAGACTGTATGCTGGTGCGCCCGGAGTGCGCACCTTTAGGGGGGGGTACTGTGACACTCTGGCTCCATGGACTTTGATATTTGAGCCAGGGTGTATTTTGTTTTGTTGGGTATTTGGGTGTATTTCGATGTTGGTAGTTCTGTTGTGTGTATTTCTAGGTTTGCCTTTCTGTTGGGTTCATTTCTAGGTTTGGTCTATGACTCCCAATCGGAGGTAACGAGTGTCAGCTGTCGGCTCGTTATCTCTGATTGGGAGCCATATTTAATCTGTATGTTTTCTTGTTGGTTTGGTGGGTTTTTGTTCCTTTTGGTCAGTGTACCGTAGGACTTCACATTCGTCATTTGTTTGTTGTTTTCGTGGTTGCTTTTATTTGAATAAAGTCATCATGTTCACTCCACGCGCTGCGTATTGGTCCGTTTCCTCAGACGATCGTGACAAATAGTCAATTATTTCCCCTTTCCCTTATCATTACACATATAATGGTTTGAAGTGCAATAACGGACATCTTACCCTCTCCTTTCCCATATTTAGAGGACGGAGACCAGGAGACAGCCTCCAGGTAGCCCAACTCCCTGCACACCACCTGGGCAGAGTGGATGGAGAAGTCATCATCACAGACTGTGCCCCACTCGCCATCATAGAAAACCTCCACGCGCCCCTCATTGTGCTTGCGCTTGTCCCCCGCCAAACGCAGCTGTATCCTGGGTGTGTCAGCTTGCAGCTCCGGGGCAGTGTACTGCTCCTGCTCGGGCTCTGGGTAGCCCTGTGGATAGCCGTGTGGGTAGCCTAGGTGTTCGTACTGGGCCCGGCACAATTCTAACAGGCCCAACAGGATGGTGAAGCAGCAGGGGAGCGACCAGGCGGCCAGCATGGTAGTGTCTGTCAAGTCAGACAGTAGACAGAAGAGGTTATCTGTGGGAGAGTAGGCAGAGAGTAGGAAAATAACATTACCCATTTAAAATTCCTTTGGCTACTTTGTCATATGGTTTTTCACAGGAAGACTGCATGGGGGTTTGGAATTCAGGATCGCAGCAAAGGAGATTACTGAGGGCAGCCAGTGCTTCCCCTACATTCAAAGAATTACAGTAACGCCAATTGACCCTTCGCTAAGCCCCACGCTCTTGGTTACTGTTGCAACCTCGGACAACATTTTCCTGGGAAGCCAATGATCTCAAACTGTGTTTTTAAAACGCAATGAAATTAAACACAGACTACCCCTTGCTAATCAGGAGACACTTGGGTATGTTGTGGTGGACTGTCATTACAATTGCTTCACGGGAACCTCGTAAAATTATGTTTGTAGTGTAGCTAGCCACTGAATGGCTCTGCATTCACTGTCAGCAAGCAGTCAAAGCTACTAACCACTTTTGGAGCTAACAAGCGGAGGTGGGTAGTAACATGCTACAAGTAACGCATTACATGTACTTAAAGGCCCATGTGTTTTATATATATTTCCACACTATGAATTTGGAAAAATACTGTGAAATTGTGAAAATGATAATAATGCCCTTTTAGTGTAAGAGCTATTTATAAGAGCTATTTGAAAAGACCACCTAAAACTTCAGCCTGTTTTGGTGGGAGGGAGTTTTGGCCTTCCATGGTGACATCACCATGCAGTAAATTAGTTAATAGACCAACAAGAAAAGAGTTACAAACCTCTTTGCCAATAACAGCAAATGTTCTGTTTTTGTTTCAAAGTAGATTTGTTTAAGACTACCAAGAATCACTCTGTGTGACCCTGATTCAGCCCACTGCAGTAAAAGGTTAAGTACATTTTGGGTGGAACTAGTCCTTTTCTTGCTACTCTCTGTGGGCTGTACTTGTACTCTTACTCACGTAATTTATGAAACAAGTAACTTACTTTTTTACTTTGTTAAATTTGACCAAATCACTGAAGTTACATAGATTTATATGATTATACAGTGCATTCGGAAAGTATTCAGACCACTTGACTTTTTCAACTTGTGGAAAAAGTAAAGGGGTCAGAATACTTTCCGAATGCACTGTATATATTGTATATTTAATACTGACTAGCTAAAAAATAAGTGAAAATTGACCAATTATCCAATGGATTATGTACATTTTCTGGTAAAAAAGTGGAGGTGCAAAAACATAGGTTTGCACCCCCTATTTTAATTTGCTCCATAGTTCAGGCGGCCAAGTGCAGGCTTTGGCTGAAAATACATGTAGATTAAAAAGTATTAGTATGTCATATCATAGGGGAAACACACAGCATTGACTCGAGAAAAAAAGACCAAATATATCATACTTTGACTAAAACCTTGACTTATTGACATCAATCGTTGTGCAACACCATGGGTAAGCTCTGGGCAGTTAAGAAATGTGGTACTTTAAGAGGCTAGCTAGCTAGCGTAAATCAACATTTGGTGATCTGAGAGCTAGCTAACCAGATGAGCTAGCAAACAATGTAACAAAAATATAATTTTGGATTAGAACAGGCTCTGCATTTCAGGAATCACAGTAGCAAGTACCCCTGGTGCACTGTTAAATTATTGAGCCATTTAAACACTACATTTTTTAAAGAAAAACCCTCACTGGCTTTCATGATTTGAAACGTGAGCTTGTCCGAGGTGTCGGACTGATGAAAGTTGCTATCCATTGCGCTGTGATTGGTTACCCAAAATTCTGGGGTGGGGCTAAGCGAAGGGTCAATTAAGGTAAATATTTTCTAGGTGTGGGGAAACAGAGTTGGGCTTGGGGTAGCTTCTATCAGCCGCTACCTTTCATCTCCCCTTCAGTATGAATTATGAAAGCCTGTGAAAGTTCTCCCAAAAATTTGAATAGGCACATTCAAACAGAGGTGGAGATTCGAAACCGAAAGCCAATAATTTTCACTGGGCCCACGTGGGGTAGTGTCATTTCAACCAAATTATATAAAAAATAAAATAAAAACAATTTCTGAAATATACATTACAAAAATACAGTATAGTATGCTAGCAATGCTAGCACAGTAAATTAGCTTACTCTGGATAATTTTCACCCCTGAAGAGGGATATGGAAGGGGTGGTTGTTTTTTAAAAATCTACGTCTACTCACAGCCAATCAGCCAGCAGCCGCTGGTAATCAGCGCTCCACCCATACCTACTTTTCTAATATGAACTTCCCCGGGCTCTAGAGATCAACGTGAGCGAGGCCTGGAAGCCAAGGCTTGGGGGGGGCTTAACAACAACAATAAACTATCACTTCCGCTCTGGTCAATTGTGGCAGGATGTCATGTGGCATGAAGTCACAGAGAAAAACATGGGATTTATGTACCATGACCCCTGCTCCAAAGTGCCTCTTGGACCCTTTAGAGTCAGTAAGAAAGAACATTTAAACCCCCAAATGTACATCTGTAGAACACATAGCCTATCATCAAAGACCTGAGCAATAGCGGCTAAATCAAGTCATGGTTTCATAACCAGTATCAACTACATTAAAATATACTGTATGCATGAGATATGGTTTTAATTAAAAAGCATACCTCCTTTCAAGACTGCAGCAACATTTCACACAAAGCATTAAGCAATTCAACAATATAGTGGCTTTCAAGTGATGTAAACTAAAGGTTATGTATGTCTGGCAGTGGGAGTTGGATCTTTCCATTTACCAGCATCTTTCTTTTTTCCTCAATGTAACGTGGGCTGTTGGTTACACAAGTAACAAAACATAGACATTATAAAATCAAGCCCAACAGCTGGAATCAAGCCCACAGGGTCTGCATCCCCTCACAGCACCACGTAGGCCTCATAACCAGCCTGATGTTTTCATTAAACCACATGAATAAGATACACACAGAAGCTACAGTACTGTTTGACTAATGTGATCTGTAATCTAAGATACTTGACCATATCTTTCATTTAAACTCCATCCTGCTTCAGCACTCAAAGATTTAGGGGCTCAAAGTGGAGTGCAGTACAGTATCACAAAAAAAGTTCCTAGAGCAAATGTAAGGTAAAGATTCAAAAGTATAAGATGGACCACCCCATGAAATGGTGACCTCTTGGATCAAACAGAAGTCATCTAGCACCCGCCAATCAAACAAAGCAGGGTATCCAGGAAGCTCTGCCTCCATTTGGTCTTAAGTGGAAACCAATATGTGCAGGCAGAGAAACTCAACACAGCAGCATCCATCAACCACCTAGAACGCTTCTTTCACTGCTTTAAAAAAAAGAAAGACAACATTAATTCCATGCTGACACATCGAAAAAAGGGGCACTCATTTTTTCTTGTCATGTTTCCCCTCGAAACAGCTAGACACATAATTTCCACTGACTACGGACAGTAGGGCATCATAAGGAGAAGGTTCCGGGTTCAATATGTCAGGTCAGAGCAAAGGGTTGGAGCCTTCCTAATACCTTGCTCAGACCGTTAGAATGTGAAGAATTAACTGGATAATTATAGAAGCACTGAAAGGAGTCTTATCATGCACTATGAGATGGTGAGAGAAGACTCTATAAATGCATTACATACAGGCAGCTCATAGAAAGTGTTACCAAAGTTAACCAAACCATAAACTTGAATAGTTATTCACTGTTCCTTCAAGGGCAAGACAGTAAACTAGAATCAAGCCAGAGAATTCCTGGCACATGCCATTGATTTATAGCACAGAACAGCACATCCAGGTAATAATACATAGGTATGCCATATAACTAACATTCTCTGCAACCTAATTACATAACTACTATAGGCTATATACATTTTAGTCATTTAGCAGACCCTCTTATCCAGAGCGACTTACAATTAGTGAGTGCATACATTTTCCAACTGGCCCCCCGTGGGAATCGAACCCACAACCCTGGTGTTGCAAACGCCATGTCTACCAACTGAGCTAGACTGCAATCACAAATCATCATTGGCAGAAGTGAGAAATCAGTAAGATCAGTGTCCACAAAAGCAGAGGCATTTGTTTCTCTCACCCCAAGTAACTGCAACTAAACTGTAGTTGAATACTGTGCACCTTACACATGGCACCCACACAAACCCCACAACTATCCATACCGGGCATAAATCATATCAGCACTCCCACAATATGCTGGCATCCTTATTTGGGAACATTGTGAAACAGATTGTGATGTATTCTCAGTATACCCTACAATCCATATTGCAAATACAAAAGTCTAGACACAGAAACCATTAACAACCAGATGTCATTATCAACATGAAATCAGAGTGTGTTTGGTTATACGTGGCATAAGCATAAGTAGACAAATTTGTTTTAATTTAATGAGAAGCACAAAGACCAAATAGCCTATCAAACACATTTTTCCAGTAATATCCTTCAATAATTGTTGCATTAACCCAATTTTCAAGTTATTTCCACTTACTTAAAAAAAAAGCTCTCACCACAGACGATTTTCATAAAATGATCTTGATCCTATTGAAGCCTATATATGGCTGCCTGATATGATGCCTAAGTCACGAATTTATCTTTTTACTCCACAAGAATTGCTACGTGACTTTCGGATGGTTTTCCCCGCTAAACTTTCACTCCCCCTTGCAATTTCATTGCGGCTTCCGACAAATGTATGCCTTGTGGATCTGCCCAGTTACGCCCACTGCTGAAATGACCTCACCAATGGCCTGAGCGGTGAGCGCTGGAAGTGGAATAGCCTGAATTCCTGGGTATTTGGAGCGATAGTGGGACGCGACAGCATCGCAGAAGGACAGCAAATTCCAACTCAACAACCCTCATTTTGTGACACATTGGTACAAATTGGCACCCAGAACCAAAAAAGCACACTTTTATCATGACTTGAATGGTTGGCAGAAAGCAAAGACACACATGTTTTGTCCATTGTGCACTTGTATAGCCGCCCTACTGTATGCACCAATGCCATGTAGTCCGCGACAGCATCTGATAGTTACTCTTTGTACTGATCCTTGGTAAAGTGCTACCACCATGTGCAAATGATATAGCCCTCATGTCAAATTTGTATTTCTTGAATAGGCCCACTCTAGCTGTAGTTTTCTCTACGCCAAAAGAACACAACATATTGATTGTTTGTACGGCCAAATATGGAATGGTCAATATAAATAATTTAAATGACCATTGAACTGATTCCCAAATCCCAGACTGTAGCTTTAATGATGAGACTAGCCTAAATTCCATGCCCAACAGCAATGGCAGTCACAAAGAAATGCTGAAACAGTGATATCTTTAGGTTCATCATACTTCATTTATGTATTGTATTAATGTAAAAACAAGGCAACAATGTAAAATCTACTCTTTAGTAAATATGTATATCTTGATGGGACATAATTATTGCCTACAACACTGTCCTGACAGTGGCTAGTACATTCAGCATCTCATCATTTGATTAAGGAAACGTTGGACCCAGCAGGGGCAGATAACAGTGATGGATAGCTTGCAGAGTGTGATTAGCAGCTGAGAGCAGGTTGGAAGCCTCCTCACTTTCTTCTTTCTATTAGCTGTCATCTTGAAGCAGTGGCTGTTTGTTAAAAAAAATAACAAAGGAGTTGAATACATCAGTGAATAAATGTTCACCCAGTAGGAATATAAAATACGAATATAACACAGGTATTAAAATTTAACTCAAATAATGAATCTGTTTTAGATGAAATAGGGTTGGTTCATAAGTCTTTCAATACAATACTGTACTTATAAAACAATACAAACAGCAATAAAGGCTACAATCAAGACTCCTAACGGGTTGGCGACCAATGTCTCAGGTGGCAGGTTGGCATATGGCTGTGTGCCATTTGAAGTTCCTTTTCTGAAGAAATAATCAATTAATAATCAATCAACACTTTTAATATTTTTGCAATATTGTCAACACAGCTAGATATCATTTTTTTGTCTGTACATTATTTAAATATGTTTATACAGTACATTGTTTCCTCCAAGTCCTGAATACAAAAATGGAAATAAACCTAATCAGGGCCCATATTCATAGTCACAGGGTAGGATCAGTTTTGCCTTTTACATCACAATTTATAAGATTGCATGGGGGACCTGATCCCAGTTGTGTAAAGTACTTAAGTAAAAATACTTTAAAGTACTACTTAAGTAGTTTTTTGGGGTATCTGTACTTTACTTTACTATTTATATTTTTGCGAACTTTTACTTTTACTTCACTACATTCCTACAATGTACTTTTTACTCCATAAATTTTCCCTGACACACAAAAGTAGTCGTTACATTTTGACAGGAAACTGGTCCAATTCACACACTTATCAAGAGAACATCCCTGGTCATCCCTACTGTCTCTGATCTGGCGGACTCACTAAACACAAATGCTTCATTTGTAAATGATGTCTGAGTATTGGACTGTGCCCCTGGCTATCCATAAATATATATATATATATTTTATTGTGCCGTCTGGTTTGCTTAATATAAGGAATTTGAAATGATGTATACTTTTACTCTTGATACTTAAGTACATTTTAGCAATTCCATTTACTTTTCATACTTAAGTATATTTAAAAAACAAATACTTTTAGACTTTTACCCAAGTAGTATTTTACTGGGTGACTTTCACTTTTACTTGAGTCATTTTCTATTAAGGTATCTTTACTTTTACTCAAGTATGACAATTGAGTACTTTTTCCACCACTGCCTGATCCTAGATCAGCACAATCTGAGACACTATAAGAATATGGGCTCACATAGTTAACAATGAAAAGTTTATTGTTGATCCCTGAGATGCAGGACACGATGCTGATTATCAGTATGCTGTCTCCCATCCACACATCGGCAGGTTTCAGCAGCATGGGTGAGCAGGGCAGGAGGAAACCAACAAGGGCCACCACCCACTGAAAACAAAACAAACATATGTCAGCCTCTCACAGCCATAGAAAATGGCATAACAATTCTAACAATCACTGCACATGCCAAGTAGGGAATAATACAAGTAGGCCATAATATGGCCTAATATGAGTTCACAGTTGTTTTATGATAAGGCCGTTTTAATGTGTGTGTTGGCCGTGGCACATATACTAAACCTGAGCGGTGAAGAGTGCTTTAGTGCAAATGCCAATCCAGCTGTGCAAGGAGTAGTGGTTGGGAATGTCTTTGGCGTTGTGGACGTCAAATACAGCACAGAGCCCCAGGACAGAGCAGACCAGAGCCAGAAGCATGCCACCATCATGCAGCAGCATACAGGGCAGCTTATCCTGCCCCCATGTGAGGGGAAAGTGGTACCACACCGCTCCTATAGGTACAGAAAGAAAATGGAAAAAACTCACTTGACCTGGATATAAGTTGCAATTTAAGCTTTGTCTTAATTGTCTTTATCTCATGGCAACATGTCTTAATAGACCACACACTGACATACACTACCAGTCAAAAGTTTGGACACACCTACTCATTCAAGGGTTTTTCTTTATTTTTACTATTCTTTATTTGTACAATAGTGTGAATCCAAGAAGGCACCCTATAGTGCACTACTTTAGACCAGGGCCCGTATGGTCTTAGAGCACAGGGATGGGGAGGGGTCAGAATGCACCCTGTCATAAAGATAAAAATTGAGCATGAATTATGTCCAAACAAAAGAGTGTTTCATCAGGATATCAAACAGGTCTAGCAAGAAAAATACTAGCTAGCTATGAACCATCAGCCTGAGGTTGTCTAGCTAAGAAGTATTCAGTGTGAATATTGTAGGCTACACATGCAACCTAAAAAGTAGGTTAAAATACATTGGTCTAAAGCCCCATATGCCACAACCTCACAACATATTGCTACACTCTTAGGGGAAAAGAGGTGCTATTTAGAACCAAAAAGGGTTATTCGGCTGTCCCCATAGGATAACCCTTTGAAGAACCCCTTTTGGTTCCAGGTAGAACCCCTTTGGTTCCAGGTTGAACCCTTTTGGGTTCCATGTAGAACCCTTTCCACAGAGGGTTCTACATTGTGCCCAAAAGAGTTCTACCTGGAACCAAAAAGGGTTCTCCTATGGGGACAACCGCAGAACCTTTTTGGAACCCTTTTTTCTAAGAGTGTAGTGATATGCCAGAAGTAGGCCTACAGCAGTTTCACACCGACTGTGTTGTACTTGCATTTATGATGCCTGTTGAAAATACACTCAATATGCCTGTTCATTTAGTAACTTTTGTAAATCACTTTTGTAAGTTAGTTTTCCTCAGGCTAGGTTTGTTTGATGTGGCAATGATGAACAATGTAATCCGTGGAAATGACTGACGGGTTAGCAACAAAACCGACCCATGCGCAACTATGGGGCAAAACAGACGGGGTTGGCTAAGATTGTTGACAACCTGTAAACTATATTTTGTTTAAATGTTTATTGAAAACATAAATACATTTGCACAATGAGCACTCGTTGTCTCTTAAATACATTGTTACAGTTGTTGGTTAGCTAGCTAGCAAATTTTTGCCATAGACGTGACATCAGTCAACACACCTCAAAACAAAACATGGTACAAGAACAAGATAAAACAAGGTAACGTTGTCCCCCACGAATGATGCAGCAGTCCCCCGCCCCTCCAATTTTCATATTCAAAGTCTAGAAGAGAATGATAATTGAGAGATAATGAGATGTCTGTTAACAAGTAGCAGCAGCTTAATATGTTCTCATTGTGTCTCTGGCTAACTTATTCCCATGGCATATTCGATCAGGATAATTGTATGGGGGCATTTCTCAATGTTTCTTGTTTGCTTGCTCAGTCACCGGTTCAAATGGAATATGTTTGCCACTGCTTGGGGAACATCTGCTTTTACGTGGCTGTTGATAGTAGAAACGTCCCCAAATACTGGGTTTACAGGACTGAAGAGCAGTGATCTAAAGACATCTCAATCGAAGACTTGCAGAAGAAAATGGCCAGCTGGTACATCAATGCAACTGTACGTAATCATTTCAACAGATCTATCTTCTTGCTTTACATAAATTGAACAAGCTGGGGATACATTTAGTTTAAATCTATATTAAGCCTATATATAGGCCTGTCATTATAATATTTCAAAGTTAAAAGTGGAAAATAACTCACAAACACTCAGAACAAAATCTGTTTGCAATGTTTCAGTCACACATTTAGAAGAAATTGTGATTGAACACTGTCACCAAACTAGACACATATTGAATAATATTGCTTAAAAATGTGTAGTTCTGAATTTACAGTGTGGTGAAACTTGTTCTAGCTAACAAGATTGAATTATATTTTAAGGTTATGAGCACTGTCTTGAGGAAGGAACCTGACCCCAGTTTAAAAAGTATATGGCAGAAGAAACTATCTGGCAAACATCTCAAGTCAATAACTTGGTGAGTGGAGTTCTACCGGTGGATGGGAGTGAATGGAGAAGCCACATGACCAATGAACTCAGTGTATTCTGGAATGCATACCATTACAGTGAAATCCATAAAACATATCAAGAAACAATTGTCAAGAAAAAACAGACTGCAAATTTGACTCAGATAAGCAGTGATGAACTTGAAAAGGCACTGGCAAATGTCTTCATGACTGGAACCCCTGTAAGGATAGTTGGTGAGGAAAACTGCACAGGACCAGGCTACAATAATACACAAAAACTAACAAGAGTAAAAACTATGTTAAATGATACTCATGGACTCATTGCAGATAATCTCCATATCAAAAGACTGAAAAAGATCTCCACAGATATGTCTGTAACTTCTACAAAGCCGAAAGTAGAACCACTCCTGTCTGTGATGCTAGAGGGGAAGGTTAATGTTGGGACAGACCACAATGTAGTAGAATACCAACAGAAAGAGCTGAGAATTACTCAACACATAGAACCAATATGGGAGATACATAAAGGCCTTTCAGGGCACTCCAATTTGGGGTTGGATTTGTCTCTTGAAATGGAATACTCAGGACCTGGGGAATTTGACAGACTCAGTAAAACAAAAATACATATTTCAATTACAAGAGGAAAATCACAAACAGAGGATGAAGAGAACAGTCAACATTGATGTGATGATTAGAAATTATATTCCAGACACTGGGAACCAACATGATAAACTAGAAAGGGAAAATTATTCACATATCAAATTAGAGTACTCACATTTTAAATCTTCGGTAAACACAATCTCACACCTGCAAATATGTACAAAAACTATTGCAGCAGATTTTGTGCGTTTTTGTGTGGCTTAATTCATGACAAAATACACAAATTTAACCAGTAGGCTACAATCAATCAAATTCAATCAATCAAATTGTATTTATAAAGCCCCTTTTACATCAGCAGACGTCACAAAGTGCTATACAGAAACCCAGCCTAAAACCCCAAACAGCAAGCAATGCAGATGTAGAACCACAGTGGCTAGGAAAAACTCCCTAGAAAGGCAGAAAAACACAAGCCTTTGATACAACCATAAACGCGATAGCATATATTTCCGATAGCATATATTTCCTTTATTTCTTCATGATGGCTAATCTAACGTTATGAATATACAGACATTTTGTCTTTATTTAATCCCTTTTAAAAAATGGTAGTTGAATGCCAATATGTACTGTTTGCAATTTTTCTGAACATACTTTTCAGAATATAATTAATTTAAGCAATGGCTAATGGTGTTTTATTTGGTTGCGGTTCCATGTATTTCTGACAAAAAACGAACGTGTAAACCATTTTTATTGACCAGAATGTAACCGAAAATACAATAGCATCCTTGCCATTGTTCATCAATACCAATAAAAAAAAGTTTCCCTTTTGTATCAAATGTGGGGAAATGTATTCAGTCATTGTAGTCTTAAAATATTGTTGGCTAACCAAAACGTTAACCCGTAAGAAGGATTGCGTGGAATTGTACTGTGAGCTGGCTGAGTCTAAATACATGGCTCTGAGTGTAACCACCTTTCACTAGAAACTATATTGGGTTAAAATGACCGTCAGTGCGAAATAGCTAGAAAGCTTTTGGCTTTCCACTGGGCTGCACCTACAGTTATGAGAGCGATAAATCATGTGTAATACCTACATTGACATGTGAAAGGCAGCAAAACGCCGGAAAGCGTCTAGCCTACCGGAAAGTTACAAGAAAACAAGAAAAGTTAACCCATCAGGTCATGTTGACTTTTCATAGATTTTTCGGCCACACCAGATTTCGCAGTCTGGACCCTGGACAGATAGCAGGTAGGTCACCAGTTCGTCCCTTGTTGTGAGAAGTACAGGATGCATACACATTTGTTTTGTGTTTGGTAAAAGTGTGTGGTTGTAAACAATTGTTAAACCAGTAAGGTTACATAGCTAAGGTGAATAAAGAAGGTTGCATAGAGAACATAGAATGTGTGGATATGTCTGTTGCATTAACGTTACTTGTATATATTTGGATATCATTCTCACTTATTATTGAGAACAAATGTCAATTTAAACGGAGACTGAGTGCACTTGTTAGCATCCTTGTGAACATCTACACATGTGCAAGAAAGTTTGCTGTGTGAGTGACCCAAAACATGGGTCTGCTGCAGGTGCCTTTCCTCAGCTGACAAATCACTTCACCTTATGTGAAAATAAGTCTTGCTTGTGCTCCATATGTGCGCAAGCAAGCCATGCTTATGGGAGACTTTTATTAGTGGGCCAGCCATGATAATTGAAATGCACTACGGGGATTACGTTCAGATGGAGACAAAGGGATGAGAGCGGACAGATTGTTCCTCAAACCACAAAGACAACTACATTAACTTCTCTTGGTAAGTTTCATCCCATCTAGGTATTTAATTTTATTCGTCCCTGATATTACTTTTTCCTTTCAAACATTCTGTACATAGCATATCAAACGTCTTGTCGTGCCATAGGCCGGTCTAGTGCCACCTACTCACAGCACATACACAGTGCCTTGGGAAAGTATTCAGACCCCTTTACTTTTTCTACATTTTGTTTACGTTACAGCCTTATTCTAGAATGGATTAAATAAATAAAAAATCCTCAGCAATCTACACGCAATACCCCATTATGACAAAGAAAAAACAGGTTTTTAGAAAAAACAGAAATACCTTATTAACATAAGTATTTTCACCCTTTGCTATGAGACTCGAAATTGAGCTCAGGTGCATCCTGTTTCCATTGATCATCCTTGAGATGTTTCTACAACTTGATTGGAGTCCACCTGTGGTAAATTCAATTGGTTGTACATTATTTGGAAAGGCACACACCTGTCTATATAAGGTCCCAGTTGACAGTGCATGTCAGAGCAAAAACCAAGCCATGAGGTCAAAGGAATTGTCCATAGAGCTCCGAGACAGGATTGTGTCGAGGCACAGATCTGGGGAAGGGTACCAAAACATTTCTGCAGCATTGTCGGTCCCCAAGAACACAGTGGCCTCAATCATTCTTAAATGGAAGAAGTTTGGAACCACAAAGACTCTTCCTAGAGCTGGCCGCACGGGCAAACTGAGCAATCGGGGGAGAAGGGCTTTGGTCAGGGACGTGACCAAGAACCCGATGGTCACTCTGAAAGAGCTCTAGAGTTCCTCTGTGGAGATGGGAGAACCTTCGCGAAGGACAACCATCTCTGCAGCACTCCACCAATCAGGCCTTTATGTGGCCAGACGGAAGTCATTCCTCAGTAAAAGGCACATGACAGCCTGTTTGGAGTTTGCCAAAAGGCACCTAAAGACTCTCAGACCATGAGAAACAAGATTCTCTGGTCTGATGAAACCAAGATGGAACTCTTTGGCCTGAATGGCAAGCGTCACGTCTGGAGGAATCCTGGCACCATCCCTACGGTGAAGCATGGTGGTGGTGGCAGCATCATGCTGTGGGGATGTTTTTCAGCGGCAGGGACTGGGAGACAAGTCAGGATCAAGGGAAAGATGAACGGAGCAAAGTACAGAGAGATCCTTGATGAAAACCTGCTACAGAGCGCTCAGGACCTCAGACTAGGGCGAAGGTTCACCTTCCAACAGGACAACGACCCTAAGCACACAGCCAAGACAACGCAGGAGTGGCTTCGGGACAAGTCTCTGAATGTCCTTGAGTGGCCCAGCCAGAGCCT
The DNA here is from genome assembly GCF_020615455.1 of Coregonus clupeaformis. Taxonomy (NCBI): domain Eukaryota; kingdom Metazoa; phylum Chordata; class Actinopteri; order Salmoniformes; family Salmonidae; genus Coregonus; species Coregonus clupeaformis. Next base: position 49,191,622 of record NC_059207.1, read on the forward strand.
GGACATGAACCCGATCTAACATCTCTAGAGAGACCTGAAAATAGCTGTGCAGCAACGCTCCCCATCCAACCTGACAGAGCTTGAGAAGGATGGGAGAAACTCTGCAGAGAAGAATGGGAGAAACTCCCCAAATACAGGTGTGCCAAGCTTGTAGCGTCATACCCAAGAAGACTCAAGGCTGTAATCGCTGCCAAAGGTGCTTCAACAAAGTACTGAGTAAAGGGTCTGAATACTTATGTAAATGTGATATTTTAATTTTTTATAAATTAGCAAACATTTCAAAAAAACTGTTTTTGCTTTGTCATTATGGGGTATTGCGTGTAGGAAAAAAACAATTTCATAAATTTTAGAATAAGGCTGTAACGTAACAAAATTTGGAAAAGGTCACTGTACATTACATGCAAGTCTGATACCACCTCTCCCTGTCTCCGTTCTTGTCTGTCTCTGAAGAAAATAAATATATAACTCCAGTAATTTTTTAAAACTAAAAACCTTATTATGAATAATTATTTCAGCTCCAAGGGCCAGACCAGTGCAAACTTTTGGGACAGTCACTGAGGAGGAAGAATCAGGTATTGATGAGTGATTAATCTATACAATTCCTTGTTAGTCAGTGGCCTTGTAATTCATTTATTGTAGTTTTTTTTATTAAAGCCGTAATCGGCAGTTGAAACAATAACAAAGCATACTCCCCTCCCCTGTTTTGGTAAAAAGCTGAGTGATGGGGTTTATATTTATAGACAGAGCTATGGATGCAAGGACTGACCATCCATGATATCAAAATAATAGTTTTAACCATGTTTTAAGGCTATAGTGTTTTTTTACATTTACTGTGTGTACAAACATGACTAAAACAAGCAAATATTTTGGGTTCTGATGGGGTACAACAGTTGAGCTAAGCTCATGAGGAATTAATAAGTTATATTCTTCAACACTCATTGGGTACATATCATTAATATAAGTCCAAAAATGACTATCAACTTCTGAATGCCCCTTTAAGTCCAATCCTTTATTGCACATCTTATTTTAGAGACATGGGCCAGTTGATTGAAATCAACTCCAGTTTTCAGCATTTGAAATCGGTATGTATAAATAGTTTACCAGTCAAAATTGGGGTCATCTTGGTGTTACTGAATTATACTCCACAACATATTTATTTTGAGTGATGTAAAATGTTAAAATTAAAATGTGGCTCTATTCTCCAGAATTCTGGATTTGAGATCAAATGTTTGATATGAGGTTACAGTACAATGTCACCTTTTATTTTAGGGTATTTTCAGACATATTCGATTTGCCATTTAGAAATTAAAGCACTTTATATATCTAGTCACCCCATTTGAAGACATCATAAGTACAGTGAGGGAAAAAAGTATTTGATCCCCTGCTGATTTTGTACATTTGCCCACTGACAAAGACATGATCAGTCTATAATTTTAATGGTAGGTTTATTTGAACAGTGAGAGACAGAATAACAACAAAAAAATCCAGAAAAACGCATGTCAAAAATATTATAAATTGATTTGCATTTTAATGAGGGAAATAGGTATTTGATCCCTCTGCAAAACATGACTTAGTACTTGGTGGCAAAACCCTTGTTGGCAATCACAGATGTCAGACGTTTCTTGTAGTTGGCCACCAGGTTTGCACACATCTCAGGAGGGATTTGTTCCACTCCTCTTTGCAGATCTTCTCCAAGTCATTAAGGTTTCGAGACTGACGTTTAGCAACTCGAACCTTCAGCTCCCTCCACAGATTTTCTATGGGATTAAGGTCTGGAGACTGGCTAGGCCACTCCAGGACCTTAATGTGCTTCTTCTTGAGCCACTCCTTTGTTGCCTTGGCCATGTGTTTTGGGTCATTGTCATGCTGGAATACCCATCCACGACCCATTTTCAATGCCCTGGCTGAGAGAAGGAGGTTCTCACCCAAGATTTGACAGTATATGGCCCCGTCCATCGTGCCTTTGATGCGGTGAAGTTATCCTGTCCCCTTAGCAGAAAAACACCCCCAAAGCATAATGTTTCCACCTCCATGTTTGACGGTGGGGATGGTGTTCTTGGGGTCATAGGCAGCATTCCTCCTCCTCCAAACACGGCGAGTTGAGTTGACGGCGAGAGCTCGATTTGTCTCATCTGACCACAACACTTTCACCCAGTTCTCCTCTGAATCATTCAGATGTTCATTGGCAAACTTCAGACGGGTATGTATATGTGCTTTCTTGAGCAGGGGGACCTTGCGGGCGCTGCAGGATTTCAGTCCTTCACGTAGTGTGTTACCAATTGTTTTCTTGGTGACTATGGTCCCAGCTGCCTTGAGATCATTGACAAGATCCTCCCGTATAGTTCTGGGCTGATTCCTCACCGTTCTCATGATCATTGCAACTCCACGAGGTGAGATCTTGCATGGAGCCCCAGGCCGAGGGAGATTGACAGTTCTTTTGTGTTTTTTCCATTTGCGAATAATCACACCAACTGTTGTCACCTTCTCACCAAGCTGCTTGGCGATGGTCTTGTAGCCCATTCCAGCCTTGTGTAGGTCTACAATCTTGTCCCTGACATCCTTGGAGAGCTCTTTGGTCTTGGCCATGGTGGAGAGTTTGGAATCTGATTGATTGATTGCTTCTGTGGACAGGTGTATTTTATACAGGTAACAAGATGAGATTAGGAGCACTCCCTTTAAGAGTGTGCTCCTAATCTCAGCTCGTTACCTGTATAAAAGACACCTGGGAGCCAGAAATCTTTCTGATTGAGAGGGGGTCAAAAACGTATTTCCCTCATTAAAATGCAAATCAATTAATATCATTTTTGACATGCGTTTTTTTGTATTTTTTTGTTTGTTATTATGTCTCTCACTGTTCAAATAAACCTACCATTAAAATTATAGTCTGATCATTTCTTTGTCAGTGGGCAAACGTACAAAATCAGCAGGGGATCAAATACTTTTTTCCCTCACTGTATTTGGACACATATCACTTAGTGTGTTAAAGTTGTCAAAAGTGTAGTATTTGGTCCCATATTCCTAGCACACAATGACTACATCAAGCTTGGGACTCTACAGACTTGTTAGATGCATTTGTAGCTTGTTTTGGTTGTTTCAGGTTTTGCCCAATAGGAACTGCATGGTGAAAGATGACAGGAGTAATTATCTTTCTAATTGAGTACAGTGGGGAAAAAAAGTATTTAGTCAGCCACCAATTGTGCAAGTTCTCCCACTTAAAAAGATGAGAGAGGCCTGTAATTTTCATCATAGGTACACGTCAACTATGACAGACAAATTGAGGAAAAAAAATCCAGAAAATGACATTGTAGGATTTGTAATTAATTTATTTGCAAATTATGGTGGAAAATAAGTATTTGGTCACCTACAAACAAGCAATATTTCTGGCTCTCACAGACCTGTAACAACTTCTTTAAGAGGCTCCTCTGTCCTCCACTCGTTACCTGTATTAATGGCACCTGTTTGAACTTGTTATCAGTATAAAAGACCCCGGTCCACAACCTCAAACAGTCACACTCCAAACTCCACTATGGCCAAGACCAAAGAGCTGTCAAAGGACACCAGAAACAAAATTGTAGACCTGCACCAGGCTGGGAAGACTGAATCTGCAATAGGTAAGCAGCTTGGTTTGAAGAAATCAACTGTGGGAGCAATTATTAGGAAATGGAAGACATACAAGACCACTGATAATCTCCCTCGATCTGGGGCTCCACGCAAGATCTCACCCCGTGGGGTCAAAATGATCACAAGAACGGTGAGAAAAAATCCCAGAACCACACGGGGGGACCTAGTGAATGACCTGCAAAGAGCTGGGACCAAAGTAACAAAGCCTACCATCAGTAACACACTACGCCGCCAGGGACTCAAATCCTGCAGTGCCAGACGTGTCCCCCTGCTTAAGCCAGTACATGTTCAGGCCCGTCTGAAGTTTGCTAGAGTGCATTTGGATGATCCAGAAGAGGATTGGGAGAATGTCATATGGTCAGATGAAACCAAAATATAACTTTTTGGTAAAAACTCAACTCGTCGTGTTTGGAGGACAAAGAATGCTGAGTTGCATCCAAAGAACACCATAACTACAGTGAAGCATGGGGTGTGGAAACATCATGCTTTGGGGCTGTTTTTCTGCAAAGGGACAAGGACGACTGATCCGTGTAAAGGAAAGAATTAATGGGACCATGTATCGTGAGATTTTGAGTGAAAACCTCCTTCCATCAGCAAGGGCATTGAAGATGAAACGTGGCTGGGTCTTTCAGCATGACAATGATCCCTAACACACCGCCCGGGCAACGAAGGAGTGGCTTCGTAAGAAGCATTTCAAGGTCCTGGAGTGGCCTAGCCAGTCTCCAGATCTCAACCCCATAGAAAATCTTTGGAGGGAGTTGAAAGTCCGTGTTGCCCAGCGACAGCCCCAAAACATCACTGCTCTAGAGGAGATCTGCATGGAGGAACGGGCCAAAATTCCAGCAACAGTGTGTGAAAACCTTGTGAAGACTTACAGAAAACGTTTGACCTGTGTCATTGCCAACAAAGGGTATATAACAAAGTATTGAGAAACTTTTGTTATTGACCAAATACTTATTTTCCACCATAATTTGCAAATAAATTCATTAAAAATCCTACAATGTGATTTTCAGGATTTTTTTCCCTCATTTTGTCTGTCATAGTTGACGTGTACCTATGATGAAAATTACAGGCCTCTCTCATCTTTTTAAGTGGGAGAACTTGCACAATTGGTGGCTGACTAAATACTTTTTTTCCCCACTGTAAATCCATGTCTCAATTGTCAAGGCTTAAACGTCCTTCTTTAACCTGTCTCCTCCCCTTCATCTACACTGATTGAAGTGGATTTAACAAGTGACATCAATAAGGGATCATAGCTTTCATTTGGTCAGTCTGTCAGGGAAAGATAATGTTTTGTAGACTGTGTTTTTGCTGTTTTAAGACCATTCAGATGTTCTATTCCATTGTGTAAATACCACTGTCATATGAATAAATTGATATTCAATTTGAGATTTTGGTCTACCCTATAGTTGAATTTACTGTAGAATCAAAGCTGAGGTTTTTGGCTTGTCACACCATATATTGTACAGAGGGGTTCAAGGCAGAAGGTTCATGGCAGAAAAAAACAAGTGTATGTATATAAATGCTTATAGAAACGTTATATCGATATTGACGCTTCGAGAATCTCAAAAATAGACAATTTAAACATTCAACAGCCTGTGGCCTTTCAACCCCATTACTCGCATGGCCTTACAACCGCACCTCTATTGCCATGGTCCTCAGCAACAATGATGCAATTAATTCTCACTGCCTATTCAAAAAAAGCAGCTGTGGCATGATTTGGCTTTCACCTTCATAAAATATTTTCTGCGGACAAGTAGCCTAGAGCACAAGCAGATAGAAGCACCTGTCACCATGCGCTAAACATGCTGCATGTCAATATGACTCGCGTAGGCCTATACCCAACAGAAAATATACAAGTAATAAACGTAATAGCACCACTATATATATATATAATTATATAAGCCATGTTGATGTACACATAGGCCTCTGTATTTTAATATATAGCCTAGCTACACCTACCCTATAGACCTATCATAAACTCTGATTATTATTAGACTATCGCATAGGCCTATTGCGAAGTTGAAGGTCAGTCGGCCAAAATTCAATATTCTCATCACTTTTGATGCTTGTTTTATCATTACTCATAAGACATTCACTAAGTACTAAAGTTGATCAGCCCAATCCACTGCTCATAACTAATATATCAACATTGTATTATGTGCCTGGGCCTCTGGTCAAAAGTAGTGCACTTTCAGGGGAATAGGGTGGCATTTGGAACAAAATTATCCAGTACCTTTGTCCAATGAACTAACATTGTTCCAGTAGAAAGACGGAAGGAAACGAGTGACCTCAAAGTCTCAGATTTGCATTAATGTGTTCCAAACAGAATGTTGTAGCCTAACTATATTGGAAAAGGCACAGGTAAAATGAAGAACTGTGTATGTTAACCTGTGCGCCTTTAATAGTGCGCCAACGTTTTATTTCAGGACCATGGATAGCTACTGCTAGCGAGCGCGGGAGAAATGCAAGGCTTGCCGTGGCGAGTTCAGCACCACGGCATTGGAGAATGGAGAGCGCCACTAACCACATAATTAATAATAATATGCCATTTAGCAGACGCTTTTATCCAAAGCGACTTACAGCCATGCGTGCATACATTTTTGTGTATGGGTGGTCCCGGGGATCGAACCCACTACCTTGGCGTTACAAGCGCCATGCTCTACCAATTGAGCTACAGAGGACCACCCATGAGGTTCCTTGGAATGAGACCAGACTGAGTGTGTCATTCTAACCCTCTGGGTGCAAAGCTGGCATCAAGGCAAGGAGTGGCTATTTGAAGAATGTCAAATATAAAATATATTTTGATTTGTTTAACACTTATTTGGTTACTACATGATTCCATATGTGTTAAGACCACAAGATGATTTTTGCCTACTGTAAACATTGTACTTTGAAATCACGATTTGACATCCTACTGTCTGATTTCCATCGTCAGATTATGTTCTTTATTATAACAACTGATTGCTTCTGTATGGGATGCTTTGGCTGAAAGAAACACATTTGATCAGGAGCCCATAGACTATGTAAGTTGCAATTTAACATTCTATACAGTACATATTATTTGATCTACTTCATAAGATAATTAGCTACAGTATGTGCATTGTGGTGTAGTAATAGAGTAAACGTCAGAATGGACAGATATTTAATAACATAGTCAAATGAATCAATTCAAACATAAAAGGCAAGATCATAAGGTTACAAGATAAAGCATAACCTGATAATAATGAACAAACCAAATGAGGCCTAATGTCCAAATAACTATCTAATGAGTGCACAGTTCCTAAGTAATTCCAAAACACTTTTATGACTCAAGGAAAGAGCCTTAAACTATTAGGTCCTTTTTTTAAGCTTTCCTAGCAGTGCCAAAACAATCCATTACAATTTTCAAAATGGGGTCAGTGGGCATAATTTCAAAGCCTATTCTATTGCCAACATGACTAGCTTTTTTTGTGTGCATTCAGCTCCGTCTTCCATGTCTAATTTTCTTTGCAATATGGCAAAAAGCACGCACCACTAGGCGAAATAGATAGAAAGAAATAAAAGGTAGGCTAAAATCTGCTCACTGCATAATTCAAAACAACACTGTACTTCAAAACAAGACTATATACAGAGAACTACAAAAGTATTGGGACAGTGACAATGTTTTTGCTCTTTTGGCTGTGACGCAGTTAGACGCATAAATATCATACCCCCCCCCCAAAATGCTAACCTTCTCTGTGATTGTAACGGTGAGGTTAGCATGTCTTCGGGTTATGATATTTGTGCGTCTAACTTTCTCACTAATCATTATTCATGATTCATTCAGGACTATCCGTAATCATGGTATCATTCACATTAATCTAGAAGTGTTTAGAAACATATTCTATTATTTACAATAAAAGTGACTCCAATGACACAATACATTATTTACCTTTCATTTCTATTGGGAACAAAATAATCTGAAACACACCCAAACGAAACATTAAATGCATCCAACAAGTTTGTAGAGTCACAAGCTTGATGTAATGATTGTGTGCTAGGAATATGGGACCAAATACTAAACTTTTGACTACTTCAACACAAATATAAGTGCATTTTTCCAAATACTTTTGGTCCCCTAAAATGGGGGGGGACTATGTATAAAATGTGCTGTGATTTCTAAACGGTTCATATTGCATATTATCATGAAACTGATTGAGATCAAATGGTTGGCATGCAGATGCTCCTTGAACGTTTCACCGTTAAATCATGAAGAACTTGGCCTACCATTGACAGTGATAAATGTGAAGGGAGGGTGAGCAATCCATTTGTGCCTAAAGTAGAGGTTAAACAGGAGAAACCCAGTCTACGGCCTTGATCCAGTCATCATCCCATTTCTTGCCACTGTAAGACAAGAAAGAAAACATAAAAAGGAATGTCATGTTTTTAAGCAGAAGTAGCAAATAAATCATTCAATATTTAAATCGTGAGCAAGGGTTGCACCTATTCCTTTCAAAGGGTTTTATGATTTTTGGTTGTACCTTGTCTCACGTTGGCAGAGCGCCGCCTTCTCTCAAATATATATTTTTAACTACATACAGTGCCTTGCAAAATTATTCATACCCTTTGGATTTCTTCACATTTTATTGTGTTACAAAGTTGAATTAAAATGGATTTAATTGCAATTTTTTGTCAACAATTTACACAAAATAGTGTACTCTAATGTCAAAGTGGAATATAAACCAGCATATAATAACCTACCAACAATAATAGTAATTATTGAACCATTCAAGCATTTTGATTAAGATTAATAAAAAATCATAACTAAAATATAGTCGTTGCATAAGTATTCAGCCCCTTTGTTTAGATATGCCTAAATTAGTTCACAAGTTAAATTTGGTTTAACAAATCACATAAGTTACATGGACTCACTCTGTAAAATAATAGGGGTTGACATTCCTCTGTCCCCCATACATTTCTATTTGTTGGGGGTCAGGAGCAGAAAGTGAGGTGGAAGCCATGCTCTGGATGGTATGTTTACTTCAACTAATCTCCTAGAATGAAGTCAGGATATACTGTACACTCAACACCATATGGATTTAGACAGTGAAGCTAAAATGTAAAGGTCCCTCAGTCAAGTATTGAATTTCAAGCTCAGATAAAACTATAAAGACCAGGGAGCTTTTGGAAAGCATCATAAAGAAGGGCAGTGATTGGTAGATGGGTAACAATAACAAATCAGACATTGAATATCTCTTTAAGCATAGTCAAGTTAATAATTATGCTGTGGATTATGTATTAAACCACCCAGACACAAAGATACAGTCGTCCTTCTGAACTGAGCTGCAAGACCGGAATGAAACTGCTCAGGGATGTTACCATGAGGCCATTGGTGATTTTAAAACAGTTACACCGTTCAATGGCTGTCAGTGTAGAAAACTGAGGATGGGACAACATTGTAGTGACTCCACAATAATGACTTAAAATTACAGTGAAAATAAAAATATTAAGAATAAAAATAAACCAAAACATGCAACAAGGCACTAAACTAATACTGCAAAAGAGCACAGCAAAGGAATACACTTTTTGGCCTAAATGCAAAGCCTTATGTTTGGGATTAATCCAAACAACACATCACTGAGTAACTGCCTCCTTATTTTCAAGCATGGTGGTGGCTGCATCATGGTATGGGTATGCTTAACATCAGCAAAGACTGGGGAGTTTTTCAGGATGAAAAGAAACGGGATGGACCTAAGCACAGGCAAAATCAAAGAGGAAAACCTGATTTAGTCTGCTTTACACCAGACACTGGGAGAGGAATTCCCCTTCTTGCAGGACAATAACTAAATAAATAACACATCTATACTGGAGTTGCTTACCAAGAAGACAGTGAATGTTCCTGAGTGGCCAAGTTAAAGTTTGGACTTAAATCTAATTGAAAATCTATTGCAAGACTTGAGAATTTCTGTCTAGCCATGATCCCCAACATATTGACAGAGCTTGGAGAATTATGAAAAGAATAATGGGCTAATATTGCACAATCCTGGTGTGTAAAGCTCTTAGAGACTTACCCAAGAAGACTCAGCTGTACTCGCTGCCAAAGGCGTTTCTAAAATGTATTTACTCGGGGTGAATACTTTAGCAACAACTATATTTTAGTTATTTAGTGTCCATTGTTGACAGAAAATTACTATGAAATCCATTTAAATCCCACTTTGTAACACAATAAAATGTGAAAAAGTCCAAGGGGTATGAATATTTTTGGAAGGCACTGTAATGTTAGATCCAATACCAAGGTACAGCCAAAACCATATGTATTTGGACAGTGAAGCTAAAATGTGAAATTTGGATCTAGACTCCAGAATTTAATATTTTAAATCAAAGGTTTCAGGTACTATAACCTTATTTCACTATAAGTGAATTTGTCTAAATACTTATGGCTTCTTCAAAAATGGGGGGCCTATATACATAAAGGGCTTTCATTTCTAAATTGTAAAAAGGTGACATTCTGTACTATCGTCTCATATGAAACATTTGATCTCAAATCCAAAATGCTGGAGTTCAGAGTCAAATTTTACATCTTAGCTTCACTGTCCAAATACATATGGTGTTGAGTGTATCCTCACTTCATTCTAGGAGATTAGTTGAAGTAAACATACCATCCAGAGCATGGCTTCCACCTCACTTTCTGCTCCTGACCCTTATGCAACAAATAGAAATAGAAATGTATTTTTTATTTTAATGTCACACTATGCAGAAATCATTACCATTTCATGGTTGCTAAAACATTAATAGTTTGCCTAATTTCAGTTTGTGTTTAAGTATAATGTAGAGAATAATTATACCATCTACACCGCTGTGAAATATATTTTCAATAACCAAAAATAGTTGTTTCAGCTGTTTGAAGCTGGTGTACAAAACCAAAATAAAAGACTCAAAAACAAAACTTAAGAACGGGAGGCATAGAAATAGCACACATAGAACATATCTACCGCTTCATAGACTTGCTTTCAAGTATAATGATATCTATAACTCATATTTCTATGTGAATTTGGTCGGGGTCACCCAAAAAGTTACATATTGCCACTAACTACAAGGTCTATGTACTGCAAGTTAACTAGAATTGGAGTTGCACTAGGATTAGCCTGTAAATACAGTCACAGGAATTTCAATGTACTGCAGATTACTTACCTCCTTTGAAGTTCTATTGGCAAGGATTTCTAGAATAGGGAAAATCGTTTGCCCAGGATGCACTGGACACTCTGAAACAATAAATACATGTATTTACTTAAAATCACCACCAATCAGAACATTAATCAAGTTAGCATGCCAGTCATTTGCAGTATTAACTTTACATCTATGCCAATGGAGGCTGCTGATGGGAGGACGGCTCAAGATAATGGCTGGAATGGAGCAAATGGATTGGCATCAAACAAATGGAAACCATGTGTTTGGTGTATTTGATACCATTCAACTCATTCCGCTCAAGCCGTTACCACAAGCCCGTCCTCCCCAATTAAGGTGCCACCAACCTCCTGTGATTTATGCCTAGCCTTAGACTACTCTTAAATGGTTCTTTGGCTGTCCCCATTAGAGAACCCTTTGAATAACCCGTTTTGGTTCCAGGTAGAACCCTTTTCGTTCCATGGTTCTACCTGGAACCAAAAAGGGTTCTACCTAGAACCAAAAAGGGTTCTCCTAAGGGGACAACTGAAGAACCCTTTTTTCTAGGAGCGTATGCCTGCCTCCTGCAAAGTAGGAGACCATCAACCACTGGCATTTTTTTATTCATTTATTAAAAACATAATTGAAGTTATTGACGTCATTAAGATTGATGAATAAACAACATAAGTTAGATATTGATTTACCTTTTTGCATGTAGTCATATTTCCTCTTCCTTGGTCGGAGTTGGATGGGGTTGACTGTGTCCTGCTCAGCGGGTTGGAGGTTTTTTTGAGAGTGACAGGACTTTCTCCCCGTCTTCTTTGGTTCGGTTTGGGTGTAGCTGGTCTCCTGGGCGGTGGGAATTATTGGGGGTTCAACCTGGTTGAGGATAGTGTAGCTGGTCTCCTGGGTGGTGGGGGTTATCGGGGGTTCAACCTGGTTGAGGATGGGGGTGTAGCTGGTCTCCTGGGTGGTGGGGGATATTGGGGGTTCAACCTGGGTGAGGATGAAATCGGTCTCCTGGGGTGCAACTGTATCAGACAGTTCTTGGGCAGCAACAGGAGGAGGGTTGGAGGGTTGTGGTGTGGGGGCATGGGTGTTGATTGCCTCTGCGAAATATAATAAATTAAGGAAATGGGACAGACAAGTGGACCACATTTTCCAATTGGCAGAGGTGAGCATGTATACTTAAGCAATAAGGCCTGAGGAGGTGTGGTATATGGCCAATATACCATGGCTAAGGGCTGTTCTTACGCATGACGCAATGCGGAGTGCCTGGAAACAGCCCTTAGCCGTGGTATATTGGCCATATACCACAAACCCCTGAGGTCCCTTATTGCTATTATAAACTGGTTACCAACATAATTAGAGCAGTAAAAATAAATGTTTTGTCATACACGTGGTATATGGATTGATATACCACGACTTTCAGCCAATCAGCATTCAGGGCTGGAACCACCCAGTTTATAGATTAACTTATACACAGGATATGTGAAAAGAATGTGTTGAAATGTTGCTTGCCTGAACTAAATCTTCTACTTAAATAACAACAATAATGCATGAAACGTACATAGCTTTACAATTGTAGAAATAAACAATCAACTAAACACCAGACTAAAAAAAGGAAGAAAAACATTAAACAAAAGACTTGTTTATACCTGCCGCTAACATGTCCTGATCTTGTCCACATAGTGATTGTGCTCACATTTTCAGAAATGCGGCTACACATGGTCTTATCCATCCACTGTGTCCGCATTGTGAACAGATTTCCTGGTCCCTCCCTGAATGCAAATTATTTGACTGCTATTCTTTCAAAATAATACTTATTTATTTTAAGACACATATTCCATAAGTCAATGATTTTAGAAGGCAGGATGATTTAAAATGGTATCACTGTCATCTCCAGACGTGGTCAGGAAGATCTGATCACAATCCGATCACAATGCTTCTTTTAATCGTCTACACCTGTCTGAAAATGTGGGCACAATCCGGACAAATAATGCATGTTAAAACCAGGTATAAAACGGGGATAAAGAGGTAAGGGCTAAATGAAGGGATAGGGTGTGAAGTGTGAGTATGTGAGTGAGTGAGCAGGTGTTGCACGTATGTGTGCGAGTGTGTGAGACAGAAGAGGTGTGTGTGAGAATGGTGGAGGGGGGAGGTAAGGGCAGGCCATGGTGAAGAGGTGGGTTTTTAGGCGGGACTGAAAGATGATGATGGACTCTGAGTCACGGATGGCTGGAGGGAGGGAGTTCCAGCACCTAGGAGCAACCCTGGAGAAAGCCGTCACTGAAACTCGGAAGATTGGACCTGGCGATGACAAGGTGGCCAGCTGAGGTTGAGCGGAGAGAGCATGAGGGTTGGCAGGGGAGAAGAAGGAGAGGTAAGGGGGAGCAAGGTGGGGGAGAGCTTTTTAGGTCAGGAGGATCTTGTAATTCATGCGGTGGGAGACAGGGAGCCAGTGGAATTCACGGAGGATGGGGGTGATGTGCTGCCAGGATAAAGTGTGGGTTAGAAGACGGGCTGCTGAGTTTTGAACAATTTGGAGCTTATGGAGGGAGCTTGTGTTGATGCTGGGGAGTAGTGAGTTGCAATAGTCTATTCGGGAGAAGATGAATGCATGGATGAGAGTGGCAGAAGAGGGAGGGGCTGACTGGCGATATTGCGTAAGTGGAAAAAATTTTTCACAGTATGACAGATGTGGTGGTTGAAGGATAAGGTCTTTAGGTAGACAAACATTTCTGTACAAATACCTTTCACAATTACCTCATAGAACCTTTGGATTGCTGCCATTGAGGTCTGATTCATCATACCACTGTGAGGACACAGCGCAGTCGACGACCAAATGTTATCCTTCTTCCTTTTGCTGAGGAGTAGCAGGGGGTACACTCCAATCTTGTGGAACCTATGTACCTGGAATCATTAATGACAAAATAACTTCCATAAACAAAAAATATCAGTCAAAAATGTACATTTACAGTCTTAAATGACACAATGAGACAACAACAAATAAGTGCATTGGGTCTATCATTTCCCTACGCTAGAAATGCAGAAATATTTTTAGAGGGAAACATAAAACTTACCAGCTTGTTTGCTGCATTAATCAAGGTTGTATATCTTCCATGTTTCATGGTCTTATTTGCCCATTCATCTGTTGCCTTCATTTTTTGGGCCTCTAACTTTACCTTTAGCTGTATTTTTGCACCACAGAACTTGCATTTCTTTGACGCTACTCCTATTGATGTTTTACAACTAGGACACAGCTTACGGGTGGAGCCAGGAGCCATTCTGCATGAAAGGTGGATACAAAAGTGTCAGAAATAATATCCCTATACACATAACTTTGACTGATGGAATGAATTGACAAGGAGAACTTGAGATTGAAAGATTAAAATTATACTAACAATAGCAATTAATAAAGAGTTTGTACTGCCTATATTATTGGTAGGCCTAATAGAGTTTGGCCAACTAAAGAGCTGACATTGAGTGCACATTCAACGTCAAGCCCTCACCCTTCTCAAACCCATTAAAGAAGTGCTATGTGTGTATGTGTTTGAAGGTGGGTTTCAATTACTCAATCATATGGGTCAGATCTGATAATGGACCTCACCTGGTACTAAACATAAGCCTGACGCTTTAACATTTCCCCACATACCACACTAACATCAAAACGTGTCATACTAACGGTTGGCTACTATTGCAGCCTAGATATAGGCTACCTGCCATAGCCTCTAGTTGACAGATGAAACAATACCTGGGCTAGTGGGATTTGGTTACTTATGTTAAGATACACTTTTTAGATAATCTCCTACAGTTGGTTTGCATTTTTGAACTACAACCTGTTTTGGTTTGTCAGAACACAAGAAATGGGAAGAAATCTGAATTCAAAGAGAAAAAGTCTCCACTTACTTAAAATGCAGCCAGAGGATGGATCAAGAGATCTGTATCAAGAGGATGGATAGAAAGAAAGCGAGCGAGAAAGAAAGAGAGAAACTAAAGGTGTCAGCAGTAAGTCTGAATAGAAGGGTGGTAGGGGTGAAGGGTCTTTATTTGGAGCTGCAAAGGAAACAGAATATAAAAAGTTTAGAATTGTATTTCACAGCTATGTAGGTAGGCTACTTATTTTAATAAACACTTTTAACTGAGCATTAAGATGTACTTAATTTGTAACAAAAACTACAGGTCGTGTCCACAAATGTTTAGAATGTGAATTATGGATAACAAGATGACCATTGGATAAATACACATTTTACATTTACGTCATTTAGCAGACGCTCTTATCCAGAGCGACTTACAGTTAGTGAGTGCACACATTATTTATTTTTCATACTGGCCCCCCGCGGGAATCGAACCCACAACCCTGGCGTTGCAAACACCATGCTCTACCAACATCCTTGCCAGCCATTCCCTCCCCTAACCTGGACGACGCTGGGCCAATTGTGCGCCGCCCCATGGGTCTCCCGGTCGCGGCCGGCTACGACAGAGCCTGGATACGAACCAGGATCTCTAGTGGCACAGCTAGAACTGCGATGCAGTGCCTTAGACCACTGCGCCACTCGGGAGTGCACATGCACTATGGATGTGAGCGTTGCTATTTTGTTGTCCCTTTTCATCCATTGTTTGCAATTGTTTGCTCCACAAGATCTAAAACTGTCTTTAGAAAGGCTTTGCAAAGACAAGTTGAATTAGCTCTATTAGGCCTACCAATAATATAGGCAGTACACAAAATGTCAGCTTTGAGATAAGTATAATTCAATGTAAGCATAAATGTAATTCAAATACAGCAGGCGCCGGATTTTGTTCTAAAAACGCAGTAACAGTAGGCTAACAGTAACAGACTAAATTTAGCAGGGGTGTCAAACTCATTCCACGGAGGGCCGAGTGTCTGCGGGTTTTCGGTTTTTCCTTTCAATTAACACGTAAACAATCAGCTGAGGGGAGTTCGTTAGTAATTAGTGACCTTACTTCGTCAATCAAGTACATGGGTGGATCTTAAACCTGCAGACACTCGGCCCCTTCCGTGGAATGAGTTTGACACGTGGACTAAAGTAATTAACCACTCAAACTAGTTGAATCAGGTGTAGATGTTGGCTAGAACAAAACCCTGCGCCCACCGTGAACCTCCATCGACTGTAGCCTAGCCAGCTAGCTTTAGCTAGCTAACTGAAACTGTGGAGTAGGCCTATAGCTACGATTTTCATTGAAAACCTTGACAGATCAAAGAAAATGCATAGTGATTTATTGAGAAATGTCGTAAAACGCTACAAGTCAATCTCCATAACATTACATACTAGCGACTACAATGACATTGTTTTGTTGCATACTTCACTTACCCGGAAAGAGGAGGACCACATGGGAGGATCATGTACTTCTTCTTCAGTGGGGTTTATCGGCGGTTGGCATCCAACATTATGGTGCATTACCGCCACCTACCGCACTGGAATGTGGGCCAGAGACAGGGAGAAACTAAATCCTACCTGCCAACCCCGTTTCTCTTAACAAATATAACAAAATATTTTAGACTATATCTAATGACGTTCTGCTCAATATACTCTTTAAACTAATTTCCTGTATCCCCTTCTCCCTCATACTAAATATCATCCTCTCTCTTTCCCTCTGATACTGCCCACACTGTAGCAATACATGCTCCACAGTCTCTATTTCCAGACAACAATCACACTTTCCTGATGGATGCTTTCCTATCACATTTAATGTCTTATTCAACTGGCTGTGTCCCACCCTTAATCTTGTAAAATAGCCTCCTCTCTTCTGTCCCTTCCTGCCGTCCTCCCCTCCCGACTTTCCTCTGTACCTGAAATAAATGCCTTCCCTTATTATTTCTATTCCACTGCTCCTGCCATCTCTGCACCATCACCGTATATATCAGTATTTTTGCCTCTGCCTTGCTCATTGACACTTCAACATCCCCACTACTAAGTGCTTGTTTAGCCTGTTCATCTACAGCCTCGTTCCCCTCCACCCCCAAATGGGCTGGAACCCAAGTAAATCTTATCTGAATACCCATCTGTTTAATCCTGCCATGGGTTTGTAGCACCTCATAAAGCAGGTATTGTCACTACGTGAGCTAAAGGACTGGAGACTAATTAACACTGCACATGAGTCAGAGCAAATAACTATTCTATCTGGCTTAACTTCCTCCACCCACTGCAAGGCCAACAGTATGGCCATCAGCTCCGCCGTATATACAGCCAGATGATCTGTAATACGTTTCCTGACTTCCACCCCACACTCCTGCACTACAAATGCTGACCCAGTACGTCCTGTCCTTGGATCTTTTGAACCATCTGTGTAAATGGCCACAAAATCCTGATACACAGTTTCCAGACGTCTCTTAAAGAAATCAGCTGGATCAACCCCCTCCCTATCTTTCTGTAGTCTCTCCAACACTTCTAGATCAACTACTGGAGGCGGGAGTAGCCATGGTGGATTTACAGTAATAACTACCGTTGGACTAAACTCCCTTCCATACAGTCCCATCTTCTTCGCATGGGTATTACCCACCCACCCAAAGCTCGTGTTCGGTCTTCGCTCATGTTCCCAGCATGCCTGTAAAATCCCTTTCGCAGGATGAGACACCCCATATCCTTCTAGGTTGACCCAATAATTCATTGCCAGCTGCTGTCTCCTTATCTGCAACGGCATATCCCCCATCTCCACCTGTAAAGCAGCCACTGGGGACGTCCGAAACGCCCCAGAGGATCGGGTACCTTCCAAGTCGCCTTTTATTGTTGAAGTCATGATGCGAATCTGAGTTGCAGGTCAACGTAGACAGATTCTGCACAAGCTTGCGCAGAAGAATATACATTCAAACTGCCTGGAAAAGCGTTTATTTGATTCATTTACTTTGATATTCTTATATGCGCCGAACAACGCAGAAAGAAACCTCACTGCAGCCGATTGTTGAGCTGGAACGCGCTCCGCATTTCGTTGGCTTGAAGTTGCCAGTACTGATCTTGGGTCAGTTCTGTTATTTTCTGGTACGGTTTGGGGAGATATAGCTGATCCTAGATAAATTACTATATGGGCAACGTCACCCGCAACGTTTTTGGTCGGCCAACGGATGTTTTCTGACTGCAAAGAGGGCAACAATAAACCAAAATATTAAGTGAAATCAATCATAGAAAACAGTATTGGCATTAATAAAATAAAAACGTAAGAACCATAAGAGTGCCATTACTTGGAGTAATCCCTGAACGTTTTCAAAACGCCCACCTGTTGAATATCCTCGTCTGTAGCAAATAAATGTATTAAATAGCATTGGTTAAATGAGGACATTCCTACTATGGAAGAGTGGAGTGGTAGATTGAAATACATGTATTTAATGGAAAAGATCACCCATAAAATAAAACTGCAGACAGATGTAGGCTGTGAAAAAGATTGGAACCGCTCCTTGTAAATAATATTGTGTAGACATGACTCAGTCTCAAAGCAACCAACATGATAATTTGATATTACATTTTTTGCATTTATTTTATTACTTTATTTACTTTAGTTTCTTAATTCTATAGATATCTTGTTTGTTGTATAGCCTACTTGTTGGTATCTCAGAAGACCAGAACCTTAATAATAATCAACATACTTATTACTTCACAAACAATAATTATACTAGTTTGACTGCACATAGCACGGGCACATAGTAGGCTACTGACACCTCACTCCGCAGTGGTTCGGGTATGGGGGCTGGACACGCAGCGACCCAGACCCTACTGTTGTTGATCACACATTCTAATGCTATCGGAAATTCCTAGTTCAGACTAGGAAGTTTAACTTGAATGACTCTCCAAGTAGGAATTACTAGTGGGAAACTGAGAAAATGTTGTTGCCAATCTTATTGGTTTAAGAATTGTTTCGACTTCAAAAGCACTTTAACACAATCACGTCAAAAGCACTTGAACACAATCACGTCGGAGTTACGACTTCCCATTTTCCCATTTCCCACGAGCATGTGAAGCCAGCATAATGCAGCATTCACGTGCTAGTCGTTTCGGAGAAATTGACATTTCTGACTTGCTAAGTGGTTGAACGCGTTACAATAGCCTAATTATATAAAATGATTGACACGACCATAATAATCATAATGGAAAGGCCTTGGAAGTGCCATAAATGTAAGCCAACATAATTAATTATTTTACATGAACCTGTTTAACTTGTATTAAATGCATTATGAAGAAAATGGTGTAATGCAGACTCCACAAAATATGAAATGCATTTTGAAGAAAGTCGTGTACTGTTGCCTACACGAAAAATTGCCTTTCTGACTACAAGTGCACCAGTATCCCAAAGTATTAAGCAAAATCAAACACAGAAACAAAAAACTGTATTGTAGTCCCGTGTAGCTCAGTTGGTAGAGCATGGCGCTTGCAACGCCAGGGTTGTGGGTTCGATTCCCACGGGGGACCAGTATGGAAAAAAAAAATATGCACTCACTTACTGTAAGATAAGAGCGTCGCTAAATGACAAAAATGTATTGGCATTAATAAAGAGAAACGTAAGCTACTATTATAATTATTTCGGTGACAACCTGGTTGATTAACAATGTTGGGTTGTTAATGTTTTTTTAAAATATATAAATAAATGTGGGACAGAAAAAAGGCAGTGTAGAACACCATTTGCCCATCATGCATTGCTCCAAACTTTCCAAAGATTGTTACAAAGTTTGCCCTGCACAAAAATGTGTATTTTCCTACGATTGAAATCGCACATAACTTAATTTGTGAGATAAGACACGAATTTAAGTGTGAGATTGTGTTGCTGTAAATAATCACCCAATAGGAGAGAACTCAAACAATAAATCATTCAGTAAGATTGATTAAAAAAAAAGAGGATATATTTCGACTGCTGATTCTAATTTGAAGAATAAAAAACAAATACATGGAAATGTGTTAAATGTAGACAAACAAGTGAAGCAGTAAAAATAGCCCCAATTTGACATACCACTGTTCAGAATTTACAACTGACAGAAAAAGTAATCCAACAATTTAAGAGTAAAATGGAAATCAAGGAGACGTGATAAGAATAGGAAATGTGTCAAATATTCCATGTAAAATTGAAAAATCGGAAACAGAAAAGAATTGAGGAGGAGAGGAATGAATCAAATTGGATGACAGAACCATATGAAAATAATACGTTTTTTGTGGAAAACGAAGGACCTGATGATGAATTTGGAGACTAGACAGAACCATTGACGACTTATTGGAAGAGACTGCAACACAAATCTTATGAAATTATATGGAGCCTGTGACAACTGAAACTTTTAGTTTGACAGTGTCCACCAACATCAGAAGCAATCGGAGAAAACACAAAGGTTTAAGACAAAATAATTCACTTGACAAATGAAACAACTGCTTTTAGTGAAATTGAGGACCACAGTGAAAAATAGGGACTGGAGGGGTCTGAACCTCTGTCTGACAAGTATGTTGAAGAAAACGCTGCGAAAGAGGAGAAAGAGTGGTAGATCAGCTTTAATATTGCAGATAGATTGTGGTTTCCATCAATGTAACTGTTTGCATCATTTCCAATCCCCCATATATATTTTTTCTTATACAGTGAGGGAAACATTTATTTGATCCCCTGCTGATTTTGTACATTTGCCCACTGACAAAGACATGATCAGTCTATAATTTTAATGGTAGGTTTATTTGAACAGTGAGAGACAGAATAACAACAAAAATATCCAGAAAAACGCATGTCAAAAATGATATAAATTGATTTGCATTTTAATGAGGGAAATAAGTATTTGACCCCTCTGCAAAACATGACTTAGTACTTGGTGGCAAAACCCTTGTTGGCAATCACAGAGGTCAGACGTTTCTTGTAGTTGGCCACCAGGTTTGCACACATCTCAGGAGGGATTTTGTCCAACTCCTCTTTGCAGATCTTCTCCTAGTCATTAAGGTTTCGAGGCTGACGTTTGGTAACTCGAACCTTCAGCTCCCTCCACAGATTTTCTATGGGATTAAGGTCTGGAGACTGGCTAGGCCACTCCAGGACCTTAATGTGCTTCTTCTTGAGCCACTCCTTTGTTGCCTTGGCCATGTGTTTTGGGTCATTGTCATGCTGGAATACCCATCCACGACCCATTTTCAATGCCCTGGCTGAGGGAAGGAGGTTCTCACCCAAGATTTGACGGTACATGGCCCTGTCCATCGTCCCTTTGATGCGCTGAAGTTGTCCTGTCCCCTTAGCAGAAAAACACCCCCAAAGCATAATGTTTCCACCTCCATGTTTGACGGTGGGGATGGTGTTCTTGGGGTCATAGGCAGCATTCCTCCTCCTCCAAACACGGCGAGTTGAGTTGATGCCAAAGAGCTCGATTTGTCTCATCTGACCACAACACTTTCACCCAGTTCTCCTCTGAATCATTCAGATGTTCATTGGCAAACTTCAGACGGCCCTGTATATGTGCTTTCTTGAGCAGGGGGACCTTGCGGGCACTGCAGGATTTCAGTCCTTCACGGCGTAGTGTGTTACCAATTGTTTTCTTGGTGACTATGGTCCCAGCTGCCTTGAGATAATTGATAAGATCCTCCTGTGTAGTTCTGGACTGATTCCTCACCGTTCTCATGATCATTGCAACTCCACGAGGTGAGATCTTGCATGGAGCCCCAGGCCGAGGGAGATTGACAGTTTTTTTGTGTTTCTTCCATTTGCGAATAATCGCACCAACTGTTGTCACCTTCTCAACAAGCTGCTTGGCGATGGTAAGCTGCTTGGCGATGGTCTTGTAGCCCATTCCAGCTTTGTGTAGGTCTACAATCTTGTCCCTGAGATCCTTGGAGAGCTCTTTGGTCTTGGCCATGCTGGAGAGTTTGGAATCTGATTGATTGATTGCTTCTGTGGACAGGTGTCTTTTATACAGGTAACAAACTGAGATTAGGAGCACTCCCTTTAAGAGTGTGCTCCTAATCTCAGCTCGTTACCTGTATAAAAGACACCTGGGAGCCAGAAATCTTTCTGATTGAGAGGGGGTCAAATACTTATTTCCCTCATGAAAATGCAAATCAATTTATAACATTTTTGACATGCGTTTTTCTGGATTTTTCTGTTGTTATTCTGTCTCTCACTGTTCAAATAAACCTACCATTAAAATTATAGACTGATAATTTCTTTGTCAGTGGGCAAACGTACAAAATCAGCAGGGGATCAAATACTTTTTTCCCTCACTGTATATGCAACCAGAGGAAAATAAACTCTAGACCACCTTTACTCCACACACAGAGACGCATACAAAGCTCTCCCTCGCCCTCCATTTGGCAAATCTGACCATAATTATATCCTCCTGATTCCTGCTTATAAGCTGCATGTGTGACATAACTCCAACAGTCCTATTTATGATATAATTTACAAAGAGTATGCCTTTTTTAAACATATTCTTTCAAAAATATAGTTATTTTTGTCATTTAGTATATTTGAGTTTAACCATAACAGTTTCTGTTGAGCCAATGTTCAAAGAACCAACTGAGGATGTAGAAGAAACAGAAGACCATACAGACCTAGACATTATTGAGGAGGACAATGAAGACCATGTATTTGGTAAAGCAACAGTCAGTGAAACTCAAACCGCTTCTGTTGAATCTGATGCCCCACTTCTTAGAGAAACAACTGGATGTTTTCAGATGGAGAGTACAGCAATGCCACTGACTGGGATGAAACAAGTACACCAATAGCAGAGGCAACTGAAATTAAAAAAGAAAAGGATGAGGACAAGACAAATTACATGACAACTACTGTAATGATCAGTGAGATGTCTAGTAAATCCCAGAGCCCACAAACTGACGCTGAAATCAAGCTTTCAGAAACTCCACCAACACAAGAAGTTGAGGATAAGGGAGAGACAGAGGACGAAACTACACGTTTCACTACACTACAGGAGAAGTCAACAAGCAATTTTCTACCCAGTACAACATCTACAGAGATACACAAACACGTTGAAGAGGAGAAAAAGGACTAAGGACACAATCAACAAAGAAGCTTCCAGTGTCTCTATTATAGGACTCATTGAAGATATTGGACTCGTTGAAAAAACAACAGGATGTTTTTGCAGGGAGACTACAACAGCAGCCAGTGAAACTCAAACTGCATCCTTCAATTCTGGTGCCCCATTTCTAGAAGTAACAGCAGAAAGTTCTGAAAGGGAAAGAGCAACAAAGCCACTAGAAACTGAGACAGAACAACATCAGAATGAAGTAGAAAGAATAAGACATCAAACTAAAATCTACAACTGAAAAGGTAATTGGAATGTCTAGTAAATCCAATCTTGAGGATAATGGGAAATTTTTCACTGTACCTAGAGTCACAAGAAGATGTTAATGGAAGAGAAACCATATACAATGCAGGAGACGGATACATTCAAAGTATAACATCTGAGAAGGACGCAGCGTACACGGAAGAGGGTGGATATTAACGTTTTGAGAAAGAGAGCACAACAGAACCACTTCTCACTAAGATGGGTGAAACCACTACTGGTACAGCAACATTAGTAGCAAATGAAATCAGAGAAAAGGAGGTTGAGGATAACAAAAGAAAGTCAAGGTTTCAGAAACTCCACCCATTTCAGAGGGAGAGTATCCTGGCTTGAACACAAAGTTAACGAATCCCTTAAAGGGAGATGTTTTACCATCTGAGTATGAACAGGATCACATTGAACCCATAGATTTAGACTAATCTTTAGCCCAACACTTAAATCAACTTTGCATTCTATTGTAAAAAAAATAATTATACTGTATCTTGCTGTACAAGCAATTGTGTGCTACATTAATAAAGTAAACTTGAATAAACTGTCCAACGATGAGTCTCAGTCCATTTGCTTCCAAATAATACAATTTTATAACAATCATTAACAAAATCATTGAATGACACAAAAGTCGAGAGATTCCTCTTCCATTTCCTCCTTTTCACTTTCTTTCCTAAACTTGCTTCTGCTGCTTCTCCTCCTCTTCCTCAGTTGTGTGTTGTCGACCAATCCTTTTTACAAGCCTTCTATTTCCAGAAGACTGCTTCATCTGCCAAGCAGGGAGATGCTGGGCACAGTCTATGTTTCCCACAGTGCTGCTTGTCAAGTGCACCACTGGCCCTACTTTGCCTCTTGTCCGAGACCAAGCCATGCAGAGACTCTTCAGTTAAACTACAGGCACACTGACCCCTGCTCTGGAGGGCAGAATCTGTAGGTTTCAAAATGGGTAGTTGGAATCGAGTTGTTTAACCGGGATTGAGAGGTTTTGAATGCTGATGAAGGGACATCATGATTCTCTCTGTTTCAACCAGCTTTGAGTTCTGAGAGAGTCTCTTCAGTCTCAGACGAGCACTGCGTCGGGGAGCAGTGCATACTCCAGCGTGTCCCTCACGCATGGGCCCTGTGCCCTTGTCCTCAAGTACTCTTCCACTGGGCGTTCTGATGCGGACTAGGATTACACCGTCTCCCCCAGTAGACAAATGTCTCTGTTTGATGAGATCCATGTTTCTAAAGTCCAGTGTCTCATCACCCTCAATGTTGTCTCCATGTGTAATGGACTCTGGAGATGTGGTTTGGCTGGCTTGTCCCAGTCCCACAGCCTCACGATTAGCTTTGATGTTACTGCTCTGTGAGGATGATGTGCTCTCCTCCTGCTCAGATCCTGTAGCTACATACCCATGGATAGGGTCAGTCCCTGTAGCTACAGACCCATGGATAGGGTCAGTCCCTGTAGCTACAGACACATCGGTAGGGAGCTGTGTGCCACTGCCACCTGCTGTACTGTTCTGAGAAGCCACTTCACGCCTATTTCTGTTTCCTTTCCGGGATGGTCTTGCCAAGGCCTTCCTCTCAGCCTCTATTCTGTGAGCCCACCCCCGTTGGTGGTTCCTGAAGCACACTAGTCTCCTGGCATTGCCCAAGGGGATGCCAGTATGCTGGATGAGCTGCCTAACAGTGCAGCGGTTGAGGTCAAATGCCCCAGTGTTCTTTGCCATCCTTCTACTGAGTGCAGGTGCAGCAGAGACCCTTCCTCTCTGCCTCCTGGTCTTACTTCTAAACAATGTATTGAATCAGAATGACATTTTGGACAACACACAATTATGACATCACAGAACATGTCAACCAAATAATCAATGTTTTATCTCTAGGATGTCAATAAGCTTACTCTTTGTGACATGTCAAATTTGAGTGATATCTGGTGCTAGAGACATTTAGAAAAGGGCACAAAATATCTAAAAACCTTTATTTTAAAACTGTTGCATTGTTCTTAAAAAATATACATTGTAAAGAACATCTACATACAATAATAAGTACTTACATACATAATGTGAAATTATACATTAAAAAAAGGACACTGCCATCGGCAACTGCACTTTGGATCCAACTCAAGGAAATACTGACAAGATCTGTACACTTCAACAGATGGGATAACAAGAACATAATGCAGAAACAATTGTATTTTGAAATAATGAACAAAGTCTTGGGAGAGTAACTTAACTCATTCCATCATTGTTGAAAAAGGCCATGATAAATACTACATTCAAAATACACTGTACTGGATTAAAGGCTGAGGATAGAAGCTCATCATCAAACTGCAGAACACAAAATGACTTCCATAGTTTCCACTAGGTGGAGTTACCTGCTCTGAACACACGAGATGATCTGTGCAACATTGCTCATTTTCAAAATGTCAATGCCATCTCACACTTACACTGAAACATTGTCCATTTAACCAAATAAAGCAATGTTGCTCAACATACATAATTTGCTTAAGGAGCAACAGGAACTTGGCATTATTATCAGTGTGTGAAGACAGTACTATGGTGGACACCTTGGAAAAACCAAGGCAGCATTATTTCATGACAAAATAGAAAGTCTAGTTTGTACAGAATGTTCAGCATCGATAATCTATTTTGGTCCTGTAGCGCTAGATCTAAGAAAACCATCTTATAGGCAAATACACATATTAACCAGTCCTTAAAAAAATAAAATAATAATAAATACAACAATGCTATACATACTTTGCTGAATCATCAAGACACAACCCACTGGGGTGCATCCGAAATGGCACCGTATTTATATATAGTGCATTACCAGAGCCCTAGTCAAAAGTAGTGCACTATAAAGGGAAAACGGTGCCATTTAGGAAGCAGCTCTGGTGTTTAAATTACATTCAGGATGGTCCATGCCCTGATCCATGATGGCCTGACCACTACATGCACTAAAGCAGAGTAAACTACATCCAGTGTATATTCTTCCCTCCTCCTACAGTAGACAGTGTTCACTCAACACCCAGGAGCTCTACATTCGCTAGCCTGTCCATAACCTACCAGTTCACTGTGTGAAACTGCAGAGGGAATTATTCAACAGCCAGACAATAGGCCTGTCACAGCAGGTACCGTAGATCATTTAACCACACACATACAGCTCAGTTACGACTCCTACTGTACATGTCTGTGTATTTTGGGTATTTTCCCCAGAACTCCCTAGAAGCAGGGACATACAGTGCATTCAGAAAGTATTTAGACCTGGACTTATTCCACATTTTGTTACGTTACAGCCTTATTCTAAAATGGATTAAATTGTTTGTTTTTCCCATCAATCTACACACAATAACCCACAATGACAAAGCAAAAACTGGATTTTAGAAATTGTTGGAAATGTATTAAAAATAGAAAACTGAAATATTACATTTACATGTTATCAGACCTTTTCCTCAGTACTTTGTTGAAGCACCTTTGGCAGCGATTACAGCCTCAAGTCTTCTTGGGTATGGGGCTACAAGTTTGGCACACCTGTATTTGGGAAGCTTCTCTCTTTCTTCTCTACAGATCCTCTCAAGCTCTGTCAGGTTGGATGGGGAGTCGCTGCACAGTTATTTTCAGGTCTCTCCAGAGATGTTAGACCGGGTTCAAGTCCGGGGACTGGCAGGGCCACTCAAGGACATTCAGAGACTTGTCCCGAAGCCACTCCTGCGTTGTCTTGGCTGTGTGTTTAGGGTCGTTGTCCTGTTGGAAGGTGAACCTTCGCCCCAGTCTGAGGTCCCGAGCACTCTGGAGCAGGTTTTCATCAAGGATCTCTCTGCACTTTGCTCCGTTCATCTTTCCCTCGATCCTGACTAGTCTCCCAGTCCCTGCCGCTGAAAAACATACCCACAGCATGATGCTGCCACCACCATGCTTCACCGTAGGGATGGTGCCAGGCTTCCTCCAGACGTGACGCTTGCAATTCAGGCCAAAGAGTTCAATCTTGGTTTCATCAGACCAGAGTCCTTTAGGCGCCATTTGGCAAACTCCAAGCAGGCTGTCTTGTGCCTTTTACTGAGGAGTGGCTTCCGCCTGGCCCCTCTACCATAAAAGGCCTGATTGGTGGAGTGCTGCAGAGACCGTTGTCCTTCTGAAAGGTTCTCCCATCTCCACAGAGGAACTCTGGAGCGCTGTGAGAGTGACCATTGGGTTTTGGTCACCTCCCTGACCAAGGCCCTTCTTCCCCGATTGCTCAGTTTGGCCGGGTGGCTGGCTCTAGGAAGAGTCTTGGTGGTCCCAAACTTCTTCGATTTAAGAATGATGGAGGCCTCATTGTTCTTGGGGACCTTCAATGCTGCATAAATGGTTTGGTACCCCTTCCCCAGATTTGTGCCTCGACACAATCCTGTCTCGGAGCTCTACGCACAATTCCTTCGACCTCATGGCTAGGTTTTTGCTTTGACATGCACTGTCAACTGTGGGACCTTATATAGACAGGTGTGTGCCTTTCAAAATCATGTCCAATCAATTGAATTTACCACAGGTGGACTCCAATTAAGTTGTAGAAACATCTCAAGGATGATCAATGGAAACAGGATGCACCTGAGCTCAATTGAGTCTCATAGCAAAGGGTCTGAATACTTACCTTATTTGCGTATCTGTTTTTTTATTTGTAATAAATGTGCAAACATTTCTAAAAACCTGATTTCGCTTTGTCATTATGGGGTTGTGTGTAGATTGATGAGGATTTTTAAAAATGTAATCCATTTTAGAATAAGGCTGTAACGTGTACATTCACTTTTTATTTTCTGCATATTCATTTACTGCATATTCAAAAAAACCATTTTTAATGGCTTTAGAAATAATATTTTCTGCTGATAACTTTTGGTCCAAATAAAGTAAGGCTTTGATTAGGTCATTCATGTCAGCTTGCATGCCCACCTTTTCCAACCATACTTTCAACAGTTCATAGACTCGGTCTTCAGGATGAAGGTGTGCAGCGCTTTTTATAGCGTTGTCACTGAGTCCAATGTGCCTGAAGAATCTGTTATGGTAGTAAACGTCCAGCTCTTCAAAAAGTTCAAAACATTTCTTCAAGGACTCGTCACCTAAAATAAAAAAGGCATGTCAAGACCATGACATCAAAGCCCACCGTGCTGTCCTGTATTATAATCTTAATCAACGAAAATATGGAGAACAGCAGAGTGGGTCATAGACAAGGCTAAATATTGTTTGTATGTTAACTAGTCTAAATCCATAAAATATAGAGGGTATACTCTCACCATTCAAAGGAGCAAGTTTTCTGAGAAGGACATCTTCCTAGAAAGATTTTAAAAAAGAAACATGGTCAGTCATAAATCATAAGTCAGGCTCCTAAATGAGGCCCTTGCACTAGCTCTGAAGTTGGCTATTGAAGGGCCGTGCAGGAGGTGAAGGACCTCAACACCAGCTCTGGGCTTCTTGTCTCTGGCCTTATTCCGTCCCTTCCTCAACCCTGCATGTGCATCTATAAGTCACATTTATGTGCTTGGGCCTGGCCACTAGCAATGGTTAATTAAATCTTCAAAAACAAGTGGCTGTAATCGCTGCCAAAGGTGCTTCAACAAAGGTTGAATAAAGGGTCTGAATATTTATGTAAATGTGATATTAACCTCCCGAGTGGCGCAGTGGTCTAAGGCACTGCATCGCAGTGCTAGCTGTGCCACTAGAGATCCTGGTTAGAATCCAGGCTCCGTCGTAGCCGGCAGCGACCGGGAGACCCATGGGGCGGCGCACAATTGGCCCAGGGTAGGGGAGGGAATGGCCGGCAGGGATGTAGCTCAGTTGGTAGAGCATGGCGTTTGCAACGCCAGGGTTGTGGGTTCGATTCCCACGGGGGGCCAGTATGAAAAATAAAAAATAATGTATGCACTCACTAACTGTAAGTCGCTCTGGATAAGAGCGTCTGCTAAAAATGTAAAAAATAAAGTTATTTCTTTTATATACATTTGCAAAAATTCCAAAAACCTGTTTTTTGTTTTGTCATTATGGGGTATTGTGTGTAGATTGATGAGGGGGGAAAAAACAATTTAATCCATTTTAGAATAAGGCTCAGGAATCTGAATACTTTCTAAATGCACTGTAGTTACAGTGGGGAAAAAAAGTATTTAGTCAGCCACCAATTGTGCAAGTACTCCCACTTAAAAAGATGAGAGAGGCCTGTCATTTTCATCATAGGTACACGTCAACTATGACAGACAAAATGAGATTTTTTTTCTCCAGAAAATCACATTGTAGGATTTTTTATGAATTTATTTGCAAATTATGGTGGAAAATAAGTATTTGGTCAATAACAAAAGTTTCTCAATACTTTGTTATATACCCTTTGTTGGCAATGACACAGGCCAAACGTTTTCTGTAAGTCTTCACAAGGTTTTCACACACTGTTGCTGGTATTTTGGCCCATTCCTCCATGCAGATCTCCTCTAGAGCAGTGATGTTTTGGGGCTGTCGCTGGGCAACACAGACTTTCAACTCCCCTCCAAAGATTTTCTATGGGGTTGAGATCTGGAGACTGGCTAGGCCACTCCAGGACCTTGAAATTCCTCTTACGAAGCCACTCCTTCGTTTGCCCGGGCGGTGTGTTTGGGATCATTGTCATGCTGAAAGACCCAGCCACGTTTCATCTTCAATGCCCTTGCTGATGGAAGGAGGTTTTCACTCAAAATCTCACGATACATGGCCCCATTCATTCTTTCCTTTACACGGATCAGTCGTCCTGGTCCCTTTGCAGAAAAACAGCCCCAAAGCATGATGTTTCCACCCCCATGCTTCACAGTAGGTATGGTGTTCTTTGGATGCAACTCAGCATTCTTTGTCCTCCAAACACGACGAGTTGAGTTTTTACCAAAAAGTTATATTTTGGTTTCATCTGACCATATAACATTCTCCCAATCCTCTTCTGGATCATCCAAATGCACTCTAGCAAACTTCAGACGGGCCTGGACATGTACTGGCTTAAGCAGGGGGACACGTCTGGCACTGCAGGATTTGAGTCCCTGGCGGCGTAGTGTGTTACTGATGGTAGGCTTTGTTACTTTGGTCCCAGCTCTCTGCAGGTCATTCACTAGGTCCCCCCGTGTGGTTCTGAGATTTTTGCTCACCGTTCTTGTGATCATTTTGACCCCACGGGGTGAGATCTTGCGTGGAGCCCCAGATTCCATTTCCAAATAATTGCTCCCACAGTTGATTTCTTCAAACCAAGCTGCTTACCTATTGCAGATTCAGTCTTCCCAGCCTGGTGCAGGTCTACAATTTTGTTTCTGGTGTCCTTTGACAGCTCTTTGGTCTTGGCCATAGTGGAGTTTGGAGTGTGACTGTTTGAGGTTGGACAGGTGTCTTTTATACTGATAACAAGTTCAAACAGGTGCCATTAATACAGGTAACGAGTGGAGGACAGAGGAGCCTCTTAAAGAAGGAGTTACAGGTCTGTGAGAGCCAGAAATCTGGCTTGTTTGTAGGTGACCAAATACTTATTTTCCACCATAATTTGCAAATGAATTCATTAAAAATCCTACAAATGTGATTTTCTGGATTATTTTTCCTCAATTTGTCTGTCATAGTTGACGTGTACCTATGATGAAAATTACAGGCCTCTCATCTTTTTAAGTGGGAAAACTTGCACAATTGGTGGCTGACTAAATACTTTTTTTCCCCACTGTACTTACCGTTTGCTAAAAGCCACAGTCTGATGTATATAGCATTAGTTCACCCAATTCATAATTACTCTCACGGGCAAATGGAACCCAAAGAACCGTGTCCCATTTTGAAGTAGTGCTACTCCCTTTCCACCATCCATCTTGATGTAGACTTACTAGGCAGTTTTTACACATCTTCTTGGGTATGACGCTACAAGCTTAGCACACCTGTATATGGGGAGTTCCTCCCATTCTTCTCTGCAGATCCTCTCAAGCTCTGTCAGGTTGGATGGGGAGCGTCGCTGCACAGCTATTTTCAGGTCTCTTCAGAGATGTTCGATCAGGTTCAAGTCCGGGCTTTGTCTGGGCCACTCAAGGACATTCAGAGACTTGTCCTGAAGCCACTCCTGCATTGTCTTGGCTGTGTGCTTAGGGTCTTTGTCCTGTTGGAAGGTGAACCTTCACCCCAGTCTGAGGTCCTGAGTGCTCTGGAGCAGCTTTTCATCAAGGATCTCTCTCTCTACTTTGCTCCGTTCATCTTGTCCTCGATCCGGACTAGTCTCCCAGTCCCTGCCGCTGAAAAACATCCCCACAGCATGATGCTGCCACCACCATGCGTCACCGTAGGGATGGTGCCAGGCTTCCTCCAGACGTGACACATTTGGCATTCAGGCCAAATGTTGGTTTCATCAGACCAGAGAATCTTGTTTCTGATGGTCAGAGTCCTTTAGGTGCCTTTTGCCAAACTCCAAGCGGGCTGTCATGTGCCTTTTACTGAGGAGTGGCTTCCATCTGGCCACTACCATAAAAGGCCTGATTGGTGGAGTACTCCACAGAAGAACTCTGGAGCTCTATCAGAGTGACCATCAGGTTCTTGGTCACCTCCCTGACCAAGGCCCTTCTCCCCAGATTGCTCAGTTTGGCCGGGAGGCCAGGTCTAGGAAGAGTCTTGGTGGTTCCAAACTTCTTCCATTTAAGAATGATGGAGGCCACTGTGTTCTTGTGGACCTTCAATGCTGCAGAAATGTTTTGATACTCTTCCCCAGATCTGTGCCTCGACACAATCCTGTCTCGGAGTACTACGGACAATTCCTTCAACCTCATGGCTTGGATTTTGCTCTGACATGCACTGTCAACTGTGGGACCTTATATAGACAGGTGTGTGCCTTTCTAATCACGTCCAATCAATTGAATTTACCACAGGTGGACTCCAATCAAGTTGTAGAAACATCTCAAGGATGATCAATGGAAACAGGATGCACCGGAGCTCAATTTCGAGTCTCATAGCAAAGGGTCTGAATACTTATGATGTGGTCCTCTGTAGCTCAATTGGTAGAACATGGCGCTTGTAACGCCAGGGTAGTGGGTTCGATTCCCGGGACCACTCATACGTAAAAATGTATGCACACATGACTGTAAGTCGCTTTGGATAAAAGCGTCTGCTAAATGGCATATTATTATTATGTAAATAAGGTATGATTTTATTTGTAATACATTTGCAAACATTTCTTAAAACCTCTTTTCGCTTTGTCATTACGGGGTAGTGTGTGTAGATTGATGAGGGGAAAAAATTATGTACTCAATTTTAGAATAAGGCTAACGTAACAAAATGTGGAAAAAGTCAAGGGGTCGGAATACTTTCCGAATGCACTGTATATTGAGCAGAGAAAAGAAAGATGAACAGGAAGTAAGACCAGATCCAGAATAGGATGTGAGTTCTAAAGAAACAATGAAGATGTGGTTAGAAAAGAGCTTGAGGGAAGAAAAGG
Organism: Coregonus clupeaformis; assembly: GCF_020615455.1. NCBI lineage: Eukaryota > Metazoa > Chordata > Actinopteri > Salmoniformes > Salmonidae > Coregonus > Coregonus clupeaformis. Next base: position 49,224,032 of record NC_059207.1, read on the forward strand.
GTTAGGTTAGCATGAGCATGCCCTGTACTGCTGCTCTCACCCTAGCCGCATTGTCAGGCTGCCTCTTGACCGAAGGGCTGGAAAGCGGGGAGTATCTGGGGAAGGGGGCTGAGGGTAGTGCAGACAAACTGGACTGGGAGGAGTTGGTGGTGTTGTGGAGGCTGTCGCCCAGTCCATTGTCCTCATCCTCAGTGGCTGAGGAAGCTTTGGCACCCACCGCCTGGGTCACCTCCAGCAAGGGATGGAGCCGTGTGTAATCCGACACAGCACTTCGGTTGTTCTGCCTCTCCTCAATTGACCTGTTGTTTTGATCATCCTACAAGATACAGTGGGGAAAAAAAGTATTTAGTCAGCCACCAATTGTGCAAGTTCTCCCACTTAAAAAGATGAGAGAGGCCTGTAATTTTTATCATAGGTACACGTCAACTATGACAGACAAAATGAGAATTTTCTTTCCAGAAAATCACATTGTAGGATTTTTAATGAATTTATTTGCAAATTATGGTGGAAAATAAGTATTTGGTCAATAACAAAAGTTTCTCAATACTTTGTTATATACCCTTTGTTGGCAATGACACAGGTCAAACGTTTTCTGTAGGTCTTCACAAGGTTTTCACACACTGTTGCTGGTATTTTGGCCCATTCCTCCATGCAGATCTCCTCTAGAGCAGTGATGTTTTGGGGCTGTCACTGGGCAACACGGACTTTCAACTCCCTCCAAAGATTTTCTATGGGGTTGAGATCTGGAGACTGGCTAGGCCACTCCAGGACCTTGAAATGCTTCTTACGAAGCCACTCCTTCGTTGCCCAGGCGGTGTGTTTGGGATCATTGTCATGCTGAAAGACCCAGCCACGTTTCATCTTCAATGGAAGGAGGTTTTCACTCAAAATCTCACGATACATGGCCCCATTCATTCTTTCCTTTACACGGATCAGTCGTCCTGGTCCCTTTGCAGAAAAACAGCCCCAAAGCATGATGTTTCCACCCCCATGCTTCACAGTAGGTATGGTGTTCTTTGGATGCAACTCAGCATTCTTTGTCCTCCAAACACGACGAGTTGAGTTTTTACCAAAAAGTTCTATTTTGGTTTCATCTGACCATATGACATTCTCCCAATCCTCTTCTGGATCATCCAAATGCACTCTAGCAAACTTCAGACGGGCCTGGACATGTACTGGCTTAAGCAGGGGGACACGTCTGGCACTGCAAGATTTGAGTCCCTGGCGGCGTAGTGTGTTACTGATGGAAGGCTTTGTTACTTTGGTCCCAGCTCTCTGCAGGTCATTCACTAGGTCCCACCGTGTGGTTCTGGGATTTTTGCTCACAGTTCTTGTGATCATTTTGACCCCACAGGGTGAGATCTTGCGTGGAGCCCCAGATCAAGGGAGATTATCAGTGGTCATGTATGTCTTCCATTTCCTAATAATTGCTCCCACAGTTGATTTCTTCAAACCAAGCTGCTTACCTATTGCTGATTCAGTCTTCCCAAACTGGTGCAGGTCTACAATTTTGTTTCTGGTGTCCTTTGACAGCTCTTTGGTCTTGGCCATAGTGGAGTTTGGAGTGTGACTGTTTGAGGTTGTGGACAGGTGTCTTTTATACTGATAACAAGTTCATACAGGTGCCATTAATACAGGTAACGAGTGGAGGACAGAGGAGCCTCTTAAAGAAGAAGTTACAGGTCTGTGAGAGCCAGAAATCTTGCTTGTTTGTAGGTGACCAAATACTTATTTTCCACCATAACTTGCAAATAAATTCATTAAAAATCCTACAATGTGATTTTCTGGAGAAAAAAATTCTCAATTTGTCTGTCATAGTTGACATGTACCTATGATGAAAATTACAGGCCTCTCTCATCTTTTTAAGTGGGAGAAGTTGCACAATTGGTGGCTGACTAAATACTTTTTTCCCCCCACTGTATGAAAAATGATATGTAGTCTAATGAAGCACAATTGTTCACTTATGCAGTTCGCCATGTTTTCACAAAGTGGTGTAATTCCATCAGCTCATCTGAGTAATTTTATCAGAATTAATAAATCGATATGCGGTGCTGATTGGCCCAGACTCCGACCAGAGTTAAGCACACGTAAATGTAACGTAATTGCCTTTTTATGCGCTTTTCTCTCTATGCGTATTCTGACCTTGAACTTAAGCATCAGAATAGCATGCTATTCACCCACTATTCATTTGAGGTGGAGTCGAATAAATGAAGGTGTGGCGGAGGTGTGTCTACAGATACTCCGTATTCTGACCTTGACTTAATTCCACCACCTTTACACGTGAGGAAACCATGAATAAGGTCTAGCGAACCTACTGGTTCCAAGTGGAAAAAGCATCTACTTAATTTTTTTCCAGATAGAAATAACAATTTTCCATGCACTGTAATTTACAACTTGATAAGATCTATTGATAAGAGCTAGGTAAATGAGTAATCAGTTTGGAGAAGGGGATTTTAAATACACATAGCAATTGTTTTAGATGATTTTCCCTTAATGATCCTTGGAGATGAATATGAAACCAGCCATATGGAAGCAAACTGAAAATCATATCAACATGACATGTATTGCGTGCTCTCATAACCTGTTCTCTCTATGTATTCTGTTGAGTCTGTCGACAAAATTCGAATTAAAAGGTGCACCGTATTTAAAGGGGTGGCTTATGAATGTACTGAAAACCCCATTGAATGAAAACTCCACAAGAAAATCTGTAGGCCAGCAAGTGGGAGGGTTTTCAGCAGTTGAATTAGATGTATTCAGAACGCGCAAGGTAGCCCCACCTGCAGAGCGTGTTATGCGACTGAATAAGGCAAGTCTGAATACCAAATACTGAGAAGTGCATAGGAAAGGCGTGCGTAGGAATGACAAATTCCTAAGTTGGGATCAGCCCTATTGCGTCTGACACGGTGAATGTGAAAATAACTTTTGAATGAGACCGACTGACTCACCACCACAATCTTCAGCGTCTCACTGGGAGTGTTCTGGGAGTCTGGAACAGATGACGTATGAATCAGAGAGGGCCCTTAACTTTTAGGTACAATATTGACATGTTCTGTTGACAGCTTTAAGTGCATCTCTGCTAACGCAGTGAGCTTTGAGGCTCTGTGCTCTCTGATTGGCACCCTATTACCTTTATAGTGCACTACTTTTGACCAGGGCTTATAGGGAATAGGGTGCCATTTGGAAGGCACCCTGAGCCTTCACTTTTGAATGATCAAAGGTATTTATTTGTTATAAAATGACCTTACCTCTCCTTTTACAGCACTTTCGCCTCTTCCAATAGACACCGACAATTGCAGCAGTGATACCCAGTACTGCCACCACAATCACAATAACACCGGCTGTTTCAATCGAGAGAAATGAATGTTTAATGTCACAACCCCATCCCTCCGCTGTTTACCAAATAAGTGGCAAGGTGACCAGATTGCCCCTTGAAATTCAAAACGTCATTTTCCAAATACATGCAACATTCATAATATTCTATTGTGTTAACACACACAATCCCAATCCACAGTAATAACAGGAGACAACAGAGCATGCAGCAAGGTATTGTCTGCTGAACCTGGGCCTGGTGTTATACCTGAGACGGTGCTGGATGTGGGCATTCTGGTCTTACAGACCGTGTTGGACGTAGTGGTGCAATTCTTCACCCTCACCTCATTCTCTTTACATCTGAGATAATGGGGGTTTCAACAAAATATAATTCCAAGCCATATTAACCCAGTTTTAATTGATTTTGTAATTGATAAATAAAAAAGAAGGCTATTCACCACTGTGCAATAACGTCTTTACAACAATCTAATGAAGTAAAAATGGAGGCTAGATTTAGTTTGAGAGCATCAGCGTGTAAGCTCACATTCTCTGGACATACCGTAAGCACTTTTTGCACACCTCGCAGGCTTCGTCAGGGGCACAGAATAACCCTGGTTTACACTGGCACTCTCTGTCCTGAGTGATGGTGCATGCCTTCATAGTCACCTGATCTGTGAGAGGAAAATACAGAATTTGTCATGTTAAAGACACAAATATCTGAAATGGGATAGATCGGAGCCTTGAAGGTCAGCCATTTAATTTGTCATTCATTCTAATGGATCATATTGAATTTGAAAAGGGCTAACTTATTAAACAGAATTACCTGAGCGACACTCGGTGCACTTTAAGCACTGTCGTAGTCCGTTGTCATGTTCAGTGTATGTGTCAATGTCACAGGCCTCACATGTTCCTCTCTCCAAGGTACGTGTGCAGTACGCTTTGACATATGTACCTGAGGCCATAGAGAAACAACAGTTACTGGGCTATCCAAACAGGTGTACATACAGCAGACACTTGACACTGAATATTCATTACTGTAGTTGTATAACCGTAGTCAATACAAGGCCAAAGTTGCGCCAGTAGTTTCCATGATGGATTTCGACTTGTGACACTCGTTGCATCACAAATAGCACCCTATTCACTATATAGTTCACTTCTTTTGGCCAGGGCCCATTGGGCTCTGGTCAAAAGTAGTGTACCATTTCAAGTGCATACACTGGTCTCAGTAGACTGTGAATCTTAAATATCAATTTGGCTCACCAGCTAGGCAGTTTAAACAGCAGATGTTGTCATGTGGGTACTCCAGGTTTTCCCGGCATGAGATGTCCCGCTGTGTCATGTTTCTGTCTCTGCCTCCTGTCCGTGTCAACTCTAGACCAGACTGATCTGCCACCGTAGGGCTGAGGGCCCAGATTAGGAGGACAACCTTAGATAAAGATGAAGCACACATGACAAACATTGTCATCCAGTTCCCGTTGCTTACTTTAGACACCCATAACATCTAAGCAAAGTGTAACCAAAGTTGGTGAGGAACTGACCATTGTAGAGGTAGGAGTGAATCCCAAATGGCACCCTATTCCCTATATAGTGCACTACTTTAGAGGGCTCTGGTCAAAAGTAGGGAATAGCGTGCCATTTGGTACATAAACCTAGGTCTTTCTTTCCTCACAATATGACATTGTCCTGACATTAATCACTTCCCCTTCAAGGGAATATCTTCAAAAAGGTCCATATTAATGACTAACTAGAGAAGGGCAAGAAAATAATCCCAGAATGTCTTTGAGATCATCCAAACCTTGTTTGTCAAGCAATTTCCTCGTCTTTGTACATACAGAGCTCCTTGTTCAAATGAAATACTTTACAACACTTACAGTACCAGTCAAAAGTTTGGACAAACCTACTCATTCAAAGGTATGTTTACTATTTTCTACATTGTAGAATAATAGTGAAGACATCAAAACTATGAAATAACACATATGGAATCATGTAGTAACCAAAAAAAGTGTTGAACAAATCAAAATATATTTTATATTTAAGATTCTTCAAATAGCCACCCTTTGCCTTGATGACATCTTTGCACACTCTTGGCATTCTCTCAACCAGCTTCACCTGGAATGCTTTTCCAACAGTCTTGAAGGAGTTCCCACATATGCTGAGCACTTGTTGGCTGCTTTTCCTTCACTCTGCGGTCCAACTCATCCCAAACCATCTCAATTGGGTTGAGGTCGGGTGATTGTGGAGGCCAGGTCATCTGATGCAGCACTCCATCACTCTCCTACTTCGTAGGGTGGCTACTTTGAAGAATCTCAAATATAAAATATATTTTGATTTGTTTAATACTTTTTTGGGTTACTACATGATTCCATATGTGTTATTTCATAGTTTTGATGTCTTCACTATTATTCTACAATGTAGAAAATAGTAAAACTAAAGAAAAACCCTTGAATGAGTTGGTGTGTCCAAACTTTTGACTGGTACTGTAGCTATTATAACAGGAACAATATAATTGCATTCTTAATCACACCACTGATGCTCTATCAAAACAACTACAAATCAAGTGTTATTTGTCACATGCTTCGTAAACAACAGGTGTCGACTAACAGTGAAATGCTTACAAAGGTCAGCTACACCAGAAGAGTGGTAGCAATAAAAGGGGATTTCCACAACTGCCAATATTGAAGATGGCTCATAAAATCACTCTCACTTAACTATTGAGATATGATTGATTACTAATAGGCCATTTAATGTGATGTGTAGAAAATGAGACATCAGTTGCTAGACATTGTGAATGTGGGTCTTTTAGATAAACAGAGTGAACATGGAAGATGTGTTAAACCCTGTCGATCTTATCCCTGTCACTTCAACTATAAGTGAAGCAAGCCTAATGATTAGTCCCCACTATTGTCATTTCTGCAGTTACACAAAAACGATTTTTAAACTGTTCCAATGGGTTCAACTTAATCTCCCAGAAGAAACATGTACTGAATGAATAAGATCACTGGAAAATAATGTTGCCAGTGTAAACATAAGGTGAAAATGTTCTATAGCTTAGGTCTTTATCTGGTTCAAGAATTTGTGGGTGGTATTTCTCAACTACAGACAAATCAGGAGCGCTGTGATGCAATTTCATCACTAATCCCTTCGGAACCTCTGCTGAGTCACAAGATACATGGGCACACCCAATTTAGCAACCTGTATTCACATGCATAGTATGTCCAAGATGGACCAGCCTACAAACCTACTGAACAAAACCCAAGCACACTCCAGAGTAGAAAAGAGGCTAGGTGACAATAGCTATGCTGCATCATATCATGTTTGGTTGCTGTTTTATGAATGATAGCCTACATATGGGCCAAGGAGGCTCACAAGGATATTGGTATCCACAGTACGCCCACAATGATAAATATTTTTTCAACTAAACTCTTATTGTATTCCCCAAAAATGTTGTTTTGAACATAAATACACAGTTATTTTAGCTTTAAACTGCTAAATGTTCTCTCTGCCCAAGGCAAAGTGTGTAGAATTGCAGGAAATTAGTTTTAAAACTGCAACATTTTCTCACTAATGCCAACATTTTAAAATGTTCTTTCCCAGGGTCCGAAACGTCATTAGTCTGGCCATACACTGCAGAAACTGCTTGTATGCATTTTTCTATCGCACTCTAAAGTAGGACTTGTGTTCTGATATTATGAGGGGGTCCCTGATGAATTTGTTATCACAAAAGTAATCACCGACGCAAAAAAGTTTGGGAACCCTTGCGCTAGGCTAACACTGCACATTAGCCTAACTAAACACCGGCTTCAACTGGCGCCACATAAGAATTTCGCACCTTTATGAGGCATTTCCATTGGCATGTTTACGCGACATTCTTTCGGGCCACACAAATTGCGCGTCGATTGAGTCAGAAAAATAGTTCGAATTTTAGAATAGGTCAAAAGTAACATTACTAGTTAGGCTACACAATTTCATTGATGAGGTAATGACACCGGCGCGTGTGCTGTGTGTCAACAATGTTTCAAGTTTATGTGGTCACGGCGGTACAGCGTGAAACAACTTACCATGTAATGTAGGCCTATATCGCTCATACTTTTATCAAACCTTGCAAGATGTCAAAGGTGGCGTACACTTCCCAGTTGATGTGTCCGAAACCAGAAAAGCACCACCAGCACTCCTCCTTGAATCGATGGTTTAGTTTGGTTGAACACCGATAGATTTATTTGACACAACTCTACTCATGAAAGAGAAAGCTCCAAATGAAGATTAGCTCAGTGTCTGTCACGCCCCTTTAGTGAAATGATTACATAGTCCCAATTAAACCATCTCCTCTAGCCTCGACACTTGTCAATGTTATAGGCTGCGTTTACACAGGCAGTGAAATTCTGATCTTTTTTTCCCCCCACTAATTGGTCTTTTGACAAAATATATTTTTTAGAGCTGATCTGATTGGTCAAAAGACCATTTAGTTAAAAAATTAGAATCGGGCTGCCTGTACAGTATAAACGCAGCCTTAGATATCTAAAATGAAGCGCAGTTTGGCCTAGGGGCCTGCCAATTGTTTCATTATTATTATTATTATTATTATTATTATTATTATTATTATTAATGATTCACAAAATACAAGCATGCTTTTTGGGAGAACTTGATTCATGTAGTTACATTCAATATGACATAGATGCAAATAGAAAACATTGTAGGATTGAGTTAATGTCTTATTCCATGTACCCTACAAAAGGAGTATATACAAACCATTACAAATGTTGTTTTAGTTGGGGAAAACCCTTTTGAGACTTCTGGGATTACGAGCCACACTCATCATTATCAAGGTGGGAAATGCTCTGTCTGTGTATGTCAGTTTGACATTATCTATGCAACAGTTGTCTGCATGACTTAGTCTCTCACACGCAGACACAGCCACAGTCACAGGACAGGAAGAGCAGGGTTAAACTGAAGTGTGAACCCCAAACATGTAGTCTAGCCTTTTTAAACAACAAGACACCACCTAACAGTAAACTGTGAAAATACACTAACCCAGTCACCCTTGTCTGCTGATATAATTATGTGAGGATGGATTAGATCAAATTCAAGGATTTCTGTGACCTACTTAGGTCATATATCCATACCACATAATTGCAAAAGGGTTTTCTAATGATCAATTAGCCTTTTAAAATGATAAACTTGGATTGGCAAACACAATGTGCCATTGGAACACAGGACTGATGGTTGCTGATAATGGGCCTCTGTACGCCTATGTAGATATTCCATTAAAAATCAGCCGTTTCCAGTTACTAAAATCATTTACAACATTAACAATGTCTACACTGTATTTCTGATCAATTTTATGTTATTTTAATGGACAAAATAATTGATTTTCTTTCGAAAACAAGGACATTTCTAAGTGACCCCAAACCTTTGAACGGTAGTGTGTATATATATACACTACCAGTCAAATGTTTGGACACACCTACTCATTCAAGGGTTTTTCTTTATTTTTACTATTTTTAACATTATAGAATAATAGTGAAGACATCAAAACTATGAAATAACACATATATGTTAAACAAATCAAAATATATTTTATATTTGAGATTCTTCAAATAGCCACCCTTTGCCTTGATGACAGCTTTGCACACTCTTGGCATTCTCTCAACCAGCTTCATGAGGTAGTCAACTGGAAGGCATTTCAATTAACAGGTGTGCCTTCTTAAAAGTCAATTTGTGGAATTTCTTTCCTTCTTAATGGGTTTGAGCCAATCAGTTGTGTTGTGACAAGGTAGGGGTGGTATACAGAAGATAGCCCTATTTGGTAAAAGATCAAGTCCATATTATGGCAAGAACAGCTCAAATAAGCAAAGAGAAACGACAGTCCATCATTACTTTAAGACATGAAGGTCAGTCATTACGGAACATTTCAAGAACTATGAAAGTTTCTTACATTTTACATTTTAGTCATTTAGCAGACGCTCTTATCCAGAGCGACTTACAGTTAGTGAGTGCATACATTTTCAAGTGCAGTCGCAAAAACCATCAAGCGCTATGATGAAACTGGCTCTCATGAGGACCGCCACAGGAAAGGAAGACCCAGAGTTACCTCTGCTGCAGAGGATAAGTTCATTAAAGTTACCAGCCTCAGAAATTGCAACCCAAATAAATGCTTCACAGAGTTCAAGTAACAGACACATCTCAACATACACTGTTCAGAGGGGACTATGTGAATCAGGCCTTCATGGTCGAATTGCTGCAAAGAAACCACTACTAAAGGACACCAATAAGAAGAAGAGACCTGCTTGGGCCAAGAAACAAGAGCAATGGACATTAGACCGGTGGAAACTTGTCGTTTGGTCTGGAGTCCAAATTTGAGATTTTTGGTTCAACCGCCGTGTCTTTGTGAGACGCAGTGTGGGTGAACGGATGATCTCCACATGTGTATTTCCCACCGTAAAGCATGGAGGAGGAGGTGTTATGGTGTGGGGGTGCTTTGCTGGTGACACTGTCTGTGATTTTTTACACTCTTAACCAGCATGGCTACCACAGCATTCTGCAGCGATACGCCATCCCATCTGGTTTGGGCTTAGCGGGACTATCATTTGTTTTTCGACAGGACAATGACCCAACACACCTCCAGGCTGTGTAAGGGCTATTTTACCAAGAAGGAGAGTGATGGAGTGCTGCATCAGATGACCTGGCCTCCACAATCCCACGACCTCAATCCAATTGAGATGGTTTGTGATGAGTCGGACGGCAGAGTGAAGGAAAAGCAGCCAACAAGTGCTTAGTATATGTGGGAACTCCTTCAAGACTGTTGGAAAAGCATTCTAGGTGAAGCTGGTTGAGAGAATGCCAAGAGTGTGCAAAGCTGTTATCAAGGCAAAGGGTGGCTATTTGAAGAATCTCAAATCTCAAATATATTTTGATTTGTTTAACACTTTTCTGGTTACAACAGGATGCCATATGTGTTATTTCATAGTTTTGATGTCTTCACTATTATTCTACAATGTTAAAAATAGTAAAAAAATTAAGAAAAACCCTTGAATGAGTAGGTGTGTCCAAACTTTTGACTGGTAGTGTATGTATATTGTGATGTCACGAGAGGCTACACAGCTTTCAGCGGGATTGCTCAAGTAGTGCAAGGAGACCAGGTTCAACCAAAACAAGGATTTTATTAAAGGTCTTGGGAAACTAACGAAAGTATAACACAATACTGTTCTCTGGTGGCTCTTAAGGGCTAACAGTTCAGGGATGTCTCTTCCACATCCAAAATCATAACTCTCCCTCACTCAAATAACTTTTCCCCAGTCTTACTGTCTTCCACGTTGCAGCTAGTGGCCAACCCAGCAAAACGTCCTTCCAAATGTCCCACACGTATTTCCACAGGTGCATATATCCAAAGGTGAGTATTTCCCAAAGGTAAGTATCTCCAAATCCTTATATTCCTCATGGAAGTGGACGTGCAGCACTCTTGTCCTCCAGAGAGCCCAGCTTGGAGACCGTGTCTCTTCACTTCCCAAACCTTCAGCTCATCAGCTCCTGATTGGTTTCAGCTGCGTGGGAAGATTGGCCATAGAGGGGTGGAGTTCCCGACCATACCAGCAGATGGAGCCATAGCTGTCTGGGTTTGCAGCCATCTCAGGGGGATGTAACGTCCCTCCAGGACACAGCCTCTCGTGACATCACACATCCCCCTCCTCGGGACCGACGTCCTCGTCGGGGTAAAGGCAGCGAAGAAGGCATCACGCCGGGAGAGGGCGTCCGCATTGCCGTGGTGCTTGCCAGACTGCTCTCTCTTCAACTCCTCCAACTCTAGGACCAGGGACTCAGCCTCCTGTTGTCTCTCCTTGAGTTTCTTACTGAACGCATCAGCCTTGGTTTTAGCAGAGTTTAGCTTCTGTTGAGCAGCTTTCAGTTCCTTCTCTCTCTCTGCCTCCGCATTCTTCATCTTGTTCTCCAACACCTTGTACTTCTCCTCTGCCTTCTTCTGGACCTCCTTACTACTGCGCGGGGTCTCCTCACACTCCTCGATGGTCCTGCGCAGCCTCTCCAGCTCCTCCTGTTGCTTAGGGAAGGAGCTCTGTTGGAGTTTAGCCTGGAGGATATCTAACTCTTCTGTCTTCATGTCTAACTGTTGCTTTAACAAACGATACCTCTCAGCGGTCCCCTTCAGACCAGACAGTTCTTTGTCCAGATTCTGTAGCTCCGTCTCTGTGTCGGTCTGGGCACCTGCCATCCCTATCAGAGCCCGGGCGGGAGTGAGTAACTCGGAGGATTGCACCGGAGCCTTCCCAGGATGAGTCTTGCCTCTCCGTTTCCGAGGTACTCGGGTTATCCTCTCCTGAGACTCTCTCCAGAGTGGGTAAAAGGCTGGGCAGTCTCGTCCCAATTAGGACAGGGACGGGGAGGGAATCAACCACCCCCGCCGTCGTGTGTATGGTTCCCCGTGTGCTGGTCATTGTAAGTTCAGTAATGGGGTATTCTCTGGTGTCCCCATGGACACAGGAAACTGGGAGGACTTTCCCCGGGGGTCAGACACGTTGGGCCCACCAAATCCTTACGCACCAGGGTGGCCCGGCTACCAGAATCCAGTAAGGCCTCCACATCATGGTGATTCACAGTTACCGGGCAGGTGGGGGGTCGATCGGGGCCGCCATCTACGACTCCCAAGAGCGAGGCAAAACGGTGTGTGGGTGCTGAGCTGGAGGACTCCGCAGTGGGCATAGGTTCCTCGGCTGGTTTCCCACACTGCCAGGAGATATGTCCCATCTCCCCCACACCGGTAACACTGTCGAGTTTCCCCCCTCCTGGTGTACTCTTCTTGGACCCGCCTGGTTTCTGGCTCCCCCCTGGAGCCGGGATAAGTCCTGACGTGGCTGGGTTCGAGACCTTGGGGTCCTTTGGGCGGGTTCTTTTCATTTGTGGTGGGGCCGCACTCCTGGGGTCTTTTCGGGAAGCATTCAGCATCTCCGCTGTGGCCTGGTACTTTTCCACAGCTTCCACGGTCAGATCAGCCGTGGTCAAGGCCTGTTGACTGATGAACCGTTTTTGCCTCATAAGGCAGGGCGCGTAGGTAACGATCCACCACAACGGCCTCCACCACCGCCGCTGCTGTATTCCTCTGCGGATCCAGCCATTTCCTTGCGATTCGGACAAGTTCATGCATCTGCGCCCGAGGAGGTTGGTCTGGTTGGAAGGTCCAACTGTGAAAGCGCTGGGCCATACCAAACTTTGTGAGTCCATATCTGCTGAGGATCTCAGACTTCAGGGCATCATAGTCAGTAACCTGGTCAGGGCCCAGGTCCCGGACAGCATTCAGCGCTTCCCCGGTTAGAAAGGGGGCTAACAGACCAACCCACTGTTGCTTGGGCCAGGCTTCCCTAGTGGCCGTGGCCTCAAATGCATGCAGGTATGCCTCAATGTCATCGGTAGCTCCCATCTTAGATATAAAGTCACTTGCCTTTATTGGGCGGGTATTTTGGACCACCCTCTGTCTCTGCAACTGCAATTCCTCTGCCTTCAGAAGGTTGGCTTTCTTTTGCTCCTCCAAGAGAGCCACGTTTGCTTGCATCTGGGCTTGCTGGCCAGCAACAAGGGCTTTCAATATGTCCTCCATTTCAGTCGGCGGGGAGCCTACGGCCAACTTGGAAAACTGGGTGATCAAACCTTCGGTATCCTCCTCTGACATGCACTATTAACGCTTGAGCGTGCCTGTATTCTCCACCATCTGTGATGTCACGAGAGGCTACACAGCTTTCAGCGGGATTGCTCAAGTAGTGCAAGGAGACCAGGTTCAACCAAAACAAGGATTTTATTAAAGGTCTTGGGAAACTAACGAAAGTATAACACAATACTGTTCTCTGGTGGCTCTTAAGGGCTAACAGTTCAGGGATGTCTCTTCCACATCCAAAATCATAACTCTCCCTCACTCAAATAACTTTTCCCCAGTCTTACTGTCTTCCACGTTGCAGCTAGTGGCCAACCCAGCAAAACGTCCTTCCAAATGTCCCACACGTATTTCCACAGGTGCATATATCCAAAGGTGAGTATTTCCCAAAGGTAAGTATCTCCAAATCCTTATATTCCTCATGGAAGTGGACGTGCAGCACTCTTGTCCTCCAGAGAGCCCAGCTTGGAGACCGTGTCTCTTCACTTCCCAAACCTTCAGCTCATCAGCTCCTGATTGGTTTCAGCTGCGTGGGAAGATTGGCCATAGAGGGGTGGAGTTCCCGACCATACCAGCAGATGGAGCCATAGCTGTCTGGGTTTGCAGCCATCTCAGGGGGATGTAACGTCCCTCCAGGGCACAGCCTCTCGTGACATCACAATATATATAGGTCACAGATATCCTTGAATTTGATCTAATCCATCCTCACATAATTATATCAGCAGACAAGGGTGACTGGGTTAGTGTATTTTCACAGTTTACTGTCAGGTGGTGTCTTTTTGTTTTAAAAGGGTTTGTTTGGGGTTCACACTTCCCAGCAATCTGACGTGGGTATGCAATTCCTCTCTTTCTGAGCAAATTAGTCAGTTTAACCCTGCTCTTCCTGTCCTGTGACTGTAGCTGTGTCTGCGTGTGAGAGACTAAGTTATGCAGACAACTGTTGCATAGATAATGTCATACTGACATACACAGACAGAGCATTTCCCACCTTGATAATGATGAGTGTTGCTCGTAATCCCAAACGTCTCAGAGGGTTTTCCCCAACTACAACAACATTTGTATATACTCCTTTTGTAGGGTACATGGAATAAGACATTAACTCAATCCTATAGTGTTTTCTATTTGCATCTATGTCATATTGAATGTAACTACATGAATCAAGTTCTCCCAAAAAGCATGCTTGTATTTTGTGAATCATGAATAATAATAATAATATTATAATAATAATGAAACAATTGGCAGGCCCCTAGGCCAAACTGCGCTTCAGTTTAGATATCTAAGACTGCGTTTATACTGTACAGGCAGCCCAATTCTATTTTTTTCACTAAATGGTCTTTTGACTAATCAGATCAGCTCTGAAAAAGACATTTTGTCAAAAGACCGATTAGTGGAAAAAAAATATCAGGATTGCGCTGCCTGTGTAAACGCAGCCTATAACATGGACAAATGTCGAGACTAGAGGAGATGGTTTAATTGGGACTATGTAATAATTTCACTAAAGGGGTGTGACGAACACTGAGCTAATCGTCATTTGGAACTTTCTCTTTCGTGAGGAGAGTTGTGTCAAATAAATCTATTGCTGTTCAACCAAACTAAACTATTGAACTAAACCAGCTTCACCTGGAATGCTTTTCCAACAGTCTTGAAGGAGTTCCCACATATGCTGAACACTTGTTGGCTGCTTTTCCTTCACTCTGCGGTCCGACTCATCCCAAACCATCTCAATTGGGTTGAGGTCGGGGGATTGTGGATGCCAGGTCATCTGATGCAGCACTCTATCACTCTCCGTCTTGGTAAAATAGCCCTTACACAGCCTGGAGGTGTGTTGGGTCATTGTCCTGTTGAAAAACAAATGATAGTCCCACTAAGCCCAAACCAGATGGGATGGCGTATCGCTGCAGAATGCTGTGGTAGCCATGCTGGTTAAGTGTGCCTTGAATTCTAAATTAATCACAGACTGTGTCACCAGCAAAACACCCCCACACCATAACACCTCCTCCTCCATGCTTTATGGTGGGAAATACACATGCAGAGATCATCCGTTCCCCCACACCGCGTCTCACAAAGCCACGGCGGTTGGAACCAAAAATCTCAAATTTGGACTCCAGACCAACGGACACATTTCCACCGGTCTAATGTCCATTGCTCATGTTTCTTGGCCCAAGCAAGTATCTTCTTCTTATTGGTGGCCGGTAAGTAGTGGTTTCTTTGCAGCAATTCGACCATGAAGGCCTGATTCACACAGTCTCCTCCGAACAGTTGATGTTGAGATGTGTCTGTTACTTGAACTCTGTGAAGCATTTATTTGGGCTGCAATTTCTGAGGCTGTAACGTTAATGAACTTATCCTCTGCAACAGAGGTAACTCTGGGTCTTCCATTTCTGTGGCGGTCCTCATGAGAGCCAGTTTCATCATAGCGCTTGATGGTTTTTGCGACTGCACTTAAAGAAACGTTCAAAGTTCTTGACATTTTCCGTATTGACTGACCTTCATGTTTTAAAGTAATGGTGGACTGTCATTTCTCTTTGCTTATTTGAGCTGTTCTTGCCATAATATGGACTTGGTCTTTTACCAAATAGGGCTATCTTCTGTATACCTCCCCTACCTTGTCACAACACAACTGATTGGCTCAAACGCATTAAGAAGGAAAGAAATTCCACAAATTAACTTTTAATTGAAATGCATTCCAGGTGACTACCTCATTAAGCTGGTTGAGAGTGCCAAGAGTTTGCAAAGCTGACATCAAGGCAAAGGGTGACTATTTGAAGAATCTCAAATATATAATGTGGTCCTCTGTAGCTCAATTGGTAGAGCATGGCGCTTGTAACGCCAGGATAGTGGGTTCGATCCCCGGGACCACCCATACGTAAAAATGTATGCACACATGACTGTAAGTGGCTTTGGATAAAAGCTTCTGCTAAATGGCATATTATTATAATATATTTTGATTTGTTAACACTTTTTTGGTTACTACATGAATCCATATGTGTTATTCCATAGTTTTGATGTCTTCACTATTATTGTACAATGTAAAAAATAGAAAAACCCTTGAATGAGTAGGTGTGTCCAAACTTTTGACTGGTAGTGTTTATATATCAAATACAAAAGATAAAAAAAAATACAGCTAGTATGGACAGTGCATCAAATGTTATGCCACATATGCAGTTGTCATACAGCATATTGTATGGGTCCAACACAGCCGCACATTGTATATAACTTTTTGGTTTTGCTGATATTTTTACCTGTTACCTTAGAAATTTGCACATGGGGTCAGCAAAACACTGTAACATGTGAAACATAAGATTGCTGATCATAAACCATTTCTTAAAATGAACATGTCATTCTATTCCTTTAATACAGGGGTGTCAAACTCATTCCATGGAGGGCCTACTGTTTGCTGGTTTTTGGTTTTTCCTTTTAATTAAGACCTAGACAACCAGGTGAGGGGAGTTTCTTGCTAATTTGTGAGCTTAATTAATCAATCAAGTACGAGGCGCGTAAACACTCGGACTTCCGTGGAATGATGCATCCATAGAGCAAGAAAGCCATTGTTCATATAGATCTAACAATCAAAAGACGTGTGGACCACTCATGAGTGCTGCTATGTTTGCTATAACTGATGCATTCTGTGCTTCTTGATAAGGATGCAGACTCAAGGGAGCGGCAATGCTCCCTGAGCGGCCCATATGAAGATAAGAGTGTGAACTTAGTATTGAAGGTGTCTACTTGGTTTCTTTGGTTTGGATTGGATTGTGCTGGGCCTAGTCTAATTTTGAAGTAAGCAAACAATTCACTCTGGAAATTACACTTTATGTACATGTACACTGAACAAAAATATAAACGCAACATGTAAAGTGTTGGTCCCATGTTTCATGAGCTGAAATAAAAGATCCCAGAAATGTTCCATACGCACAAAAAGCTTATTTCTGTCACGCCCTGACTCAGGGGACTCTTATATGTTGAGTCAGGGTGTGTAGATTCGTTATGGTGTTTATTCAATGGGTGTTATTCTAGTATGTGTAGTTCTATGTTGACCGGTGTGGGTCCCAATCAGAGGCAGCTGTCGCTCGTTGTCTCTGATTGGGGATCATACTTAGGCAGCCTATTGGCACTAGTGGGTTGTGGGATCTTGTTCCGGGTAAGGTATGTTGTGTGGTCTACCTTGGACGGCACGGTTTGTTTTGTCGTGTGTTTATTTAGTTGAATAAACATGTACGTATATTACGCTGCGCCTTGGTCTGTCCCGTCATTCAATGAACGCGACAATTTCGCACAAATTTGTTTACATCCCTGTTAGTGAGCATTTCTCCTTTGCCAAGATAATCCATCCACCTGACAGGTGTGGCATATCAAGAAGTTAATTAAACAGCACATGGCCACAAGTGGCCACAGGTGCACCTTGTGCTGGGGACAACAAAAGGCCACTCTAAAATTTGCAGTTTTGTAAAACAACAATGCCACAGATGTCTCAAGTTGAGGGCATGTGTAATTGGCATGCTGACTGCAGAAATGTCCACCAGAGCTGTTACCAGAGAATTTAATATTAATTTCTCTACCATAAGCCGCCTTCAACGTCGTCTTAGAATTTGGCAGTACGTCCAACCGGCCTCACAACCGCAGACCACATGCAACCACGCCATCCCAGGACCTCCACATCTGGCATCGTTGGAGACCAGCAACCTGGACAGCTAATGAAACTGTGGGTTTGCACAACCGATTGATTTCTGCACAAACTGTCAGAAACCATCTCCAGGAAGCTCATCTGCGTGGTCGTTGTCCTCACCAGGGTCTTAACCTGACTGCAGTTCGGCGTCGTAATCGACTTCAGTGGGCAAATGTTCACCTTCGATGGCCACTGGCACGCTAGAGAAGTGTGCGCTTCACTGATGAATCCAGGTTTCAACTGTACCGGGCAGATGGCAGACAGCGTGTATGGCGTCGTGTAGGTGAGCGGTTTGCTGATGTCAGCGTTGTGATCAGAGTGCCCCATGGTGGCTGTGGGGTTATGGTATGGGCAGGCATAAGCTACAGACAACGAACACAATTGTATTTTATCAATGGCAATTTCAATGCACACAGATACCGTGATGAGATCCTGAGGACAATGTCGTGCTATTCATCCGCCGCCATCACCTCATGTTTTTGCATGATAATGTACACAATTCCTGGAAGCTGAAAATTCCACAGGCCACAATCAACAGCCTGATCAACTCTATCCAAATGAGATGTTACGCCAGACACTGACTGGTTTTCTGATCCACGCCCCTACTTTTTTTTTTACGGTATCTGTGACCAACGGATGCATATCTGTATTCCCAGTCATGTGAAATCCATAGATTAGGGCCTAATTTATTTATTTAAATTGACTGATTACCTTATATGAACTGTAACTCAGTAAAATCTTAGAAATTGGTGCATGTTGCGTTTATATTTTTGTTCAGTGTAGGAATGTTGAAATGGTCTTGAACTTTGTCCCTCTCCTCTCCTGCCAGTTTGGGACATTCAATAGAACTGAGTAGGACCTCATCTTCCTCAGGGACAGACTCCTATGTGCCCTCCACATGACTCATTAGTACTGTATGGCACTTCTGCAGTGCAGTCTCCTGTTGGCACAGTAACTTCCCGTTTGGCCAGGATTGCATGGTATGCAGGGAGTGGGCGGTCAGGGCACTTTTTTCTGAGCTGGTATTAAGATAATCAAAGTCAAATTGTATGAGCAGACACAGTATTCTTTAGAGTTACACTACAGCGTGTTGACACGCCTACACTGCAAATGCACTTCCGCGTTGTCATGCTGCTGTGCTGTTTGTTGCGACTTGGCTACCTGCCAAACTTTTCGTTTTTACTTTTAATAACCATTTAATCAAAACTCTGCATTTAACACATTTACCAATGTCTTCGTTTTTTCCTCGCTCGACTTTTTTTATTCAACTTTTTCACCCCAGACGCTTTAGTACCTGGATACCAACAACCGAGCCAGGCTACAAAGAGCTCAACTCATACAACGCTCTCTATAAAACTACTGAAGGAAAGTGGTTATTTCCAGCATATGAGTGTGACTCCAATTGTTGGCCAATACATGCTGTAACCCACGACTACAGACACCCGACACAGCTCTGAGAGGCTACACCAAACACTAACACGTAGCCGGGCCGGTGCATAGCGAGGAACAGCCGGTGAACTGCCACTGACAACCGACCCAGACATCACCCGCCTCCCTACGCTTCTCTCTCGCTCTTCACATTCAACGAGAGATAGACAACAACACAGGGCTGGTGGGGGCATCCGTGACCATGGAGGGGGCATATAAATCCCCGGCGGAGCCGGGAAATGTTTGTTCCCTTGGACTGTCGGCCTGCAGCAGTGAAAACTCATTTGAATCTGCTGAGGACTCGCGTGCTATTAAATGTCATCTGCGACATGTTCGTTGTTGTCACGAGGAAAGGTCGGATGGATACCTTCATTTGTGAAAAATGTATTGAACTTGATGCAGCTAAAGAAAGGATTATTACTATTCATGAAGAAATTACAAATTTGACCAAGTGCCTTGAAGTGAAATAAGGATTCTATGAGACTATTGGCATCCTTAAATGTTTCCTATCAAAACAACCTAGAGGATCATAATGGGACCTTCCTGGACTATGATCAATTTCTGCCACTACACCCCTCTACTAGCTTGAACCAGAAAATGGCTGCTCATTGTTCGACTCCAGGTGAGCGTAAATGGTTGTGTGTCGGAACCAGAAAGATGGAGAACAATTGTTGTCGGCGCGCCTGCCTTCTTCCCCCGGATCCGGACTTAAGACTTTCTATTTCTCTTTGTGCCCCTGTACCATATTATGTTGCTGGAAAAACGTATGTGTGAATAAAGAGCTACTTGTATAACAGAACACAGAGGGTGTTCTTTAATGGAAGCCTCTCCAACAAAATCCAGGTAGAATCAGGAATTCCCCAGGCCCTTACATTTTTCAATCTTTACTAACGACATGCCACTGGCTTTAAGTAAAGCCAGTGTGTCTATGTATGCAGATGACTCAACACTCTACACTTCAGCTAACACAGCAACTGAAATGACAGCAACACTTAACAAAGAGATGCAGTTAGTTTCAGAATGGGTGGCAAGGAATAAATTAGTCCTAAATATTTAAACTAAAAACATTGTATTTGGGACAAATCATTCACTAAATCCTAAACCTCAACTAAATCTTGTAATGAATGTGGAAATTGAGCAAGTTGTGGAGACTAAACTGCTTGGAGTAACCCTGAATTGTAAACTGTCATGGTCAAACATATTGATACAACAGTAGCAAGGATGAGGAGAAGTCTGTGTATAATAAAGCGCTAATCTGCATTCTTAACAGCACTATCAACAAGGCAGGTCCTACAGGCCCTAGTTTTGTCACACCTGGACTACTGCTCAGTCATGTGGTCAGGTGCCATAAAGAGGGACTTAGGAAAATTGCAATTGGCTCAGAACAGGACAGCACGGCACGGCTGGTCCTTGGATGTACACAGAGAGCTAACATTAATAATATGCATGTCAATCTCTCCTGGCTCAAAGTGGAGGAGAGATTGACTTCATCACTACTTGTATTTGTGAGAGGTATTGACATGTTGAATGCACCGAGCTGTCTGTTTGAACTACTGGCACACAGCTCGGACACCCATGCATACCCCACAAGACATGCCACCAGAGGTCTCTTCACAGTCCCCAAGTCCAGAACAGACTATTGGAGGCGCACATTACTACATAGAGCCATGACTACATGGAATAAAAATAAATAAAAATAAAATACAAATAACTAGGACCAAGCTACTGTAGATTCATGAAGAGACTAGTGGAAGAAAACAACATGAGCCATATTGTATAAGCAAGGAGAAATCAAAAGCATGCATGTCAGAGATATGTACTCAAACAGCATTACTGTGAAGTAGACCTAGTAAAGTGCATATCATGTAGTGTATGAAGTATACATTGTGTCAAAGGTGCACAGTAACCTACTCATACTAAATTTGAGACTTTTCAACTGTACATTTAATTTCCAAAAGGCTACATATACATTTGCAAATTCTACTGTACAGAACACATCCAAAATGTCCATAATTATATAGATACAATATACCACAAAGCTGCCCTGGCAATACCAAACATATGTGTTTAGCACTAGAAAAGCTCTGCAGCCTATTCAATTATATAATCTTAAATACTTTTTGAACTAATACTTTTTGAAATGTATTTTGGTATGTTTTTTTGTTGTTTTTTTAGCCCCATCTTTACTTTACAACATTCACCATTTACAGTAGTTAAACAAGGCACAAGAATAATGACATGAAGCCAAAGGCCATGCGTGATGTAAAAAGGAGCATGGTAACCTCTAGCTCTGGTCCACAGGGTTAGTGTGGCATGATTACGCTGAGCCAGCTAATGCCCTGGACCAGAGCTAGGTAACATCCATCCGTGTTGTAAATCAGGGTGGAGATATAGTTACCAGGGTTGCGTCCTAATTGGCACCCTTTTCACTGGCACCCTTTTCACTATATACTGCACTACTTTTGACCAGGGCCCATAGGGCTCTAGTCAAAAGTAGTGCACTATTTAGAGAATAAGGTGCCATTTGGGATACAACCCAGCTCAGGGGACAGTAAATCAGGGGTCCAACAGTAAACTCTTCAGCCAGTGACACAGCAATACTCTAACACAAACCATAAGTATACAGAGTGTGTGTGTGTTTATTCATGGTTCAAAGCCCAGTGGCCCCACTTAACATTTACAAACTTAACTTCAACATTTAATAAATTGGATATGACTCAGCATTGCTGCAATAGGCTACATTAAATAAAATAGTTACAATTCTGTTTGGTTGTTATGATGTATTGTATTTCACAGACAAATGCTCTTAATGCAACATCAGCCACTGTTTAGCATTACAACAGCACACTTGCTTCCATTTTTTGTACCACTGTTGCTCACATTAGTACATGGAAGGAGAATTCAACAACTAACAATTAAGAAAACAATCATATTCAAAATGTAAAGCTCACTCACTAATCTGTTCTATAGTCAGCTGGACTGTATAACGATTAACATTCGATTGATCAGTAGAGGATAGCGAATGTGTACTATCTGAATAGCAATGTATGTTTCACGTACAATGTAACTTCAGCTCTAATGTAATCCTTTATGATGAGAGCAACAGAAACAGTACATAAATCTGGTCATGTAGCATAAACACTCTTCAGCTCAACACTGCATGTTTGTGTCCCAAATGGTACCCTATTACCTTTAAAGTGCACTATTCAAAAGTCACGCACTATCGGGAATAGAGGTATCATTTGGGATGCATCCTGTTGTATATGAAATTGCATATAACAAACTATGTGCCAACAGTGTTTTAGGGACAGTAGTTCAGAGGAGACTGCAACAGGTGTACAATCAACAAGTCGAGCGTCTTTTGTAAAATGTAACAGCAATATTGGAGTGAGACACCTCTGAGAGACATTTTCAAAAAGTATTCAGATAATTTCAAATCCTTGTTATTATGATCATAATACTATACCAATGAAAGCTGTGAATAACTACAAAGAGACATGATCCAAGCCTGTAGATGAGAAATCATACTGAACACATAAAACATAAATATGCATCATAAGAATGACTTTGAAGTATACATCCCTCCTATGAATTTCATGGGGGAAAAAATCCATCCTATGAATTACTGTTGCATTCTTTTGTGTTTGTCTTTTCAAAAAAATTTCAATCCAGTGCCTATTATTCAGACCAGTAATTCATAATCCCCTGCTTTCCTATGACATTTAAGATGCGTCCCAAATGGCACCATATTCCCTACATAGTGCACTACTTTTGTTCAGAGCCCTATGGGCCCTCCTTACTAATACAGTACAACAGGATGCTAAACATGCCTGCTTAATGTATCAGAAAGGCTTCCATACTATAACACATTATATCCACATTGATGTCCTGTGTAGTTGTGAAGTGCTGTGCCTCTGTTGGGGGGCTTGTGTGTGGCGGGTAGATATGCAGCTCTTTGACAGGTGTCAATGGCTGAAAGTGGGTGATAAGATACAGTGATGCACATGGCACAGTGCCAGGAAATGATGTCTTACAACTCCTCCAGCTTTGTCCTTCTCCCCCAGGGTGGCCAAACCACAACTCGCGCACACAAACACACACACAAAATACCGTAGCCTGACAAAAATACATTTCCATCATTGTCAGGGGTTTTGCCATTACAGTAAAACGCATGTTATTAAACTCTGTACCTTTTATACCTTTTTCAGAGTGGTTTCTCCCATTTGATACATTATTTGGAATTGATAACCTAGTATTCAAATAGGAACAAATACCATACAGATGTCTTACGGTAAATGGGTGTGATATTGGTTTCTTCCCAAATAGCGCACCCTATTCCCTATTTAGTGCACTACTTTTCACCAGGGTCCATAGGGCTCTGGTCAGAAGTAGTGTACTACATAGGGAATAGGGTTCCATTTGGGCACTGAGGGCAGTTCCACTCGCTGAAGAGCATTGGTGGGTCTCAACAACAGAATAAGAAAACAAAGGCAACACAAACTCAAATGAAAGGCAGCCTGATTTAAGATGGATTAACTAAGAGGAAAAGAATGGAGGGAATAGAACACAGAAATCAAAACAGATTTACAGTACATCCTCAGAAAAGGGTGGATACAGTATACACACAGCAATGACAGATTTTTAATTTTTTTTCAGTGGTCATTTTTGCCTGTCATGTTGTCTTGCTCTGTGAACAACAATCTCCATCTTATGGACATTTAAATCCACCACTAAGTTATCTGTGCATACGTGGATATGCATTACACTTGGGTTGTTGGGATCTTTGTAGAAGAAGAATTAGAATTCCTCTTATAAGTCAGCCAGTATACTCTGTGACTGAGTTAGCAGTCTCATGATTGGAGAGTTCACCCATTCCACACACTGGGTTGCCTGGGGTTCCTGTTCCTAAATGATGTACTAAGTCTGATTCAGGGTCCTCCTGGCTCGTTGCTGCAGTGCTTTTGGAGTGGATCTTGCCAATTTCCTCCAGAGCGCTTGCCAGAGAGTCAAGGTCACCAGTGTCTTGGTGTCGTGCCTCCCACAGGCTCAGTATGACCGCAGAGGGGCTCTGTTGCTTAACAAAATACGACAGGTTTCTGTAGGGAGAAAGGGGGGGAAACACTTTTGGTGGGCAAAGTGGTCACAGCACACTTAGCAAAGTGAACAACACTGTTGTTCATAGAAAAACATTGTTGTTTATAGATTCTTGTCTCCTATGAGATGCAACTCTGTGTTTTAGCACAGCACTGCTTCCAAATCTCAGCAGGGAGGGACTGACATGCAGTGCTAGAAAATGTGTATCTGAGAAATGACATACTAGACATGATCACGGATTTCTTGAAATATCAAAGTGAGTAAACTAGTCAACATTTGAAGGGGAAAAGTCCATGTCAAGTTAGGACTGAATATGTACTGTAGGCCTATGATAAACACACTCTAGGCTTATGGGTCGTTTGCGGGAACAGCTTGGAATGTGTGTATTACAGTAAGCCATTAGATCCAGTGGAGGGCAGTATTTCACTACAAAACAATGGTTTACCCCTCCCTGCCAAAAGCATCACGCTCTGTGAATGCAGTCATTTGTGTGACATCAGACTCAATTAAAATCAGCTTAACATGATAAGATATAATATGAGGGCAGCTGATTGGGCTCATTTGGAACCCCAAAAGTCTCAAATACCTTCTGCTGTTTGTTCAAGCAATCTTTGAAACATTCAGTGAGACATGATAGACAGTTGGGCATCTCAAATGGCACCCTATTCCCTATTTAGTACCATAAGGCCCTGGTCAAAAGTAGTGCACTACATTGGGAATAGGGAGGTATTTGGGATCACAGCCCTGGACACTCACCTATCTAGATGGAGTTTCTGGGCTAAGAGCTGCCAGTCCTTGCCCTTGGCGTTGGCAGTGTCGAAGGTGGCACATATCCTCTGGCGGATGGAGAGGGGAATTTTGAAGGCCTTGGGCCCCGTCTGTGAGGTGATGGTGCAGTCCGTCTGCATAAAAAATGGGACTGACTCCTTCTCGCTCTACAAGGGCAAAACAGACAAAGGGGAGAGCCAACACACAATATCACAGGAGTCAAATATAATTACAATTATATTTTATTTAACAAAAGGGCTGTTAGGATACACAGGGCCATTAATAAGTCAGGTCTCATTGATAGAGTCTAGCTACCCTCTGTTTTAAAAAGAAGCACAGGATGCATCCCAAATGGCACCCTATTCCCTATATAGTGCACTACTTTTGACCAGAGCCCTTGGTCAACACTAGTGCACCATAGGGAATAGGGAGAGACAACCACTGCAGACTCCTGAGAACAGGCTATTCAGCCAGCGACAGCAGAGGACACTGACTTCACTAAGGTTAAATAAAGGTTGTGTGGATTGTGGAAGTAAAATGTCATCCGCACATGGAGTGCCAGGCTCACCTCCGCCACGGACGTATAGACCTGCAGAATCTGCTCATGACCTTTGACCTGACGCACGCTGATCTTGCAGGAGAGCTGGGTGGTGGTGGGGCTGTATTTCTCCAGGGAGAAGGCACAGTGCAGGGGCTGCTGGTTGCTGCACCACACTTGGGAGAAGGAGAATTCCTAGAGAGAGAGAGAGAGAGAGAGAGAGAGAGAGAGAGAGAGGGGAGAGAGAGAGGGGAGAGAGAGAGCGAGAGAGAGAGAGAGAGAGAGAGAGAGTAGTGGGGTAAGAGGGTGTTTGCAGGCTTTGAAGTTGCACAACGCTATGCAACGATAGCATTATGTCTGGAAATACGCATTTGGACTGTAGGGAGAGGGGGGTGTACAATTAATTTCTGCTGGGAAACGTCCTTGACCTCTTGCACACTCCCTTCTTCCATCTCTGCATAATAAAGTCACCTGTAAACGAGTCACAGTGCTGGGATGCGTCCCAAATGGCACCCTATCCCCTATATAGTGCCCTACTCATAGTGCACTACCCATAGGGCTCTGGTCAAAAGTAGTGCATTATATAGGGAACAGGGTGCCATTTGAGACGCAGCCATGGTGATAAAGACCCCCAGCTAACTGTACAGTAAAAAAACAGCCTAGTGTGCCTAAAAAGGACTTAACCCCTTAGCTTTGATCATCTGATCCTCCCCGATGTGGGATGGATGTGTCAGATAATGGTGCGCAGAGGAATGATGGACATGGAGAGGCCAGGTACTCTTTAGCAGTAAAATAAAAAATAAAAGATAACTTGATGTATCGTGCAGGCAAGAGCCATTACTCTCCACATGCTCTGTGAAAGGTGGAGGTTCACAGGCAGTCTCCTTCCAAAGATCCTCATAAATAAGCCAAGAGGAGGTGTCTGTTTGACAGTCTGTGTGAGACACGCCACGCTACTTCCTCACCCCACTCACAGATGTATGGGGGCAATGCAGTGTGCACACACAGTTACCAATAAAGGTAAACAACCTCCTGTAAGAATTGCAGTCTGGTTGTAACCAAAATGTCAACCATCTGGCCATTAATAACACATACAACTTCCTATCAGTGGTGTAAAGTACTTAAGTAAAAATACTTTAAAGTACTAATTAAGTAGTTATTTGGGGTATCTGTACTTTTCTTTACTATTTATATTTTGACAACTTTTACTTTTACTTCACTACATTCCTAAAGAAAATAATGTACTTTTTACTCCATACATTTTCCCTGACACCCAAAAGTATTCGTTACATGTTGAATGCTTAGAAGCACAGAAAAATGGTCCAATTCATACACTTATCAAGAGAACACGTGGTCATCCCTACTGCCTCTGATCTGGCGGACTCACTAAACACAAATGCATTGTATGTAAATGATGTCTGAGTGTTGGAGTGTACCCATAGCTATCCGTACATTTTAAAAACAAGAAAATGGTGCCATCTGCTTTGCTTAATATAAGGAATTTGAAATGATTTATACTTTTAATTTTGATACTATAGTATATTTTAGAAATTACATTTACTTTTGATACTTAAGTATATTTAGCACCAAATACTTTTAGACTTTTACTCAAGTAGTATTTTACTGGGTGACTTTCACTTTTACTTGAGTAACTTTCTTTTAAGGTATCTATACTTTTACTCAAGTATGACAATTGGGTATTTGTTTATGCTCAAATTTGCAGTGTCTCAAACTCTTTAGTGCTCAACATTCAGTGCTCAACACTTTAGGGTAATGCAGAACAAGATCATGTCCATATCTGGAAGTACCTAACAGTCTACATTTGTAAGCCAAGACTGCTTTAACAATACCTGACAGGTGGTAAAGAGTTTGAAGTTCCATAGCAATAGTTTCTGAAATTATTCAGTGCTAAATGCTTTAGGGTAAGTCTTCCTGAGACTTACAACTGACATAACATGTACATCTCTAAGTAGTTAAAGTTGAAACCAGTTACCTGACACGTAGTAAAGGGTTTGATGCTCCATAGAAATTGTGGGACATCCTGGATGTAGACCTGGAGGCTGAAGGTGTTCCCTCTGAAAGGCAGCATCTTGGGTTCCTCCAGGAGCTGTCCTCCTCTACCCGTCTCTGTGGCCACCACTCCCTGGGGTGGGAGGGAGGGACTGGAGAGTCAGTGGGCCAGTTCTCTTTATCACCACAGTTCATTTCTGCTGCCAACCACAAATCCTCACAAAACCTGACCATTTTCTAAAGTCAAGAGAAATTACATTAAAGAACAAAAAACAATTATCATTAGTAGCTAGCTATATTAAATGTGAAGTCACAATAAAATATAGAAGTTTCAATTGAATGCAATGGATGAGCATGTATCGGCTAACATCCGTCCCCCAAATTGTATTTGGAATGATGAAAGTGCTTTTTGATTTGAGGCTGTGAGGTATTAATCTGTCATCATTGTTCTGCTCCTGTATGACGTTTAATGTATGAGCGGTCTATTCTCAGACATCTCAATCCCAAAGAGAAGCGACAAAAGAAATGAATGACTAACACCATGCCATGCTGATTGCTTGTGACTGTTTGTGTGTGTTTGTGTTAGGGCAATGACAGTCATGACATTTAGGATGATGGCAATTGAAATAGCTGCCATAGAATTGTGCTGCCATAGAAATAGAATCAATAGAACGGGTATCCCCGTTCAAGTCAATGATGGCATAAAGGGTGGAGTGGCTGCCATTGCGAGTGTACCCATACAGAGAGGAAGAGGTGAAACGAGAGGTTTTACTCCTCCCAAAATCTGTCCACGAAAATAAGTAAGTATAATTTTTGTATGGTCAATGAGAGTGTCGAATTTGGTCAAGAAAATTGGTTAATTGCTAATTTGCTACGTGAGGCTTATTTGATCTAATATAAGTTTCGTAATGGTTAGGTTGTTACGAATGCACTGATCTACGTGGCATTTCGGCAACTTACCCAAAAACTGTTTTATATCGGAGTTGTGCCTGTTGTCATGAGATAGATAGAGGACTCATCATGGATATAACGCATTTTAGCATGGATTTTAGCATGTATATTACCGTTGAGGGCTTCCACAATTTTAAAGTAGTCAACTGAGTTGGGACTTGTGAGCAAACAGCTAATGAGTTGGGAGCAAACAGCCAATGAAGAATAAGAAAATTCACTACTTTAAAATGGAGATAGTCTCAATGGCGCTGTCCATGCTGTCACAGACGCTATAATGGCACAGATACAAAGATGAGTCCTCTATTTATCTCTATGGCATGTTGTTCACAGGCGTATCTGCCCTCTCATTTGCTAGAATGGTCCCACCTGATCTCACCTCCTCCCGCCTGCCTTCCGTCTTTGAGGACATGTATTTCCATTGTTGGAGCGGTCACTTGACTATCTTGTCAATATAATAGAAAATCTTTGACCCATTGGAGCAAAAAAGGAAGTACAGTACAAGCAGGAAGTAAAAGCAGGAAGTGTACCCATCAATATTTGCTGTGATTTGTTGATTCAACTCAACTGACATTACAAAAAATACATTCCATTACATGAGCCACATAAGTTATCGTTTGAATAAACATTTAATCCTATCCAATTGCTGAAATCCAATCAGATAACTTTTGAAAAACTGGGCCCTGAACTCAACTATGACTGTCCTGCAGATCAGGTTTCCTATTAAAATCATATTTAAAATCCATCCAATAATTTTTAGGGTACAGCATGGCCATTTTCTTTGACCTTTTGAGAAACAACACCCCTTCAATGCTGCGACATTTCCCCTTCCCCTGCTTTAATATCAGCATTGCTGGAGCAAATGGTATTCTTCTGTAATTATGTAATTCTGTAATCTGTATTCCCTATGCAGTCTAGGTTGTGTGCTAGCCCTGTCCTCACATTGTATGGCAACTGAAGCCAGAGTAAGAGCTACATTTGGGGAAATGTTGCACTGAAATGACATCCTCAATATTATTATCAGGAGCATCCTGTTGATCTAGGTCTAGGATATGACCGGTGATTGACTGTCTGTCTATAGCCAGAGCTTGAACAACATGAAGCAGAGTGAGTGTGATTGTAGCCGACAGAGACCTAGAGGACAGAGGGGGCTGGCATCTGCTCGGCAGGCTGCGCTGGGGACGGATTCATAAACCAAATCCAAAAAGCATTTTAAACCCAGCTGTCAGTGACTTCTGTTAAATCACAGGAACACAAGCAGGAACTGAGTCACTCCTGAGGCCTATTCTGTTCTGATCGCTTCTGTTCTGCTTTATGTCTCTTGGCTGTACTGAGGCAGTTGATTTCCCTGATGCTAGATGATGAGATATCAATACAGCTTTATTGTATTATATGACCGAATTATTGGAAGGCTAACCCGGAAATATCAATGTTTGTGAGGGACTTGATTCTCTTCTATCATCTACTGCCTAAGCACTGCCATCAATATTGAGCTTCATATGATTGCACAAGAGCAAACTGCAATCAATGAAAAGAACCAACCAAGCAAAGGAAAACAACATTTGTTTGTTTGCATTATGCAACCACCAGGAAATACACCTATTATTCAACAGTATTTCTTATATTCCACTACTGACAAATAGGCATTGCATGCCAAAAATGGATGAGAATGACCTAATCTCAAATTGACCCCTAATAGCTCTACCTTACCCTGATAGGCTTGGTGGAAGTTCACCATATTGCTTATACCAATCAAATCCTCTCAGATCTCCACAAATGCATAGGGCATAGGAGTCGATTTATGATGCAGAGCCACTTCCTGCTTACCTGAAAGGCGTATGGCGTGTCATCCACACAGTACACTCGGAGGCTGTAGTCCATGGGGGTGGCCCCCATGCTGCCAAACACTGCTAGCTTCAGCCTCTTCACGGCTACCTGGGTGAGTGGTTCACCAACCAGGGCGTAGGAGCCAGGCTGGTCCAGCAGCAGGTGGCAGCTACTGGAGTCCATCAGGCAGTAACAGAATGTTGACTCATCCTCCACTGACATCACTTCCTGTGATACGGAACAGAAAACACAGGCCGGTTGGCAACAGAGGATGATAAAACAATTTCATTAAGCATCATTACATTTGATTGCATTGAGAAGAAATACTATAATGGTCCTCTGTAGCTCAGCTGGTAGAGCACGGCGCTTGTAACGCCAGGGTAGTGGGTTCGATCCCCGGGACCACCCATACACAAAAATGTATGCACGCATGACTGTAAGTCGCTTTGGATAAAAGCGTCTGCTAAATGGCATATTATTATTATTATTATATTATTATAATTATGCTCTGTGGGCTATGTGTGGATTTTATATGTGTGGATGTGTATTTGTTCTGCATCTTTTATAGTGTTGTGTCATCATGGAAGCATATAAATGTTTGGTTCTAAGTTAGATAAGGGAAATTAATATAATTGAAGTGCTTTTTTAAACTGAAAAATATCTGCTAACACGTAGTCTCCGAGGTAGATGAGATGGTAACATCTCAGAATACAGATCAGTCATTATGAACAACAGCAATAGGTGGGAAACCCCTTTTATTATTTTAAACTACAATAATGGAATCAGTCGTTTTTTATCTTCCCAGACAGCTACCATAATTATATCCCACATTATCTCTCTCTAAAACAGCTGTGTTCAATTCAAATAAAAATACCAGCGAGCAAATTGGAGACATACAAAGCTATATCATTTACACAAAGGAGAAGTAATGATGGGCCAAGGAAGGAGGGTCAGTTAGTAGCTACCAATTTTGCTGTCTCTTGTCATTGCGTGTTGAACCTTTGGTCACAGAGAGGGTTAATGAGATTCAAGGCTTACCTACAGTATGTCAATTACACACCTGTACCATCCTCAGGTAGAATGACCTCCAGGGAGTCTGCAGGGTATGAAATCTACAGCGGTGCATATTGTATATCCAAGAGAGATTATAGACTGTGCCCCAAATTGCACCATAGGGCTTAGGTCATAAGTTGTGCACTATATGGGAATAGAGTGCTATTTGGGATATATCCATAGAAAAGGGCAAGAGACATTGTGTATATGAACGGTGGAGTCAGGAGGCAGCCCGTAATTGAGACAAAGATCCCTGCCACCCGTTCCCATTGTATCATTGCCTGGGGTAAGCAAGCCAGTGATACAAGCAAGGACTGCTACAACCTCTTGTATAGTTAATTGCCTTACATAGGGCACACAGCCCACTTCCATTGGTTGTAACAACATTATATAGGACAGAGTGGGTGCAGGAGAAAATCCAGTGGCTGCTAATATTCTAAATAACAATCCTGTTTTAATCACTGACACCACATAGCATAACAGCCTGGGGCAGAACTACACTATTCATTATTCTGACCCTTGTTCAGTCTGCCAAAACACGGTCAGATGTACAATTATATTACTGCCTGCCTGGAAATGCTCTTAATTATTTTCTCTTATACTTGACTTGTTTTGTTCAAAAACACATTTTCATGAACAAATAATTCTAAGTGAGGGCGCTGGCATTGCCTGCAGAGCCTCTGGGTTGTGTATTAACCTCTTGGGAATGTACAATACGGTCTAGATTGTAGAAAGCTATTTTTTATAAGACAACAAGAGAATATTAGACATTCCTAAGGTGAACAGTACACACTGAAAAAAAACAAGAATGCTGAAATATCTCAACTAAGCCTACTAATAGCAACTTTGCATGAGAAAAAACAAACACTATGGCTTTGGGCTGTAGGCCCTAGTATCTTAACAACAGTGTTGAGAAATCAAAAGGTAAGAAACCAAGGTCTAACAATTACTGAAAAAGCCAGTGAGTGGCAGGCAGGCTGATTCACGTGTCTGTTTAGTAAAACATGTCCTGAGCAGTGGGAGGTGTTTAGAAAGCAGGGCAGGCAGGGCAGGCAGTGCCTGCATCCCAAATGGCACCCTATTCCCTATATAGTGCACTACTTTTGACCAGGGCCCACAGTCAAAAGTAGTGCTCTATATAGGGAATAGGGTGCCATTTGGGACACCTACGGTGAGTCTAGGTCAGATGGGAGGCCATTTCCATGACTCTTCCCCTGATTGCCTCACGTCCACACCCATTTCAGTGTGTCCATCCAGAATCCACCAATCGATATTTCCGATGTCTAACGGGCCCTTTTGCCCTGTCGTTACCCCCTGTCTGACTGACACAAGCAATGTGTCTTCTCCGCTATTACATGCTGTAATTGTTTGTTTTTTTCTCCAGCGCTCTCAGCGTTGTTCCCCTCAGGCAGGCTGTTGGATCCACAGTGACCATAAGCCTTGGTGTGAGTCACAAATGGCACCATATTCCCTATTAAAGTTCATTTTGACCAGAGCCCTATGGGCCCTGGTCAAAAGTAGTGCACTACGTAGGAATTGAGTGCAGTTTGGGACGCATCCTTGAGCAATGCCCTGCTCCACACCCTATGCCCTCAATAGCCTTTTCACACTTCAGACACACACACATCTCAACAGTCACATCACAAAAAGGCTCGCTGGAACATTGTCCCTCCCAAAAGAGAGATGAAAAAAGCTGATGGAACAAACTGTGTTGAGGTGTCAAGGGAAAATACAACCTCTATCTGGGAATATATTTGACCAGTTAAGAACACACTGCCCCCAGGGTTATAGAAGAAAAAATAAACAATAACATAGGGCCTGCCAAAATGGAAAAATACTATATAGTGTATACTATGGTAGGAATACTTTGGTATTCACTGTAGTGTTTTAGTGGACTTTACTTTAGTATTCACTGTAGTGTCTGAAGTGTGAAAAGGCTATTGAGGGCATAGGGTGTGGAGCAGGGCATTGCTCAAGGATGCGTCCCAAATGGCACTCAATTCCTACAAAGTAGTGCACTACATAGGGAATAGTATACTGTAGTATTTAGTGTAGTGTTTTTGCGGACTGTAGTACGGTATACTGTAGTATTTACTGTAGTGTTTTTGCAGACTGTAGTATACTGTAGTGTTTTTGGGGACATTACTGTAGTATTTACTCAATTGTTTTTGTTTTAATTATCTTTGACATAAAAGTGAGGGGGCTTTCTCCTTGAGGAAACCTACTGGAGAAATACTAAAAGAGCAAATGTTCCATAACCTGTAGGTAGGTAGGACTAGAGGCTGAACAGGCGTTCAGCACTTCTGCTCTTTTCTATGACCTGTAGGGGACACAATATATGGTATATACTTGGCATGTAGGTTTCTCATTTACGGGTGGCACAAATTGGGATATGGGGGAGGGGAATGGGCAGGGTATATGCAAATTAAATACAGAAGTATTTACTATAGTAAAACAAATTGTTTTGTATACATTTCTGTAGTATTTACTAGTGTTTTTTGTGGATAATACTGTAGTATTTACTATAGTATTCTACAGTATACTACACAATTCTATGCTAAGTACTACACATGATCGAGATATTATTCTATAGTAAACTGTAGTATTTTCTTATGTGGGTGGACTCGGTCCTGGACTAAAAAACTAAATCTGGGTCTGAGTAACTGGCCCATAGAGGACAGAGTTGTTTATGGTTAAAGGGGCTTCTCTTACCTCCCATTTGTTGTCCTGTGTTTTCCTCTTCAGTTGGATGTTCCAGTTCTCAGTGTCAACCTCAGCACAGTGAGCTATCGTCATAGCAACAGGACTGGAGAGGTCTAGGCCTAGAGGACCATAGGTGACCTCTGGTCCTAGTAGGATCTCACAGCCTTCCTCCGTCTGGACACTGAAACACACACATTGGCATTGGTTTATTCTGAAAAGACGCTATTCAACTAACTGTAGCTACAGGTAGAATGTATTTGATAAAATGTGGTCAAACATTTAATGGGTTTGCAAATTCAAGGTACTACTAAACGGACATCGCATTACAATATAAGACTAAAAACAACTGAAATGTTAACTCTACATAATCAACTTAATTAAGACATTAATCTATTCCCCATATAAAACAGGGACATATTTTAGATCATGTATGTTAAGGACTTGAGTGTGCACCACTAGTAGTCTTATAAAGGGATCTGTGTGCCGGTCGGTCGCTCCATGAATTTGCATATTCATCAGCCTTGTGTTTATCATCTTGGTGTCATTATCTTTCCATCGCTCCTTGTGGTGGTGCTGAATGAAATTAAAGCAATTAATGAAGAAAAACGAATGAGGGCGGTGGACAGTCATGCAAATCCACAAACACAGAGAGCCGCCTGCAGGTGTTTGGTTCCCGGATTCCCTGCTAGAGACAGAGTCATAAACTCAGAATACGATTTACCTTCACATTGGATGGTGTATTCATTAAAAAAGGGCTGACAATAGCATCTTGATGTTGTGTTGCCAGGAGGAGTAGGAGGGGTAGGCGATTGAAAAGGCCAAGGAAGATCAAGGCAGTGCAGCGAGACGCCTTCGCAAAGCTCTCTAAGCTCATATCAGTCATCACAGATCAGAGATCTGAGAGCTGTGATTTGTCAAGATTTCCTCCCCTGAAAAAAAACGGACTTAGGCTATATCCAGATACTTGAGTGATTGAATGAGTGAGTGAGGTGGAAGGTTCACCGCGTCAAGATATAGTGTGACTAAACAAATACCCCAAGGCATAAAATAATATTGTGGCAGATTAAAACTTTGTTAATTATTTCAGTAAGATTGCCACATATATTGTACTGTAGTCTGGATTGCCCAACAATGGTTAAGCTCTTTCATGTTTCACTTTTCACAGTCAGTGCCTTCGGAAAGTATTGAGACTGCTTGACTTGTTTCCCATTTTGTTATGTTACAGCCTTATTCTAAAATTGATTAAATAAATAAAAATCCTCAATACATGTCATTGTCTCCGTTGAGGTTATACATTAGAATGACACGCTTGTGTCTAGAGATGCCTGTCATGACAACACAACAGCAACTGTCTGACAACACAGCAACAAAATTAGTCACTATTCAACAGACATTATCCTACAACGAAATATGCATCATGTTATGTTACAACAATCAACATATCAAGATATTACACATATAGATTTTTTCCCTTATTCAGTAATACAAATCTAAACATTTCGCATCTAAGGCTAGTTGAGATGAGTAACAAGTCAACCCATCTGTAGCAGCTGTGTGTTCTACAGTATCTTCCTAAACAACAGCTGTAGCTACAGTGCATTCGGAAAGTATTCAGACCCCTTCCCTTTTTCACACTTTGTTACGTTACAGCCTTATTCTAAAATTTATTAAATACTTTTTTTCCTCATCAATCTACACACAATACTCCATAATGGCAAAGCGAAAACAGGTTTTTAGAAATGTTTGCAAATGTATTAAACATAAAAAACTGAAATACCTTATTTACATAAGTATTCAGACCCTTTTCTATGAGACTCGAAATTGAGCTCATGTGCATTCTGTTTCCATTGATCATCCTTGAGATGTTTCTACAACTTCATTGGAGTCCACCTGTGGTAAATTCAATTGATTGGACATGATTTGGAAAGGCACACACCTGTCTATATAAGGTTCCACAGTTAACAGTGCATGTCAGAGCAAAAACCAAGCCATGAGGTCGAAGGAATTGTCCGTAGAGCTCCAAGACAGGATTGTGCTGAGGCACAGATCTGGGGAACCAAAAAAGTTCTGCAGCATTGAAGGTCCCCAAGAACACAGTAGCCTCCATCATTCTTAAATGGAAGAAGTTTGGAACCACCAAGACTCTTTCTAGAGCTGGCTGCCCGGCCAAACTGAGCAATCGGGGGGAGAAGGGCCTTGGTCAGGGAGTTGACCAAGAACCCGATGGTCACTCTGACAGAGCTCTAGAGTTCCTCTGTGGAGATGGGAGAACCTTCCTGAAGGACAACCATCTCTGCAGCACTACACCAATCAGGCCTTTATGGTAGAGTGGCCAGACGGAAGCCACTCCTCAGTAAAAGGCACATGACAGCCCGCTTGGAGTTTGCCAAAAGGCACCTAAAGACTCTCAGAACATGAGAAACAAGATTCTCTGGTCTGATGAAACCAAGATTGAACTCTTTGGCCTGAATGCCAAATGTCATGTCTGGAGGAAACCTGGCACCATCCCTACGGTGAAGCATGGTGGTGGCAGCATCATGTTGTGGGGATGTTTTTCAGCGGCAGGGACTGGGAGACTAGTCAGGATCGAGTAAAAGATCAACAGAGCAAAGTACAGAGAGATCCTTGATGAAAACCTGCTCCAGAACGCTCAGGACCTCAGACTGGGGTGAAGGCTCACCTTCCAACAGGACAACGACCCTAAGCACACAGCCAAGACAACGCTGGAGTGGCTTCGGGACAAGTCTCTGAATATCCTTGAGTGGCCCAGCCAGAGCCTGGACTTGAACCCGATCTAACATCTCCGGAGAGACCTGAAAATAGCTGTGCAGCGACGCTCCCCATCCAACCTGACAGAGCTTGAGAGGATCTGCAGAGAAGAATGGGAGAAACTCCCCAAATACAGGTGTGCCAAGCTTGTAGCGTCATTCCCAAGAAGACTCAAGGCTGTAATCGCTGCCAAAGGTGCTTCAACAATGTACTGAGTAAAGGGTCTGAATACTTATGTAAATGTGATATTTCCGTTTTATAAACCTGTTTTTGCTTTGTCATTATGGGGTAATGTGTGTAGATTGATGATTATTTTATTTTTTAAATCCATTTTAGAATAAGGCTGTAACCTAACAAAATGTAGAAAAATCAAGGGATCTGAATACTTTTTAGACTTTTTAGACTTCCCAAACATTTTCAACATCTGAACAAATCAGTACTTCTATTGATAAAACATAATATCTATTATACGTATTTCACTGACTTGCAGTTATAGTACAGTGCAAGATTCTGAATACTCTAGTAAAAGACACAGTAATAAATAGCAATAAAATATGTGGTTGCATATCCAGTGCTGATGATGACTATTTATGTTTATCTAACCTCCACCTCACACAGTTAACCTGTACCTTTTTTATACAGATGATAGCTCACTGCCCACGTCAATCACCATGCTGTTTTAATAGCAGCCCTGACTGGTTTTTGAATGGTCCAGCAAGAGCTCTGATGATCCTTTAGCCAACAACGAAGAGCCTGATCACACATTCAACGGCAAGAGTAGCTAAGCTAGGAGCAGATTAGCTGAACTTTAAGTAGCTGCCTACCACTTATGACGGAGAGGAGTCTAGCAGCAACAGCACCTAAAAGAAGAAGTGCCTCTGGCTCTTATCCTGGCTGAGTCCCAAATGGTACTCTCTTTCCTTTATAGTGCACTACTTTTGACCAGGGCTCACATGGCTCTGGTCAAAAGTAGTTTACTATATAGGGAATGGTGTGCCATTTGGGACGTACCCCTCTCTTTTTCAATTCCACTTGTCATCATCATGAAGAGTCCTGTACCTACGTATAGCTCAGCTGCCTCCCTGGCCCTAGATGAGGTGCATTATTCAAAGTGACTGATGACTCACTCTTCAGGGACTGGGGAGCCTTGCAAAGTGGCATATTGGGCCACAACGCTACAGAGAGAGCAGAGGCAGTGTGGGGTTTAATAAATGCACACATTAACATGCTCCATTAGCTTCACCTTTATTTGCTTGTACTCTCCTACCTGCCTGTCCAACTGGGTTTTTGTCAATTTTT
The DNA here is from genome assembly GCF_020615455.1 of Coregonus clupeaformis. Classification (NCBI taxonomy): domain Eukaryota; kingdom Metazoa; phylum Chordata; class Actinopteri; order Salmoniformes; family Salmonidae; genus Coregonus; species Coregonus clupeaformis. Next base: position 49,262,093 of record NC_059207.1, read on the forward strand.
TAAGGCAACACATAGGCACGTCTTGGACAGAGAATGGGGACATTCATCACATTGGTTCCTAAGAGTGAAAGTTGTACATTACGAACTCCAATTGGCTGCACATATCGAGCTATGATTTTTTATGTATCTTTTACGTACATCCCTTTTAGCGTCTCTCTTTTCTCAGTCTTTCCCACCCCTCCTCTCTCTTTAGCTCTCTGATCGCATGTCAGTAAAGATCTTTATACAGTTAAATTAAACTAAAATTGACATTACTAACCCACATATTTGAAGCGCTTGTTTACTCATGAGCTCAAGAGAATAAGGGATACTAAGATATAAACTGGACAACCTTACTTTCTCCCTGTGGCATTAAAATGAATGCTATGTTGAAACCATTACAACAGTTCCAGCCAGAGACAGTCAGTGACATCCCACCTGCAGATCGAATGGACAAATGACCCGAAGGGTTTTATGGAGAGCTCACAAATCTTTCCAGTCAGGCTGCATCCCAAATGGCACTCTATTCTCTATATACAGTAGTGCGACTAATTTTGACCAGAGTCCTATGGGTCCTGGTCAAAAGTAGTGCACTATAAAGGGAATAGGGTGGCATTTGGGGCACAGCCACAGTCTGTCCCTGTGGGGTGTTGTTGAGGCTAACTAGAAGGTACAGTGGCCGGGCAGGGGAGTCATGTCATCCTCAAGTGGGAGAGATGTATTGCACAGCCCGGCCATGACCGTATTCCCACACCATCTAGGCAGAGCCAAGGAGAAAACACCTGGCATCCAGAACTTCCATAAAGAACATTTAGAATTTAGATCTTTAAATTCACTTCCCAAGTTGTTGTAGGAATGTGGGCGTACAAAACAGGTGGCTCTGGCTTTGAAATATAAACAGATTAAATGAGTCCAAGTATTTTATTTTTAATGTTTTAGACCACCACCAACTCAAACTCTACCCATCAACACTTTACTGAATATATGGACAATCTCCTTGAAGTCAGTTGGACTAAATTAATCAAGACTACATTGGGAATAAACCCACATTGCTTCACATGAGCTGAACTTTCTCTGTTGCACTCTGTTGCAGAGATCAAAGCTGGAATATCACCTGCAAGGCTACAGTGGAAATGATCAGCCTGATCTTGACACCTAAAGGATTTGTGTGGAGATAGTCTGTTGTGCTCGCTGGGTCCATCTGCCAGAGCCCTCAGTGAACACATAGTGGGAAGGAGACTGGAAGGGTCACCGATGTTTATACTGAGCAGGAAAGAGTACATCTGTTGTGAGTCTTCATTTGGAGGTTTTATTTTGCCTACATGAATATTCAGCTATGCAGAATTGTAATGGATACACTGGGTTATTTTTAAAGTTTTTAACTCTTAAGGTAAAAACGGGTGAGGAAGGGTGGACAAGTAGCATAGTTCAACTGGTAAAGAATGGTAAGGCTTGATGATGAAAGATGAGGAAGTAGAGAGCGACTGACAGACAGATAGATGGTCATGAGATCTGCTCTCACCTGGACTCTCCCTGATTTATCACCACGTACATCTCCCAGGAAGTGTCCTCAGCGATCGCACCATGGGGCACCAGCAGGCTGACTCCTGCAAGACACAACAGAGTCAACAACAATAACAACAACAAAACACAAAAGATATCTGTGAGATGCCTGTATATAGTTGAGCAGAACATGGATTCCTTCTATACTGAACAAAAATATAAACGCAACATGCAACAATTTCAATAATGTACTGAGTTACAGTTCACATATGGAAATCAGTCAATTGAAATAAATTCATTAGGCCCTAATCTATGGATTTCACATGACTGGGCAGGAGCGCAGCCATGGGTGGGCCTGGTAGAGCATAGGGCCACCCACTTGGGAGCAAGGACCACCCATTGGGGAGCCAAGCCCAGCCAATCAGAATGAGTTTTTCCCCACAAAAGGGCTTTATTACAGACAGAAATACTTGTCAGTTTCATCAGCTGTCTAGGTGGCTGGTCTCAGCCGATCCCGCAGATGAAGAAGCCGGATGTGGAGGTCCTGGACTGCCATGGTAACACGTGGTCTGCGGTTGTGAGGCCGGTTGAACATATTGCCAAATTCTCTAACACGATGTTGGAGGCAGCTTATGGTAGAGAAATGAACATTCAATTCTCTGGCAACAGCTCTGGTGGACATTCCTGCAGTCATCATGCCAATTGCACGCTCCCTCAAAACTTGAGACATTTGTGGCATTGTGTTGTATGACAAAACTGCACATTTTAGAGTGGCCTTTTATTGTCCACAGCACAAAGTGCACTTGTGTAATGATCATGCTGTTTAATCAGCTTCTTGATATGCCACACTTGTCAGGTGGATTGGTTATCTTGGCAAAGGAGGAATGTTCACTAACAGGGATGTAAACAAATTGGTGCACATATTTTGAGAGAAATAAGCTTTTTGTGCGTGTGGAACATTTCTGGCCTCTTTTATTTCAGCTCATGTAACACTTTACAGGTGCCTTGCTAAAGTATTCCGACCCCTTGGATTTCTTCACATTTTATTGTGTTACAAAGTGGGATTAAAATTGATTTAATTGTCATTTTTTGTCAAGAATCTATTTAAAAAATTAATATCCTTATTTTTGTAAATAAATAAATTCATTACTAAAATATAGTTGTCGCATAAGTATTCAGTCTTTTGTTTAGTCAAGCCTAAATTAGTTCAGGAGTAGAATTTGGCTTAACAAATCACATAATAAGTTACATGGGGTTGACATCATTTTTGAATGACTAACCCTTCCTCTGTCCCCCATACATACAACATCTGTAAGGTCCCTCAGTCAAGTATCGCATTTCAAGCATAGATTCAACTACGAAGACCAGGGAGCTTTTAGAAAGCCTCAAAGAAGGGCAGTGATTGGTACATGTGTAACAATAACAAATCAGGCATTGAATATTTTAGTCTCCTGTAGCTCAGTTGGTAGAGCATGGCGCTCTGGATAAGAGCATCTGCTAAATGACTAAAAATTTTGTTTTTTTTATGTAAAAAATGAATATCTCTTTAAGCATGGTCAAGTAAATTATTATGCTGTGGATTATGCATTAAACCACCCAGACATATCAAAGATACAGTCATCCTTCTGAACTGAGCTGTAGGACAGGAATGAAACTGATCAGGGATGTTACCATGAGGCCATTGGTGATTTTAAGACAGCTACAGAGTTCAATGGCTGTGAAAACTGAGGATGGATCAACATCATTGTAGTGACTCACAATAATGACCTAAATGACAGAGTGAAAAGAATAATATAAATAAATATACAGAATGAAAATATTCCAAAACATGCATCTTGTATGCAAAAAGGCACTAAAGTAATACTGAAAAAAATAACACAGCAAAGGAATACACTTTTTTGCCTAAATGCAAAGCCTTATTTTTAGGGCAAATCCAAAACAACACCTTTCAGCAGGACAATAACCTACAACACAAGGCCAAATCTATACTGGAGTTGCTTACCAAGAAGACAGTGAATGTTCCTGAGTGGCCACAGTTTTGACTTTAATCTCCTTGCAAATCTATGGCATGACTTGAAAATTGCTGTGTAGCCATGATCCCCAACATCTTGAAGAATAATGGGCAAATACTGCATAATCCAGGTGGGCAAAGCTCTTAGAGACTTACCCAATAAGACTCACAGCTGTAATCGATGCCAAAGGTGTTTCTAACATATTGACTCAGGGAGCTGAATTCTTATGCAACGACTATATTTTAGTTTTTTTATTAATCCCCCCCCAAAAAAGATCATTTTTCTTCCATTTTGACATTAAAGAGTATTTTGTGTAGATTGTAAAAAAAATTGACAATTAATCCCACTTTGTAACACAATAAAATGTGAGAGCTGGGGGAGAGCAGCTGTATAGGAGATTCAATATCTGCCTGTCTATAAACAGCAATGTAAGTGTTTTGTCGTCCCCCTGCCTGTCATCTCCCCTCTTGCAAATCAACCAGTTAGCTTTCATTAAACCAACACCTGCCACCCTGTCAGATGTTTCACTGGGGATGGCTGTGCAGGAGCCCTCCAGGACCTCTTAAATCATCAGAGTGACAGGGAACATCCTTAGCCCAAGGGATTACGCTCACATCTCACACCGCCAAAGTTTGATCATCATCAGTTTACGTCCCACAGGATAGACTGATGTCTAAGACTGTATTGAAGGTTGTCGGTCTGTGTGTGTGCGTACATGTTCATGTGTGTGTTCACTTGTGCTTGAGTTTGTAGGATATGTATTTATCCTGAAAGAAGAGACTGGCAGTTAGCCAAGTGTTGGCCATGTATGGTCGTCCATTCAGCATCGTTAAAGACATTGGAGATGTGAGAGTGGTCCACTTGACCGCTGTGACTCTCTCCACTCACACACAGCCATGAGTCTGACGCAGCCTGATTTCACTGTGGCTCTCAATCAGTGCCTCTCCAACAAAGCTGAGGGCCCTACACACACCAGGGCCCGGGAGAGAGATGTCAAAGCTACAGTTCACATGGAACTGTTGACCCCTGACAACTGTGGCAGTCCTCATAGCAAACTCATCTACTCCCTCCACTTGTAGTTATGGTCTATGATAAGAGGCCTGACCCCCGTTTGCCTGGGAGAGCTGGTGGGAATGTAGAGGAATAACAAACAGCTATACTAGATTCCTGTACTGGACCTACCTGGGAAACAACATGAATGAATCCTACAGTACTGTAGCAACATGCATTAGACTCTAGAGAGATTAAAGGGACCTGATCTGAGTCCCAAATGGCATCCTACTCTTTTTATAGTGCAATACTTTTGACCAGGGCCCATAAAGAATAGGGTGCCATTTGAGATATATCCCTGGTTTCACTAACCAAGACATATTCACTTAGACTACCTCTACTTGTAATTAGTCAAGCGTGTCCATGTTTTAGCTAAACTGAGAACTTTATTTTCCATTAGAATAGACGTACAGTACATACTGAAAAAAATGCTAGAATGACATATTAGCGTCAGAGAGTAGCTATCATCAGAGAGTAGTCTACCCATCTCTCTTCATTAAACCAATGTACTGTAGCTCACCAGTATTTGGCACCACCAACCGGCCGCCCAGATACCCAAACACGCCCGTGGTTCTCATCTGATCTTCAGTGGGGGTTAGGGGGGGCCCGTTGGGGGTGAGCAGGCCCTTCTTGGTGCTCCGTCTCTCCACAGTGCTGTTGCTGTAGTCTCGGTTCAGCCCCCTGGGGAAGGTCTCAGGCGGATGGCCTTTGGGTGCGTGGTACTCAGCGCGGTCGGCCACACCTAGTGAAACCATAAAGGAGCTCTGAACTTTGACCTTGATGTCTGGCAGGGGGTCAAAGAGCTCTTTATTGTCTATTGAGTCCTGGAAGCAGATGGGTCTGCTATAAGTCCGGCCCACTGTCAGGTCTGGCTGCAGAGAGGAGTTGAGAAGCAGTGGGCTCCCTAGAGAGATGGAATGAAACACACAGCTACATAGTCATGCTGCCATCTAAATACCCTAGCTCTCTCTGCTGGAGCAATTGGCTGAAGTGAAGTCCACTGAGCAGGGAGCACACTGTCAACTGATGGAAAACAGGCTTTTAGTGTGAAAAACATGTCAGGGAATGTGACTAACACAGAGTTACGGTACAGGTAAATAACCTGGATAAAAGATACTGTAGCTATCCAGGTCAGGGCTGAGCCATAGTCACTGGTCAGAGGTAGATTTATTTACCAAGCATTCACAGCTTGATCGCCATAATCCATCTGTTGGAGTTGGAGTCAGTTCCTCTCTGTACACAAAGTCACCCTCCTGGAGGACACAGTCGTTCTGTCTGTGGTCACAGCACAGCGCTGGGGTTGTGTGCGTGCGTGCGTGCGTGTTTGTGTGTGTGGCTGGGAAGGTGCTAAGGGGGTCTGGGTGGCCGTCCTGTAAATGAGGGGAGTCCTTCAGCTCTCATAATCAACTCAACAGTACAAGGTCTTCAGCCACAGCCATTAGACGCTTGGCCACACTGCCAAACACTGCATGCATATATCTGGCACATCCAGACATTAGGGCCCTAGGACTCCCTGTGCCAAGATAACAGCAGAGTCACAAAGTCATTGCTGCCCAGCTGCTGCCTGGCGAGGGGCATAAGGTAGGAGGGTAATGTTTTATTTTTAGGGGAATCGTTAATTGCTGGGGGGCTTGATCTGTGTCATGCTTTCAGGGTGTGTTAGTTTCCACTGAAAGACTAACTAGAGGGTATTCTTCAATCAAGGGCTTCTCCTTGTAACTTCATCGTCTAGTCTAGTGCCTGAAAATGCATAACAGGATGAAAGCATACAATAATAAATAAAAAAATCTATTGCAATTCAATCAAACACGTTAGAGGATATCATGGGAAATGTTACATTTGAGCAGTGTGAAATAAGTGCAATCAGAAATTATATTTTGTTACTGATTAGTAGTGATTTGCTACTGATTGCAGTAGACATAGTAGAGGACTCTTGAGAAAATTCATATTGATAATGCATTAAAAAAATATTTCAGTGGACATTGCTTAAACTTTCAATCTGACATGCAAACAAACGTCCATGTGCATTTTCTCTTCTTCTCAGCGCAGTGGAGAAAAATCTGATTATGGCTTGAGTGTGCATCTTTAAAATGGTGGAGCAAAATGGAATTGCGGAGGAGGTGGGAAGACAGAAGTTAATGAAATGGATCTCACGTTGAATACCTTGAGGGATAGGTTTGGAATTGGACCTTATGCCCAGCAGTAATGCATAAAGACTCATTCACCACTCCGCCTTACACCCCCTCATGCGGCAGGAGCTATCTGAAGCATTTAAGGGACTTTTCAAATAAATTAAAAAGGCATGAAAAGCTACTAATTTCCTGTAAAGAACACACTTGAGAAAAGCTATGTTTTTCTCTCTATGTGTATAACCGTATATTATTGTGATTATGAAAAATCTACTTGAATAAGGTTGACTGGAGGGAACAGTCAGGAAAAATAGTATATATTCGCTATTCATTTGTGTTTCTTTCCATCCCTCTGTAAAAGAAGGATCCAGACTGGAAATGGGAAAGCGGATAATATGAGCTGTATTTCTTCTGCTCTATTAGCAAGCTGATGGAGAGGGGAACGGGATGGAGTGGTGGTGGCCGGTGGAGGGCACAGCAGGCGGCTTCTGAAAAGCTGGCCTATTTAAATAGGATTGATGGCCTGCCGGATGTAGCCCTGCACAGTCCCCCAGCTCCCCCTCCCCGCCCAGCGCATGAGTGTCATCCCAGGCCTTGGGAGCAGTGAATGTAGTGGGCTCAGCATGGCTCCGGCAGGGCTTTTCACAGGGTTGTCACATCCAGCCAGGATTTATCACCCGCTGCTGCAATGGCTATCGCTTGTGCTAACCCAGAAGTGTCATTGACAGTAATAGGAAGGCTGCCTGGGATAAGCCACAGCCCCAGACACTGTTATGAACAGAAGTTATTGCTGTGTACAACAAAAATGCAATTGATGTTCAGTGTTCCATGCTTTTCACATTTATCCATCAGTGAATTTGGCTGGGGCTATCTGACGGCAGGGAAGGGGGATTGGTTGCTTGACAGTCAAATGTGTGTGTGTGGTCTGCAGCCAGGGGGACACAGAATGTGTCTGTCAAAGATTGATTACCTATCTCAGCAATAACAGAAGAGCTGGTCTGTCAAAATAGAAGGACAGATCCTTTCAGCGATTATGAGAATATAAATTAAAGGCAGATGTGCAGGGTTTGCACCGTGCCGCCACCGTGCTGCCTCAATGCAAACACATGCAATCAATCACCAGCAGCAGCAGCCTGTCGAAAGGGTCCTTGAAAAACTCCTGCCTACCGTTTGGCCTTGTGCGCAACTGGGTATGTCTCCATAAAGTGAAAGGCAGCGCTAGCTCACCTTGTCTGGTAGTCTTGAAGGTGAATGACTGGAAGCCTCCGGTTAGCGCGGATGAGTCGATGACGTCAACGCCGTAGTTGCTCTGGCTCCTCCTGTACAGCATGACGGCCACCACAAGGACAGCCACAACTATGACCCCCGACACCAGCCCAGAGTATAGAGCCACGTCGTTGGAGCCGTCCATACCTGGTACACACACAGACCAACACAGAAACAACAGTCTCAATGGATGTTTGCTAAGTGTAAACAATAATATGCAAGAAGCTCAACTAAGGTACAGTACAGAGACACTGAAGAGGAACATGTGAGAATGGTGATGGTGGTGATTATTTTGTGGTGACATTCTGAGGCATCTAAAATAGTCATTAAAATATACAGTATTGTCTTTGACATTATCACTAGGATCTTTTGGAGAGAAGTGAATTCATTTGAAAGCACAGTGTAGAGCACTGTGCTGGCTGTCCATCCCAAGATACGGTTCAACTGCTCATCCAACAGGCTCATCTTCCTATGCTACATTATGCAGCACACAGAGGACTAGATGAGCATGCAGAATCTCACCCCTACACCGCTGATGCACAACACATTCATAAAGCTGTTAACAGTGAGAGTGAGAAGGGTATAACTGCTTTCAGACCCACTAGTCTATATCCAATAAGCCTAATGGTACATACTAAACTACATTGTATGCCCCAATGGTCAACGTCCGACAGTGACAGGAAATGTTCCGAAGCAAATTAATTTAGAGTATTAGCCCCGTTAGTATGATCACTCACCAGATGTCTGTCTCCCCCTTCTAGAACTCTCCACTGAATTGTTTGACCCTGTGCATTGCAAACCAGGCACAGTGAGTGAGCCTGTCTGTCAGCCTAATGAAGTCTCATTACAATCACTGCTGAGGCTCCAGTCAAGGTAGCACCTGAATCATTTCAGGAGATGTCAGGCGGTATGCAAGGGGAAGAGAGAGTGTCTGAGCTGATACCCACCGGGGGAATACAAGTGAGGATACACTGCAAATTGGTCAAATTAGCTCGTTTGCATAATTACACTGCATTAATCCCCTACAATATAGCATATGTTCAGTTGTCACAACCGATCAATCTCTCGGCTCAATCCGAGAAGGAGAGCACGTTGTGATGTCATGCTCGTGAAGAGTGAACAGCTGAGTGATAGAATGGTAGAACCTGGTTATAGTAATAGAGCTCCTATTAAATTACTCAAATTATTCTAATTCCTAATTCTATGGTTATAGTTCTGGTTATAGAACCTGATTACAATTATTTTTGATGGGTGTGATGGCTGTTTAAAATGCAGGGAAATTAAAGTTAACCAAATAGGTATATGTCTAAAAAAGGTTATCATTAAAAAAAACGGGTCATATTCTGATTCTGGTTCCTGAACTTTCATCTAGTGACAATTGTAAGCATCACAAATTAGATAGACAGCTAGCCTGTTTCAAGAGTTGGGGGTTGAAGATAAAAGAAATGCAGAAAGGAAGGACTCACTTTGAGGTTTAACATCATGCAGCAGCTTTCCATCTGCAAAGACAGACACAGAATGAGACAGAAAAGAGAGAGAGAGATAGAGGTGATTAAACACCAGCCCTGGTTGTGTCCCAAATTGCAACCTATTCCCTTTATACTGCACTATTTCACTACAAAAGTAGTGCCCTATAAAGGAAAAACGTTGCCATTTGGGACACATACAGAGCAAGGTGATTAAACGCCAGCCCTGTGTCAGTGAGGTATCCTACTAGTGCACTTCTTTCAGACTCACATCATGTGGAGAGGCCCTACTACTGAGATATGCCAATACAGATACAGACTGCCCAGATAATGATGCATGGCTTCATTACCAGACTCATATCCACATGGATAAAAGTGGCCAAGGGAGAGATTGGCAAATGGGTCTGAAAAATACCATGATTATCTCTCTCCTTCACAAAGAGAAAAAGAAAAGGATCAAATATTTTGGGAAATTGTATGCTTACTAGGGGTGTAACGATCCATCTACTACATCGATGTATCGATTTATATTCCTATGATCCAACTACATCGATCTGTGCTCGGCGAGTTGGCCTTTTGGACAACATATATCAATCTAACATCGTTTTAAAATGTAATAAATCGATTGTATCGATACTAGGAAATAACCCATTGGATTTAAGCACGTCAGACTTTATATGGATGTTTTTTCTTAGCACTTTTAATGATAAAGGCTTTAAACATTACTCGATTCAGTCTGCCTATCCGTGACGTCATCGCCCCGCGCCAGCAGCAGCGCAAAGGCGCAAAGACAACAAAACATAGCATGGCGGACGACAGAGGAGAAGCCGACGAGCGAGAAATTATCAAGCCACCATTGCGGTCCTTACAAGAAACAGGAATCTAGGAAACTTCACCTGCACTGTCCAGTATCCAGGTATTTATTTCAGTCACACTGGTTGAATTTTTGGCTAAAAGGTTACTGAATCGATTTCAAGTCACTGAATCATTTCGGATCGTATCGTTCTAAATGAACCAATATCGTCTTTGAATCGTATCGACAACCACGAATCGTGATACAAATCGAATCGTTGTTAAAACGAATCGTTACACCCCTAATGCTTACCAATGGAAAATTGGAGCTTACTAATGCTTGTACCACACTAGCCCAAAATACCAGTCCAACTTTTTAAAACATGCTGATGCCTCTATCTTTTATCCCATTCAGAGACTGCATGCGTGTAAGATTTCCTTTTAGTCAGTTAATTAGTGTCACAGTTCGTGGCCCTTAATATTACATCATGGACGGCATTTCGACAACGCAAACATGACTCTAGTTTACAGTAGATCAGACAGAGTGCGTAACTCAATATTTATTTCTAAACCTCTCATTGTGCATTTTGATGAGTTTATCACTGAATTATGCTAATGTGAAATTAAGCATTACGGATGCGGGCAATGCATTGCATCAGTTACTAAATTGCTTTGACAACCATGGTCAAAATGTACAAACTGTGGTCAAAACTTAATGCACCCTCCATGTCTTCAGTGATAGCTACAGTATATGCTCTTGTGACACGGGGGATGTTTCGCTTGGTGTTTTCATGCACTGAGTGCTCCAGCAATGTGGAATTCATTCCAGTGTGTTTATTTGTCCAGCAAATCCCTCTGTGGCCAGCTGTTCAGATATGTTAATGACAAGTCATGTTATGAAGGGTGTAATGGAGATAGGGCTTATGGAGATGACAGTCGAGGTTAAGATGGCAATGTAGAAAAGAAAGAAATCCTTCAGAGAAAATAGTAAGGGACTTACTCTGGGTACACATTCCTCCAGTGCAGTTCTTTGTGGCATTGCTGGGCCCCTCACACATCTTGCCCCTGTGTCTGGGTGGTGGGTTATTGCACTCCCTCCTACGCTGTCTTTCACACTGCACACTGCACACCGTCCACTCACTCCACTCTTCCCAGCCACCGTTAACTGTGGAGGAGGACATGGAACACAGAACACACAGACAGAAGGTGAGGCGATGGTCCATCTCAAAGACCATTTAGTCCACATTAACCCTCAGGTCCTCCTCAAATAATGTGATCCCTCGTCTCTCTCTCTCTCTCTGCAGAATGTGAAGTGAAATCCCCTGATATAACCGTGCACGTTAAAACTCTGGTTCCTCTGTAGTCTGTGTCATTTCATCTAGGAGGAACCCATATGGTGCCAAAAGAGATTTCTTACATTTACATTTACATTTAAGTCATTTAGCAGACGCTCTTATCCAGAGCGACTTACAGTTAGTGAGTGCATACATTCTTTTTTATACTGGCCCCCTGTGGGAATCGAACCCACAACCCTGGCGTTGCAAACGCCATGCTCTACTAAGCTACATCCCTGCCGGCCATTCCCTCCCCTACCCTGGACGACGCTGGGCCAATTGTGCGCCGCCCCATGGGTCTCCCGGTCGCGGCCGGCTACGACAGAGCCTGGATTCGAACCAGGATCTCTAGTGGCACAGCTAGCACTGCGATGCAGTACCTTAGACCACTGCGGCACTCGGCAGCACTTTTTCAGCGACCGTAAGCCGTCTCTTTGCACAAGCTCTGGAGAAGGCAATTTCTTTTGTAGTGTTCCATGAGTTCTATAAGCCCTCTGTGCACATACATATTGTGCTCTCTCTCCATATAGATTCTTCCCTAACCGATCCAGTCTCCCCCTTGTGATTTGTGATTGACTTGTGAAGAAACAGTTCACATTTTCTGTGAAAATTCACAGTTACATTAATTAGAACTGAGAACTACTACAAACTATTGTCTGGTGCAGGAATAGACACAGAAAAGACATTGGCCTAACATTAATACTAACCTTTAGACAAATACTGTAAGTTATCACACCCGGTCTCAGTGATGGCTAACTCTGGAAATTCCGTTGGCCTCTACTGAGTTGTACCATTTTGTGGAACAATCTGATGTTTTGGTGCCTCTAGGGCAATTCAGAAAGCTGATTGAGGACCTTATTACGGATTAATGTGTTTGTTATTTGTACTTATATTTTGATGTGTGTATTTCTGTCATTTCTGTAGTTCAGGGTTCATCTGTAAAAGAGACATAGGTCTAAGTATGACTCCCTGATAAAATAATGGTTAAATAAAAACAAAAATATATATAAGAGAACTAATTCAGACCACCATGGCAGGCATGCAGCAGCATACAACATATATGAACTACAAAGACTATAGGACTCACACACAATATAATAAAGTTTTCATAGTCTTGCATAACCAGATGTTATATTCGCATGTTCACTCTGCACCTAGATGCCTGCATGGCACACCAGCCTACTATATTCATCAAGTCATAAAGTTGAGCATACTATATATACAGTACCAGTCAAAAGTTTGGACACACCTATTCATCCAAGGATTTTTCTTAATCTTTACTATTTTTGACATTGTAGAATGATAGTGAAGACATCACAACTATGAAATAACACATGGAATCATATAGTAACCAAAAAAGTGTTAAACAAATCAAAATATATTTAATATTTGAGATTCTTCAAATAGCCACCCTTTGCCTTGATGACAGCTTTGCACACTCTTGGCATTCTCTCAACCAGCTTCACCTGGAATGCTTTTCCACCAGTCTTGAAGGAGTTCCCACATATGCTGAGCACTTGTTGGCTGCTTTTCCTTCACTCTGCTGTCCAACTCATCCCAAACCATCTGAATTGGGTTGAGGTCGGGGGATTGTGGAGGCCAGGTCATCTGATGCAGCACTCCATCAATCTCCTTCTTGGTAAAATAGCCCTTACACAGCCTGGAGGTTTGTTGGGTCATTGTCCTGTTGAAAAACAAATGATAGTCCCACTAAGCCCAAACCCGATGGGATGGTGTATCGCTGTAGAATGCTGTGGTAGCCATGCTGGTTAAGTGTGCCTTGAATTCTAAATAAATCACAGACAGTGTCACCAGCAAAGCAACCCCCAACCCCCAACTCATCACACCTCCTCCTCCATGCTTTACGGTGGGAACTACACATGCGGAGATCATCCATTCACCCACACCGCGTCTCACAAAGGCACGGCGGTTTGAACCAAAAGTCTCCAATTTGGACTCCACACCAAAGGACACATTTCCACCGGTCTAATGTCCATTGCTCGTGTTTCTTGACCCAAGCAGGTCTCTTCTTCTTATTGGTGTCCTTTAGTAGTGGTTTCTTTGCAGCAATTCGACCATAAATACCTGATTCAAACAGTCTCCTCTGAACAGTTGATGTTGAGATGTGTCTGTGACTTGAGCTCTATGAAGCATTTATTTGGGCTGCAATTTCTGAGGCTGGTAACTTTAATGAACTTATCCTCTGCAGCAGAGGTAACTCTGGGTCTTCCACGCCTGTGGCGGTCCTCATGAGAACCAGTTTCATCATAGCGCTTGATGGTTTTTGCGACTGCACTTGAAAATGTATGCACTCACTAACTGTAAGTCGCTCTGGATAAGAGCGTCTGCTAAATGACTAAAATGTAAAATGTAAGAAACTTTCAAAGTTCTTGAAATGTTCCATAATGACTGACCTTCATGTCTTAAAGTAATGATGGACTGTCGTTTCTCTTTGCTTATTTGAGCTGTTCTTGCCATAATATGGACTTGATCTTTTACCAAATAGGGCTATCTTCTGTATACCACCCCTACCTTGTCACAACACAACTGATTGGCTCAAATGCATTAAGAAGGAAATACATTCTACAAATTAACTTTGAAGATGGCACACCTGTCAATTGAAATGGATTCCAGGTGACTACCTCATGAAGCTGGTTGAGAGAATGCCAAGCGTGTGCAAAGCTGTCATCAAGGCTATTGATGGCAATTGGAACTGGCTATTTGAAGAATCTCAAATATAAAATATATTTTGATTTGTTTAACACGTTTTTGGTTACTACATGATTCCATATGTGTTAGTGTGAGGGAAAAAAAGTATTTGATCCCCAGTTGATTTTGTACGTTTGCCCACTGACAAAGAAATTATCAGTCTATAATTTTAATGGTAGGTTTATTTGAACAGTGAGAGACAGAATAACAACAAAAAAATCCAGAAAAACACATGTCAAAAATGTTATAAATTGATTTGCATTTTAATGAGGGAAATAAGTATTTGACCCCCTCTCAATCAGAAAGATTTCTGGCTCCCAGGTGTCTTTTATACAGGTAACGAGCTGAGATTAGGAGCACACTCTTAAAGGGAGTGCTCCTAATCTCAGCTTGTTACCTGTATAAAAGACACCTGTCCACAGAAGCAATCAATCAATCAGATTCCAAATGCTCCACCATGGCCAAGACCAAAGAGCTCTCCAGGGATGTCAGGGACAAGATTGTAGACCTACACAAGGCTGGAATGGGCTACAAGACCATCGCCAAGCAGCTTGGTGAGAAGGTGACAACAGCTGGTGCGATTATTCGCAAATGGAAGAAACACAAAAGAACTGTCAATCTCCCTCAGCCTGTGGCTCCATACAAGATCTCACCTCGTGGAGTTGCAATGATCATGAGAACGGTGAGGAATCAGCCCAGAACTACATGGAAGGATCTTGTCAATGATCTCAAGGCAGCTGGGACTATAGTCACCAAGAAAACAATTGGTAACACATTACGCCGTGAAGGACTGAAATCCTGCAGCGCCCGCAAGGTCCCCCTGCTCAAGAAAGCACATATACAGGGCCGTCTGAAGTTTGCCAATGAACATCTGAATGATTCAGAGGAGAACTGGGTGAAAGTGTTGTGGTCAGATGAGACCAAAATCGAGCTCTTTGGCATCAACTCAACTCGCCGTGTTTGGAGGAGGAGGAATACTGCCTATGACCCCAAGAACACCATCCCCACCGTCAAACATGGAGGTGGAAACATTATGCTTTGGTGGTGTTTTTCTGCTAAGAGGACAGGACAACTTCACCGCATCAAAGGGACGATGGACGGGGCCATGTACCGTCAAATCTTGGGTGAGAACCTCCTTCCCTCAGCCAGGGCATTGAAAATGGGTCGTGGATGGGTATTCCAGCATGACAATGACCCAAAACACACGGCCAAGGCAACAAAGGAGTGGCTCAAGAAGAAGCACATTAAGGTCCTGGAGTGGCCTAGCCAGTCTCCAGACCTTAATCCCATAGAAAATCTGTGGAGGGAGCTGAATGTTCGAGTTGCCAAACGTCAGCCTCGAAACCTTAATGACTTGGAGAAGATCTGCAAAGAGGAGTGGAACAAAATCCCTCCTGAGATGTGTGCAAACCTGGTGGCCAACTACAAGAAACGTCTGACCTCTGTGATTGCCAACAAGAGTTTTGCCACCAAGTACTAAGTCATGTTTTGCAGAGGGGTCAAATAATTATTTCCCTCATTAAAATGCTAATCAATTCATAACATTTTTGACATGCGTTTTTCTGGATTTTTTAAATTTTTATTCTGTCTCTCACTGTTCAAATAAACCTACCATTCAAATTATAGACTGATAATTTCTTTGTCAGTGGGCAAAGGTACAAAATCAGCAGGGGATCAAATACTTTTTCCCTCACTGTATGTCATAGTTTTGATGTCTTCACTATTATTCTACAATGTAGAAAATAGTAAAAATAAAGAAACACCCTTGAATGAGTAGGTGTGTCCAAACTGTTGACTGGTAGTGTATGTCCTTGCAAGTCAAATTGCTTTGCCCTTTGAGACATTCCCAGAAGATGACAGTCTATTCTTGCCTGGTGAAACCGACTGACCTCCTCGAGTAGAGAAACAGAATGTGATCTCGCAAGATCATGATGGTCGAACGCTGTCTATTCACTAGCTCTACAGTACTTCATGAGGCAGAAGGGCTTACTTGGACAGAGGGCATTACAGGTGATCTTCTGCACAGACATGCCCTGGCAGAAAGCCCCTCCGTTGAGTGGGGCAGGGTTGGTACAGGTACGGGAGCGTTTCTGGACACCCCGACCACAGGGCACGTTACAAGGAAACCACTCTGTCCACAGCGACCAACCACCATTCACTACATAGAGAGAGATAGTGGTGAGAGAGAGAGAGATGGGGAAAGAGAGAGATATGAGGTGAGACAGAGAGAGACAGAGAGAGAGAGAGAGAGAGAGAGAGAGAGAGAGAGAGAGAGAGAGAGAGAGAGAGAGAGAGAGAGAGAGAGAGAGAGAGAGAGACAGAGAGAGAGACAGATGGATGGATGGAGAGAGATGGATGGAGAGAGATTGAGATAGCGAAAGACAGAAAGAAAGAAAGAAAGAAAGAAAGAAAGAAAGAAAGAAAGAAAGAAAGAAAGAAAGAAAGAAAGAAAGAAAGAAAGAAAGAAAGAAAGAAAGAAAGAAAGAAAGAAAGAAAGAAAGAAAGAAAGATCGAGAGAGCAAGAGAGCAAGAGAGAGTGAAAGAGAGGGAAACTTTATTTAAACAAATCTAATCTCCCACAGAGTTAACTATATAGACAACATTTTAGAGGTATTAATGACTAGCAATGCTCCATGATGTTACAACATCACTAGAAGCTTGAACATAGTGTACAGTACATCAAATGTGGAAAATGTGAACTACTCTTCCGTTAATAGCCAGTTCAATTGTCAAAGCTCTTTGAAACAAAGAGAAAAAATTATTACGAGGAATTCATTCAAACAGGCCACTGCACATTAATACAGTTGGGCAGTTTAAGTCAGAATTAATGAGAGGTTCTCTTACTAAGTAGTCAACCACTGTGTGGTCTGATTTGTTTGCTCTATGATTTGTATGAGTGGAGACGTGGAGGCAAAATGTTTTCTACCAAATGCTACCAAAGCTTGTGAGCCGCCACATTGCTCCAAGGCCTCTGGTGAATGCATAATTCATAAGCAACATGCCTTTAAATGAGATTAACACACAGTAGCGTATACCCTTTCATAAAATACACATTGATTTCAAAGGGGAGGCAGTGAATTGACTCTTTGAATAATACATTTATCTAAATAAAGGGAAACATCTTTCTTAACAAAAACACTGAGATGGGTCTCATTCATTTGTGTGGGGGCATGAAACACACAGCAACTTGATCTGAGGCGCACTGTAAACACTTTGGTCTGGTTCGCTAGCACTGATTAAGCCTACTGCCGCACTAAAAATGTTCAATGATGATTCTCCATTAAATGTGTCTGGGAAACTAGGCCTACAATAGGCAATCACAGTCAGCTAATGGCTGAAGCTGGGCCTGGAGCCTTACCAAAAACAATCACAGTGGCTGTGGCACTGCGTTTCTTGGCCACAATGTTGCTGGCCAGGCACGTGTAGTTTCCCGAGTCGGACAGTCGTGCCTCGTTGATGATGAGATTGTGGTCAGCTCGGGTGTCAATGTTGTCATCGGTCAGGGAGCTCACTAGCTCTTCGTTCTTCAACCACTCCACCTGCCCACAAGAGAGGGAGAGAGCGAGAGAGAGGGAGTGAGAGAGTTATTACAAACTTATTACATCACACAACATATACAACCCAACCACATCATCCAATCACATGACCATAGCCATTAGGCAGTCAGAGGAGGGCCATAACCAATTACCAGCAACACAGACACAGAGAGGAAAACAAATTATGAATTACAAACTTAGTGACGCTTTACTGCTCCTACCCTGGTCTATGGAGCTGCATCGCTGCTTTTGCAAATTGCATTCACACTGGAAGAATAGGGCTGGTTGATGGATTTATAGGGTGCTCCTAAATAGCAAACCCATGGAGTGTTTTCAAACTGCAAAAACGTGCACACTTATTGCACTGCACTGGGCACACACAAACACACCCACACTCACAATCATTCTTCATAGATAGGCCTACTGTATTCTCTACTCTAAACTACAGCCAATCTGACTTCATTGAAGACTATACTGTATGACCTAGAAAGAGTAGAACTGGGAATAGCCTTTTTTCCCTTCACTTTAAACAAGCCTTGGAAAACACATCCATTGGATTCCAGATTCCAAGGCGCAATTAAAAGATACCTTTTAGCAGGGTGGCATCAGAGGCCAGCAGTTAATGTACTAAAGTTGAAAGATAAGGGGGGAAAAGACTGGGGATTTACTCTAATGTTCCATGATTAAAACTATCTATGACTTGATGAGAGCCGACTGGATGACGCGACAGCGGCGGTGGTAGAATAGTCTTTTCCTCTTCATGTATGTATTTATTTCAATTTGATCAGGGGAAATTTGCAAGTTGAAAGAGGCAATTAAAGCGTGGCACAATCTGCCTGGCCCTCACTGCTGAGCTGTAAGACCTGCTCTACATTCCCGGGCTGTCGACTGCCGCGGCTAACAGCCTTAGGTTAATGATGAAAAGATCCACCCAGCAGAAGGAAGAAGAGAAGGAAGAAGAGAAGCTGTGGCCGGACAAATTAGCCCTGTAAGTGTGTGGCGGAGGATGTGAGAGATGAATTGCCTAATTGGCACATTTGTTTCAATTAGGATGTGGTTATCAGTGTCACAGGCTTGACGGAGAGCAGGGTTCCAGGGCCCCATCACTGACACGAGGGGGTCCTGTGATTTCATTATGATGACGATTGAGCCAACGGAGTGATGGTTAACTCCTCCAGGCCGAGGCTGTGTGTGTCTGTGGGGGTCTGGGGCCCGGGAGGACTGTGGGCAAGGGAGGACCTCTAATATCCTGGAACGGAGAGGAGACGGAGGCTTGGGTGGGTGGGTGACAGTCCGAGGCCTATGGGTGGTTGACAGTAAAGTCTTATGTCCGTAATGTATTTTTGTTGTGTGTTTGGACCCCAGGAAGACTAGCTGTCGTCATGTCGAATTGAGATAAAGATACACTACATGACCAAAAGTATGTGGACAGCAGCTCGTCGAACATCTCATTCCAAAATCATGGCATTAATATGGAGTTTGTCCCCGCTTTGCTGCTATAACAGCCTCCACTCTTCTGGGAAGGCTTTCCACTAGATGTTGGAACATTGCTGCGGGGACTTGCTTCCATTCAGCCACAAGAGCATTAGTGAGGTCGGGCACTGATGTTGGGCGATTAGGCCTGGCTCGCAATCGGCCTTCCAATTCATCCCAAAGGTGTTTGATGGGGTTGAGGTCAGGGCTCTGTGCAGGCAAGTCAAGTTCTTCCACACCGATCTCGACAAACCATTTCTGTATGCTGAAACAGGAAAGGGCCTTCCCCAAACTGTTGCCACAAAGTTGGAAGCACAGAATCATCTAGAATGTCATTGTATGCTGTAGCATTAAGATTTCCCTTCACTGGAACTAAGGGGCCTAGCCCGAAACATGAAAAACAGCCCCAGACCATTATTCCTCTTCTACCAAACATTACAGTTGGCACTATGCATTCGGGCAGGTAGCGTTCTCCTGGCATCCGCCAAACCCAGATTCGTCCATCAGCCTGCCAGATGGTGAAGCGTGATTCAACACTCCAGAGAATGCTTTTCCACTGCTCCAGAGTCCAATGGCAGTGAGCTTTACACCACTCCAGCCGACTCTTGGCATTGCGCATGGTGATCTTAGGCTTGTGTGCGGCTGCTCGGCCATGGAAACCCATTCATTAAGCTCCCAATGAACAGTTATTGTGCTGACGTTGCTTCCAGAGGCAGTTCGGAACTCGGTAGAGAGTGTTGCAACCGAGGACAGGCGATTTTTACTCGCAACGCGCTTCAGCACTCGGTGGTTGCGTTCTGTGAGCTAGTGTGGCCTACCACTTCGCGGCGGAACCGTTGTTACTCCTAGACGTTTCCACTTCACAATAACAGCACTTACAGTTGACCGGGGCAGCTCTAGCAGGGCAGAAATTTCACTAACTGACTTGTTGGAAAGGTGGCATCCTCTGACGGTGCCACGTTGAAAGTTACTGAGCTCTTCAGTAAGGCCATTCTACTGCCAATGTTTGTCTATGGAGATTGCATGGCGGTGTGCTTGATTTTCTACACCTGTCAGCAACGGGTGTGACTGAAATAGCCGAATCCACTAATTTGAAGGGGTGTACACATATAGTGCCATCGGACAATATTCAGATCCCTTGACTTTTTCCACATTTTGCTACGTTACAGCCTTATTCTAAAATGGATAAAAAATAAATAATAAACTCAACAATCTACACACAATACCCCATAATGACAAAGTGAAAACAGGTTTTTAGAAATGTTTGCACATTTATTACAAACAAAAAACAGAAATACCTTATTTACATAAGTATTCAGACCCTTTACTATGAGACTCGAAATTGAGCTCAGGTGCATCCTGTTTTCATTGATGATCCTTGAAATCTAACTACAACTTGATTGGAGTCCACCTGTGGTAAATTCAATTGATTGGACATGATTTGGAAAGGCACACACCTGTCTATATAATGCCCCACAGTTGACAATGCATGTCAGAGCAAAAACCAAGCCATGAGGTCGAAGGCATTGTCCGTAGAGCACCGAGACAGGATTGTGTCGAGGCACAGATCTGGGGAAGGGTACCAAAAAATGTCTGCAGCATTGAAGGTCCCCAAGAACACAGAGGGTTCTATCATTCTTTAATGGAAGAAGTTTGTAACCACCAAGACTCTTCCTAGAGCTGGCTGCCTGGCCAAACTGAGCAATCGGGGGAGAAGGGCCTTGGTCAGGGAGATGACCAAGAACCCAATGGTCACTCTGACAGAGCTCTAGAATTCCTCTGTGGAGATGGGAGAACCTTCCAGAAGGACAACCATCTCCGCAGCACTCCACCAATCAGCCACTCCTCTGTAAAAGAATAATAATAATATGCCATTTTATCCAAAGCGACTTACAGTCATGTGTGCATACATTTTTAGGTATGGGTGGTCCCGGGGATCGAACCCACTACCCTGGCATTACAAGCGCCATACTCTACCAATTGAGCTACAAAGGCACATGACAGCCAGCTTGGAGTATGCCAAAAGGCACCTAAAGACTCTCAGACCATGAGAAACAAGATTGAACTCTTTGGCCTGAATGCCAAGCATCACGTCTGTAGAAAACCTGGCCTACGGTGAAGCTTGGTAGTGGCAGTATTATGCTGTGGGGAGGTTTTTCAGAGGAAGGGACTGGGAGACAAGTCAGGATCGAGGAAAAGATGAACGGAGCAAAGTACAGAGAGATCCTTGATGAAAGGAAAATCTGCTCCAGAGCACTAAGGACCTCAGACTGGGGCGAAGTTTCACCTTCCAAAAGGACAACAACCCTAAGCACACAGCCAAGACAACGCAGGAGTGGCTTCAGGACAAGTCTCTGAATGTCCTTGAGTGGCCCAGCCAGCTCCCGGACTTGAACCCGATCTAAAATCTCTGGAGACACCTGAAAATATCTGTGCAGCATTGCTCCCCATCCAACCTGACAGAGCTTGAGAGGATGTGCAGAGAAGAATTGGAGAAACTCCCCAAATACAGGTGTGTCAAGCTTGTAGCGTCATACCCAAGAAGACTCGAGGCTGTAATCGCTGCCAAAGGTGCTTCAACAAAGTACTGAGTAAAGGGTCTGAATACTTTTGTAAATGTAATATTTCAGTTGTTGTTTTTTTATCAATTTGCTAAAATTTCTACAAACATGTTTTTGCTTTGTCATTATGGGATATTGTGTGTAGATTGATAAGGGAAAAAAACTATTTTATAAATTTTAGAATGAGGTTGTAACGTAACAAAATGTGGAAAAAGTCAAGGGGTCTGAATACTTTCCGAATGCACTGTACTTTTGTATATACAGTGGGGGGAAAAAGTATTTAGTCAGCACTCATTGTGCAAGTTCTCCCACTTAAAAAGATGAGAGAGGCCTGTAATTTTCATCATAGGTACACGTCAACTATGACAGACAAATTGAGATTTTTTTTTCTCCAGAAAAATCACATTGTAGGATTTTTTATGAATTTATTTGCAAATTATGGTGGAAAATAAGTATTTGGTCAATAACAAAAGTTTCTCAATACTTTGTTATATACCCTTTGTTGGCAATGACACAGGTCAAAAGTCTTCACAAGGTTTTCACACACTGTTGCTGGTATTTTGGCCCATTCCTCCATGCAGATCTCCTCTAGAGCAGTGATGTTTTGGGGCTGTCGCTGGGCAACACAGACTTTCAACTCCCTCCAAAGATTTTCTATGGAGTTGAGATCTGGAGACTGGCTAGGCCACTCCAGGACCTTGAAATGCTTCTTACGAAGCCACTCCTTCGTTGCCCGGGCGGTGTGTTTGGGATCATTGTCATGCTGAAAGACCCAGCCACGTTTCATCTTCAATGCCCTTGCTGATGGAAGGAGGTTTTCACTCAAAATCTCACGATACATGGCCCCATTCATTCTTTCCTTTACACGGATCAGTCGTCCTGGTCCCTTTGCAGAAAAACAGCCCCAAAGCATGATGTTTCCACCCCCATGCTTCACTGTAGGTATGGTGTTCTTTGGATGCAACTCAGTATTCTTTGTCCTCCAAACACGACGAGTTGAGTTTTTACCAAAAAGTTCTATTGTGGTTTCATCTGACCATATGACATTCTCCCAATCCTCTTCTGGATCATCCAAATGCACTCTAGCAAACTTCAGACGGGCCTGGACATGTACTGGCTTAAGCAGGGGGACACGTCTGCACTGCAGGATTTGAGTCCCTGGCGGCGTAGATTGTTACTGATGGAAGGCTTTGTTACTTTGGTCCCAGCTCTCTGCAGGTCATTCACTAGGTCCCCCCGTGTGGTTCTGGGATTTTTGCTCACTTGTGATCATTTTGACCCCACGGGGTGAGATCTTGCGTGGAGCCCCAGATCGAGGGAGTGGTCTTGTATGTCTTCCATTTCCTAATAATTGCTCCCACAGTTGATTTCTTCAAACCAAGCTGCTTACCTATTGCAGATTCAGTCTTCCCAAACTGGTGCAGGTCTACAATTTTGTTTCTGGTGTCCTTTGACAGCTCTTTGGTCTTGGCCATAGTGGAGTTTGGAGTGTGACTGTTTGAGGTTGTGGACAGGTGTCTTTTATACTGATAACAAGTTCAAACAGGTGCCATTAATACAGGTAACGAGTGGAGGACAGAGGAGCCTCTTAAAGAAGAAGTTAGAGCCATAAATCTTGCTTGTTTGAAGGTGACCAAATACTTATTTTCCACCATAATTTGCAAATAAATTCATTAAAAATCCTACAATGTCATTTTCTGGAAAAGAAAATCTCAATTTGTCTGTCATAGTTGACGTGTACCTATGATGAAAATTACAGGCCTCTCTCATCTTTTTAAGTGGGAGAACTTGCACAATTGGTGGCTGACTAAATACTTTCTGACTAAATACTTTTCTACAAAAATTCTACATTTATTACAAATTTCTTGAGTTATTTTAGATTAATTCTGACTATTTTGAGGAAGTGTATACTGGTTACGGCATCTCAACAGGGACAAAAAGTACTATTGCCGTTTTTTTCTCATTTTTTCAAGCGAAGGTCTTTTTAGGGAGTATGCGAGGCACAGACGTTCACTTCGCTTAGCCGAGTTCTGCTAGGAGCAAACCGAACCTAGTATGCAGACGCCTTTAGAGACCTATGGGTGGGTGACACTCAGCAGCATAGCTATGGAAGTGTTGATAAATGTATTGCATTGGCGCTATGAGAGTATGCATCTTTTATTTTCTGGGTGACACTCCCGTGACACTACTGTACGACTGAGTCTTTGTCCCTTCCCTACTCTCCTGTGCACTTACTGTAGTTTCAAGGGGACACACTTTAAAGTGCTTAAACAGGTAATAGCAATCTAAAGTGCTTTAACAGGTAAGAGCATAGAAATGCTGAGTCATCGTGTCATGGCTGAATCACTGAGGAAATCACAGGGTGTGTCCAAATGGCACTGTATTTTATATATAGTGCACTGCTTTTGACCAGAGCCCTATGGCCCCTAGTCAAAAGTAGTGCACTACATAGGAAATAGTAGGGTTAGGAATTGCCAAGGACCTCACGATATGATATTATCACGATACTTAGGTGCCGATACGATATGTATTGCAATGTATGCACACATGACTGTAAGTCGCTTTGGATAAAAGCGTCTGCTAAATGGCATATTATATTATATTGCGATTCTTACGATTCAATATGTATTGCGATTCCATACTGTGCTTTTATTGCGATTCAATGTTCCAAACATATTTCTCACTATATGTCTGCTGCAGAGGGACAAGAGAAATAAAAATAAACAAATTGGCTCTGTATTTAAAAAGAAGATGGAGAACAAGCTATGAATGAGTAAAGGTGCAGATATAGCCAACTAGCGTAAAAATAATATTGCGATATCGTCAAAACGATACGATCCAATATATAATCAAAAATAATATCCCGATATGTAACTGTATCAATTTTTTTCCCCCATCACTAGGAAATATGGTGCCATTTGGGATGCAAACAGAGTTAGTATTGCTCCCCTTTAGCCAGCAGTGCTGAGGGGTCATGGAATGCCTATAGATGCCAGTGGCGGAGCCTGTGACAGTGTGGGTGGGGTAACTTTCTTACATTTACATTTACATTTACATTTTAGTCATTTAGCAGACGCTCTTATCCAGAGCGACTTACAGTTAGTGAATACATATCTTTTATTTTTTTTATACTGGCCCCCCGTGGGAATCGAACCCACAACCCTGGCGTTGCAAACGCCATGCTCTATCAACTGAGCTACATCCCTGCCGGCCATTCCCTCCCCTACCCTGGACGACACTGGGCCAATTGTGCGCCGCCCATGAGTCTCCCGGTCGCGGCCGGCTACGACAGAGCCTGGATAATTGCTGTAATTGCTGTAATTGCTGTATATCTCATCAAGACAATTACATGGATTAAACAACTCTGAAAGACAAGCCACAGGGACTGGAAGATGAAGCGGAGCCTTACTGAACACTGTGTTGGATGCCACCACCAAGTGTGTTAGTAATCCACCCAGAAGTTTACGAACAGAGATGCAGGCACGCATGAGCACGCACGCACACACAGATTGAGCCAAATCAAAGGCTTTGAACTTGCCTCTGTGTGTTCATATCTGTGTGAACCTGACATACATACAGACAGGGGAGGGCTGTGATGGAGCTATCGCCACCGCTGCTGTCGTCGCCAGTCAGGAGGTTAATCAAAAAAGATAAGGGAACACAAAGTGGGGTTGTGTAGCCGGCCCTCCTCCATGTTGCGTTCCAAATGCTACGTCTCCTCCACTGAGCAATGTGGCAGCAGCACATTCCTATTCCACCCAGATCTGTCTAATCTTAGGGAAATAAATAGAGGGAGCAGGGAGAGCTCTTCACTGCACTGCCCGACCAAGCTTGGGAATGTAATTGCTTGACTTAATAATGAAGCTCATCATTTGCTGTCTTGGAGGCAGGACCGGCTCCAGGCATAAGCGACATAAGGGGTCACTTAGGGCCACCGGCTGCTAGGGGGCCCCCGACCAAAAAAATTAACAAAAATGTTTAAATTTTGGGGGGAACTCAATCGGGGGGTCTAAACTTACTGTTGAAAGTTAGAATAGTAGAATACACAAGGTGCAAGTTCGAAATTTGGTTGTCCATCAGCAGTTTTTCTCTTGTTTTGTTAGTCACTGACAATCACTCAATTAGCCATGTCAGCTTATAATTTTTTGAAAATAAAAACGTTTGCCCGCTTGGTGGGGGGTGGGGGTGCCGAACCAAATCTTGCTTAGGGCCCCCAAAAGGCTAGAGCCGGCCCTGCTTGGAGGTCTTGCTCTGAACTGTGAGGAAATAACATAGGGAGCATGGCTAGGGAATTAGAAATAAGCACGAGGGCACATAAGGCTGAATGTGTGGTGGTGCTGCTATCTGCTAACTTGAATAGCTAAGTATAATATAATATAGTTAAGTATAGAGTACCTTTCCCAAAACATGAATTCAACATAGTACAACATACAGTAAATACTCCCCATCAAGGTGGCTAACATTGTATTCTTTATACGATAAAAAGTAGCAATTCACTGAAACTAGTTACGGTAAATCAATAGCATCACCCATTTACAATTACTCCCTTTGATTGATGTGAACAGTAAAGTTTGTGTATTGTGGGAGAAACTAACATGAAAGGAAGGCAATTACATGTGGAATGTAATATCCATTTTGTTTGTCACAATGGAATAACACTGAGTTTAACAAGCTAAGTTTAGTGCTTTTTGTTTAGTTTCACTTCAATTGGCTAAATTAATCAAAAGCAGTAATGAAAATAGCATGTTGTACAAATACTCGCACAGCAGCACTCCAGTGTTCTTTTCTTTTTTTAAATCAAATGTGTTTTCTTCCCCATTTGTGACCAATTACATTTGAAACACTTTATCACCTTGTGCGACCGCGTCCCAAATGGTACCCTATTCCCTATATAGTGTATCATGGGCCCTGGTCAAAAGTAGTACACTATATAGGGAATAGGGGTCGGAGCCCTGAAATTGTTCAGTATTTATTTGTGTCATGGCCTGGGTTCCCATTTCTGAGTCAGTTCAATGTGTTTAATCTCATATTAAGGTCTTTCATTTTATTTCCACAAGTTAAGTGTGGTGGATTGTAGTTTGGCTGTTCATTTCACACTTTCCTTTCAGTTGATTGTAGAATTGGACTCATTATGCAAGGTTCTCTGATGTTGGCACCACTCCAAATGTTTTGAAATGTAAAAATTCTAACCCATATTCACACTCCTTATTCAAGCTTTCATAAATGCATTACTTCTGTAATACAAGAGTAAATGCATTACGTTGAAAAAATATTTAACTGGTAAAATTAACCCTCTAAAATACTAGTCAATTATTCGTTCTCACAAATGTTTTACTTTAGTAAACTTAGCTAACCTTGGCTGCGGTGCTAAAATGCCAAAAATAATGCCAACAGATGTCAGATTAAACAAAATAATTGAGGTATGTAGGTTATGTATTATTCTTGTGGTGGATAGGAATATTTCATTATATACTTCTACTTATATTCCTAATGTGCTTGGTTTACCTCACAGCCTGAAGTTTGATTTATCTTTTATTTAAACACCTTATGAAGTGGAAATGTAAAACCACCCTCTGTAAAATGAATAATATTGGCTTGCTCTTTGCTCCAGCACATTTGCAATGTCCATAGATATCTGAATGTTAAATAAATAAGGTCTGGGGAGCTTATTTAAATGTGAAATAAATGCCAAAACAACTTATAAAACAGCTTCACTTTAAAATGTGTGCCTGAACAGATTTGGAGAGAGAAGTGAGATGATGAGCCAAGTTGAGAGAAGAGCAGTAACTCCAGTGCTACGTTTCCCTTAGTGTTCCAGAGAACCGGGCTAGGAGACACTCAGCCTATCTCAAAGTGTCAAGCACAGACTTATATTAGACACAATGATGCAAAATGTATCCAAATCCGAGCGACTCATTAGCTCGCCTCAACATCATTGCTGGCCGAAGGAGTTTCAGAACACGTTCCTCCAGAGGAATGTTTACAGTGCATCAAAACCACCAACTCACATTCTATTACAGCTGGGAGGGGAGCAAGAAGGAGCAGGAGCAGCATCCGTCCCACTGCCGTGCCAGCCTGCGTGCCGAAAAAAGGCTCCCAAAAACCTCACACTACCACAAAACTTGCAGCTGCAATTTCAATGTTTCATGGAGAGGTGGGTACTGTATGTTGGAATTGTCTGGGCTGTGAATGCCTGCCTTGTATTCTACATTATTCGCTCAGTGTCTTTTAGCTGGGGAGATTCTGGGCTCTTCTCTGGGAATCTCCTATATTCTCTGCTGTGTGTTCATTCAAGGGGACCAGGCCTGAGTCCCAAATGGCACCCCATTCCCTATTTAGCGAACTACTCTTGACCTGGGCCCATAGGGCTCTGATTAAAAGTCATGCATTACATAGGGAATAGGGTTCCATTTGGAATGCAAACCAGTCTGGCATCACCCCACCCCACCATCCTCTCCATGGTGAATCATTCATAATGCACAGGTTGCCTACAGCTAAAATCCAATCAAACCCACACTATATAGCTATATAGTTCATACTGATTCACTTAAAGGAAAGGTTGCATGATATACAGTACACTGAGTATACCAAACAATAAACCCCCCGGTCTCAGAACAGCCTCAATTAGTCAGGTCATAGTCTCTAAAAGGTATCAAAAGCTTTCCACAGGGATGCTGGCCCATGCTTCCCAAAGTTTTGTCAAGTTGGCTGGATGTCCTTTGGGTGATGGACCATTCTTGATACACATGGGAAACTGTTGAACGTGAACAACGCAGCAGCGTTGCAGTTCTTGACACAAACCGGTGTGCCTGGCACCTACTACCAAATCCCATTCAAAGGCACTTAAATATTCAGTCTTGCCGATTCACCCTTTGAATAGCACACATACACAATCCATGTCTCAATTGTCTCAAGTCTTAAGAATCCTTCTTTAACCTGTCTCCCCCCCTTCATCTACACTGATTGAAGTGGATTTAGCAAGTTACATCAATAAGGGATCATAGCTTTCACCTGGATTCACCTGGTCAGTCTATGTCATGGAAAGAGTTCTTAATGTTTTGTATACTCAGTGTATATTCCACAAATCTAACAACGTACACTACCGGTGAAAAGTTTTAGAACACCTACTCATTCAAGGGTTTTTCTTTATTTTTACTATTTTCTACATTGTAGAAAAATAGTGAAGACATCAAAACTATGAAGTAACACATATGGAATCATGTAGTAAGCAAAAAAGTGTTAAACAAATCAAAATATATTTTATATAGCCACCCTTTGCCTTCATGACAGCTTTGCCCACTCTTGGCATTCTCTCAACCAGCTTCATGAGGTAGTCACCTGGAATGCATTTCAGTTAACAGGTCTGCCTTCTTAAAAGTAAATATGTGGAATTTCTTTCCTTCTTAATGCGTTTGAGCCAATCAGTTGTGTTGTGACAAGGTAAGGGGGGTATACAGAAGATAGCCCTATTTGGTAAAAGACCAAGTCCATATTATGGCAAGAACAGCTCAAATAAGCAAAGAGAAATGACAGTCCATCATTACTTTAAGACATGAAGGTCAGTCAATACGGAACATTTCAAGAACTTTGAAAGTTTCTTCAAGTGCAGTTGCAAAAACCTTCATGCGCTATGATGAAACTGGCTCTCATGAGGACCGCCACAGGAATGGAAGACCCAGAGTTACCTCTGCTGCAGAGGATAAGTTAATGAGAGTTACCAGCCTCAGAAATTGCAGCCCAAATAAATGCTTCACAGAGTTCAAGTAACAGACACATCTCATCATCAACTGTTCAGAGGAGACTGTGTGAATCAGGCCTTCATGGTCGAATTGCTGAAAAGAAACCACTACTATAGGACACCAATAAGAAGAAGAGACTTGCTTGGCCAAAGAAACACGAGCAATGGACATTAGACCGGTGGAAATGTGTCCTTTGGTCTGGAGTCCAAATTGGAGATTCTTGGTTCAAACCGCCGTGTCTTTGTGAGACGCGGTGTGGGTGAACGGATGATCTCTGCATGTGTATTTGCCACCGTAAAGCATGGAGGAGGAGGTGTTATGGTGTGGGGGTGCTTTGCTGGTGACACTGTCTTTGATTTATTTAGAATTCAAGGCACACTTAACCAGCATGGCTACCACAGCATTCTGCAGCGATACGCCATCCCATCTGGTTTGGGCTTAGTGGGACTATCATTTGTTTTTCAACAGGACAATGACCCAACACACTTCCAGGCTGTGTAAGGGCTATTTGACCAAGACGGAGAGTGATAGAGTGCTGCATCAGATGAAATGCAATTGTGTTCGTTGTCCGTAGCATATGCCTGCCCATACCATAACCCTCCACTATTGGGCACTCTGTTCACAACGTTGACATCAGCAAACCGCTCGCCCACACAACGCCATACACGTGGTCTGCGGTTCTGAGGCCGGTTGGACATACTGCCAAATTCCCTCTTGATGTCTTTTCAACGTCATAAAAAATACATCTTATTTTGGTTGATATCTTATTTTTTTTGTTGAAATCTGACTGAACTACTGACCAGTTATCTAAATGCTACTCAATTAATAGACACTAATCTATTTAAACATGTGCATAGTGTTTGTGGGCCATTCACCCATTGCATATACTGTAAGAAACTAGAACCCTTACAATTGGAGTAATGGTATTTTTCAGCAATTAGCATCAACAAAAGATAGGTGCATCCAACAACAACACTGTCATTATAACAAATCACAGTGTGTAGTGTATGCCTACCGCTCACATTACACAGTCGGGAAGAAATATATTTTCAAAGCAGACAGTTTCCCCTTGCTGCATAATCCTCAAATCTAGAGTATTTAAACAGCCTGGAGTGTAAGGTAAGCTGTTCCCCTGCACAGAGAGGCTCCCATCCTGTTGGAGGGGTGCTAAGTGTTAAGGACTGGGAAGCTGGGGTCTTACCTCTGCCGTGGGCACTCCCTCTGGGGGGCGGCAATGCAGCACGATCATCCCTTTGATTGGCACTTCCTTCCCCTGGGGGTCCTGCTCAAAGTTCTTCCTCAGGTCTGTGTGGGGAGAGAACACCCTGCTGTCAGTCCTTGCCATGTCCAGTCTGCCTTCAATCTCCCCATCACTAACACCACTTGCCACTGCCACTCTCCCTGCCCTTGGTTTGGACACAGCATCAACCTTGGGAGTGAGAAATGGGCTGGGGGGGGGGGATGGATGGATGGATCAGGAGCTGATCTCCTTTCCTTCCTTCCTTCCTTCCTTCCTTCCTTCCTTCCTTCCTTCCTTCCTTCCTTCCTTCCTTCCTTCCTTCCTTCCTTCCTTCCTTCCTTCCTTCCTTCCTTCCTTCCTTCCTGGCTCCATCTGCCTGCAGGTTCCCAAGGTCATTTGGAGGATAGACTGCACTGGCTGATGAGTACATATACTGTATAATATGCCCATGAAGCTTTACAGTATATGCCATGGGACATCATTTATTCTCTAGGTTGCACTCTGCTTTAATCTATTACTCCTGCAGTGCAGTTCTGGCCATTCGCTGTAATGTGAGACTGTGGTATTACCATATAAATAAATATAATGAGTAGAACGGGCATAGAACCTCTAACCATGGCAATTTTACTGGCAACCTCGTGGCAATACTCAAAATGGCCAACAGTCCACCCATGATGGCAAAATTGACCTGAATGGAGACATCCGTTCTACTCATTCTAATTCTATGGGTCAGTGTTTCCCAAGCCTGGTTCTATGCTCTAGCACTAACACACCTGATTAAACTAAAGGCTTGTTGATTAGTTGAATCAAGTATGTTAGTGCTAGGGCAAAAACTAAAATGTGCACCCTTTTGCGTCCTCAGGACCAGGACTAGGTAAAACTGCTATGGGTGATACAGTTATGTAGGCTACTCACATGCGATGTGTACCGTGGCCTTGCGGCTCTTGGAGGTGCCCAGGTGGCTCCAGGCCACACACAGACACCAGTAGTCCTCTGGGCCATGGAAGTCCTCCACCTGCTGACGGGACACGTTGATCAGCACCTCACGCACCTTCAGACCTGCATAGTGGAAAGAAACAGCCAGTAAGTGATCTTACTGGTTAGATCAAGTGTTATTTAGAGATAGCAGCAATGTACCAGGAACATTTACAGGAGCTCTGGTGCTCAGTCCTTGGCATTAAGATTGCACTGAATGAGTTGTACAAGGCCATTAATCAACAGGAAAACGCTCATCCAGATGCAGCGCTCCTAGTAGCCGGGGACTTTAATGCAGGGAAACTTAAATCCGTTTTACCTCATTTCTACCAGCATGTTAAATGTGCAACCAGAGGGGAAAAAACTCTAGACCACCTTTACTCCACACACAGAGACGCATACAAAGCTCTCCCTCGCCCTCCATTTGGCAAATCTGACCATAACTCTATCCTCCTGATTCCTGCTTATAAGCAAAAACTGAAGCAGGAAGCACCAGTGATTCGGCTAATAAAAAGTGGTCAGATGACGCAGATGCTAAGCTACAGGACTGTTTTGCTAGCACAGACTGGAACATGTTCCGGGATTCTTCAGACAGCATTGAGGAGTACACCACATCAATCACTGGCTTCATCAATAAGTGCATCGATGATGTCGTCCCCCACAGTGACCGTACGTACATACCCCAACCAGAAGCCATGGATTACAGGAAACATCCGCACTGAGCTAAAGGGTAGAGCTGCCGCTTTCAAGGAACGGGACTCTAACCCGGACGCTTATAAGAAATCCCGCTATGACCTCCGACGAACCATCAAACAGGCAAAGAGTCAATACAGGTCTAAGATTGAATCATACTACACTGGCTCTGACGCTCGTCGGATGTGGCAGGGCTTGAAAACTATTACAGACTACAAAGGGAAGCACAGCCGCGAGCTGCCCAGTGACACAAGCCTACCAGACGAGGCTAAACCACTTCTATGCTCGCCCGAGGCAAGCAACACTGAAGCATGCATGAGAGCACCAGCTGTTCCGGACGACTATGTGATCACGCTCTCCGTAGCCGATGTGAGTAAGACTTTTAAGCAGGTCAACATTCACAAGGCCGCAGGGCCAGACGGATTACCAGGACGTGTACTCCGAGCATGGGCTGACCAACTGGCAAGTGTCTTCACTGACATTTTCAACATGTCCCTGACTGAGTCTGTAATACCAACATGTTTCAAGCAGACCACCATAGTCCCCGTGCCCAAGAACTCTAAGATAACCTGCCTAAATGACTACCGACCCGTAGCACTGACGTCTGTAGCCATGAAGTGCTTTGAAAGACTGGTCATGGCTCACATCAACAGCATAATCCCAGAAACCCTAGACCCACTCCAATTTGCATACCGCCCCAACAGATCCACAGATGATGCAATCTCTATCGCACTCCACACTGCCCTTTCCCACCTGGACAAGAGGAACACCTACGTGAGAATGCTATTCATTGACTACAGCTCAGCATTCAACACCATAGTGCCCTCAAAGCTCATCACTAAGCTAAGGATCCTGGGACTAAACACCTCCCTCTGCAACTGGATCCTGGACTTCCTGACGGGCCGCCCCCAGGTGGTAAGGGTAGGTAACAACACATCTGCCACACTGATCCTCAACACGGGGGCCCCTCAGGGGTGCGTGCTCAGTCCCCTCCTGTACTCTCTGTTCACCCATGACTGCATGGCCAGGCACGACTCCAACACCATCATTAAGTTTGCCGACGACACAACAGTGGTAGGCCTGATCACCGACAACGATGAGACAGCCTATAGGGAGGAGGTCAGAGATCTGGCCGTGTGGTGCCAGGACAACAACCTCTCGCTCAACGTGACCAAGACAAAGGAGATGATTGTGGACTACAGGAAAAAAAAAGAGGACTGAGCACGCCCCCATTCTCATCGACGGGGCTGTAGTGGAACAGGTTGAGAGCTTCAAGTTCCTTGGTGTCCACATCACCAACGAACTATCATGGTCCAAACACACCAAGACAGTCGTGAAGAGGGCACGACAAAGCCTATTCCCCCTCAGGAGACTAAAAAGATTTGGCATGGGTCCTCAGATCCTCAAAAAATTCTACAGCTGCACCATCGAGAGCATCCTGACTGGTTGCATCACCGCCTGGTATGGCAACTGCTTGGCCTCTGACCGCAAGGCACTACAGAGGGTAGTGCGTACGGCCCAGTACATCACTGGGGCAAAGCTCCCTGCCATCCAGGACCTCTATACCAGGCGGTGTCAGAGGAAGGCCCTCAAAATTGTCAAAGACTCCAGTCACCCTAGTCATAGACTGTTCTCTCTGCTACCGCGACGGCAAGCGGTACCGAGTGCCAAGTCTAGGTCCAAAAGACTTCTCAACAGCTTCTACCCCAAGCCATAAGACTCCTGAACAGCTAATCATGGCTACCCGGACTATTTGGCACTGCCCCCCCCACCCCATCCTTTTTACGCTGCTGCTACTCTGTTAAGTATTTATGCATAGTCACTTTAACTCTACCCACATGTACATATTACCTCAACTACCTCAACTAGCCGGTGCCCCCCGCACATTGACTATGCAACGGTACCCCCCCTGTATATATAGCCTCCCTACTGTCACTTTATTTTATTGTATATATAGCCTCCCTACTGTCACTTTATTTTACTTCTGCTCTTTTTTTCTCAACACTTTTTTGTTGTTGTTTTATTCTTACTTTTTTGTTTAAAATAAATGCACTGTTGGTTAAGGGCTGTAAGTAAGCATTTCACTGTAATGTCTGCACCTGTTGTATTCGGCGCATGTGACCAATAAAATTTGATTTGATTTGATTTGATTTGATTTGATTTGAATGTGCTAACCATAGTTGAGAGATCCTAACAACATCTTTAAAGGGGAGAGGGGTGGGATCTGATCAAATATTTACAAAGTCTGTCTGGTAGTAGTGATCAATGGTTTCCCAAAATACAATTTTATACATTAGGCTTTTATGGTGGCCTGACACACTGCTCCAATCAATGTGTCTAATGTTATTCTGTTCTCCCTTTACTCTATGCTGGGTATTGAAAATGCATCACAGATGAAATAGGCAGTCCCCCAGGCCTTTCTTGGGATTCTATGTTGTGTGTGATGCAAAATACTGCTAACAAGAAAAATTGTTGCCTAGAGCAACATAATCCCCACTAACAAGCTTAACATCAGACCTGCTTCAAAATAATACTCTAGTATGTACAGTAACCATGAAACAATAATAGTATATATACCATAGTAACACAAGCATAGCTACCACAACGCAAACATAGCACATTTTTAGAACAAGCACATTAAAGTGTGTCTGTACAAACGGACTCTCCCTATTCTGAAATCCTCTTAGTGGCACGGCGCAAAACTCGCCAGCTGAAATCTTTGCAGACCTGTCACATAGTTTAGAATTGTTAAAGGCTTCCATTTTGTATCTGAGTCATGGGCTTAGGGACCTGTCATGTTTGTTTTCTTTCCTCCTTTTCAGAGCCTCGATAGCCTGCAGGCTTCCCAAATACAGGATTAAAGAAAATATGCATTGTGGGGGGTTTATGACAGAGAAACACCAAAATAGGCTGCGTTGCAAATGGTACCCTATTTCCTATATAGTGCACTACTCTGGTGAAAAGTAGTGCACTATATAGGGAATTTGATGCGATTTGGGACACAAACCGAGTCCCTTAACACCCCCCACCCCACTCTCCTCTCCTGCACACAACAATAAATGATAAATGCAGCCTAATCTGACATGCTCGTTGAGTCATAACAGCACACTTACTGCACAGCATGCACTGCATATCAGAGTTCTGAATAAATAACAATTCAACTCCACACTAAATAACTGCAGGGAACATGGATGGACGGATTAATTAGGGCCCTATACGATAAGTTTAATTTCTTGCTTAATTTCGTATATTTATTTATTTTAAAGTCTGTTTTCTCCGTTTTGTTTTGATATTTTTCAGATTTTTCCCTGTTTTCAGTCTCAAAATCATACTTTTTTTCACAGAAAAACAACAAAAGTGGACGTTCTAAGTCCACAGCAATGCTTAAACCACATCAGGAGACCACTTTTGAGGTCTGGGAAAAATCTAAGAAAATGTCATTTTTGGGTGTAGATACCCTTTAATTCAAGTTAGCACCAGCAAAATACTTGATTGGTTAGCAGTGTTTCTGTAGCACACATATGATTGCAGAGTTTTCTAAACAAATCACCACTGGATTGATGCAAATAATCATGATGTCATTCTGCCAGGTTTTTGGGAAAGCCTTTCCATCTACCAGAAGACTGTTGTCATTAGCATCATTGCTAACGGCTACAAAAAGTGGTAGACAAACGTGCATACACAGACAGAGACATTCCTGCCCATTACCTCAAAGGAATATACAATCACTTATGCATTTTGTTCATGTATTATCATCATCTTGGGCAAATTTTTAAAAAATGTAATAAATTAAATACATTTAGTTGATTTGCTACTAAGTTCAATACATTTTTGAATATTGTCGAATTCCGTTTTAATGTCTGGTTTCCGTCCGCATTTCCCAGATCACAGATTTCATAGGGCCCTAATTAATGCTGTTGCTTGTGGGTGAGATACAGAAAAGTACTCAAGATACACATTCATCGCCACAACCTTGAATACGCTCTACATTATGGCTCTGAGGAAAGACTAGTGTATGAATGATGCTAACAAACAACGTCAGCCGCCTGTTAAGGGCTCTACACAGTCTACGCAATTGGAGCCGATGGAGGTCTGCTTGCGTTGCGTAAAAAAAAAATCTAAACGCACAAATGTACGTAGAGCTACGTAGAGAGCGACGCTAACGGATCTCCGTCGGCTCCGTTTGCAAAGACTGTGTAGATCCCTTTAGTCTCCAAATAGATTTTACAGAAAATTTTTTGTTGGAACTCGGTCCCCTGCTATTCTCCAAACAAATTCAAATTCTGATGGGAAATGTTGTTGGAACTTGGTGTAAAGAGTTTATTAACAGACATCTCTGTAGACATGATTATATCCTTACTGGACAAGTAGATTGTGTAAAAGTTCTCCAATCACCACTACAGTCAGCAAGCACCAGTCACAACGTGTAGTGAGACACAAACATAATTAATAAATCCCCTGCTAAGATATGGCAATTGACAGAGTGTGGGGCTAAGAGACAGAAGAGAAAGTCATTACTAATGACGTCACAAAAGACCCCCCAAAAAAAAAGAATCACTGAGTAATATGCTAAGTCTCTGGCGGTGGAGAGGCATATTTCCTTGAGGACTAACTGTCCACGACAGGTCGTGTGCCTGAGAGACAGACCCGAGCTTTGGCTTTGTCATGTCACCCCCTTTGTTTATAGGCAGAGCACCGTTGCCAGGACTTATTAAACTAAACCTCTTGATTTCATCCACCCAACACTTCTTTCTTTTTTTTATCTTAGTGGCTTTACAAGTGACAAAGCCATCCAAAAGGCAGAATTATACAAAGAGAGACTACAGGGAATAGGAATGGAGGTTAGGGTGGTGTGAGCCTAGTTGGAGTGGACAAAGCAAGGCTAATCTGTTCTTCCTATAGGTTTGCTCTGTTGCCTTGCCATGGTTCAGTTTATTGAGTTGGACAGGAGGAAGAGCATAAGAGGCTGGATCCCGCTTTTGATCTATTAACCAACCAACGGACGCTACATTTTCCTGCCAGGGATTATCAAATAAGGCTCAATCCCAAATGGCACCCTATTCCCTATATTGGGTTGCAATATAAGTATTTTCACTGAGCCATTTCACGGAGCTACACTTCACGTGCAAAGTCCACTGTAAGTAAGTTGGTATTACAAAGTCAAAAGGTCCCCATGGAGTGTTCTAGCCATCGCACTTTCACCTGCACAGTGTGCATGTTGATGTCTCCACCGAGCCTCCTCTTTCCCTTTTAACACATCATCCCACCCTCAAAGAGAACCATGACTGGCCTCTGTCAACACCCGTGTTTCTGCTTCCTGCTAAAGTTGTTCACAGGAGAGGCACTGGAGGGTTGGCATATAAAACGTGTGTAGAAATTGAGAAGTTTTGAACACAGATAAATGAGAGAGAAGCAGGGTGACGTTTTTGACCATATCTTACAACAATAATTTTAACTATCAACAATATCTACCCATTAACAAGTTCTGACTTGCTACAGTTGTGGTTGTATGTGTGTGTGTGTCCCAGTCTACTAAGGCAGCCATGGTAAATGTAAACACTTTGAGCACAATTGAGGATGTAACACTTACCTCTCAGCCGAGGAAAGAAACAGCATTAGCACATTAATGTCACTACCTATGGGTAGAAATAAAGAATGATCACACAAGGTAAGCACTGTTTAAAAAAAGGCCCATCTAAAACAATGACAGGGGCACTTAAGGCATTAATACAGAAAATCTATTACGAAATCAGATATCCTTTATTCTCTGCCCACATACACACACTCTAACCACTCACACAGACACGTGCTTGCACGCATACGTGCACACACACACACACACACACACACACACACACACACACACACACACACACGCTTCAAGCTTTAAGCTTGCTAGACAAACATTTGGGGACATGATATTTGATAATGCACCATTTTTATTCCTCACTGCAGAGGTAGGCTGCTCTATCCAGATGAGGCTTTTGCCTGCCACATCCATTAGGCACAATGCCCACTGTTTAACTCAACACTGACAGAGCCAACTCTCCTATTTACCTCTTTACAACAAAATCATATCCAATGTAATGCTTGCTAAAATGAAATCCAAAATATGACAAAAGAAGCACAGACCACTAATAGCTTATTTG
This sequence comes from Coregonus clupeaformis, assembly GCF_020615455.1. Classification (NCBI taxonomy): domain Eukaryota; kingdom Metazoa; phylum Chordata; class Actinopteri; order Salmoniformes; family Salmonidae; genus Coregonus; species Coregonus clupeaformis. Next base: position 49,300,699 of record NC_059207.1, read on the forward strand.
GATCCATGGCATTATAAGCAGAGATAATTAGCAAGTAGGCCTATAAAAGGGCATTGTACTGCAATAGTTGTGGGGAAAAGATTTTACCTAATTGCAAATGCACCCACTTGTACAGGAAATATTGGAAAGTTGGTTTCGTCTCCATCTGTGGCTAGATAAGGGAAGTGATGTCAGACTGTTTTCAGTGGGCGATGGAAAAAGGGTTTTATTATTCTTCAGCATTTGTGACATCACTGCTATGTTTGCTGGAAATCCGTGTTTGCTCAAGGATGTCTGGGTTGAAGCTAGAGTACATTTTTATTGACTAGGTTCAGAAATGTAAACAATAGATTGAATTGACTTGTGTGTACAATGCCTTACTTTATAGGCAAGCCCACGTTCAGTGCAGTTGCGGGCATTAAAAATCCCGGTACAGGTTTTCGTAACAAACTATTGCTAGAAGATGCTAGAGCGCCTTGTTGCATTGCAGCAATTGTACTGCCAATACCCTGGCGCAAGCTAACTTTTTAGTGCCCACAAAACCCCAATGCAAAACCCTAGCTGTGCTCCAACTGTCCCTTATAGGCGTTCTAAGAACGTTTGAGAGGAGAATGGAGTCCACTATTTGAACATGTCAACACAGTGTCCGGCACAGACAGATGTCAGGTGGACTTAGCCATCTGAGCCCATGACAGACCTCAAGGTGCACTCTATAGATATGTGAGTACCTACCCAACAAAAGGATATTGTACAAATACAACACAGGCCTCAATACATCCAGTCCTGTCTGGCATGGAATAAAAAACAAGACATTTACAACACAGCCCAATGTAACAAAGTTATATCCCCCCTAAGGAGCCCATTCTGTATAGGGTACAGTATGTGTGTGAGGTGTATTGTATTGTCTGGACACATTCAGTTAACAACTCCATTAACGGTGTCACACAGGAATCCTGGGGCAAAGATAACATCAATCCTCGCTTTAGTGCCCATTACATAATGGCAAAAGCATTGCAACACTCAAGATATAGGAGGGTTGAGTGTGAGGTGAGACTGAGACCCCTTCTGAGGGGAAGCATAGTGTCACTGCCTTTTTTCAGCCTGTATGCTGTCTGTTTGTTGCTTCTTTGCAGCAGGATTGTGGCCTGTTTGTGGTCTGTTTCCTGCCTATTTACTGGCTGTTTTCCACCTGTTTGTAGGTTACATGGTAATGGGTTCCTCTGTCCTGGACTCTTAGCTCCTGGGTCTCATTCCAGGAATATGCTCCCTTCCATCTGCCCTCATTTCCATTCTTTCACTGATCTGATAGGACTGGATATTATGTGAAAGCAATATGGCGTAAAACTAGTTGCTGGTGAAGTTATTGTTACACCAGTGGTTCTCAAACTGGGGGGTCATAAGAAGTTGTTGTTTTTTTGGGGGGGGGCTACGGTATTGCACCAAATTTGTGTCTCCAAAACATCCCATCTGTGCTTCAAAACCAAAATGTTCCTGTGCTGCTGACGACTATTTTGGTCCGCTCATACAGGGGTAATAAAGGCCTAGTTCACCCTCAGCACTCCTACTTCCTGCGGCTATGCCGAGAACACCTCTTATTACCGGTGCAGGTGAAGGCATGGGAGCAATTAATAAGGGGGAAAAGAGAACACTGGAGATGCAGGAGGAGAGGAACACATGGACAAAGAAAGAAGGAGAACTATAGAACAAAGAAACAAGAACATTAAAGACGAGGACATGAAAGACAAAGACAAAGAACAGACCAAAAGACAAAGAAAGTGCGTGAGTTGATTCCCATAGTCGAAAGCCAAGTCTAGCCACGACAGAGACTATTTAATTTAGGGTGTGACGAAAGAGTGCTCTAAACTGAACTAGGTTTTATTTTCTCTTTATTGAAAAGGCTAAATGCCATGCTGTGAATATTTTATAAATAATTTAGATTTTTGCAACTTAAAAGCTGACTCCTCCTCTGTATACACCACACCTGATACCTCATAGATCGGAACCCCTCTGGACCGATCACAGCTACAGACAGGCCATGCTTTCCATCCAACCCTGCAACCTCCGCTGCATACAGGTAGGCCATATGATCCTGCTTGCTCTGGACTCTAGAGAAGTGACAAGGTATCCCTTGTTGATATTGGCTGCTAACATGAATGACTTTTAGCTCAAAATTCAGGTATAAAACACAGTGTATTTATGTATCTTTCGTTTTGAAAATGTTTATGGCTTTAATAACAGGCTACAATTGCGTGCGCGCGAACCACTGCGAACCACTGGCCTACACTAACCCAGTTGTCTCAGTAAGATCCATGAAGAGAAGTGAATGAGGACAGAGGGAAAGAAAACATGGTCAGGGAACCGTGCAGGTGTGTGTTTGTGTTTGTAACCACCAAGGTCGTTAATCTGCTATTCTCAGGCGTTTTCTCCCCCATAGTGTCCAGGCCTGTCTGGACCTGCCACTCTCCATTTGCCTCCAATGTGGGAGAGAGCAAGCGGCTTTGTCTGCTCACTGCTCACCAACGATAACATTCACTACGCACAGACTCAACAGGAAAGTTCAGTGATTTTTCTCTAATCCAAGGGCATCGAGTCCTTATGGAATATATTGGTCTATATGGGGCCCACTGGTGTGTTATTCCCAAAGGCACATCGACTATTTACCCCTGATAAAGAAGGAGAATTTAACTACCGTATTTTCCGCACTATAAGGCGCACTCAAAAGCCTTTAATGTTCTCAAAAAACGACAGTGCGCCTTATAATCCAGAGCACCTTATATATGGATCAATTGGTTAATTGGTTGATCCATACTGGTTGTACACAGCGCTCAAGGCGCTCTGTCAAAATGTTTCAGTATGAAAAACCAATCAAAACAATTTAATAATAATGAAATGTTTCAGTACGACTGGTAAACTAAAAAGCCGCACCGCTTGCAGCATTACGGCTACCGTAGTCAGTAAACACCGGTACTGTGCTTACTCACAGTCCCACACCACTTGTGTGTGTATAAAGACCCCAAAATGGCACCTTTTAAGAGACACGCTTACGACGCAGAGTTCAAGCTCAAGGCTGTCGGTCACGTAGTAGAATATGGGAATAGAGCAGCAGCGAGAGAATTCAACATTAATGAATCAATGGTACGGAAGTGGAGGAAGCAAGAAGATGACCTGCGCCAAGTAAAGAAGACTAAACAGAGTTTCCGAGGGAACAAAGCGAGATGGCCACAGTTAGAGGACAAACTCTAACAGTGGGTTGTTGAACAGAGAGCAGCAAGTAGAAGCGTCTCTACAGTCACTATTCGAATGAAGGCAACAGCGCTAGCACGGGACATGATCATCGATGAATTTCGAGGCGGTCCTTCTTGGTGCTTTCGTTTTATGAAAAGACGTAATCTCTCCATCCGCACACAAACTACCGTCTCGCAGCAACTGCCAAAAGATTACCAAGAAAAGCTGGTCACTTTCCGCGCATACTGCAAAAAGAAGATCACTGAAAAGAAGATCCGGCCAGAGCACATCACCAACATGGACAAGGTTCCACTCACCTTTGATATTCCTGTGAACCGCACTGTGGAGAAAACGGGGACCAGTACGGTGTCTGTACGCACCACAGGGAATGAGAAGTCATCCTTCACTGTAGTTCTCGCCTGCCAGGCTAATGGCCAGAAACTTCCACCCATGGTTATTTTCAAGAGGAAGACCTTGCCAAAAGAAAACTTTCCAGCCGGCGTCGTCATCAAAGCTAGCCCGAAGGGATGGATGGATGAGGAAAAGATGAGTGAGTGGCTGAGAGAAATTTACGTAAAGAGACCGGGTGGCTTTTTCCACACAGCTCCGTCCCTATTGATCTACGACTCAATGCGCGCCCATATCACCGATGCTGTCAAAAAAGTGAAGCAAACTAATTCGGAGCTTGCCGTCATTCCGGGTGGATTAACTAAAGAACTCCAGCCGCTAGATATTGGTGTCAACAGGGCGTTCAAAGCTAGACTGCGAGCTGCGTGGGAGCAGTGGATGACAGAAGGCGAACACACGTTCACCAAGACGGGGAGACAGCGCCGGGCGACTTACGCCACTATCTGCCAATGGATCGTGGATGCCTGGGCTGATATATCAGTCTCAACTGTGGTCAAAGCTTTCACGAAGGCAGGAATAATCTCTGAACTGCCAGGCAACAGCAGCGACACTGACTCGGATAATGACGAGAGGGAGCCGGGCAGGTTGGATGCCGTAGTCGCCCAACTGTTCAATTCGGACACTGAAGAAGAAGAATTTGAGGGATTCGTGGACGGGGAATGAACTGAAAAAGTGAGCTTTACGTGTTATACGTAACTGAACAATGTTGAGTTATGCACTAACGTTTGATTTAGTGGTATCAGACTGTTTCTTTTACTACGTGTTTACTGAATCAGGGAAAAGTTCCCCTCCACGTTTGGGAGAAGAGTGAGCAAGGCTGGGAGATATTGTTTAATATGCACATTAACGTTTGAACAACGTTACCATGGGAGTGAACGGAGTTGTCAGAACGCTTAATAAAGTTTGACTTTATCTGACTGTTTTGTTGACATTCCCTTTAGCACATCTCCATCTAGTGGATGCATAACGCAACCCCAGTCAAACGTTTGACTGCAGTATCTTCTATTCTATGCGCCTTATAATCCGGTGCGCCCTATATATGAAAACAGTTCTAAAATAGGCCATTCATTGAAGGTGCGCCTTATAATCCGGTGCGCTTTATAGTGCGGAAAATACGGTAGCTTAATTAAAAACACATAAAAGACGGTAGTAGGAAACATGGATCTTAAAGGTCCAATCCAGCCATTTTCATCTCAATATTAAATCAATTATGGGTAACAATTAAGTACCCTTACTGTGATTGTTTTCAATTAAAAAGAAACAAAAAAGCTTCTTAGCAAAGAGCAATTTCTCAAGCAAGAATTTAGCTAGGACTGTCTGAGTAGTCTGGAAGGGGAAAACTGAAAACTAGCTGTTATTGGCAGAGAGGTTTGGCTATCTCTTTATTATTGGTCTATTAACCAATTTACTGCCTAGTGATGTCACCAGGCAGGCCAAAACTCCATCCCACCAAAACAGGCTGAAATTACAGCTCTTACACTAAAAGGGCATTTTCATCACAATTTCACAGTATTATGCCAACCTCAGTGTGGAAATATACAGTGGGGAGAACAAGTATTTGATACACTGCCGATTTTGCAGGTTTTCCTACTTACAAAGCATGTAGAGGTCTGTAATTTTTATCATAAGTACACTTCAACTGTGAGAGACGGAATCTAAAACAAAAATCCAGATAATCACATTGTATGATTTTTAAGTAATTAATTTGCATTTTATTGCATGACATAAGTATTTGATACATCAGAAAAGCAGAACTTAATATTTGGTACAGAAACCTTTGTTTGCAATTACAGAGATCATACGTTTCCTGTAGGTCTTGACAAGTTTTGCACACACTGCAGCAGGGATTTTGGCCCACTCCTCCATACAGACCTCCAGATCCTTCAGGTTTCGGGGCTGTCGCTGGGCAATACGGACTTTCAGCTCTCTCCAAAGATTTTCTATTGGGTTCAGGTCTGGAGACTGGCTAGGCCACTCCAGGACCTTGAGATGCTTCTTACGGAGCCACTCCTTAGTTGCCCTGGCTGTGTGTTTCGGGTCGTTGTCATGCTGGAAGACCCAGCCACGACCCATCTTCAATGCTCTTATTGAGGGAAGGAGGTTGTTGGCCAAGATCTCGCGATACATGGCCCCATCCATCCTCCCCTCAATACGGTGCAGTCGTCCTGTCCCCTTTGCAGAAAAGCATCCCCAAAGAATGATGTTTCCACTTCCATGCTTCACGGTTGGGATGGTGTTCTTGGGGTTGTACTCATCCTTCTTCTTCCTCCAAACACGGCGAGTGGAGTTTAGACCAAAAAGCTCTATTTTTGTCTCATTAGACTACATGACCTTCTCCAATTCCAACTCTGGATCATCCAGATGGTCATTGGCAAACTTCAGACGGGCCTGGACATGCGCTGGCTTGAGCAGGGGGACCTTGCGTGCGCTGCAGGATTTTAATCCATGATGGCGTAGTGTGTTACTAATGGTTTTCTTTGAGACTGTGGTCCCAGCTCTCTTCAGGTCATTGACCAGGTCCTGCCGTGTAGTTCTGGGCTGATCCCTCACCTTCCTCATGATCATTGATGCCCCACGAGGTGAGATCTTGCATGGAGCCCCAGACCGAGGGTGATTGACCGTCATCTTGAACCTCTTCCATGTTCTAATAATTGCGCCAACAGTTGTTGCCTTCTCACCAAGCTGCTTGCCTATTGTCCTGTAGCCCATCCCAGCCTTGTGCAGGTCTACAATTTTATCCCTGATGTCCTTACACAGCTCTCTGGTCTTGGCCATTGTGGAGAGGTTGGCGTCTGTTTGATTGAGTGTGTGGACAGGTGTCTTTTATACAGGTAACGAGTTCAAACAGGTGCAGTTATTACAGGTAATGAGTGGAGAACAGGAGGGCTTCTTAAAGAAAAACTAACAGGTCTGTGAGAGCCGGAATTCTTACTGGTTGGTAGGTGATCAAATACTTATGTCATGCAATAAAATGCAAATTAATTACTTTAAAATCATACAATGTGATTTTCTGGATTTTTGTTTTAGATTCCGTCTCTCGCAGTTGAAGTGTACCTATGATAAAAATTACAGACCTCTACATGCTTTGTAAGTAGGAAAACCTGCAAAATCGGCAGTGTATCAAATACTTGTTCTCCCCACTGTATATAAAACACAGGGAAATCTCGTTTTTGACTGCACTAGGCCTATAAATTAACAGCATCAAAGGAGCAGTCCATCCATAACATCATAAGTACTTCTCTAGGAAGAAACCATGATTAATAATTTCTCCTTGGAACAAATGTATTATGATTCCCTCACATACAGTGCCTTCAGAAAATATTCTTACCCCTTAACTGATTCCACATTTTGATGTGTTACAGCCTGATTTCAAAATGTATTACATGTATTTATTTTTCTCACCCATTTACACACAACAATTTTTTGACAGTTTTGCTAATTTATTGAAAATGAAATACAGAAATATCTCATTTACCAGTCAAAAGTTTGGACACACCTACTCATTCAAGGGTTTTTCTTTATTTTTACTATTTTGTACATTGTAGAATAACAGTGAAGACATCAAAACTATGAAATAACACATATGGAATCATGTAGCATCCAAAAAAGTGTTAAACAAATCAAAACATATTTTATATTTGAGATTCTTCAAATAGCCATCCTTTGCCTTGATGACAGCTTTGCACACTCTTGGCATTCTCTCAACCAGCTTCACCTGGAATGCTTTTCCAACAGTCTTGAAGGAGTTCCCACATATGCTGAGCACTTGTTGGCTGCTTCCTTCACTCTGCCGTCCGACTCACCCCATACCATCTCAATTGGGTTGAGCTCGGGGGATTGTGGAGGCCAGGTAATCTGATGCAGCACTCCATCACCCTCCTTCTTGGTAAAATAGCCCTTACACAGCCTGGATGTGTGTTGGGCCATTGTCCTGTTGAAAAACAAATGATAGTCCCACTAAGCCCAAACCAGATGGGATGGCGTATCGCTGCAAAACGCTGTGGTAGCCCTGCTGGTTAAGTGTGCCTAGAATTCTAAATAAATCACAGACAGCACCCCCACACCATAACACCTCTTCCATGCTTTAAAGTGGGAACTACACATGCGGAGAACTACTCATCCGTTCACCGCGTCTTATGAAGACACGGCGGTTGGAACCAAAAATCTCCAATTTGGACTTCAGTCCAAAGGACACATTTCCACCGGTCTAATGTCCATTGCTCGTGTTTCTTGGCCCAAGCAGGTCTCTTCTTATTATTGGTGTCCTTTAGTAGTGGTTTCTTTGCAGCAATTCGACCATGAAGGCCTGATTCACACAGACCCCTCTAAAGAGTTGATGTTGAGATGTGTCTGTTACTTGAACTCTGTGAAGCATTTATTTGGGCTGCAATTTCTGAGGTGCAGTTAACTCTCATGAACTTATCCTCTACAGCAGAGATAACTCTGGGTCTTCCATTCCTGTGGCGGTCCTCATGAGAGCCAGTTTCATCATAGCGCTTGATGGTTTTTGCGACTGCACTTGAAGAAACTTTCAAAGTTCTTGAAATGTTCCGTATTGACTGACCTTCATGTCTTAAAGTAATGATGGACTGTCATTTCTCTTTGCTTATTTGAGCTGTTCTTGCCATAATATGGACTTGGTCTTTTACCAAATAGGGCTATCTTCTGTCACAAAACAACTGATTGGCTCAAACGCATTAAGAAGAAAAGAAATTCCACAAATTAACTTTGAAGAAGGCAGACCTGTTAATTGAAATGAATTCAGACTTGCTTGGCCAAAGAAACACGAGCAATGGACATTAGACCGGAGGAAATGTGTCCTTTGGTCTGAAGTCCAAATTGGAGATTCTTGGTTCAAACCGCTGTGTCTTTGTGAGACGCGGTGTGGGTGAACGGATGATCTCTGCATGTGTATTTGCCACCGTAAAGCATGGAGGAGGAGGTGTTATGGTGTGGGGGTGCTTTGCTGGTGACACTGTCTTTGATTTATTTAGAATTCAAGGTACACCTAACCAGCATGGCTACCACAGCATTTTGCAGCGATACGCCATCCCATCTGGTTTGGGCTTAGTGGGACTATCATTTGTTTTTCAACAGGACAATGACCCAACACACCTCCAGGCTGTGTAAGGGCTATTTGACCAAGAAGGAGAGTGATGGAGTACTGCATCAGATGACCTGGCCTCCACAATCCCCCGACCTCAACCAAATTGAGATGGTTTGGGATGAGTTGGACCGCAGAGTGAAGGAAAAGCAGCCAACAAGTGCTCAGCATATGTGGGAACTCCTTCAAGACTGTTGGAAAAGCATTCCAGGTGAAGCTGGTTGAGAGAATGCAAAGAGTGTGCAAAGCTGTCATCACGGCAAAGGGTGGCTATTTGAAGAATCTAAAATCTAAAATATATTTTGATTTGTTTAACACTTTTTCAGTTACTACATGATTCCATATGTGTTATTTAATAGTTTTGATGTCTTCACGATTATTCTACAATGTAAAATACTTTACAAATAAAGAAAAACCCTTGAATGAGTAGGTGTGTCCAAACTTTTGACTGGTAGTGTAAGTAATCACACCCCTGAGTCAATGCTTTATACACTGAACAAAAATGTAAACACAACATGTAATGTGTTGGACACCCTCCAAAAAATATATAATAATATTTAAAAAATGTTGGTCCCATGTTACATGAGCTGAAATAAAAGATATGCACAAGAATTAACTAAAGGGCTCATGTAAATACACTACATTACCAAAAGTATGTGGACACCTGCTCATCGAACATCTCATTCCAAAATCATGGGCATTAATATGGAGTCGGTCCCCCCTTTGCTGCTATAACAGCCTCCACTCTTCTGGGAAGGCTTTCCACTAGATGTTGGAACATTACTGCAGGGACTTGCTTCCATGCAGCCACAAGAGCATTAGTGAGGTCGGGCACTGATGTTGGGCGATAAGGCCTGGCTCGCAGTTGGCGTTCCAATTCATCCCAAAGGTGACTCCCGAGTGGCGCAGTGGTCTAAGGCACTGCATAGCAATGCTAGCTGTGCCACTAGAGATACTGGTTCGAGTCCAGGCTCTGTCGCAGCCAGCCGCAACCGGGAGACCCATGGGCGGCGCACAATTGGTCCAGCGTCGTCCAAGGTAGGAGAGGGTTTGGCCGGCAGGGATGTGGGTTCGTTTCCCACGGGGGGCCAGTATGAAAAAATAAAATAAAAAAATAAAAAATATGACGTATGCATTCACTAACTGTAAGTCGCTCTGGATAAGAGCGTCTGCTAAATGACTAAAATGTAAATGTAATGTAAAATGTGTTCGATGGGGTTGAGGTCAGGGCCAGTCAAGTTCTGTGCAGGCCAGTCAAGGTTTTCCACACCAATCTCGATCAACCATTTCTGTATAGACCTCGCTTTGTGCACAGAAGCATTGTCATGCTGAAACAGGAAAGGGCCTTCCCCAAACTGTTGCCAGGAAGTTGGAAGCACAGAATCGTCTAGAATGTCATTGTATGTTGTAGCGTTAAGATTTCCCTTCACTGGGAAATCTTGGCATCCGCCAAACCCAGATTCGTCTGTCGGACTGCCAGATGGTGAAGCATGATTCATCACTCCAGAGAACGCGTTTCCACTGCTCCATAGTCCAATGGCGGCGAGCTTTATACCACTCCAGCCGACGCTTGGCATTGCGCATGGTGATCTTAGGATTGTGTGTGGCTGCTCGGCCATGGAAACCCATTTCATGAAGCTCCCGACGAACAACTCTTGTGCTGTCGTTGTTTCCAGAGGCAGTTTGGAACTCTGTAGTGAGTGTTGAAACCTACACGCTTCAGCACACAGCGGTCCCCTTCTGTGACCTTGTGTGGCCTACCACTTCGCGGCTGAGCCATTGTTGCTCCTAGATGTTTCCACTTCACAATAACAGGACTTACAGTTGACCAGGGAAGAAATTTGGCGAACTGACTTGTTGGCATCCTATGACGGTGCCACGTTGAAAGTCACTGAGCTCTTCAGTAAGGCCATTCTACTGCCAATGTTTGTCTATGGCGATTGCATTGCTGTGTGCTCGATTTTATACACCTGTCAGCAACGGGTGTGGCTGAAATAGCAGAATCCACTAATTTGAAGGGGTGTCCACATACTTTTGCATATATAGTGTATGAACAGAGCTTGTCAATCCAATCATTTCTTTCTTTCTTTTAAACCAAAGCTCACGTCATGGCTTGCAGCCGTCTGTTTAAATCCGAGGCACTGTGACATTGATTTTCTCAGTTATCTCTCCGCTGTTCAATTATGTATAGGCATGCTGACCCTATCAAAAAATCTATTACTGACAGGTAGGCAAGACCCCGCCTCATCCCAGAGGCCTCAGCACAGCTGTCTGTGGTCATCTCTAGTCATCCCACTCCACTCCATGGGGTCTGAAAAAAATTCTCATTGCTTAGAGAAATACCTGGACGGAGGTGTAAGCAGCTGTCTGGGTTCATTTGCCACGGTGATATTCAAATAGACATTTATTGACATTTAAACATAGACAAATTGGGACAGAAGTCCATTTTCCTTTAAGGTAGGAAGGTTAATTGAAAGGAAATGTTCCATGAGCAGCACTTAGTGACAGTACATTCTCAACTTATTACTTCACTTTGCTGGCTGACTTTAGTCTGTGGTCAGTCTCTGCTCTCCTCTCCTCCTAGCTCTCCTCTCCTCACCCCCTAGCTCTCCTCCCTGTGCCTCAGTCTGGCTAGATCAAGGGCATTGAAGCATTGCTTATCTGTGGTTCATTAGCCTGGTTGGTAAATAAGAGATGTTATAATCACGGTGCTCCTGTTGGCATTGAGGGCCAATGTCCTAATCAATAACATCAAATTCTTCATCGATCTGCTGTTCTGATTAGCTTGGCTTAATCCAACACTACACAATTTGGCTGTCCACTACAAGAGCAGGACAAAGCAACGTTGAGGATGTTGTTATCACTGGTGGTTATGAGTTTAATGCTGATAAAGCTAGCTGGCTATCCAGTGGGCCAGGCGTGAGGTGAGAACAGGACAATCTCAACCAGGCTCTTTTAATTGCAAATCCACCTGGGTCTCCTTCTGATACAGAACCCGTTGATTTCACAGCCTAGGCAAGGTAACATCGCAGGCGGTTAAGTGCAGGAGATTAAGAAAAAGTAATAATTGTTCTCTGAGATATAGCTTAAAGGCAGAGCAAGGTAAAAAAAAAAAAAAAAACATTTTCAAACACGGAGTGCTTGAATCAAAATCTGTGAAATTGCGTAGCGAGCGAAGATTATGTGTTAGGTTAAGTACCATGTGGGGAGGCAGTGCTCCGTCTGGAGGGAGCTCAACGAGCAGACAGTTATTCACTTGAGAATGCAGATGAGCTGAACAAGTATGAACCGAGTTAATGAATACAAAACAGCTTTCAAATCCTACATCAGACCTGATTTACTCGGGATTTACAGAGATCATATACTCCCTTTACAGTAGGAAAACATCACGATGGCGCTATGAAATAAAAAAGGATAATATCAAGTTTATAAGCTTATGAAATAAGCATTATGAGCCATTATGGTACTGCTAGGTGCTTTGTTGTAGAGAAGTTAACAGACACTGATTGGTCAATACGTCGTCAGACCCTATATACATGTCTACAGGTAGCCTTAACTAATATTACAACAACCATTTCCTCCAAATCCAGTGCAATTGTCATGCTTATTTAGTGCAATTCCCTTTATTTTGGTAATTTGCATAAAATGATTAAAATATAGTGCTCATGGTATCCATTTTCCATTTTTACAAAGAATTGATTGAATTTGTTTTCTTCTCCTGATGACAATAATTCATGATTTAGCAACAACAGATTTTTGTCCACAGTCCTCCTACCACCTAAAACATCCCAGTGTGATCTTTCCACTGTGTCAAAATGTTGAAGGGGAACAACAGGCACTTAACTTTTTGTTATTGCTAGATAATGCCCCATTCTCATCTCTGAAATCAATTAATTAGCTCGCCTCTTGCTAAGCAGTGGACGTAGCATAAAGCCAAACAGTGAACTATTCCCTCATACTTTTCCAATGCACTGCCTGAATCACACAGAGCAGAAATAGTAAAAGTTCTGACTTTCTTTTCCCCCATTATCAGTCACACAACAATTTCACAGCACAGCAATCACACAATAATGAACTTCCAGAAGCAATTAAACAGGCTTTACTGCAAAGGGACCTTCATGAATACCAGAAAGACGACTCCTCCTTTTGAGAAGCCACTAATCAGAACACATTCCAGTCGAGGTGTCACATCAGCTTTGTTTTCCCGGAAATCCCTTCAGGAAACAGAAGTGAAGTGAAGGCCTCTAATCAACACAACCTGCTCTAGGCTACGTCCCAAATGGTGCTCTATTCCCTACATAGTGTACTATGGGCTCTGGTCAAAAGTAGTGCATAGGGTGCCATTTGGGGCACAACCCTAGTTTGTTTTGCACGTCTCTATCTGACACCAGCCTGATCGGTCTCTAATTGGACTGAACATACGGGATCCATACTTGCGAACATTAGAAAAAGTTTAAATGTAAACTTTTCTCAGTCTCAAAATATGTATTAGACAATTAAAATCGTTGACATAGTTGCACGTGATCAAACGTTACATGTTAGCTGTTCCCATTAGATAACATGGTACATTTAGCCCCTCATTGATTATCCCTTACATATATAAGATATAGACGTGTAGGCCTACACTTACATGTACAACGCTTCATATGCATTATTATAATCATCCACTTCATCACGTTATTTGAATCGAGCATCGAGGACCAGCAGTGAACAGTTTTTCCTTAACAAAAATGCTTGATGCGAAGGGGGGTTCAAACCCACGGTTAATGTGCACTATCGTTTAAGAGTCAACCGCTTTAGCGGTGTGTGCCACCAGGAAGCAATGATGATGACATGTTTATGACAGCTATTTGACAAGTCCATAAGTCTTTTTTACGACGTACAATCAAAAATAAAAGGATGTATGGACCTCCTTTTTTGGGGGAAAAGCTCTTGGATATGTGTGAAACGGATTAGCAAAAACATAGGATTTTGTCATGTATGCAAAAACGTTCCTTTAGAATTGTTTCTTACATTAGTAGCCTAGTCAAGGATGCATCATGCAATATTGGCACTCTACACATGAGACAGACCAAGTGGAACAATTTGGAGGTTTAAAATGTCCCTCTGGTGGCCAAGTTGACCTATTTTAAGAAATACCATTGGTTTGTGGATATAAAGTCTAAGATCTTTGAAAGGCTGATGCAGAATTTGTTACAGGAAATAATCACTGCCACCTGCTCAGGTTAGCATAAGACTAAATGTGCCAGGTTATGTAATGGGAACAGCTAACATGTAGAGTTTTATCACGTGCAACTAAGTCAACAATTTTAATTGCCTGATGCAGATTACATTTAAACTTTTTCTAATCTTCGCAAGTATGGACCAACCATCTCCTTTATATCACTCTGCATGATTACTTCAACACACCTTCACAAATAACCTGTTGACATTATGACGGCAAGTTGGAGTGTTTGTTTTTTAAAGTTTAGGGTGCTGGATAGAATATGTAGTCAACAAAGCTATTTAATGTGGACTGTGGAGTTGCTTAACTGTCTTTGGAAACATCAAAAAGAACACTGACAAGTGCCTATAGACTGAAAAGTATCTGTAGTAACAATATGTACTGTACGTGTACAGTACTGCATCAAGTCTAAGAGGATCATAATCAAAATGTCATTACATAACTTCCCACAAGAAATATGCAGGCCCATGATTCCGCACATGGAATCCATATCCCCTCTCACTATGCAGTAGCTAGACAAGGAGGTGATAACAATGATACTTCTTAAACAGAATCAAATACAACATAGAATTATAGAATTATAGAATATAGGATGATCATGGGGTTATAGCCCTCATAATATAATTTAGACCTTTTATTCCAGTCTTCCCCTCTAATGAGGGACTGATTTAGACCTCGGACACCAGGTGGGTGCAATTAATTATCAGGTAGAACACTAAACCGGCAGTTCTCTAAACCTCCATGGTAGGATTTGAATGCCCCTGGATAATAGGATCTCTATGGCTTCTTACCAGTGTTCTGATCCATGTACTCTCGGGACACATGTTCATTCTGGTGCACCCATTCTCCATTGCACTTGAAGAAGATCTGCAGGGCAGGCACAGCCCGACACAGCAGCTTGATAGGGTTGCTTTTGATAATGTAGGCATCTTCTGGTTCCTTCAGGAAGTGAGGCAGGGTACCTGGGACTGACGGTAGGGAGTCTGGCAGGATGTCACCTGTGGCTCCTGCAAAGAGAGAGACTTGTTAGTTCAATCAATCAATTACATTTATTTTATAAATCCCTTTTTACATCAGCACAGCAGTTGTCACAAAGTGCTTTAGAGATACAGCAGATACCCAGCCTAAATTCCCAAAGAGAAAGCAATGCAGTGTTCTTCTGGGTGACTATGACTGACATTCAAAACAAAACCCAGGATAAAGCGCTGATAGATATGTTATAAAGATTTTAAAGCTGCATTATGTAACTTTTTCTAAGTCCAAAAGCTCCAAGTCGCTAGTTGTCATTCAATAGTAACAATATTGCGCCTCCAGCCTGCCTCAAAACCGCTATATTTGATTTGGCTGTCGGTTTGGATTTTCCTGGCAGATTTAGTGCTGCGCACAATGAATGACATTTTACATTCACATTTTAGTAATTTAGCAGACGCTCTTATCCAGAGCGACTTACAGGAGCAATTAGGGTTAAGTGCCTTGCTCAAGGGCACATCGACAGATATTTCACCTAGTCGGCTCGGGGATTAGAACCAGCGACCTTTCGGTTACTGGCACAATGCTCTTAACCACTAAGCTACCTGCCCCCACGAGCTCATTGCCTCAGACTGAGAAGATCTCAATTGCATACTCCTAGCGTCCTCTCTCCTCGCCTCCTTCTTAAAACCCATTGGATGAGAAAGCCAAACAGTCCCTCCCCCCTCTGACCTTCTCCACCAGTGGGTTTTGAGAAGGAGACGCGGAGAGAGGACGAGAGGAGTATACAATTGAGAATTTCCCAGAGATGGAAGAAAAATGGTATGCATATCCACATTTCGCTAGCGGAGAGATATGGCAGATGCGTGGAGCAAACGACATGTCCCAGCAGCTCCTTCATATAACCCAAAGAAACTGGGAAAAGGGAAAACAATAGAGCCCGGGCCAAGATGAGAGTGAACCTCGGATTTGCGCTCACAAACTGGAGAGGGCTAGCTAGTTAGCTAGCTAGCTAAGAGATTCAAAACCGACCAAGAAATGTTTCTGCTGAAAAGACATAGCTAGCCAGCTAATATATATTTCTAGATATAGTAATAAGTAATATCTCGCTTTTGCTATTTAGTTGTAAATATGTACAGTGGCTTGCGAAAGTATTCACTTCCCTTGGCATTTTTCCTATTTTGTTGCCTTACAACCTGGAATTTTTGGGGGGTTTGTATAATTTGATTTACACAACATGCCTACCACTTTGAAGATGCAAAATATTTTTTATTGTGACACAAACAAGAAATAAGACAAAAAAACAGAAAACTTGAGCATGCATAATTACTCAACCCACAAAGTCAATACTTTGTAGAGCCACCTTTTGCAGCAATTGCAGCTGCAAGTCTCTTGGGGTATGTCTCTATAAGCCTGGCACATCTAGCCACTGGGATTTTTGCCCATTCTTCAAGGCAAAACTGCTCCAGCTCCTTCAAGTTGGATGGGTTCCGCTGGTGTACAGCAATCTTTATGTCATACCACAGATTCTCAATTGAAATGAGGTCTGGGCTTTGACTAGGCCATTCCAAGACATTTAAATGTTTCCACTTAAACCACTCGAGTGTTGCTTTAGCAGTATGCTTAGGGTCATTGTCCTGCTGGAAGGTGAACCTTCGTCCCAGTCTCAAATCTCTGGAAGACTGAAACAGGTTTCCCTCAAGAATTTCCCTGTATTTAGCGCCATCCATCATTCCTTCAATTCCCAGTCCCTGCCGATGATAAACATCCCCACAGCATGATGCTGCCACCACCATGTGGGGATGGTGTTCTCGGAGTGATGAGAGGTGTTGGGTTTGCGCTAGACATAGCGTTATCCTTGATGGCCCAAAAGCTCAATTTTAGTCTCATCTGACCAGAGTGCCTTCTTCCATATGTTTGGGGAGTCTCCCACATGCCTTTTGGCGAACACCAAATGTTTTTGCTTATTTATTTCTTAAAGCAATGGAGTTTTTTCTGGCCACTCTTCCGTAAAGCCCAGCTCTGTGGAGTGTACGGCTTAAAGTGGTCCTATGGACAGATACTCCAATCTCCGCTGTGGAGCTTTGCAGCTCCTTCAGGGTTATCTTTGATCTCTTTGTTGCCTCTCTGATTAATTCCCTCCTTGCCTGGTCTGTGAATTTTGGTAGGTACCCCTCTCTTGGCAGGTTTGTTGTGATGCCATATTCTTTCTATTTTTTAATAATGGATTTAATGGTGCTCTGTGGGATGTTCAAATTTTAGGATATTTTTTTATAACCCAACCCTGATCTGTACTTCTCCACAACTTTGTCCCTTAACCTGTTTGGAGAGCTCCTTGGTCTTCATGGTGCCCCTTGCTTAGTGGTGTTGCAGACTCTGGGGCCTTTCAGAACAGGTGTATATATACTGAGATCATGTGACAGATCATGTGACACTTAGATTGCACACAGGTGGACTTTATTTAACTAATTTGTGACTTCTGAAAGTAATTGGTTGCACCAGATCTTATTTTGGGGATTCATAGCAAAGGGGGTGAATACATATGCACACACCACTTTTCCGTTATTTATTTTTTAGAATTTTTTGAAACAAGTTATTTTTTTCATTTCACTTCACCAATTTTGACTATTTTGTGTATGTCCATTACATGAAATCCAAATAAAAATCAATTTAAATTACAGGTTGTAATGCAACAAAATAGGAAAAACGCCAAGGGGGATGAATACTTTTGCAAGGCACTGTATGCAAGTGTTATAGCTACTATGGATTACTTGTTGTTTTCATGCCACATTAGCAGCTAGCTATCTAGTGACTGCGTCATTGGTTTGTTTAATTTGTTTAAAATGTTGCTTTGCTATTTAGTTTTAACAAACTATGACTATATGTATTCAAATCAAATCAAATTTTATTTGTCACATGCGCCGAATACAACAGGTGTAGACCTTACAGTGAAATGCTTACTTACAAGCCCTTAACCAACAATGCGGTTTTAAGAAAGAATACCCTAAAAAAGTAATAATAATTAAAGAGCAGCAGTAAAATAACAATAGTAAACTAACATAAGCGAGGCTATATACAGGGGGGCATCGGCACAGAGTCAATATGCATAGATAATAAACAGAGAGAAGCAGAAGTGCAAAAGAGTGGGGGGGTGCAAATAGTCTGGGTAGCCATTTGATTAGATGTTCAGGAATCTTATGGCTTGGGGGTAGAAGCTGTTTAGAATCCTGTTGGACCTAAACTTGTCGCGTCGGTACCGCTTGCCGTGCGGTAGCAGAGAGAACAGTCTATGAATGGAGTCTTTGCCAATTTAGGGCCTTCCTCTGACACCGCCTGGTATAGAGGTCCTGGATGGCAGGAAGCTTGGCCCCAATGATGTACAGGGCCGTACGCACTACCCTCTGTAGTGCCTCGCGGACGGAGGCTGAGCAGTTGCCATACCAGGCAGTGATGCAACCAGTCAGGATGCTCTCGATGGTGCAGCTGTAGAACCTTTTGAGGATCTGAGGACCCGTGCCAAATCTTCTCCTGAGGGTGAAAAGGTTTTGTCGTGCCCTCTTCACGACTGTCTTGGTGTTTTTTTATTAATGACCTTGTTATACTTCTGATGTCTGTTGTCTGAAAGCCACGAATCTGATTAGCTAGCTAGCTAACATTACTTCACTTCACACTACTGTACTGGCATGGAATAGCCATGATCATTATTTGACGAAAAAGCTCTAGTTAGAAAATATATTTGAACAAAAATATCGCTTCTATTTCAGTTATGAAAGGGATCAATCGACATCAACACCTACCAAGCGTTGTGTGTTTCCAGCCCCACCATTGTCGAGTATTGGAGCAGAAGTAAAAATGTATCATTGTATTTCCCCTAGCTGGCCAAGATTTTAAGTAATAATAAAGTGTACATCTTCTAATAATAGGCATCTATGTACACTTAGCAGCCAGTTTATTAGGTACACCAACCCGATCCCGAAAATGATTCGCTCCTACAGACAGTAAGTCACATGGCCGTGGCTTGCTAAAGAAAGCAGACAGACAGGCAATTGAGGTATTCAGTTACTGTTCGATTGAACGTTAGAATGGGCAAAACGAGTGACCTAAGCGTCTTTGAGCGTGGTATGATCATCGGTGCCAGGCACGCCTTTTCCAGTATCTCAGAAACGTCTAACCTCCGGGTCTTTTCACGCACGACAGTGTCTAGGGTTTACTGAGAATGGTGCGACAGAGAAAAAACATCCAGTCAGCAGCAGTCCTGTTGGTGAAAACAGCTCGATGAGAGCTCGAAGGAGAATGGCAAGAATCGTGCAGGCTAATAGGGAATGTTTTCCTGGCACACGTTAGGTCCCTTGACATCATTGAGCAACGGTTCCATGCCACGAAGAATTCAGGCTGTTCTAGAGGCAAAGGGGGGACCAACCCGGTACTAGATGCATGTACCTAATAATTTGGCCACTCAGTGTATCTACACTGTTTTACTTTGAGTATTGATGACATAATATCCCTATAGATTAGCCTACTGCACAGAGATATGACTATGTTGTTTCCTCATTTGAGCTGTCTGGCCGAGATGTAGACAGGCTGGAACCCTGGCAGCAGTTGAACTACAACCATCATAACCATCGTGCAGCTTTGGAGAATGCGGAGGGCAACAAGATCTAAGTGTTAGTCATCCTCTAGGTTGTGAAAAAGATTTGTATATGTAAAATGAACAAATATATATTTTCAACAGATACTACAGTTCTACACTAATACTAATGACATTCTATAGACAGTATCATATTGTATGAGTATTCGATCTTTCAGCTATATAAGAAGTCTACATAAGAAGACTCCCTGAAGTGCCACCAACAACGGCTGAGCTGCAGCAACTTCGAGGAGACGTCGCAACGCAGCACAGGATGCAGTTAGAGGGGAAGGACCTGAGCTGAGATTTGGTGGCTCTTTGGAATTTTAAAAACCTACAGAGTACTGAGAAATGTTGTTGAAAGAGGGGGACCTACAACCAAACATATAAATCATATGAAAATAAGGGAAGTTTGCGTGAGAAACAATAAACTTGTGAGAAAAAATATTTGTGCATTATTTATCTAGCATTTAGGCATCATTCTTGTACTTTTGGAATTGTTTTAGATTAATTTACAAATCTGTACTTTCTTCCTGTATATCTATGATCCTGAAGGTTTCCTACAAGAGGGTAGATATGCAGGAAGATGGATGGACTACTCTGTTGTAAATACAGTAAAGAAACAAGTCGGTCCGATTAGACAGATCAGGTCAAATAAAGGTTTATTAGGGAGCTAAACAAGAATACAAGGTAGTCTCTGTAACTTCAGTAACAAAAGCACAGCGTAAGGAAACAATTCTGATAAAGTACTGAACTGATATCACCCTACACTTACAAAGTAGTTGCATATACCTAGCATAGATGCCTAGTATAACCATGGCATATGAATAATAAAGTACAGTGTAGTCGTGGAAAGTATACAATTTATGTAAACATATTTGGTAGTAAATAAATAGAATAGCGCATTGGTGAAATGGCAGCAGTCGTGTGTTGTAAAGTGCAGGAGTCTTTAGATTGAAGTATTTGGCAGTCTGTGCAGTCATCTTAGCAGCCCTCAAGGTCTTCCTCTGCAATTATTTCTGAAGCCTTGCCTGTGCCCTTTCCTCTAGCTCCTTTGCTCACGGCACGACTCTTCAAAACTGGAATCGTACAGAAACAACACATGAACAACACTGTTAGCAATTTGTAATGATTGAATGTGTTGTCTATGATTAGGCTACATCATACTAATACCAATTTCTTTGGTGTAGGTTTACCACCGCTTGTCTACAGTCGTGGTCAAACGTTTTGAGAATTTCACAAGTATTGGTCTTCACAAAGTTTGCTGCTTCAGTGTTATGAGATATTTTTGTCAGATGTTACTACGGTATACTGAAGTATTATTACAAGCATTCCATAAGTGTCAAAGGCTTGTATTGACAATTACATTAAGTTTATGCAAAGAGTCAATATTTGCAGTGTTGACCCTTCTTTTTCAAGACCGCCCTGGCATGCTGTCAATTAACTTCTGGGCCACATCCTGACTGATGGCAGCCCATTCTTGCATAATCAATGCTTGGAGTTTGTCAGAATTTGTGGGTTTTTGTTTGTCCACCCACCTCTTGAGGATCGACCACAAGTTCTCAATGGGATAAAGGTCTGGGGAGTTTCCTGGCCATGGACCCAAAATGTCGATGTTTTGTTCCCTGAGCCACTTAGTTATCACTTTTGCCTTATGACAAGGTGCTCCATCATGCTGGAAAAGGCATTGGTCGTCACCAAACTGTTCTTGGATGGTTGGGAGAAGTTGCTCTCGGAGGATGTGTTGGTACCATTCTTTATTCATGGCTGTGTTCTTAGGCAAAATTGTGAGTGAGCTGAGAAGCAACCCCACACATGAATGGTCTCAGGATGCTTTACTGTTGGCATGACACAGGACTGATGGTAGCGCTCACCTTGTCTTCTCCGGACAAGGTGTTTTCCGGATGCCCCAAACACTCGGAAAGGGGATTCATCAGAGAAAATGACTTTACCCCAGTTTCTCAGCAGTCCAATCCCGGTACCTTTTGCAGAATATCAGTCTGTCCCTGATGTTTTTCCTGGAGAGAAGTGGCTTCTTTGCTGCCCTTCTTGACACCAGGCCATCCTCCAAAAGTCTTTGCCTCACTGTGCGTGCAGATGCACTCAAACCTGCCTGCTGCCATTCCTGAGCAAGCTCTGCACTGGTGGTGCCCCGATCCCGCAGCTGAATCAACTTTAGGAGACGGTCCTGGCACTTGCTGGACTTTCTTGGGCGCCCTGAAGCCTTCTTCACAACAATTGAACCTCTCTCCTTGAAGTTCTTGATGATCCGATAAATGGTTGATTTAAGTGCAATCTTCCTAGCAGCAATATCCTTGCCTGTGAAGGCCTTTTTGTGCAAATCAATGATGACGGCACGTGTTTCCTTGCAGGTAACCATGGTTAACAGAGGAATAACAATGATTTAAAGCACCACCCTCCTTTTAAAGCTTCCAGTCTGTTATTCTAACTCAATCAGCATGACATAGTGATCTCCAGCCTTGTCCTTGTCAACACTCTCACCTGTGTTAATGAGAGAATCACTGACATGATGGCAACTGGTCCTTTTGTGGCAGGGCTGAAAAGCAGTGGAAATGTTTTTTGGGGATTAAGTTAATTTTCATGGCAAAGAGGGACTTTGCAATTAATTGCAACTCATCTGATCACTCTTCATGATATTCTGGAGTATATGCAAATTGCCATCATCAAAACTGAGGCAGCAGACTTTGTAAAAATTAGTATTTGTGTCATTCTCAAAACTTTTGACCACGACAGGATATCATAAATGACAGTTTGAAAAAAAAATACCTAGCTTATTAGCTTGCAAGTAGATAGATAGCTAGCTAGGTACTACCATAGTTCTTGAGAATCCAAGGCAAGGGACCATACCAATGATGGGCCATACCCAGTACAGTAGTATTGTCAGAAGGACAAAGGTCTGCCGATGCATGCTAAAGCCAAAGTGTTCTGTAAATGCAGAGCTATGAGAGTCAAAATGCATTGTTTTACACTGCTTTTCCACAAGTTTGATAGCTAGCTAATGTACCAAGTTAACTTGCTAGCTAACGTCAGATTGCTATCTAATCTTTTAAGAGAAACTGTAGCTAAAATGAAAAAATAACAATTATACCCAGTGTATCATGTTTTTACCTGTTCTCAAGACATTGTAAAATGTAAATTATGCATATTCCTTTTTTAAAATTGTGTCCATAGCTGTTATCTATCGCATCCACTTTCAGTCTCGAATCTCCACCAGCCTCAGAGCGGATGTTGATGTACTACGTCAGTGGTCACCAACCGGTCGATCACGATCGACTGGTCGATCTCCAAGGCATTCATAGTCAGTAGCCAATGATTTCTGTATTTGTCTCCTACTGTTGGCAGTAGGTGCACCTGATTCAGCTGCCCTGCATGCCGGGTAGGCGAAGTGTTCCCATTTTGAACCATTTTATATGTCTGAAGGCACAAATTCTGCCTTTCCGGCGGGCCCGGAGAGCAAATCAAGTGCACTATAGACATATCGTTGACCAATCGGATGGCTCAGATTACTGTGTCTGCAGGTGTAAAAGAAAGCTACAGCAAAGTTGATACTGTGAGATTTCAAAACATTTAAAACCATGACTAGAGAGATTCAATGAATACAGCAAAGAGCTGCTGTTTTTATGAGTGAGTTCATTACATTTACATTTACATCATTTAGCAGACGGTCTTATCCAGAGCGACTTATAAATTGGTGCATTCAATTTATGATAGCCAGTGGGACAACCACTTATTTTATGGGGGGGTGGGGGAGGGGGTAGAAGGATTACTTTTATACTATTCCAGGTATTCCTTAAAGAGGTAGGGTTTCAAGTGTCTCCGGAAGGTGGTCAGTGACTCCGCTGTCCTGGCATCGTGGGGGAGCTTGTTCCACCATTGGGGTGCCACAGCAGCGAATAGCTTTGACTGGGCTGAGTGGGAACTGTGCTTCCGTAGAGGTAGGGGGGCTAGCAGGCCAGAGGTGGATGAACGTAGTGCCCTCGTTTGGGTGTAGGATCAGAGCCTGAAGGTAAGAAGGTGCCGTTCCCCTCACAGCTCCGTAGGCAAGCACCATGGTCTTGTAGTAGATGCGAGCCTCAACTGGAAGCCATTGGAGTGTGCGGAGGAGTGGGGTGACATGAGAGAACTTGGGAAGGTTGAACACCAGACGGGCTGCAGCATTCTGGATAAGTTGTAGGGGTTTAATGGCACAGGCAAGGAGCCCAGCCAACAGCGAATAATCCAGACGGGAGATGACAAGTGCCTGGATTAGGACCTGTGCCGCTTTCTGTATAAGGTAGGGTTGTACTCTGCGAATGTTGTAGAGCATGAACCTGCAGGATCGGGTCACCGCTTTGATGTTAGCGGAGAACGACAGGGTGTTGTCCAGGGTCACGCCAAGGTTCTTTGCACTCTGGGAGGAGGACACAATGAAGTTGTCAACCGTGATGGCGAGATCATGGAGCGGGCAGTCCTTCCCCGGGAGGAAGAGCAGCTCCGTCTTGCCGAGGTTCAGCTTGAGGTGGTGATCCGACATCCACACTGATATGTCTGCCAGACATGCAGAGATGCGATTCACCACCTGCGTATCACAAGTCGCAAGATTTCATCTGGAGAGAGAGGGGAGAAAGAAGTCTCCCGAGTGGCGCGGTGGTCTAAGGCACTGCATCGCAGTGCTAGCTGTGCTACTAGAGATCCTGGTTCGAATCCAGGCTCTGTCGTAGCCGGCCGCGACCGGGAGACCCATGGGGCGGCGCACAATTTGTCCAGGGTAGAGGAGGGAATGGCCGGCAGGGATGTAGCTCATTTGGTAGAGCATGGCGTTTGCAACGCCAGGGTTGTGGGTTCGATTCCCACGGGGGGCCAGTATGAAAAATAAAAAATAATGTATGCACTCACTAACTGTAAGTTGCTCTGGATAAGAGCGTGTGCTAAATGACTAAAATTTAATGTCAAAGCATAGGGTAGGGCAGGACCAACGGTGTCATTTGACTTAATGAGGATCGGATGTCGTCAACCTTCTTTTCAATATGGTTGACGAAGTCATCCACAGAAAGGGGGGAGGAGGAGGAGGATTCAGCACGGAGGAGAAGGTGGCAAATAGCTTCCTAGGGTTAGAGGCAGAGGCTTGAAATTTAGAGTGGTAGAAAGTGGCTTTAGCAGCGGAAACAGAGGAAGAGAATGTAGAGAGGAGGGAGTGAAAAGATGACAGGTCCGTAGGGAGTCTAGTTTTCCTCCATTTCCCCTCGGCTGCCCGGAGCCCTCTTCTGTGAGCTCGCAATGAGTCGTCAAGCCACGTAGCATGAGGGGAGGACCGAGCCGGCCGGGAGGATAGGGGACATAGAGAGTCAAAAGATGCAGAAAGGGAGGAGAGGTGGGTTGAGGAGGCAGAATCAGGAGATCGGAGGGAGAAGGATTTAGCAGAGGGAAGAGATGATAGGATGGCAGAGGAGAGAGTAGCGGGAGAGAGAGAGCGAAGGTTGCGACGGCACATTACCATCTGAGTAGGGGCAGAGTGAGTAGTGTTGGAGGAGAGCGAGAGAGAAAAGGATACAAAGTAGTGGTCGGAGACTTGGAGGGGAGTTGCAGTGAGATTAGTAGAAGAACAGCATCTAGTAAAGATAAGGTCAACCGTATTGCCTGCCTTGTGAGTAGGGGGGGACGGTGAGAGGGTGAGGTCAAAAGAGGAAAGGAGTGGAAAGAAGGAGGCAGAGAGAAATGAGTCAAAGGCAGACGTAGGGAGGTTAAAATCACCCAGAACTGTGAGGGGTGAGCCATCCTCAGGAAAGGAACTTATCAAGACGTCAAGCTCATTGGGAACCTGGAGGGCGATAAATGACAAGGATGTTAAGCTTGAATGGGCTAGTGACAGCATGGAATTCAAATGAGGAGATAGACAGATGGGTCAGGGGAAAAAGAGAGAATGTCCACTTGGGAGAGATGAGGATTCCTGTGCCACTGCCGCGCTGACCAGATGCTCTCGGGGTATGCGAGAACACATGATCTGACGAGGAAAGAGCAGTAGGAGTATTAGTGTTTTCTGTGGTAATCTATGTTTCCGTCAACGCCAAGAAGTCGAGGGACTGGAGGGTAGCATAGGCTGAGATGAACTCTGCCTTGTTGGCCACAGAACGGCAGTTCCATGTAAATACATTTACTCAGCACTGTCAACACTTTTTATTCAACACTTTTATAAGTCATAAAATGTATGATCACTCAGATGTGCCTCATAAGCAATACAACAACTGATCTATTCCCGGTGTGATCATGTAGCCTACATAAAAAATGTTGGTCTGAAAAGAACAACGATGCATTGGCAGGGCTATTCAAGCAAAGCCAATTTGCGGTGATAATGTATTGGACCTATAGCCTACTGCATAAACCTCATTGCTACAGTATAGTTTTAATAGGATAATGTTGCATAGGCATACGTTTTTTAAGTAATCTTCAAAAAAAATCTGAGCGGTAGATCTCGCCTGGCATTTTGACTCAAAGTGATCTCGACTCAGAAAAGTGACAACTGTACTATGTCATTCATGAGAGTCATCTATGAGAGAGTCATCTATGAGATTCTGGGAAATCGTGTTCAAATTTAGAAAAAATACTGTATTCTTGTCAGAGGGGTCTCCAAAAGCACCTGTACACACATAGTTAAAGCTGCACTGTGTAACTAACATTTTGAACTAAAGGTAAGTAATATAAACTACTCTACTATGATGTGCCATAGAATTAAATTATGTTTGGAAAATTATATGCCTGGAAAATAATTAATCTCAAAGAGGTGTCACTGGTCTATAGGAAAAACAGATTTTTCACATACTGAGGCAGTACTTTGGATTCACTACTCTCCCCATGTTCATATTGAAAATCTGTAATTTCCCCACAGACAATGTTCACATTTCTCATTCATCATACATAAACATTGTCGAAAAAGAAGAATACATGGAGAACAATTCAAGCAATTCTCTTCCACATTAGTCGAAATCAGTCTATTCAGGGCAATTTGTAGATGAATGAAATCAGAATAGACCACCAAACGCAGGCATTGGGCGAGGACTGATTACCAGCACTGTGACTGTTGAGCCTGAATGCATCTTATCTCTGCCGCAAGCCCTCCTCTTTGTGCACAGAAGGTCTTTGTGCAGATGCCCAATATGTCCCTACGTGAGCACACAATTCATACCAGGTTATTCCTTCAAGTCAGTTTGGCAAGCAGCTGGAAAAGGTTTGCTTGCCATTGTGCGTTAGATTACCTCATCAATTTAACAAAGAGGGGGGAAACATTGATCTAACAAACAGTCTAAACAATATGAGATGGGATTATAGTTCAAGATAGATCTGGGATGCAACCCAAATGGCACCCTACTGTATTCCCTTAATAGTATTCCCTTTATAGTGCACTACTTTTGACCAGAGACCTATGGGCTATAAAGGGAATAGGGTGTCATTTTGGACGCAGTCCTGGACTCTTCATATGAAGCCTCTAGTTCAGGGAGAGCCCTCTACATCACTGCTAGGCCCAGAACAATAAGGAGGAACAGCATGCCATTGCTGGGCTTCATCCCAGAATCGCTGGGCTTGATCCCTCAATCCCATCAAGGACGATACGGATAAGCTATTCAGAGCTTTAAAAGCCTATGAAAGCTATTATGCCCCACCATCAAAACCAATTCTGTCCACTGAAATCGAATCGTCCGGCCCCACTTTCCACCACCACCTCCCATGAATTTTGTTGTGTCTAATAGATAAATGAATGAATGAACGCATAGGCTATAGTGCACTCACAAATGCAGTAAACACACAGACAATAGTGTAAACACAACAAAACATCTGAGTACAGGACTCAGTACATAAGGTCTTCTAGGGATTTAAACTTTCATAAAAGGACCCTGGACTTTTGGAGATAGGATTTTGTAATGTCTTTTTACACAACATTTTTACGATTTGACGCACACAGTTTGCCAAGCCAATTCTATGGTTATTGTCTGTAGCCAGAAGGGCCTTGAGCACCAAATGCTTTTTTATGAAGGGGAAAATACATATTTGTAAGTTGCCATTCTGACAAAGAAATTGACTAATTCCAATAACAGTAATGATGCAGACAATTACATTGATGGAATCTACAATCTATCTGCACTATTAAAGCTGATAAACCGCCCAGTGAAAAAATAAAAAATAAGAAACAACAGTGTCCTGACGAGAGAGCACATTTTCTATGCAAGGCGAAATCGCGCTTCATTAGCTCATTGTTATGGATGTATCCAAATAAATGTTACTAGAAAACAGCTTAAACAAATGCAAATGCAGCTACTTGTCACACCCTGGCTCTGGGACTCTATATGTTGAGCCAGGGTGTGTTCTTTCTGTTGTGTTTATTTCTATGTTGGCCAGAGTGACTCCCAATCAGAGGCAACGAGTGTCAGCTGTCGTTGGTTGTCTCTGATTGGGAGCCATATTTAAACTACCGGTATCTGTTTTCCCTTTGTGTGTGTGGGTTCTTGTTCCGTGTTGGTCATTGTTACCGTGGACTTCACGAGTCGTTTCTTGTTTTGGTTATTGTTGTCTATTATCACTAAAGATAATAAAGTTTAAACATGTTCGTTCATCACGCTGCGCCTTGGTCTATTCCCTACGACGATCGTGACACTACTTTGCTGTTATTCTGGCTGCACTGTTTGACGTGACTGTAAGTTAGCCGTAGTTGGCTAGCTAGCAAGCAAGGGATAAGAACGTTGCCAGCCAGTATGGCAATGGAACATTTAGGTCGCGTCCATAGATACAGAACAAAAATACTTAATGACTGGGTCGTGTCTCTGGCAACCAAACCGATAGAACCAATGACCAGCTGGTTTGGGTAGCAACCTAAGATTTGTGTTGGGACTATATCTCATGTAAGAATGAAATAGTATGAATACATTCATCAAAATAAGTTTTTTTAATGAAAATGTCAATCATTATTTGAATATGTTGGTAACCCGTTGTATAAAAGTGATAATGTCCTCGAAGCTGGTGTTTGGAGGATATATTGGCACGGTTTGCCGGCACTCGACTTTGTCTCAGGCCTAACAACACCCGTGCCAATATATCCTCCAAACATCGGCTTTGAGGGCATTATCACTTAAATAGTGGCCATGTTGTTTAGGTACTAGTCTGGAAAGTATTGCATTGAGAGACCTTTGTCCATAGATGCCACATATCAAGTTTCGTGCAGATCGGTCATTTGGTGCCAGAGGAGTAGCGTTTTAAGTGTTTGTGACGAACGTACGACCATATTAAGTATTAAACAATTAAAGTCTTCAGAAATAATTCATACCCCTTGCCTTTTCCCAAATTGTGTTGTTACAGCCTGAATTAAAATTGATTAAATAGATGTTTCTTTATCTCACCCATCTTACTTTTTTTGTGTTCATTTATTGAAAATGAAATACAGAAATATCTAATTTACATAAGTATTCACACCCCCGAGTCAATTCTTTGTAGAAGCACCTTTGGCAGCAATTACAGCTGTGTCTTTCTGGGTAAGTCTCTAAGAGCTATCCACACCTGGATAGTGCAATATTTGCCCATTCTTTTCAAAATTCTTCAAGCTCTGTCAAATTGGTTGTTGATTTATTTTTATTTTTATTTAACCTTTAACTAGGCAAGTCAGTTAAGAACAAATTCTTATTTATAATGATGGCCTACACCGGCCAAACCCGGACGATGCTGGGCCAATTGTGCGCCGCCCTATGGGATTCCCAATCACGGCCGGTTATGATACAGCCTGGAATCGAACCAGGGGGTCTGTAGTGACGCCTCAAGCACTGAGATGCAGTGCCTTAGACCGCTGCGCCACTCGGGAGTTGATCATTGCTAGACAACCATTTTCGAGTCTTGACATAGATTTTCAAGCAGATTTAAGTCAGAACTGTAATTCGGCCACTCAGGAACATTCACTGTCTTCTTGGTAAGCAACTCCAGTGTAGATTTGGCCTTGTGTTTTAGGTTATTGTCCTGCTGAAAGGTATTTTCATCTCCCAGTGTCTGGTGGAAAGCAGCCTGAACCAGGTTTTCCTCTAGGATTTTGCCTGTGCTTAGCTCCATTACATTTTTTTAATTCTGAAAAACTCCCCAGTCCTTATCGATTACAAGCATACCTATAACATGATGCAGCAACCACTATGCTTGAACATATTTTCAGAGTGGTACTCAGTAAGTAATGTGTTGTATTGGACTTGCCCCAAAGATAACACTTTGTATTTGGGACAAAAAGTTAATTGCTTTGCAGCAATACTTTAGTGGCTTGTTGCAAATAAGATGCATGTTTTGGAATATGTATTATTCTGTACAGGCTTCCTTTTCACTCTGTCAATTAGATTAGTATTGTAGAGTAACTACAATGTTGTTGATCCATCCTCAGTTTTCTCCTATCTAAACTCTGTGTAACTGTTTTAAAGTCACCCCGCCTCATGGTGAAATCCCTGAGCGGTTTCCTTCCTCTCCAGCAACTGAGTTAGGAAGAATGCCTGTATCTTTTTAGTGACTTGGTGTATTGATACACCATCCAAAGTGTAATTAGTAACTTCACCATGGTAGCTGGGTTAAAAAAATAAGCAGACATTAAATATCCTTTTTAATGTCTGCTTCTTTTTTTTAACCCAGCTACCAATAGGTGCCCTTCATTGTGAAGCATTGGAAAACCTATATGGTGTTTGTGGTTGAATCTGTGTTATAAATTGTATGTGTGGGGTGCAGAGATTAGGTAGTAATTCAAAAATCATGTTAAACACTATTATTGCACACAGAGTGACTCCATGCAACTTATTATGTGACTTGTTCAGCAAAGGTTTACTCCTGAACTTATTTAGGCTTGCCATAAACAAAGGGGTTGAATACTTATTGACTCAAGACATTTCAATTTGAAAACATTATTCCACTTTGACATTATGGGGTATTGTGTGTAGGTGTAGCACATGGGGATGTGTGAAACTTACTTCTCAGCCTGAAGTGTCCCCACTTGCGCCAGCAAATAGCTTTTCGCGTGGCGCCGACAGGTAAGACGCTTCAGGAGGGCGGTCATGTGTGCTAGCAAGGCAGAGGGTGTGATGGGAGGAAGTGGTGCTTGCTAAGCAAGCAGCGTGACGTCCTTTACTTTGCCCAGTGACCAAAAATCTCAATTTAATCCATTTTAAATTCAGGCTGTAACACAAGAAAATGTGGAAAAAATCAAGGGGTGTGAATACTTTCTGAATCCCTGTAATCTTTCCCAGATCATTAAGTGACAAGTTGGAAATTGTTTCACAAGCAGAAGAAGATTAAATTATGTTATTTCTGCTACAGGAGGTAGATTGGAAGGGAAAGGGGTATACAACCTGTAGAATTAATTCATTACTCCCAAACCTGACAGGCAGTGGGGCCTATGCTGACACATCCTTTGTTAAATTGATTCCTGACAGATTGTAATTTCCATTTTACTGATGTCTGTGCTTGTCCTACTCTCAATGGGAACTGACTGCTCCATGCAGACACTTAATTGCCAGGGTGTTATATATTGTATTATATATATATATATATATATATATATATATATATATATATATATATATATATATATGTGGGAGGGCTATATATATATATATATATATATATATATATATATATAATGATGTAGCCCTCCCACTTTCTTCTCCTCCATTTAGTGTCCTTCATCTGGTCTAATGGGCTAATTCAACAGGAAGCGTTGACTGCTAAAAAGGCCTGGTGAACCCAGTACATGCTTTTGATTTGGCTGAGAGTACACATCAATTTCCCACTGCAAACTGCTAATTATGAACCCTGTCCTCTTCTTAATGCCTACACACTTAACGCAGTCAAAGGTAACAGATAATTGGAACAAGGTGACAATGCACGCTCCATAAAGCACCCCTAGTCTCACTCTAGGCTCCCTGCTCGTCTCTCTCTCTCTCATCTCATGATAGATGCTCATAAATACAGTATGAGGCTTAATGAAGTCAATGAGTGTGCCGCCAATAAGTCACTTATTTCCTCATTACACCTGTACATTTTTACACTGCCTCTTAAATGCTCCTCGCTTTCCTCCTATCTGCTGCCAGTCACTGGGTGGAGGGCGGGCGGCAGGCTGATGCTTTCCCCCTGACTGAGCAGAGCTGCCTGCCTGGATGCTGGATGGATGTGAAGGCAGGCAGTGCAGATAAATGCCATGGTGGTTATCTGTATGTAGGGACGTTTGCGGTGTCTGCCGTGGCACTGATGCTGTGATCAGGGACGAGGGGAGGAGGGGAACAATGCCAATGAACCAGGGGACCTTGTTTAGCATAAAGATTTAAATCAACTATGTCTCTGAGATATACCATGACATGGCAATCATAACTCTGCATGTAGGCTTTAGTCAGTTCTGTTCACTTTGCTTTTGGAACGCTGTGGAGTGCAGAGGACTGAGCTTGTACAGTGTGATGAATAAGGACAGGGCTATGCCAAGAGGAGGTTAGCATTTTTCGTCATGATTTTTGTTCTGGAGGTAGCTCTGCAGTGGTCACTAGCAAAAAGTAATAACATCCGATTTTTTACCTAACCTTAACCACACTGCTAAACCTAATGCCTAACCCTATCCTTAAATTATTACCAGAAAGCACATTTTTACAATACAATTTTGACTTTGTAGCTGGCCTATCTAAGGGGAAATCGCTCAGTTTTGCCTCCAGAACAAGACTTATGACAATAAACGTCAACCTGCATGCCAAGATGGGTAAACTACTGAACAGCCAAATGCTGTAAAAAGAAAAAGGAATCAAACTAGGACTGCTGCATCTCTCATACCCCTGTTTTGTTTGACAGTTTGCATCTCTCCTTCCAGCAATAAGCCTCCCAGCAATGAAACTAAATGGACAGCAGCAGTAGTAGGCTACCTGTTGATTCAGACACCACAGCACTCCACTCATTCGCCACTCTCCTGGTTGCCTCCCTTCCTGACTCAGTTACACATTACTATTTCACAGCTGCCTCTGGACCGAAAGTCCTTTAAACCATACACTTTTATTGTCACACACTGAAGATCACTGGGGACTTTCTCATGGATTTTTCTTCACAGGGTTTGAGCTAGGTAGAGGGCGAGGAAGAATACTGTTAGGCTGTGTGAGTGTAGGCTTTACATGGTGAACACCCTCTCTTGGATTTCAGCAGGAATCCTCTTCATTTGAAAGCCGGGAGTGTCAGTCTAAAGTGTCAGGCTAATCCAACCACGAGGCTATCGAAGGAGAGGAGCGGAGAGGAGTGTGGCTGAGCTGAGCTAAGGAGGAGAGGACTTGCGCTGA
The DNA here is from genome assembly GCF_020615455.1 of Coregonus clupeaformis. Taxonomy (NCBI): domain Eukaryota; kingdom Metazoa; phylum Chordata; class Actinopteri; order Salmoniformes; family Salmonidae; genus Coregonus; species Coregonus clupeaformis. The sequence goes on from NC_059207.1 coordinate 49,333,542, forward strand.
CGAAGGTGTCTACACTCTTGACTGTTCTGTTCTCTAAAACCCCCACTTAAACTCTAGGGAGTAAAGAGAAGCAACAGAGGCACAAGCATGCTCACTAGTGGGCTCACTAGTGGGCTAGTAAGCCTATGTGTTTGACATGGGCCGGAGCAGGCCTGCGAGCTGAGGGTGAGAGAGTGCCATGTTCCTTATTTGATATTGTTTCGATTCCCTTTTAATTGTAAACTAATAGAAAATAGAAGTGGGAGACTACTGCAAGCTATAGCTCTCATTCTCAGCACAAACCCGACAGGGCCTCAAATTCTGTGAATTGAGTCGGGCTGTATGGGTTTCGGCCTTGCTGTGCTGTGTTAAGAAGAAAAAAAATGTGAGCGTCTGCGCACCTTTTAACCTACTACGGCTTGCTCTCAGCCGCAGCAGCTGCAGACATTAGTGGCACCAGGATTCCAATATTGGCTCGGCCAGAGAAATTTGTGGCCATGATCAAACACATTTTTCTGATGATTGAAATATTTCAAATTGGCTGGCGTGCACTCGGGAGAATGATGATCCACAAGACCACGACAGGCAGTGCATCTCCGGATCAGGAGAAGCTCATATTCCAATGGCATCTGTTAACGTCGATACATCCTAACAAAATACACCCCATGACTGCCCTCCTAATGTGCCTTGCTGGGCCTATCGAAAGTAGACCCATAACTGATCCAAATGTTTTCCAAATCAAACATGCATTCAAAACACAGGACTGTTGAGCGATTATTCAAATAGATGTTTGGCAGAAAATCTAGTTATTTATTTATGATTTAATTATTTAAGGCTACCTTTGCTATTTAATTTCTAGGCCCAATGGCTGTTTCCTCGTCTCCTCACTCCGCTGCCGCCACATTGTTCTCAACACCAGTTGAAATCAATATAATGTTTTCTAGAAATCAGGCTTTTTTTGGGTTCATTTAATTTCTGTGATGTCGGACTGGGCCTGGGATTGGGTTTCAGTTTACCGGGCTTGGGTCGGACCGAGCTTGAATGTTCGGGCCCGGACGAGAACGGTAATGGGGAGGTGAAGAGAGTCAAGGGTCTGTGCATCCAGTTGAGTTGTGCTACATTTTGCTGGGTCAATGATGGTTCTCTCTTGCTGATATCCCTTCTCAAATGTTCTCTCCACTTCTGATTGCACCAGATCCACCACTTCAAAATAACTGGTGTCTCCACTCCTGCTTCTGGTGCAACCATAGCTGCAGGAAGTAGGGGTGCTGAGGGTGCAGCAACCCATTGATAAATCGAAATAAAAAATTATAATAATACAAATTAGTGAACTAGGCCTTTATTACTCCTGTATGAGCGGAGAAAAATACTCCCCCCCTAAAATAAATTGAAATTTAAAAAACGTTGGTCTCCACACCTTGCTATTGGATTTTCAACATTGCAGAACAATTTTTTTGGGGGGAGGGTGTTCTTGTCTTTGAATGCTTAATTTGTTTGTTCAACATAGGAAGACCCCACTACTGAAGTATACACAATAAATCCTGAATGAACTTCTCGGAAACCCACCTAAACAAGTCTAAACAAGAAAATGTTCTGTGGACCAATAAAACAAAATTTGAGCTCTTTGGCAATACAGATCAGCTCTGTGTTTACTGATGAACAAAATTCAATACAAATGTAAATAAACTCCCTACAATCAATCATGGGGAGGATTGATAATGCTGTGGGGGTTGTGTTTGCTGCATCTGGTACTGGGGGGCTTTGAACATGCACAAGGCATCATGAAATCAGCAGATTATCAAGGTGTTGAAGGGTCTCCGTTGAAGGTTGTGGGTCTTCCAGCAGGACAACAAATCATATCACATTTTATTTGACACATGCTTCGTAAACAACAGGTGTTGTTACTTATTGGTCGTTTTCCAACAATGCAGAGTTAAATATGAGAAAAATAATATATATATAGTGACACGATGAATAAATATACAGTGAATAACAATAAAGAGTAAAAATAATATGGCTATATGCAGGGGGTACCAGTACCGAGTCGATGTGCTGGGGTACGAGGTTAATGAGGTAGCTATGTACGTATACTTTAGGTAGGGGTAAGTCACTAAGCAACAGGGTAGATAATAAACTGAACTGCAGCAGCGTATGTGGAGCAGTAGTGTATGTGGTGAAAGTGAGTGTGAGTGTGTGTGTGAGGCGTCAGTATGCACATGTTATGTGTGTGGGTGTACGTTGTGTGTGTGTGTTGGGGTGTCAGTGTAAGTATGTGTGGGTAGAGTTCAGTGTGTATGCATAGAGTCAGTGCAAGAGAGTTAGTTAAAAAAAGGGTAAATGCAGGTAGTCCGGGTAGCCATTTGATTAGCTATTTAACAGTCTTGTTTAGCAGTCTTATGGCTTGTGGGTAGAAGCTGTTCAGGGTCCTGTTGGTTCCAGACTTGGTCCACTGGTACCGCTTGCCGTGTGGGAGCAGAGAGAACAGTCTATTGCTCAGGTGGCTGGAGTCTGACAATTTTTTGGGCCTTCTTCACCAGCCTCTGTAGTGCCTTGAAATTGCCATACCAAGCAGTGATGCAGCCAGTCACGATGCTCTCAATGGTGCAGCTGTAGAACTTTTGAGGATCTGAGGGCCCATGCCAAATATTTTCTGCCTCCTAAGGGGTAAGAGGCGCTGTTGTGCCCTTTTCACAACAGTGTGGACCATGTTCATTCTTTAGTGATGTGGACACCGAGGAACTTTAAGCTCTTGACCCTCTCCACTACAGTCCCATCGATGTGGATGGGGGTGTGCTCGCCCCTCCATTTCCTGCAATCCACGATTAGCTCTTTTGTCTTGCTGACGTTGAAGGAGAGGTTGTTGTCCTGGCACCACACTGCCAGGTCTTTGACCTCCTCCCTATAGGCTGCCTCATCTTCAATGGTGATCAGTCCTACCACCATCGTGTCATCAGCAAACTTGATGATGGTGTTGGAGTCATGCGCAGCCACGCAGTCGTGGGTGAACAGGAAGTACAGGAGGGGACTAAGCACAGACACTGTGGGCCCCCCCTCCATGTTAATGGTCATCGTGGCAGATCTGTTGTCGCCTACCATCACCGCCTGGGAGCGGCCTGTCAGGAAGTCCAGGATCCAGTTGCAGAGAGAGGTCTTCAGTCCCAGGGTCCTATGGTATTGAATACTGAGCTGTAGTCAATTCCATATTGAGCGCATCACTGGTACTTCCTATTTGAGTTTTTAATTCTAAGTAGGAAGCAGAAGGATAGAGTTATGGTCTAATTTGCCAAAGGGAGGGCAAGGGAGGGCCTTGTATGCATTTATGTGTGTGGAGTAAAGGTAATGTAGAGTTTTGTCTCCTAACTGATTAGTGCAGTAACTCTTCTGTAAATTAAATGCTGTTATTATTTTCAGACACACAGCTTTACTGTAGACCCTAACGATCGACGCAAAACGCATGGTCATGACAAGACTTTGAAAAGCATTTTAGATGGACTCTAACCCGATAGAAAATGTGAGTAACAGCTGTAAAAGTAGCGTAGTTCCATTTCCCCTCTATGAAAAGCAATTACCCGGCGGATGTGTCCACACTCAACCAACCCATAAACCTGCTCTGTGAGAGATGGACTCAATGTAATTATAGACCATAGATCTGGAGCCCAGTCAGGTATGGAGGTGCTGTGGAGTCCAGAGGCTGTGAGCGCCTGTGTATGCTGATTGACTGAGATATACTTTGTCAGTTATTGATACTACCTCTGTGCATACATCCCCAGAAGGGCTACTAGAGAATTATTCAGGTCTTCAGGTCTTCAGTTGAGCCATCTACTTCTTGTCACTAAAGCCTGCATAACCCACCCGTGCTTAGTTAGCCCCCTCTCATTTTCATCTCCTACAGAGAGAGAGAGGGCTGTATTAACAGTTCAATCAAATGAGCTCTGCCAGAATCCCTCTGGACGGAGGGTAGAATATTCATGTAGCTTGGTGAGTCTGCTAAGGAGACTGGTAAACGTCTACTATAGTGGTAGTGTTCTTGGTTTGAGGGTATCTTTTTACCCTAAAAAAGGGAGGGGGACAACACCCTTCCTTATGTTCAGTTAGGTGTTTATTGGATCAGACAATTATAACTGAAATACAACACTGCTGTCTCTTCTATGGCTTAGAGTGCGAAAATAAGAGACATTGCGATAATTTGTAGCTGTTGTGGCCTCAAGGCAAATACCAATTAAAGAGCAGCTGCACTCACCAAATCCGTATTTCGGCTGCTCAGAGATTTGCGTCTTGGGGGTGGAGTTCGATGTGGGTGTGTTATGTTTGCTATATCGTACCCTGGCAAACTCAGTAAAGTAATCTGATTACTTTCAGTTACTTTTACTTTACTTTCCCCTTAAGAGGAATTAGAAGAAGACAAAAATGCATATTACCAATTGAATTACATTATTGCAGGATAAATCAATGTTAGTTTACATAGCTGGCCGTAAATGTTACATTTTATTTTATGGGATGGTTATGTAGGCTTCTTCTAACCCATTGCTTTCTACTACAGATGGATTGAAGTGGATTTAACAGGTAACATGAATAAGGGATCATAGCTTTCACTTGGATTCACCTGGTCAGTCTATGTCAATGAAAGAGCAGGTGTTCCTAATGTTTTGTACACTCAGTGTATGTCTTACCCCGGCAGAGAAGAGAAATAGACAAAATAAAATTTTGATTCAGAGCAATACAAAAATTGTTATAGATTCTGAGCAAACCAGAAATTGTTCAATAAATACATTTAAGCAATACTTTAGGACCACTTAAAAACAATACATTGTGATGTTGTACAGTCCATGACTATGGTAGATGACTGAACAAATCTCTCTTTTCAGACTGTCAGAGTATTTATCATTATTATAGTTACATTTTTTCTTATTTACTTTTGTATATACACTGAGTGTACAAAGATCAGTCCAAATGAGGACTAAAATAGAGCCTAATAAAATAAAATGTGGCAGTTGGGATGTAAGTGCGCATCGTCTCAATTCTCAGCGGCAGACTCGAGTGATCACTACAGTATCAAACATATCAGAAAGTGGTCACTCGATAAAAGGCTTAGGGGCCAAGTGTTCCTTCAACCTAACATTGGCGACGTGTTGTCTTATGTAAACAAGTCCAAGGTGCTGCATAATGTGGGCAGGTCTGTCTCACTGTCTGTAGGTTCTGCCGTATGTTTTGATAGAGCGCAATCAGTGCAGCTGTTTCTCTGTGTGTGAAAATTCTCCCTAAGCGTTACCATCCCATGTTAGTGGGCAGGTGGGCATGATCGAAATTAAAACCCAACCCTCAACTATCCAATGGATCTAGGATTGTAACAGCTTCCATAAATCTCGCAAAACTCAGTTTTGGAAGATACGGACTGACCAAAATTGTGCTAATTACACAAGAATCAATGATTCTGACTAATATTGACGAAACATATTACAAATTTTTTTGTTCAACTGCCCTTTGCAACTTTGTCACTGTCACACATAGATCAAATGTTACTGTTCACTGACACCTGTAAAGCAATTTTGTAATCCAAGCTTGATACTGACAACTTTGTAGGGAGAAAGAGGTGCAGGATAAATACTCTTTCACCTGCATGCATGAATAACTTCCATGATTAGTTTAGCATATAGTTTAGCATTTAATTACCTCATGTTTATTCATGAAACATAACTGATGAAAACTGAGTGAAATGCTAAATTTCTGGCTAACTGCTACATATTTTTCAGGGAAGTTGAGACAACATAACATTTACTGACAAAAGCCAAGGGGTGGAAAATGAAGAGGAAAAAACCTCAGAATCCCACTGAAAGTTCCTTTAATTAAAGCCTTGCTCCTTGCTAATCAGTTACATTTTCAGTCTCATGTTATAAACATGAGGTGTCTTCCCTCCTAATCCTCACAATACTGCTGAATCAATCAGGCCTTATTAGACATTCACCCACTAAATAGATTTTGTTGCTGGAAATCCTGATGAATTTGCATTGCATTTGCTCTACATATATTCAGAAGAAATAAAAAAATATTTCAGCAGTATGGATTGTCTTGTTGCTGAATTGATCCAGCTTTAAAAACATTTAGCATATCACAAGTTCCTTAGATAAAGAAATCCACTAAAGTATTTAAATACAGATGAGTAATATGAATAGTATAGTACTACTGTATAACAATTATTTTAATGTTTTATGTTTGTCTTTGGAGTCATGATTTCGAGAGCTTGGGAATATAAGGCTCTATCTGCAAAAAGATTATTGAGATAATTGGCTTTAAAGTTCCGAACCCTCATTGGTTTGAATGGTGTCAGCAATTTTTATCTTGTATTCTTTTGAACTTTATTTAGAGTACTATATAGAACATTGAACAGAACAAGGCTATTTCAATAACTCAATTTTGACTAAAATCCAGATAGAACCTTATAGTCCCAAGATCTCAATTTGTCTCCTAATGTGAAAAGTAAGACTTAGGATGCGTTCCAAATGGCACCCTATTCCCTATTTAGTGCACTACTTTTGACCAGGGCCCATAGAGCTCTGGTCAAAAGTAGTTCACTATATAGGAAATAGGGTGTCATTTGGGACATACTGTAGATATTGGTATTTAAAGCCACACAGTTACATAACAATGACTGGTGAAACATTATGACTAATATGATTCCTAACGTGGATCCTGACGTTCCTAACGTGAATATAAACCCAGTGACTAGTGGTGTCTTGTCTGGTGGCTTGAGCTTCACAAAAAATAAATGTTGACAATGGCAAATGGAAAAGGCATTACCACAATTCTTTCCCAGGCACATTTAAATTGAAGGATCAGAATGTGACAAAACATGTTTTATTTAATAGTTTTAATTACAAACCCTGACAGCATGACAAAGCTCAATTTCTAACTCATTTTTGCTGTCAAACAGAGAAGAAAATGGAACTTCATATGGCTTGGGCCTATTTCTTTCTCTTCTCCCTCTTCACCCTCTCTCTCTCCCCCCCCCTCCCCTCACTCTATCTCTCTCTCCCTCTCTGAACCTTTTCTGCTCACTTTCTCTCACACTGTCCGGCTTATACTGTCCTGCAATGTCTCAGTGGTTGTGAGGTAGATTCAATCTCCAAATAGGAAAGCCTTGTCGTCGGGCTGATTTATTTATCAGGTGGCTGATGTGGGATACCGAGGGCCTAGAGTGGGATCCAGGGGAAATGGCCTCTAAACCCTAAATTTAGTCCAACTCTGATTAATCTTATTTAATACCACACCGATAGACTACGCCAATAGACTACTAAGCCAGCCTCAATGTGTTCAAATGACTGTTTTAGTCACAGAATTACCAGACAAATCCAGGGCACTTATAAACCAAAGACGGATTAGTCTCATCTGATCATAGCCCTGAAATGTATAACAGTAATTTCAACAAACCCTTCTCATCAACAGCTGATTTATTTGAATATGTGTTATAAGGTTTGAGTGACAGTCTACAAGACATTCCAGAAGGTTTACTAAAGCAAACTGTAACATGGCAGTTATGGCTTTATATTCCATTCAATCTGTGTATGATCTCCTGCATGTTTAATCAGGCATTTTAACAAAAACCAAAGCAAATGGTCTGGATTAATAGGCCTATGCATTAAACACTGGCGACTGAACTATAGCTAAAACAATCCCACAATCAACTCCAATATACAGTCTCTGACATACAAACTCAAGATGTGAAATGCCAATGCACCGTAATGAGGGATTTGTCTTTCAGCTGTCAGATCCATAACATTGATATATTAGTATAGCATTCTGTAATTGATAGGGTGTATTTGACCTATCCTTGTTAATATTTCACTTGACCTCTCACCAAATAGGAGCTGATAATTTCTGATAGATGACTTCAGTCTGGGGAGAGAGAGAGATTGAGGGTGAGAAGTCTGAGCTGTAGCTCCTACGTGGTTTCATAAAAAATGCAACAACACAATACATAACCGAGGCTAAACCTAATGAGGGGAAACAACCATAAACTATACTGTACATGGCAGACCTATCCATATAATATATAGTATTTCTATGTGCTCATACATATACAAGGTCAAACCATTAAACATAAACATCCACAATTATGCATCAAACTTAAGGGGGCTTGGATATTAGAATGCCCCTGCATTTCAGATATCAGATATCAATTGAATACATACAGTATCAAATTGTATGCACTCTAGAGCAGTTTTAATATACTACTCCAGAATAAACAACTTCAACATACAGCACTACATAAAATGGGGAAATGGCCCATGGGAGATCTTGCAACACTGGAGGACTAAGGGGAGTGAGCAAAAGAGCAGGGAAGAGGATGGCAGCTAGCTAGCTAATAATTGGAGAGATAATATCTCTTCTGACACCTCACCACCAGCAGCAGCAGTGTGTAGAGTATAGAGCTAGAGGAAGAGGATTCCCTCTGATCCTCAGAGGCACAGGGCTGGAAGCATTGTTGGAATTGATTTACTGAACAGCTACAATCTTTGGACACTTTGCTCCCATTGATTCCAACTTCAAATCAGAAAAGCTAACAGAACTCAGTCAGGGATTTAATTACAACTCTAAAGGAAGAGAATGAGTGACATTACAGACAGGATGGTGTGAAAAATCAATTGCAGAATCCCCCCTTTATCCCCTCTGGGGTGTGGTGCTCTTTCTCATCTTTCACTGCATTCTTAACCAGAGAGAAAGCATGGCTCCTTAGCCCGCAGTTAAGATAGATATAAGCAAAAGATTTAGAAGCCATTACTAAGCATTTAGCTGCCATTACTATAGGACTTAGGGGGCAATTTTCCCATCATCTAATAGCTGGGGTGTATGCTGTTCTATTAGTGCCAATAAGAACAGCATGGATCTAAGCCACTTGGATTCCAATAGCAGACACCCCTGTATACCTGACAATGGATAAAGGCTAAATGGACTAATGGATTAACAACAAATTGTATAAACAGTGCTGTGATGCATTGTTTGGATCCCAAATAGCAAATATACCTGTCACGATCGTTAACGGAAGATACGGACCAAGGCGCAGCGTGATAAGCGTACATTTTATTAAGTACTTAACGCGACACAAAACAACAAACAAACGATATGTGAAGTCCTAGGTTACACAAAACAAACCTTTACGGAACAAGATCCCACACCGACTAGTGCCAAACAGGCTGCCTAAGTATGGTCCGGACCCCGGTGGAGCGGATTGCTCTGGCTCCGGAGTGGAGCAGCTGACCGGTGCCGGACCAGGCACCGGTGGAACAGGCACGGGCCGTGCCGGACTGGACACACGCACCACTGGCTTGGTGCGGGGAGCAGGAACGGGCCGGACCGGGCTGACGACGCGCACCACTGGCTTGGTGCGGGGAGCAGGAATGGGCCGGACCGGGCTGACGACACGCACCACTGGCTTGGTGCGGGGAGCAGGAACAGGCCGGACCGGGCTGGGGACGCGCACCACTGGCTTGGTGCGAGGGGCAGGAACAGGCCGGACCGGGCTGGCGACGCGCACCACTGGCTTGGCGCGAGGGACAGGAACAGGCCGGACCGGACTGGGAACATGCACCACTGGCTTGGTGCGGGGAGCAGGAACAGGCCGGGCTGGACTGGGAACACGCACCACTGGCTTGGTGCGGGGAGCCGGAACGGGCCGGGCCGGACTGTGGAGGCGGACTGGAGGTCTGGAGCGGAGAGCTGACACAACCCGTCCTGGCTGAATGCCTACTTCCACACAATACGTATGAGGCATCAGCACAGGACGTACGGGGCTGTGCACTCGTACTGGCGCTACAGCACGTGGCACTGGCGCAGGATATACGGGACCGAGGAGGCGTACTGGAGACCACGAGCGTTGAGCCGGCACACCCCGTCCTGGCTGAATGCCCATCTTTGCACGACACGTGCGTGGTGCTAGCACAGGACGTACAGGACTGTGCCGGAACACTCGCGGCACAGTACGTGGCTCCGCATAACACGGAGCCTGCCCAGTCACACGCTTCCTAGCCTGAGTACGGGGAGTTGGCTCTGCTCTAACCCTAGGCTCCGCCAACCACCCTTTTAGCCCCCCAAATTTTTTTTATTGGGGCTGTCTCTCGGGCTTCCTCCTCGGCCGGTCCCCTCTGCGTTGCCGCTGCTCCTCTCTATAGCGCGCCTCCACAGTCTCCTCCCAAGGACGGCGATCCATTCCGGCCTGAATCTCCTCCCAAGTCCAGGATCCCTTCCCATCCAGGATCTCCTCCCAGGTCCAGGCTGTCTGTTCCTGGACACGCTGCTTGGTCCTCTTTTGGTGGGATCTTCTGTCACGATCGTTAACGGAAGATACGGACCAAGGCGCAGCGTGATAAGCGTACATTTTATTAAGTACTTAACACGACACAAAACAACAAACAAACGATACGTGAAGTCCTAGGTTACACAAAACAAACCTTTACGGAACAAGATCCCACACCGACTAGTGCCAAACAGGCTGCCTAAGTATGGTCCCCAATCAGAGACAACGTGATACAGCTGCCATGATTGGGAACCACCCTGGCCAACATAGATCTAAACGATCTAGCACATCAACATAGAAAATATAACACAGAAACATTTCTTAGTCCCCAGAGCCAGGGCGTGACAGTACCTGGCTGAAGAAAACCATCAGTTTTTTGCACAACCAAATCATTTCTGCACAAACTGTCAGAAACCGTCTCAGGGAAGCTCATCTGCGTGCTCGTTGTCCTCACTAAGGTCTTGGCCTGACTGCAGTTTCGGATTATTCCAACCTGATAATCGTAGCTTATTACAGGTAATGGTTGATTATTCAAAAGGGATATTAGCATAAGTCTTGGGGAGGAGGCTTTATTTTCAAGCCATTAACAAGCATATTTTATTTTTTACCAGTGAAAACTGTTCAGTGAATATTATGGTGTACAGCCATCCTTGAACCCTGTCACCTTCCCTGAAGCTAATAGGGCATAATCATTGATAATTGGCAGCTGGCAGCATTTACAAGAGGAGAAGTGATTAATGCTAATTAAGCCTGGACGGAGTGTGTGTGTGTGTGTGTGTGCTCATGCATCTGACCTTGCTTGGTCCCTCTCTCCTCTCTCTACTTGCCCAGCCAGCCCAACCTAAAATAGTTTTCTTCCTAAATGGCACTATATTCCCTTTAGTGTGCACTAATTTTGGCAAGGGCCAATAGGGCTCTGATGTAGAAAATAAGGTGCCATTGGGGACGCGGGCATAGACAAGTGTGAGTAGCTCACCCCTGAACCTCCCTACAGCCAGATTTACTGATGTATGCTCTTTCAAAGCAGTCTCCCTACTAGCACTTGTCCTGCAGTGAGAGAGGGTAGGAGAAAGAGAAAGAGAGAGAGAGAGAGAGAGAGAGAGAGAGAGAGAGAGAGAGAGAGAGAGAGAGAGAGAGAGAAAAGGAAAATAAGGAAGTGTGAGCACAGAGGGGTCCGTTCTCGCAGCGAGTTCCCCTGATCTCTTCACATTGTGTTGATGTCTCTGCTTGCAGCAGCAGGGATGTGTGGAGTCAGCAGTCAGCACAGACCTGAGATGGTAGAGCGGGAAGTCAGGTAAGGAGTGAGGCAATGGTTGGGAATACCAACTCATTTTTAACACTATCGCTCGGTCCCAAATGGCAACCTATTCCCTATATAGTGCACTACTTTTGAATAGTGCCCATAGGGCTCTGGTCAAGAGTAGTGTACTATAAAGATAGCCTAGATTACCATGAGCAGCCATGTTCCCTTATGATCTATGTGACCTTATCCATGACCAGCCACCACTGCATGCTGTTGTGAAGAATGCAAAAACGTGCAGATGAATGTGGTCATTATTATGTGAGGCAGTGACTACGACTGGGGCAGTCTTGGCAGACTTGATTGTTGATTGTGTATTGTTAGATGAAATATGCCAAGCAAAGCTGATTTGACAATGAGAAGATGTGATTATTAACTACATATTTACACAGCAGGTGTAATACAAAAGGAGGTAAAAAGTATGCATGCAATCTTGTGATTACAACTGACTGCACACAGCATATGATAGATTACATTACATCAATCTATACCTTCATAATCAAAATGAATGAAATCACTCGGTGGCTATAGAGAAAGTCGAAAGTAAGAGCAATTGTAGTGGCGTCCTTCCACCAAATGAGTACCTTTTGGCTAGTGTAACTTACAATTTTTTTTTATTTAACCTAATTTAAACATTCTGTCATAAAGAGCACATGATTCAAAAAATAATAATACGAATTTTCACATCTCAAGAGGTTAAATAAAAAGAAAATACTATAGTAAGTGCCAAGTAAAGTAAAATGGTTGACCGTAACAGGGTTGACGTAACAGGGTTGACGATTTCATCTTAAATCAGCCATAAATCCCCAAAATATTTATAGCCTGTCTATCAATGGGTAACAGGGTTGATGTGTTATGCTCGACCCGCTCTGTTTTCCACCACAAACCACCAGAAAAAGGCCTAAAAGAGTAGACCCAGCTCACCAGCTTTTAAACTATGATTTGTCTATTTGATGGTCAATATATATATATATATTAAAGAAATCATTTGGGGCTTCTGATGACATCATCCTTGTCCATCCTAAACTAAACTGAACAAAAAGATAAACGCAACATGCAACAATTTCATAGATTTTACTGAGTTACCGTTCATATAAGGAAATCAGTCAATTGAAATAAATTAATTAGGCCCTAATCTATGGATTTCACATGACTGGGAATACAGATATGCATCTGTTAGTCACAGATACAGTGGCTTGCGAAAGTATTCACCCCCTTGGCATTTTTCCTATTTTGTTGCCTTACAACCTGGAATTAAAATGGATTTTTTGGCAGTTTGTATCATTTGATTTACACAACATGCCTACTATTTTGAGGGTGCAAAATATGTTTTTGTGTGAAACAAATAAGAAATAAGACAAAAAAACTGAAAACTTGAGCGTGCATAACTATTCACCCCCCCACCCCCCCAAATTCAATACTTTGTAGAGCCAACTTTTGCAGCAATTACAGCTGCAAGTCTGTTGGGGTATGTCTCTATAAGCTTGGCACATCTAGCCACTGGGATTTTTGCCCATTCTTCAAGGCAAAACTGCTCCAGCTCCTTCAAGTTGGATGGGTTCCGCTGGTGTACAGCAATCTTTAAGTCATACAGTGGGGAAAAAAAGTATTTAGTCAGCCACCAATTGTGCAAGTTCTCCCACTTAAAAAGATGAGAGAGGCCTGTAATTTTCGTCATAGGTACACGTCAACTATGACAGACAAATTGAGAAAACATTTCCAGAAAATCACATTGTAGGATTTTTTATGAATTTATTTGCAAATGATGGTGGAAAATAAGTATTTGGTCACCTACAAACAAGCAAGATTTCTGGCTCTCACAGACCTGTAACTTCTTCTTTAAGAGGCTCCTCTGTCCTCCACTCGTTACCTGTATTAATGGCACCTGTTTGAACTTGTTATCAGTATAAAAGACACCTGTCCACAACCTCAAACAGTCACACTCCAAACTCCACTATGGCCAAGACCAAAGAGCTGTCAAAGGACACCAGAAACAAAATTGTAGACCTGCACCAGGCTGGGAAGACTGAATCTGCAATAGGTAAGCAGCTTGGTTTGAATAAATCAACTGTGGGAGCAATTATTAGGAAATGGAAGACATACAAGACCACTGATAATCTCCCTCGATCTGGGGCTCCACGCAAGATCTCACCCCGTGGGGTCAAAATTATCACAAGAACGGTGAGCAAAAATCCCAGAACCACACGGGGGGACCTAGTGAATGACCTGCAGAGAGCTGGGACCAAAGTAACAAAGCCTACCATCAGTAACACACTACGCCGCCAGGGACTCAAATCCTGCAGTGCCAGACGTGTCCCCCTGCTTAAGCCAGTACATGTCCAGGCCCATCTGAAGTTTGCTAGAGTGCATTTGGATGATCCAGAAGAGGATTGGGAGAATGTCATATGGTCAGATGAAACCAAAATAGAACTTTTTGGTAAAAACTCAACTCGTCGTGTTTGGAGGACAAAGAATGCTGAGTTGCATCCAAAGAACACCATACCTACTGTGAAGCATGGGGGTGGAAACATCATGCTTTGGGGCTGTTTTTCTGCAAAGGGACCAGGACGACTGATCCGTGTAAAGGCAAGAATGAATGGGGCCATGTATCGTGAGATTTTGAGTGAAAACCTCCTTCCATCAGCAAGGGCATTGAAGATGAAACGTGGCTGGGTCTTTCAGCATGACAATGATCCCAAACACACCGCCCGGGCAACGAAGGAGTGGCTTCTTAAGAAGCATTTCAAGGTCCTGGAGTGGCCTAGCCAGTCTCCAGATCTCAACCCCATAGAAAATCTTTGGAGGGAGTTGAAAGTCCGTGTTGCCCAGCGACAGCCCCAAAACATCCACAACTTTGACCCTGACCTGGTTGGAGAGCTCCTTGGTCTTCATGGTGCCGCTTGCTTGATGGTGGCCCTTGCTTAGTGGTGTTGCAGACTCTGGGGCCTTTCAGAACAGGTGAGATCATGTGACAGATCATGTGACACTTAGATTGCACACAGGATGACTTTCTTAACTAATTATGTGACTTCTGAAGGTAATTGGTTGCACCAGATCTTATTTAGGGACTTCGTAGCAAAGGGGGTGAATATATATGCACGCACCACTTTTCAGGTATTTATTTTTTAGAATTCTTTGAAACAAGTAATTTTTTTCATTTCACTTCATCAATTTGGAATATTTTGTGTATGTCGATTACATGAAATCCAAATAAAAATCCATTTAAATTACAGGTTGTAATGCAACAAAATAGGAAAAATGCCAAGGGGGATGAACACTTTTGCAAAGCACTGTACATACAAAAAAAAGTAGGGGTGTAGATCTGAAAAGTTGATCATGCTGTTGATTCAGGCATGTGGAATGTTGTCCCACTCCTCTTCAACAGCTGTGTGAAGTTGCTGGATATTGGCGGGAACTGGAACACGCTGTCGTACACGTTGATCCAGAGCATCACAAACATGCTCAATGGGTGACATGTCTGGTGAGTATGCAGGCCATGGAAGAACTGGGACATTTTCAGCTTCCAGGAATTGTGTACAGATCCTTGTGACATGGGGCCGTGCATTATCATGCTGAAACATGAGGTGATGGCGACGAATTAATGGCACGACAATGGGCTCAGGATCTCGTCACGGTATCTCTGTGCATTCAAATTGCCATCGTTAAAATGCAATTGTGTTCGTTGTCCATAGATTATGCCTACCCATACCATAACCCCTACGACACCATGGGGCACTCTGTTCACAACGTTGACATCAGCAAACCGCTCGCCCACACAACCCCATCTGCCCGGTACTGTTGAAAGCGGGATTAATCTGTGAAGAGCACACTTCTCCAGTGTGCCAGTGGCCATCGAAGGTGAGCATTTACCCACTGATGTCGATTATTACGTCGCACTGCAGTCAGTTCAAGACCCTGGTGAGGACGACAAGCACACAGATGAGCTTCCCTGAGACGCTTTCTGACAGTTGTGCAGAAACCCATACTTTCATCAGCTATCCGGGTGGCTGGTCTCAGACCATCTTGCAGGTGAAGAAGCTGGGAGGTCCTGGGAGGTCCTTGGCTGGCATGGTTACACGTGGTCTGTGGTTGTGAGGCCAGTTGGACGTACCTTTCAAATTATCTAAAACTAAATTGAAGGCGGCTTATGGTAGAGAAATTAACATTCAATTATTTGGCAACAGCTCTGGTGGACATTCCTGCAGTCAGCATGCCAATTGCACGCTCCACATAACGCCATCTGCCCGGTACAGTTGAAACCGGGATTAATCCGTGAAGAGCACACTTCACTTCCTGATACGGTTTCTGACAATTTGTGCAGAAATTGTTCGGTTGTGCAAACCCACAGTTTCATCAGCTGTCCGGGTGGCTGGTCTCAGACCATCCCATAGGTGAAGAAGCAGGATGTGGAAGTCCTGGGCTGGCGTAGTTACACGTGGTCTATGTTTGTGAGGCCGGTTGGACGTACTGCCAAATTCTCAAAAATGTATGGTAGAGAAATTAACATTCAATTCTCTGGCAACAGCTCTGGTGGACATTCCTGCAGTCAGCATGCCAATTGCACGCTCCCTCAAAACATGACACATCTGTGGCATTGTGTTGTGTGACAAAACTGCACATTTTAGAGTGGCCTTTGACTGTCCACAGCACAAAGTGCACCTGTGTAATGATCATGATGTTTAATCAGCTTCCTGATATGCCACATCTGTCAGGTGATTGGATTATGAAAATGTATGCACTCACTAACTGTAAGTCGCTCTGGATAAGAGCGTCTGCTAAATGACTAAAATCCTAAATGTAAATGTAATTATCTTGGCAAAGGAGAAATGCTCACTAACAGCAGTGGCGGTCGGTGACGTTTAAAATGAGGGCGGACAATTTTATTTTATGAACATGGCCTTATTTCTATTTACCAACATATTCAAATAATGATTGACATCTTTTAATTAAAATCATTATTTTGATTAATTTATTCATACAATTTCATCCTTCCACAAGATATAGTCCCGACACAAATCTAGGGTTGCTACCCAAGCCGGCTGGTTGTTCGTTCTATCGGTTCGGTCCCAGTCGTTCAGTCTTTTTGTTCTGTATATATGGCTGTCATTCGTTCTAAATGTTCCATTGCCATACTGGCTGGCAACGTTCTTATTCCTTGCTTGCTAGCTAGACTACTACAGCTAACTTACAGTTACATCAAAAAGTGCAGCCAGAATAACAGCAAAGTAGCTGCATTTGCATTTGTTTAAGATGTTTTCTAGTGACATTTATTTGGATATATCCAAAACAATGAGCTAATGAGGCGCGATTTCGCCTGTCATAGAAAATGTGCTCACTCGTCAGGACACTGTTGTTCAGAGAACCTAGCTAACAACACATCTAACACAAACTTCACTTCAAACTGAAGCTGGAAAGACTGCAAACTAGCTGCACTTTGTTTCATTTGACCTGTTTTCTATTGATAGTTCTTTGTATATATCCATAAAAATGATGCTGATTCATGATTTTGACTAGCTGAGAAAAGCTGCCTGCCTGTCTGTCTCATCCCGACTCCCAACACGTTCATTACTATGGGACAGCAGGAGATAGAATTTGAATATTGAAACAATGTTGCAAATGTCGGAGAGACATACAGAAAGGTTTATACAAATCTCCGCTATTGAAAACTAAATGTTAGTCTAAAGGAAAAGTCAGATAATGTCGAGAAGCTTTTTAAAGTGGAGATCAAGTTTATAAAGTGCCTGGCTGGGCTGATTAGACAGTGGATTGCGCAGTCAAATGGAACAGAGTAAATAGACATTTTAACGTCATAGATTTAGCCGGTGGTAACTTGTGGAATAGACTCCGGCTGGACTACGGTTTTAACCAATCAGCATTCAGGATTAGACCCACCCGTTGTATAATACAGCATATTGGATGACTGTCATTCATATTCCATTCACCCAGCTCAATGTAACATTGATAGGTTTAGGCTACTACATGATACTAGAATTTTCCCTACACCTATCATGAGGTTGCTACAACCTAGCCTATGAATGAAAGTTTACAATGTACAGTGAGGGAAAAAAGTATTTGATCCCCTGCTGATTTTGTACGTTTGCCCACTGACAAAGACATGATCAGTCTATAATTGTAATGGTAGGTTTATTTGAACAATGAGAGACAGAATAACAACAAAAAAATCCAGAAAAACGCATGTCAAAAATGTTATAAATGTATTTGCATTTTAATGAGGGAAATAAGTATTTGACCCCTCTGCAAAACATGACTTAGTACTTGGTGGCAAAACCCTTGTTGGCAATCACAGAGGTCAGACATTTCTTGTAGTTGGCCACCAGGTTTGCACACATCTCAGGAGGGATTTTGTTCCACTCCTCTTTGCAGATCTTCTCCAAGTCATTAAGGTTTCGAGGCTGACGTTTGGCAACTCGATCCTTCAGCTCCCTCCACAGATTTTCTATGGGATTAAGGTCTGGAGACTGGCTAGGCCACTCCGGGACCTTAATGTGCCTCTTCTTGAGCCACTCCTTTGTTGTGTTTTGGGTCATTGTCATGCTGGAATATCCATCCATGACCCATTTTTAATGCCCTGGCTGAGGGAAGGAGGTTCTCACCCAAGATTTGACGGTACATGGCCCCGTCCATCGTCCCTTTGATGCGGTGAAGTTGTCCTGTCCCCTTAGCAGAAAAACACCCCCAAAGCATAATGTTTCGACCTCCATGTTTGACGGTGGGGATGGTGTTCTTGGGGTCATAGGCAGCATTCCTCCTCCTCCAAACACGGCGAGTTGAGTTGATGCCAAAGAGCTCGATTTTGGTCTCATCTGACCACAACACTTTCACCCAGTTCTCCTCTGAATCATTCAGATGTTCATTGGCAAACTTCAGACGGCCCTGTATACAGTGGGGAGAACAAGTATTTGATACACTGCCGATTTTGCAGGTTTTCCTACTTACAAAGCATGTAGAGGTCTGTAATTTGTATCATAGGTACACTTCAACTGTGAGAGACGGAATCTAAAACAAAACATTGTATGATTTTTAAGTAATTAATTTGCATTTTATTGCATGACATAAGTATTTGATACATCAGAAAAGCAGACCTTAATATTTGGTACAGAAACCTTTGTTTGCAATTACAGAGATCATACGTTTCCTGTAGGTCTTGGCCAGGTTTGCACACACTGCAGCAGGGATTTTGGCCCACTACGCCATACAGACCTTCTCCAAATCCTTCAGGTTTCGGGGCTGTCGCTGGGCAATACGGACTTTCAGCTCCCTCCAAAGATTTTCTATTGGGTTCAGGTCTGGAGACTGGCTAGGCCACTCCAGGACCTTGAGATGCTTCTTATGGAGCCACTCCTTAGTTGCCCTGGCTGTGTGTTTCGGGTCGTTGTCGTGCTGGAAGACCCAGCCACGACCCATCTTCAATGCTCTTACTGAGGGAAGGAGGTTGTTGGCCAAGATCTCGCGATACATGGCCCCATCCATCCTCCCCTCAATACGGTGCAGTCGTCCTGTCCCCTTTGCAGAAAAGCATCCCCAAAGAATGATGTTCCCACCTCCATGCTTCATGGTTGGGATGGTGTTCTTGGGGTTGTACTTATCCTTCTACTTCCTCCAAACACGGCGAGTGGAGTTTAGACCAAAAAGCTCTTTTTTTTTGTCTCATCAGACCACATGACCTTCTCCCATTCCTCCACTGGATCATCCAGATGGTCATTGGAAAACTTCAGATGGGCCTGGACATGCGCTGGCTTGAGCAGGGGGACCTTGCGTGCGCTGCAGGATTTTAATCCATGACTGCGTAGTGTTTTACTAATGGTTTTCTTTGAGACTGTGGTCCCAGCTCTCTTCAGGTCATTGACCAGCTCCTGCCGTGTAGTTCTGGGCTGATCCCTCAGCTTCCTCATGATCATTGATGCCCCACGAGGTGAGATCTTGCATGGAGCCCCAGACCGAGGGTGATTGACCGTCATCTTGACTTCTTCCATTTTCTAATAATTGCGCCAACAGTTGTTGTCTTCTCACCAAGCTGCTTGCCTATTGTCCTGTAGCCCATCCCAGCCTTGTGCAGGTCTACAATTTTATCCCTGATGTCCTTACACAACCCTCTGGTCTTGGCCATTGTGGAGAGGTTGGAGTCTGTTTAATTGAGTGTGTGGACAGGTGTCTTTTATACAGGTAAAGAGTTCAGACAGGTGCAGTTAATACAGGTAATGAGTGGAGAACAGGAGGGCTTCTTAAAGAAAAACTAACAGGTCTGTAAGAGCCGGAATTCATACTGGTTGGTAGGTGATCAAATACTTATGTCATGCAATAAAATGCAAATTCATAACTTAAAAATCATACAATGTGATTTTCTGGATTTTTGTTTTAGATTCCATCTCTCACAGTTGAAGTGTACATATGATAAAAATTACAGACCTCTACATGCTTTGTAAGTAGGAAAACCTGCAAAATCGGCAGTGTATCAAATACTTGTTCTCCCCACTGTATGTGCTTTCTTGAGCAGGGGGACCTTGCCGGCGCTGCAAGATTTCAGTCCTTCACGGCGTAGTGTGTTACCAATTGTTTTCTTGGTGACTATGGTCCCAGCTGCCTTGAGATCATTGACAAGATCCTCCCGTGTAGTTCTGGGCTGATTCCTCACCGTTCTCATGATTATTGCAACTCCACGAGGTGAGATCTTGCATGGGGCCCCAGGCCGAGGGAGATTGACAGGTCTTTTGTGTTTCTTCCATATACGAATAATCACACCAACTGTTGTCACCTTCTCACCAAGCTGCTTGGCGATGGTCTTGTAGCCCATTCCAGCCTTGTGTAGGTCTACAATCTTGTCCCTGACATCCTTGGAGAGCTCTTTGGTCTTGGCCATGGTGGAGAGTTTGGAATCTGATTGATTGCTTCTGTGGACAGTTGTCTTTTATACAGGTAACAAACTGAGAGTAGGAGCACTCCCTTTAAGAGTGTGCTCCTAATCTCAGCTCGTTACCTGTATAAAAGACACCTGGGAGCCAGAAATCTTTCGGATTGAGAGGGGGTGAAATACTTATTTCCCTCATTAAAATGCAAATCAATTTATAACATTTTTGACATGTGTTTTTCTGGATTTTTTGGTTGTTATTCTGTCTCTCACTGTTCAAATAAACCTACCATTAAAATTATAGACTGATCATTTCTTTGTCAGTGGGCAAACGTACAACATCTGCAGGGGATCAAATACTTTTTTCCCTCACTGTAGGTGTATAGGTCGAGAGGAAAAATTAGAGTAATCAAGGTGACAGACAGTGACACCTTCAATTCCGCCTTGCACACTCTTGCCTGCATCTAGATTATCTAGGGTGTAATCATTAGTCCAACAGTTGCAAACGAGAGTTTCTATTGGACAAATTCAGGTATGTTTTACCCGTTTCATTCTGTTTGCTTCCGTTTAAGAAAAGTTTTTAACAGAATTGGCAGAATGAATGCACCCCTGATCACACGAAAGCACAGTTCACTCTCATAGCAGCATGATCATTTTGCTCGTTGTAGAATTCCTTCTCGCATCTACCCGCTCTCCTCCTCTCACTTTTTACCTTCGCTTGTGGACTTCATTGCACAACACATCAGAAGTCTGTGACCAGGCAAAAAAACTTTCCAAACCAAACCATCCCATCATAACCACTAACCGCTACACACAGCCTACTGTACATCATTGTCACTGTATTAGCTAATATCATAGCTAGTCAACATAGCTACTAGAACTAACACATAAGTAAACACGCTACAATTATGCAGTACCGTGTACAGTCATCAAGCAGTTTAGCAGTTACACTGGCGGGCACTGGTGGCAATAAATGAATAAAACCTTGACTTGTTAGAGTTCTAGTCTTGGATAGCCATAGTAAGCTAGCTAATATAGCTTCCCTCTCTGTTTGAGCCAGGTGTTTGAGTAGGCTAAACAAGCTAGCTGCATTTGCTAGCTAATTGAAAGTGAAAAAAATCAAATGAAATATAGCTACTGTACTCTCTCTCTCCCTTCTCCTTCATTTTTGAATAAATACATTTGTTCAACTATTGTCTCTCTCAGTCAACTACTCACCACATGTCAGTTCATGCTGCAAGAGCTCTGATAGGTTGGGGGACTTCCTCCGGAAGTTGTCATAATTACTGCGTAAGTCTATGGAAGGGGGTGAGAACCATGAGCCTCCTAGGTTTTGTATTGAAGTCAATGTACCCAAAGGAGGACGGAAACTAGCTGTCCTCCAGCTACACCATGGTGCTACCCTAAAGAGTGCTATGTTTCACTATTTAATTTTTATGAAATTCACTGAGGAGGATGGTCCTCCCCTTCCTCCTCTGATGAGCCTCCACTGACTAACAGGGATGTAAACACATTTGTGCACAACATTTGAGAGAAATAAGCTTTTTGTGCGTATGTAAAATTCCTAGGATCTTTTATTTCAGCTCATGAAACATGGGACCAACACTTTACATGTTTATATTTTTGTTCAGTGTAAATCTACCTCCATCCATCTTGTTTTGCCCCAAGTTTGTGTTAAACACCTGAAATAGATTCAGTATGAGTAGGCATGGAAGAAACACAGGTAATTTGGCGAAGTCAGGTCCGAAGGGGGGAAAGAAACGACATGAGACCGACGATGGCGATGCTAGCCCACAGGAATCACAGGCAAGCGAAGTGAGCACAATTCTTACTGAACTCAGAAAATTCTGACAGGAGATGAACGAAAGCCTGAGTAAGATGACAAGCTCCATTGTCGAGCTGGAACAATCTATTAAGTTACTCTGTGAAAGGGTGACTGAGGCGGAGAATCATGTTAGCACAGTGGAAGATGGGTGCATTAGCACTGACCGTCTCCTCTCATACCTGCTACAGAGGGACATACAGCTCGAGGAAAGGTGTGAGCGGCTCAATCATTTTATGAGAAGGAGCAACTTGAGACTCTATGGGTTGCGGAAAATTCTGAAACTGGGGACACTACTGTCCAGTGGTTTGAAAACTTCCTCTGAGAATTACTGAAACTACCACCCAACTTCTCTCTGAAACTTGAATGCATGCACTGCTCACTGCAACAAAAACCGACCGACCGACGTCAATGCGCCCCCAAGATCATTCATGATGAAATTCCTCAGCTTCCAGACAAAACAACATGTACTCACCAAAGCCTGGAGTGAGAAGAACTTGCACTACAAAGGAAAGAGGATTACCATGGACCACGACTACTCAAAGGCGCTGCAAGGAGACGACGACAGTAAGCAGACAGCTACTGGAAAAGAACATCCGATTCCAAACCCCATACCCAGTGCTGCTGAAAGTCCACCTGCAGGAAGGGACCAAGACCTTCAACTTAGCATGGGAGGCGGTGGATGGGCTATAGATGCTGGGCATCGGAGCGACCCCGTCGAAGGATGAACGGCTGGAGAAAGAGCTCCACCGCATCAGATGGCAGACAGCAGGTGGGAGAAACCGGAGCTTAACCGAAAAGTTGTCTGGGATGTGGAAGGACTGCTCGAGAATGGGAACTTGCGTTGAAAGCACAGGTGAGAAACTAGATGTAAGGCTAATGACTGTGTTATTCTTAGCTGAGCTATACAGTAACTTGAAATGCATTCATAACCCGATTAAGAAAAATAAAGTACTCTATCAGTTGAAACAATTTGGATGTAAGATTGCATTTCTGCAGGAAATGCACCTTTCGGGGAATGAACATGAGAAACTGAATAGAACATGGGCTAATAAAATATAATATTCATCTCATATATCAGGACAGAAAAGGGGGGGGTGGCAATTCTAGTGCACAGGTGAGTCAATTTCACTGATGAGTCAATTTCACTGCCAGCACCTCTCATAGGGATTCAGAGGGTAGGTTCATATTAGTAAATGGAACTATAGATGGGGTGGATGTATCATTGCTAAATGTCGTGGAAGAGGAAATTTGATTTATTATCTTATATGACCTAAAGAAGAAACAGGTCATCCTGTTCCTCGTCTTGTCTGTAAGATTGCTCTGTTCCCTGATATGTAATATAACCAGTCTGTTTAATAACTGTTTCTAAACTGCCCTGTTCTATCTGTCTGTGAAACAATCGTTCATGGTTCCTGTTATCCAGGACGTGTGGGGGAGTGGTCATGTCATTAGTATGATTTGTCTTTCTCTGGCCTACTATCTGCGGTGATAAGCAGAAGAACCAGACTCATTCGAAGGGCATGTGAACCCCCCCCCCCACACACACAATGTGTACGCTCCCCAATGAGGATGATCCAGGGTTTATCAAAAAGATTTTCAACCTTGTCTTGGAGAAAAGCTCTGGCTTACTCCTAATGGGGGGACACTTTAATTGTGTTATGTCTCAGACTGTAGATAGATCACCTGTACCATCAACTCCACCCTCTAGGATGAGCAAGTCATTGATTAGCCACTGTCTAGAAGTGGGATTGGTAGATGTATGGAGATACCTTTAACCACCACTTATCCTATTCCCACATTGATTACTTCTTTACCACTCACTATAGGATAATGAATTGTGAGATACTTCCAATAACATTGTCGGACAATTCACCATTGATGGCGACGTGGGATTTAGGACAGAAATATGACTAAACGCGTCCCTCCTTAATTAATGACACTACATTTGTGCACTTTGTTAGAAAAGAGCTGCAGTTGTATCTTGATCTTAACAACCCCTGAGGTATCACCACTTACGCTCTTGGACTGTACAAAATAGTTTCTAAGAGGTCGCATTATTTATCATTCGCAAGCGTCAAAAAAATAGGAACGAATCCAAGCGCACTGAGTTGGAAAACAAAATAAACCATTTAGAACAACAGAACAAAGCAAAACCATCTACAGCTCTGATGACATCCCTTAAGGAAATGTGCAGAGCTTTAGATAGCCTGCTCTCTGAAAACATTGAGGGCCAATAAAGGTTTGCTAAGCAGAGATATTATGAACATGGCAGAGCAAGCCGCTTATTAGCATTCCAGCTAAGGAAGCAGCAAGCATCTAATGTACAGAGCCTTCAGAAACCACTTGAATTATTTCACATTTTGTTGTGTTACAGCCTGAATTCAAAACGGATTAAATATAAAAAAAATCTCACCCATCTACACACAATACCCCATAATGACAAAGTAAAAACATGTTTAAAAAATGTTTGCACATTTATTTTAAATGAAATACAGAAGTATCTCATTTACATACAGTTGAAGTCGGAAGTTTACATACACTTAGGTTAGAGTCATTAAAACTCGTTTTTCAACCACTCCACAAATTTCTTGTTAACAAACTATAGTTTTGGCAAGTCGGATAGGACATCTACTTTGTGCATGACACAAGTAATTTTTCCAACAATTGTTTACAGACAGATTATTTCACTTATAATTCACTGTATCACAATTCTAGTGGGTCAGAAGTTTACATACACTAAGTTGACTGTGCCTTTCAACAGCTTGGAAAATTCGAGAAAATTATGTCATGGCTTTAGAAGCTTCTGATAGGCTAATTGACATCATTTGAGTCAATTGGAGGTGTACCTGTGGATGTATTTCAAGGCCTACCTTCAAACTCAGTGCCTCTTTGCTTGACATCATGGGAAAATCAAAAGAAATCAGCCAAGACCTCAGAAAAAAAATTGTAGACCTCCACAAGTCTGGTTCATCCTTGGGAGCAATTTCCAAACGCCTGAAGGTACCACGTTCATCTGTACAAACAATAGTACGCAAGTATAAACACTATGGGACCACGCAGCCGTCATACCGCTCAGGAAGGAGACGCGTTCTGTCTCCTAGAGATGAACGTACTTTGGTGTGAAAAGTGCAAATCAATCCCAGAACAACAGCAAAGGACCTTGTGAAGATGCTGGAGGAAACAGGTTCAAAAGTATCTATATCCACAGTAAAACAAGTCCTATATCGACATAACTATAGTCCTATATCGGGTCCTCTGTAGCTCAATTGGTAGAGCACGGCGCTTGTAACGCCAGGGTAGTGGGTTCGATCCCCGGGCCCACCCATACCTAAAAATTTATGCACGCATGACTCTAAGTCGCTTTGGATAAAAGCATCTGCTAAATGGCATTTTTTTTATATTTAAATAACCTGAAAGGCCGCTCAGCAAGGAAGAAGCCACTGCTCCAAAACCGCCATAAAAAAGCCAGACTACGGTTTGCAACTGCACATGGGGACAAAGATCGTGCTTTTTGGAGAAATGTCCTCTGGTCTGATGAAACAAAAATATAACTGTTTGGCCATAATGACCATTGTTATGTTTGGATGAAAAAGGGGGTTGCTTGGAAGCCGAAGAACACCATCCCAACCGTGAAGCACGGGGGTGGCAGCATCATGATGTGGGGGTGCTTTGCTGCAGGAGGGACTGGTGCACTTCACAAATAGATGGCATCATGAGGAAAGAAAATTATGTGGATATATTGAAGCAACATCTCAAGACATCAGTCAGGAAGTTAAAGCTTGGTCGCAAATGGGTCTTCCAAATGGACAATGACCCCAAGCATACTTCCAAAGTTGTGGCAAAATGGCTTAAGGACAACACAGTCAAGGTATTGGAGTGGCCATCACAAAGCCCTGACCTCAATTCTATAGAAAATTTGTGGGCAGAACTGAAAAAGCATGCGCGAGCAAGGAGGCCTACAAACATGACTCAGTTACACCAGCTCTGTCAGGAGGAGTGGGCCAAAATTCACCCAACTTATTGTGGGAAGCTTGTGGAAGGCTACCCGAAACGTTTGACCCAAGTTAAACAATTGAAAGGCAATAATACCAAATACTAATTGAGGGTATGTAAACTTCTGACCCACTGGGAGTGTGATGAAGGAAATAAAAGCTGAAATAAATAATTCTCTCTACTATTATTCTGACATTTCACATTCTTAAAATAAAGTGGTGATCCTAACCGACCTAAAACAGGGAATCTTTACTAGGATTAAATGTCAGGAATTGTGAATAACCGAGTTTAAATGTATTTGGCTAAGGTGTATGTAAACTTCCGACTTCACACCCCTGAGTCAATACTTTGTAGAAGCACCTTTGGCAGCAATTACAGCTATGAGTATTTCTGGGTAAGTCTCTAAGAGCTTTCCACACCTGGATTGTGCAACATTTGCCCATTATTCTTTTCAAAATTCTTCAAGCTCTGTCAGATTGTTTGTTGATCATTGCTAGACAACCATTTTCAGGTCTTGCCATAGATTGTCAAGTAGATTTAAGTCAAAACTGTAATCCGGCCACTCAGGAACATTCACTGTCTTCTTGGTAAGCAACTCCAGTGTAGATTTGGCCTTGTGTTTTAGGTTATTGTCCTGCTGAAAGGTGAATTCATCTCCCAGTGTCTGTTGGAAAGCAGACTGAACCAGGTTTTCCTCTAGGATTCTGCCTGCGCTTAGCACCATTCAGTTTCTTTTTTATTCTGAAAAACTCCCCAGTCCTTAACAATTACAAGCATACCCATAACATGATGCAGCCACCACTATGTTTGAACATATGGAGTGTGGTACTCAGTAATGTGTTGTATTGGATTTGCCCCAAACATAGAACTTTGTAAACAGCACAAAAAGTTAATTGCTTTGACAAATTTTTTGCACTTTTCTTTAGTGCCTTGTTGCAAACAGGATGCATGTTTTGGAATATATATATTCTGTACAGGGTTTCTTCTTTTCACTCTGTCAATTACGTTAGTATTGTGGAGTAACTACAATGTTGTTAATCCATCCTCAGTTTTCTCCTATTATAGCCATTAAACTCTTTAACTGTTTTAAAGTCACCATTGACCTCGTGGTGAAATTCCTGAGCGGTTTCCTTCGTCTCCGGCAACTGAGTTAGGAAGGACGCCTGTATCTTTGTAGTGACTGTGTGTATTTGTAACGATCCCGGCTGTCTGAGTCGGGTCCTGTCTGGTGACTAGTGTTCCTGTTCGTAATCTCCAGTTTCCCGAGGGTTCGGGAACGCTCCGGGGAGCGCTCTTGTTTTCCGCACCTGCATCCCATCAGCAATCTGCACACCTGGTCCTGATCATCACCCTTCTTAGGCTCTGGCCCAACATCCAGTTCCTGCCGGATCGTTAGCCATGAACAGTATGTTTGTCAGCGTATCAGTCTCTGAGCCATTAGTGTTAGTTTTGTTGTTTTGCACCTTTTTGACTTGCTGTGTTCTGACCTCCGTTTTGTTCTGTCTGCAGTCTCTCACCCGGAACCTTCACCCAACCTCTGCCTGATGGTCGGCGGCTGCCGAGCCAGTACCGGACCAACCACTGCACCCTCAACAACCCATCCACGCCACCCGCTCTGTTTCCTGGATTATTCAGCCTCACTCGGAATCTATTAATAAACACTCACCTTTGTCTCAACGTACCTTGTCCTGGTCTGCTTCTGGGTTCTGGCTTAGTTAACCGTGACAGAACGATCCGGCCAGTAATGAACCCAGCGGACCTGGACTCTGTTCGCCATGCTAGTACCCAGCAGGAGAAGATGTTGGGCCATCATAGCACGGTACTACAGGAGATCGCGTTGTCAGTTCGGAACCTTTCTACCGGTCTGACGGAGGTCCAGAACCAACGCAAGTGTCCGGTGGAGGATCCACTACCGGTTTCACCCATCTCGCCTGCCGCTTCTGAAGCTGTGTCCATCCGTGAGCCCAAGGTTCCGACGCCGGATAAATATGAGGGGGAGCTGGGAAGATGCCGTTCCTTCCTTATGCAGTGTGGACTAGTGTTCGATCTACAGCCCTACTCTTATGCCACAGACAAGGCTAGGATAGCCTTTGTGATTGAGTTGCTGCGTGGTCGAGCGCTGGAGTGGGCTTCAGCCGTTTGGGAACGACAGGATCCCTGCATGGCTTCATACCAGGGGTTCACGACCGAGATGAGGAAGCTCTTCGACCATTCCGTCCGAGGGAGGGACGCAGCTAGGCGCCTGTTTTCGCTTCGCCAAGGAACTCGCAGCGTGGCCGACTTCGTGATCGAGTTCAAGACGTTGGCTGTGGAGAGTGGGTGGAACGAGGAGTCTCTGCAAGCGGCCTTTTACCAGGGTCTGTCGGAGCAGCTCAAGGATGAGTTGATCTCCTATCCGGAGCCTAGTGACCTGGACAGCTTGGTAGCTTTGTCTATTCGGGTGGATAATCGAGTCCGAGAGCGAAGGAGGGAGAAGCAATGGGGTCCGTCCAATCGATCAGCTTCTCAGTTCCCAGTCGGGTCGGGTGGTGGACCAGAACACGTCGATCATTCTCCACCACAATGGATTAGTGGAGAGGTCCTCTCTCCCGATTCTGAACCCATGCAAGTGGGGCGGCACGGGTTAACCAAGGAGGAGCGTCAACATAGACGTAAGACCAACTGCTGCCTCTACTGTGGTAGCTCGGGACATTACATCTCCACTTGTTCCCGGCGGTCGTCAAACTGCCCGGCTCGCTAAAGTTGGGAGGACTTTTAGCGAGCCAGTTTCAACCTCTCAGTACCTCTGTCAGACCCCGTTTCCCGGCTACCCTTGTGAACAGGAATCAGAGCTTAGCGCTTAACGCTTTTATCGATTCAGGTGCCGATGGAAGCTTTCTTGATGCCGAGTTGGTGGAACAGCTGGGGCTTTCCAAGGAGCAATTGCCGGAA
Source organism: Coregonus clupeaformis (assembly GCF_020615455.1). NCBI lineage: Eukaryota > Metazoa > Chordata > Actinopteri > Salmoniformes > Salmonidae > Coregonus > Coregonus clupeaformis. Next base: position 49,362,724 of record NC_059207.1, read on the forward strand.
GCCATTGAAGCGACCACTCTGAACGGCAGTAGTCTGGCACGTATCACGATGAGGACTGAACCGGTTAAGATGCGGTTGTCGGGGAATCATTCTGAGATGATTTCATTCTTCATTCTGCCGTCTTCCCATGTTCCTCTGGTCCTTGGATACCCCTGGCTGAAGGAACACAATCCCACGTTCGATTGGGTGACGGGCAAGGTAACGAGTTGGAGCCTTGATTGTCATGCTAACTGTCTCAAGACTGCCTGCCCCCATTCGGTTCCCAGTCAGGTGATTGAGGCTAAACCCCTAGATTTGTCCCTGGTTCCCGAGACATATCACGATTTGGGGGAAGTTTTCAGTAAGCAGAAGGCTCTGTCACTCCCCTCCCCACCGACCATATGATTGTGCCATCAACCTGGTCCCTGGAGCTGTCTACCCCAAGGGAAGGTTATACAGTATCTCCCGACCTGAACGTGAGGCGTTGGAGACCTACATCAAGGAGTCCCTAGCTGCTGGTCTCGTTCGTCCCTCGTCATCACCCCTGGGGGCAGGATTCTTCTTTGTGGGTAAGAAGGATGGCTCTCTTCGACCGTGTATTGACTATCGGGGGTTGAATGACATCACGGTCAAGAACAAGTATCCCCTGCCCTTGATGAGTTCTGCCTTCGACTCCTTACAGGGTGCTACGGTGTTCACCAAGCTAGACCTACGCAATGCGTATCACCTGGTCCGGATCAGAGAGGGGGACGAGTGGTTGACGGGTTTCAATACACCGATGGGTCACTTCGAGTATCAGGTGATGCCGTTTGGACTGACCAATGCTCCAGCGGTATTCCAGAGTATGGTGAACGACGTCCTGAGAGATATGATCGGTCTCTTTGTGTTTGTTTACCTGGATGACATTCTGATCTTCTCGAAGGAACCTTCCGACCACGTCCAGCATGTCCGGCAGGTTCTGCAGCGATTGTTGGAGAATCGCCTGTTCGTGAAGGCCGAGAAGTGCGAGTTTCACGCCCACACGACATCCTTTCTCGGGTACATCATCTCCAGGGGAGAGATTAGGATGGACCAGGAGAAGGTTAGAGCGGTTCTGGAATGGGCCCAGCCCGGTACGAGATTGCAGCTCCAGAGATTTTTGGGGTTTGCGAATTTCTACCGCAGATTCATCCGGGATTACAGCCGTGTGGCCGCTCCATTAACTGCCTTGACTTCCAGTATCAGGACCTTCAAGTGGAATCCGGAGGCGGATCGTGCGTTTCTGGATTTGAAGAGGCGATTCACCAACGCACCGATTCTCTCTCAACCGGACACGGCCCGTCAGTTCGTCGTTGAAGTGGACGCGTCTGATGTGGGAGTTGGCGCCATCCTGTCGCAGTGATGCTCCACGGACAGTAAACTCCATCCCTGCGCCTACTACTCTCGTCGCCTTTCGCCTGCGGAGAGGAATTACGATGTGGGTAACCGGGAGCTTCTCGCGGTGAAACTTGCCTTGGAGGAGTGGCGCCACTGGTTGGAGGGGGCGGAGCAACCGTTTATTGTCTGGACTGACCACAAGAATCTTGCTTACGTGCAATCGGCTAAACGTCTCAACTCCCGTCAGGCCAGGTGGGCGTTGTTTTTCGGACGATTCAAGTTTTTCCTGACGTTCCGACCTGGATCTAAGAACGGCAAGGCGGACGCCTTGTCCCGGATGTTCTCCAAGACGGAGGAGAGTGGGTCCAAGACCGAGACTATTCTCCCCCGGAACTGCGTCGTGGGAGCAGTTATGTGGAAGATTGAGGAGGAGGTGCTGGCGGCCCTTCGGACTCAGCCCGGTCCCGGTAACGGTCCACCCGGTCGGTTGTTTGTGCCTGAGTCGGTTCGTCCTGCTGTCCTCAAATGGTCCCACGCCAGCAAGATGGCTTGTCACCCTGGCGTGGCTCGGACAATGGCGTTTCTTCGCAGACGTTTTTGGTGGCCTGCCATGGCCGAGGATACTCGGGGTTTTGTTGCTGCCTGTCCAGTGTGTGCACAGAATAAGAGTACCAATCGGCCCAGCTCTGGACTACTTCACCCCCTTCCTATTCCCCGGCGACCATGGTCGCATCTGGCCCTGGACTTCGTCACGGGGTTGCCCGCTTCTGAGGGGAACACGGTCGTTCTGACTATCGTGGACAGATTCAGCAAGTTCGCCCACTTTGTGCCAATTGCCAAGCTTCCCTCTGCCTCGGAGACGTCCGAGATCCTGGTTAGGGAGGTTTTCAGGGTCCACGGTTTGCCCAGTGATATCGTTTCCGACCGTGGCCCTCAGTTTACCTCTGCTGTCTGGAAGTCCTTCTGTTTGGCCATTGGAGCTACTGTCAGTCTCACATCTGGTTTTCACCCCCAATCCAATGGTCAGGCGGAGAGAGCCAACCAGAAGATGGAATCAACGCTACGCTGTCTGGTCTCTTCCAACCCCACCTCCTGGGTCTCTCAGTTGCCTTGGGTTGAGTATGCCCACAATACTCTTCCTACATCTGCCACTGGGATGTCTCCCTTCCAGTGCCTGTATGGCTACCAACCTCCCCTGTTTCCTTCTCAGGAGAAGGAGCTCTCAGTGCCTTCTGTTCAGGCCCATATTCGTCGTTGCCACCGGACCTGGCATCGGGCCAGAAAGGCACTCCTTAGAGTTTCGGACCGGTATCAGCTCCAGGCGAATCGTCGCCGGATCCCCGCTCCCACCTATACCATCGGAGATAGGGTTTGGTTGGCCACACGGGATCTTCCGTTACGGACTGAGTCTAGGAAGTTGTTACCAAGTTCATTGGTCCGTTTGTGGTGGAGAAGGTGATCAATCCAGTGGCAGTTCGACTCAAACTACCGAGGACGCTCAGAGTCCATCCCACCTTTCATGTCTCCTGCCTCAAGCCTGTCTTCCTCAGTCCTCTGTTGCCTCCTCCGCCTCCTCCTCCTCCTCCTCGGATGATCGGAGGTGGTCCTGCCTACACGGTGCGTCGCATCATGGATTCCAGACGGCGGGGCCGGGGTTTCCAGTATCTCGTGGACTGGGAGGGGTATGGCCCTGAAGAGAGGAGTTGGATTCCGCGGCGACAGGTCCTAGATGCGGACCTCATCAGTGACTTCTACCGCCTCCATCCTGGCGCTCCGGGGAGTCCGCCCGGTGGCGTTCGTCGGAGGGGGGGTACTGTAACGATCCCGGCTGTCTGAGTCGGGTCCTGTCTGGTGACTAGTGTTCCTGTTCGTAATCTCCAGTTTCCCGAGGGTTCGGGGAACGCTCCGGGGGAGCGCTCTTGTTTTCCGCACCTGCATCCCATCAGCAATCTGCACACCTGGTCCTGATCATCACCCTTCTTAGGCTCTGGCCCAACATCCAGTTCCTGCCGGATCGTTAGCCATGAACAGTATGTTTGTCAGCGTATCAGTCTCTGAGCCATTAGTGTTAGTTTTGTTGTTTTGCACCTTTTTGACTTGCTGTGTTCTGACCTCCGTTTTGTTCTGTCTGCAGTCTCTCACCCGGAACCTTCACCCAACCTCTGCCTGATGGTCGGCGGCTGCCGAGCCAGTACCGGACCAACCACTGCACCCTCAACAACCCATCCACGCCACCCGCTCTGTTTCCTGGATTATTCAGCCTCACTCGGAATCTATTAATAAACACTCACCTTTGTCTCAACGTACCTTGTCCTGGTCTGCTTCTGGGTTCTGGCTTAGTTAACCGTGACAGTATTGATACAACATCCAAAGCGTAATTAATAACTTCACCATGCTCAAAGGGATATTCAATGTCTACTTTTTAAACTACCCAGCTACCAATAGGTGCCCTTCTTTGTGAGTCATTGGAAAACCTCCCTGGTCTTTGTGGTTGAATCTGTGTTTAAAATTGTATGTGTGGGGTACAGAGATGAGGTAGTGATTCAAAAATCATGTTAAACACTATTATTGCACAGAGAGTGACTCCATGCAACATATTATGTGACTTGTTAAGCACATTTTTACTCCTGAACTTATTTAGGCTTGCCATAACAAAGGGGTTGAATACTTATTGACTCAAAACATTTCAGCTTTTCATTTTTAATTATTTTGTAAAGATGTTTAAAAACATCATTCCACTTTGACATTATGGGGTATTGTGTGTAGGCCAGTGACAAAAAAAATCTCAATTTAATCCATTTAAAATTCAGTCTGTAACACAACAAAATGTGGAAAAGGTCAAGGGGTGTGAATACTTTCTGAAGGCACTGTAGTTAAGTAAATAAAGTCACAGACGCCGAATCACTTCTTATCAAAACCAGAACCGATATCCGAGGCCTTTGCTGACTATTATAAGGTTGTCTATAGAAACTCAGGTACTTGCACAGATAGTGAAGAATTTAAATACTTTTTGGAAAGGGTTGGAATGACAGAGCTACCTGAAACATTGGCTAAAGAATTAGTAGAACCTATAGCGGATTGGGAAATTGATGAGGTAATTTCAAATCTTAAGAATAACAAAAGCGCTGGATCATATTGTTACGTTAGCACATCTTAAAATGTTTTATAAAATGAGTCTCCTCTTCTTCTACAAGCATATCACCACTCCCTAGAGACTGGGAATCTTGCCCCCTCCTGGAGGGATGGAACCATTACAGTAATTTACAAAGAGGGTAAAGACCCAACCCAGTGTAGTTCGCATAGGCCTATTTCGCTTCTCAACGGCGACCTCAAAATCTAAACAGCAATCCTAGCCAGATGGGTGAATAAAGTAATTACCTCTATCATACACCCGGACCAGACAGGCTTTATCACAGGCCGCTACTCGGGTGACAATATTCATTGGCTCCTCAATGTCATAACCCTTGCCCGGGCTCCTGGAGGGGAGGCAATGATCTTAACTTTAGACGCAGAAAAAGCATTGGACCGCGTGTCCTGAGCATTCCTGTGTCCAACTCTGCAACGCGCTGGGTTTAGGCCTAACTTTTTTAGATGGACTCGGATACTTTAAAATCCGTGAGCGTTGATAAGGGTGAATGGTCACATGTCGGCGGCCTTCTCCCTAGAGCGCGGCTCCAGGCGAGGATGCTCACTCTCACTGCTCCTTTTTTCCCCATTTGTATTGAGCCCTTAGCACAACTGAGTAGAGATAATAAGAATATAACAGGAATTGTGGTAGGGGGAGAAGAGCATAAAGTGTGACTGTATGCGGACGATGTATGGCTTTCATCGATACCCCATCTGAAGGAGTGTGTCTCACAATCTGGATTCTATTCAGGCTATAAAGTTAATGTGGATAAGACTGAGCCAATGGACATAAGTGGGAAGATTCCACACCAGGTTAAGATACAAAGTACTTTTAAGTGGCCCAGTGAGGGCACTAAGTACCTGGGAATCTTTATTCCGCCATCACTACAGAGTTTATATGGGGCAAACTATGATAAGATAATCCATTCACTGTGATAATTCAATAATAATTATTCCGGTGTTCTGTGCAGTGTGCAACGAATAAAGAGCGAAAAATAAATCAATACATAATAGTAAATACGGTTATCTAAGCAATAATTACAACCCTAGAGCAGTAAAAAGAACAAAAATAAATACAGCTAAATAAATACAGCTAAATAAATACAGCTAAATAAATACAGCTAAATAAATACAGAAACATTAAATGAAAGGCGTTTGAAGCCAGTCTGGCACAAAGAGAAGATTCAAATGTGAGACAAGCCTCCACACAATCTATATACTGTACATATGTACGTGCCATTTGCTATATAGAAGCTAAATATTTGTATAATTTAATTATAGGTTGCCCAGTTTCTTTTATTCCAGGCTTTATCTAAAAATTCCTTAAACAGAAATACACAATGGACAAAAAAACATTTCAGTTTCTCCTCATAACTCAGCCACATAATGTCAGGGTATATCTGGTGGGCTTTCTGGAATAAGGACAGGCGTATATCGTGGTAGAAAGGACAATAGAGGATCAAATGAATTTAATTCTCTCTTTCTTGGAGGTCAAAATAGTTACATAGTCTTTCCTCTTCCATTTCACCATCATACCAACTTGTTTCATACGCAGGGCCAATATCCCTGATTTTAACTGTACACATAGCGATCTCTTGCTTTTAGGTAGGTTATCCATAATATATCTCTCACACACAAATTCACCCTTAATCATACAAAAGGTTCTCCATTTGGGTTTATGATTCATCTCCTCCACCCATTTATTTTCATATTGCATGATCAATTGTTTTTTTAATAGCGTCTATGTTTCCCTTCATTTGGTTTTCGTACAACTGTTCACAGTCAGACTGTTGGAAAAGGTCAGACATTTCGGTTGCCCAGGCTCCCCCTATGGAGAGATCCCATTGAAAAACGTTGCTGGCTATTCTGGCAATTGGCATATTCAACAGTCTATTCCAAAGTTTCACCATACACGCCTTACATCTCACCTCACAGGGTTCCCGGCCCATGTCCCCAGTTATTGTCAGTATACAGTAGGTGCAAACTTGTGGATACCTAAAAAAATTCGTAATGCTCTGTTATGGACGTGTTCATTTTTTGAGATACCTCTTAACACCCCACACTCCTGCTAAATAGTCCAGAACAGGACACACGCATGTCTGATACAGTTTGGAATACGTGGCATTACCAACAAATTTGAGTGTTTTAGTTTTTCCTATAACTTCCCCAAGAAGTTAGAAAGGTCATATGTTCATCAAAATAAAGACCCGAATATTTATAAATTGCTAGTAAACTCAATAATTTCTTCACCAAAACAAAACGGAAAAACAGTTCTCGTTCCTGGTTTTCTAAAATGCATTATCTGTGTTTTTTTCTGGTTGATCATGGGTCTCCATCTTTTGCACCAAATGACTGTACATAATAATATTTTCTGCAGGCCTTGTTCAGTTTCTGCCATCAAAATAATATCATAGCATTTCATCACCATATCTCCTCCAATATTTAACTGTTTAATTTATTTAGCCAACTCATTAATAAACTTAGCAAACAGAGTCGGTGATAAGGCGTCTCCTTGTTTTACACCCGAGGGGTTGGGAAACCAATCTGTATAATATTCATTAACGCATACAGGCAGTTGGTGCTTTGTAGAGAGACTGAATTGCATGATAACATTTCCAATCAAACCCTGTCTTTACCAAACTATAGGCTAAAAGATCCCAATTTACCAATCTAAAACTTTCTGGAAATCAATGCAAAAGTAGACTTATCTTCCTGTAGTCTATTTCTGACTATTGTGCAGACCGAGAAGATATGATCGATACAGGCTCTGGATTTACGAAAACCATTTTGTTCTTCCACCAGAATGTTTTGATCCTCCAAAAAGGTCATTAACCTACTGTTGAGGATGGATGAATATAATTTATAGGCCGTACTTAGTAAACGTATGCCTCTATAGTTCAGTGGCAGTCTCTGGTCATTTATTTAAAGATTTGGGAATGGGATTCACTATAGACGTATACTGTACCAAGTGGATGGCAGTATACTGTACTCAAAACAAATTTGGAGCAAATCATGTAGAACTTCAATTGATTTAGGGGATTTTAAGACTTTATTAGGCAGTTCATCAATGCTTTCCCATTTTTTGCAGCGTCAATCACCTTAACTTCTGCCACAGACAGCTCCTCATATAGGTATGGGTTACGTATATAAGAGTGTTCTGTATTTTACAGTTTAGTTTTCAGGGTACATGTCTTTATACAATTCTTCCTCAAAATATGCCACCTTTTCATTACCTGAGAACAAACAAACAAACCCCTTCTCCCACTCATTATGTCCCTGTCTAAAATTAGAGTTCAGCCCCCCCTGCACCTCCCTGACTTCCATTGGAATTTTCCTATGTCATTTTGGTCCTAACTTATTTATTTGGTTCCTGTTAAGAACTGTTAAGGATTTCTTGTCTGTATCTCCTCAAGGTGTAATAACTGCCCTGTCTGATATCTCAGTTTGAATAGTCTTTTTATCAAACACATGCTGTTTCTCTCTTAAATTCCTTTCTAAAATGTTGTCTTGTGTTCCTATCGTTACACTGTAAAAAATAAGTGCTCAGCCTTCCTCTTCATTCCAATAAGGCATGCTCGGCTTGGAAACTCCTGGACTTGGTGGTGTATTCTTTATTCACGTTATTTTTTCCCATTTCAGAATGCTCTGAATGTACAAAACATTAAGGATACCTGGTCTTTCCATGACATAGACTGACCAGGTGAATCCAGGTGAAAGCTATGATCCCTTATTGATTTCACTTGTTAAATCCACTTCAATCAGTGTAGATGAAGGGGAGGAGGCAGGTTAAAGAAGGATTTATTGAGATAATTGAGACATGGATTGTGTATGTGTGCCATTCAGAGGGTGAATGGGCATGACAAAAGATGTAAGTGCCTTTGAACAGGGTATTACATTTACATTTTTGTCATTTAGCAGACGCTCTTATCCAGAGCGACTTACAGGAGCAATTAGGGTTAAGTGCCTTGCTCAAGGGCACATCGACAGATTTTTCACCTAGTCGGCTCGGGGATTAGAACCAGCGACCTTTCGGTTACTGGCACAACGCTCTTAACCACTAAGCTACCCGCCCTACGGGTATGGTAGTAGGTGCCAGGCCAGGTGCACCAGTTTGTGTTAAGAACTGCAACGCTGCTGAGATTTTCACGCTCAACAGTTTCCTGTGTGTATCCACCACCCAAAGGACATCCAGGGGTAGGGTAATAGGGGAATAGGGGGAATGGGGGTGCAACACAATACTAGGAAGGTGTACTTAATGTTTTGTACACTCAGTGTATATGTCAAACCTTTTCATACCACACATCTAAATCAAATTTTGTTTCTTGACATCTTTGCAGAGTTTCGATGTGTTCTAACCAAGCTCTGCATGCTATTTCAGAACATAGAAAGTCGTTTGGCACATTTATTTTCTTACATTTAGGCCTATGCGGGGCATGTATATTTTTCCCCGAGTGATGCACAGTAATACCTGGTTGAGAAAGTTCATGGCCAACAGAAAATATAATTTACTATAAATGTTTGGAAAGAGATACAGAATACAATTGGGTAAATTAAAGATTTTAGACCGTCCCTTCTTGATGTGGGCTTCAGAAAATGGTCAGAATGGGGTCTTGTCTATGTATATCTCTTATTCAGGGGATGCACCTTGAAGTCATTTGTGCAAATTAGAGAGGAGTTCAACTTCTTTAGGTACCTACAGATTAGGAATTTCCTTAACAAACATAAGCAACGCTCCAGGGAAGGTAATATCTTGTATTTATCAGACAGTGCTATCCATGGAACCAAATAGCTCCCTCCATGTAAAGAGGAAGTGGGAAGCTGAAATACAGCCGGAAATACAAGTGGAGACATGGGATGAAATCTGCTCTGAGGCCCACCTACTTACCTGTTCAAACACCTGGAGGAAATTTAAAAGGAACATGATTACAAGATTCTTTATAACACCACATATAACAGGCAAAATGGGTCCTTCATTCTCTAGTAGCTGTTGGAGGAACAGTGGGGAACAAGTGAGAAACTATGCACATACATTCTAGTCATGTCCAAAGTTGAAAGTGTATTGGGATGACGTTTATACAGTTTTAAATGAAGTGTACCATGGGGGCGATTCCAGAGGGCATAGAGGGAAGGGGTCAGACATTTATTTTGCAGATTTTGCTCACAGCCGCCATTAAAGGCATTACAATTAATTACAAAGACCTACATTTATTAAAAGATGGAGGCCAGTAATGACACTATTAATAGCATGAAATAAAGCACCCAAGTATTTATTAATATAGAAAATCTGATTTATAGAATTTTCCTTGTGGTCTATATTAAAGGGCGCTTCATTTAATATAACCGTTTTTTCAAATTCAATATTTATAATCAAAATATCAAAAGGTACGCAAAAGTCACATTTGTCATGGAACAACCCAGTGCTATCATTACACTCATGGTTGATGGGTAAATCTAAAGCTTCTCAATAAATACTTTTTTGTATGTCAAATGTCAAAAGGTTTAATCTTTGTAGTGAGTCCTTCATACAGTACCTTTTATATAAACATAGAGCTTCATTTCGCTGTAGAACTTTAGAATCATTGAGCCTGAAGTTGTTGTCATTGACCTTCATGCCAGTTTAGCTTAATATTACACTTCACGACAACTGGCAGCGTTGCTATGATGTTCTCGGCCAATAACTAGCTGTTATTGGCCGAGAACTGAAACTGCCTTTTAAAGTAGTTTTTGGCATGCTGGGAAGCAGGAACAGGATTTCTCTAGCATGACAGACAGAGATGTTCTCAGAGACAGAGGCTGCATCCTAAATTGCACCTTACAGTGACTTCTTTCGCACCTATAGTACACTACTTTTGACTAGAACCCATAAAAGCAGTGCACTATATAGGGAATAGGGTGCCATTTGGGCCACAGCCAGAGCTTTAAAAGCCTGGGTTATACTGTGCCTGCTGCCTCATTTAGGTCTAGACAGCTCTGCCCACAGGGTTTCTCATCCTGATGGTTAACATGGTGGAGTCAGTGGTGGAAACATTCAACATCACCTACTGTACAGTTAGCCACAGACACAGGACTCATTTACATCTTCACAAGACCACATCAACTGCTGCATGGCAGATTGTGGATACAGGTTCAGGCTCACATCCACATTAATGTATTTTATAGGTATCCTAAAGGTATGTGTCATTGGTATACTAAGCAGAGGAAGCTGGTGGGAGGAGCTATAGGAGGACAGGTTCATTGTAATGGTTGCAATGGAATAATGGAACGAAGTCAAACGTGGTTTCCATGTTTGATACCGTTCCATTAATTCCATACTAGCCATTCCAATGAACCCATCCACCTATAGCTCCTCCCACCAGCCTCCACTGATACTAAGGTATGTGTGTCATCTCCAGAAGACCACATCAACTGCTGGTCTGGCAGATCATGGATATACTGCATGGAGGTGAGGTTAAGGGGTTTACACATAATATGTCGGTTCACATCCACATTAGATTCACCTTGTCATATACTTTGTCTCGTATTGAGAAAGGTGGAAGTCGAGGTTCCATCCACATTATCATCTAGGTATACTAAGGTACAGTTGTATCATGATGTGTCATAGGTATCCTTAACCACACGCTGTTATACTTGCTAGACCTGGCAGTCTCATAACGCAAGAACATTGGATATCAAGGTTCTCCTTAGAGTGCCTACTGTACTGTACAGATATACCTGTAGATAGAAATACGTTTGAAGTACTAATTAGACATTTGAAAGCAAAGCTCACTGCCAAGTTAAAAATAGGTCAAAAGTGCACTGAGGGACTGACTGTCTGATCTTCTCCCTCCCCTATCCATTTTTAAACCCGCCTCACTTATCTGCCCTATCTTTGACCATGCAACAGGAAAATACTTTGAGACAGCAAAAATATTTTTGTTACGGCACAGCTCTATTTGTGCTTAAGTCAAATTTTGTGATTCGTTTTTTTTTTATGTCCAATGTAGCCGTTTTTATCAAATCATTTCTGGGTAACGATTAAGTATCTTACTGTGATTGTTTTCAATGAAAATGATCAAAAAGCAACAAAAATAGCTTCTTAGCAATTTCTCAAGCAATACTTTTGCTAGGACTGTTTGGAAGTTGTCTGAGTGCGGAGAGGAAAACGAAAACTAGCTGTTATTGGCCGAGAGGTTTGGAACCCTCTTTCTGATTGTTCTATTAACTAATTTACCACCTGGTGATATCACCAGGCAGGCCAAAACCTCATCCCACCAAAACAGGCTGAAATTTCAGGCGGTCTTTTCAAATAGCTCTTACACTAAAAGGGCATTATCATTATTTTAACAATTTCACAGTATTATTCCAACCTCATTGTGGAAATATATAAAAACACAGGAAAATCATATATATAAGGAAAATCATATATATAAAACACAGGAAAATCATGTTTTTGACAGCACTGGGCCTTTAAAAAAGTACAGACTTAGAGTTGTATGTGGTATATCATACACGGTAGTTGGAAGAAACATGGGAGTTATGCTGCTTTGAAACCTGTAAACCCACTTAAGAGAGAAAAGGAGAAAGAGTACCAGCTAAATTCAGGGCAGCAATGTTTTTGAGAGCTGAAGCAACACTTTTGTAGTTGTCCACATATATATCTTTCCAAAAATTGGTGATAGAAAATAGTATCTATATACCGACCAGTGAAGCCCCCATTCTGTTATAGACTGAATCATGTGACATGACAGACCAATCAGGTCTCATCTCTCGGCATGTCCAACCTCACCATTATCTCAGCCAATCATGGTTAGCCAGGAAGGAGCCTGTCTTTCTGCCTATATAGCTCAGTGCCAATACAGCTCAGTGCTTTCTACTTGGCTAAACTATGTTCGTCATATAATTCATATTTCCAGAATAAGGCACATTAAAGTAATTAAGGCACAAATGGCCCTACTGTGAAGTAGTAACTAATGTCAAACGCCTAGGATCCTATAACCAGTCGAATGTTTCACTGACACAAGCCTGCTTTTCGATCTTCAATAGCAAAATATCATGAGCTTTGCTAATTTCTTGAGAGCTTTTTAATTTGGCACCCAGCACCCACAGAAGGTGACATACTTCACACCACCCATCGAGTCACAACTGGTGCTGTTGTTGTTCTCTCTCCTCTCTGTCATAAGTCAGCGTCTTTCGGCAGTCAGGGCAACGGCATAATTAATTACACACTCACAGGTGTACAGGTCTCACTGAAAACACAATGAGATCAACACAAACAGAAACTAATGCTGGTCAGCATCTAGCTACACACAGTCAGATGAATAAAACACACCATTATCTCTGGCTCTCATCTCTCTTTTTTCTCCGCTGCTCCACTTTACAGAGAATCTGCTGACTGCCTTCGCTGTGCAGCAGCTCGATTTTAGCAAAAAGGCATTCACTTTCCTCCCTGCATGTGATGAAACCCCCAACTGCAATTATATATTCAAATTTCATGTACTCCCTTACTCACTAATGAATACTTACACATACAGTTGAAGTCGGAAGTTTACATACACCTTAGCCAAATACATTTAAACTCAGTTTTTCACAATTCCTGACATTTAATCCTAGTAAAAATTGCCTGTCTTAGGTCAGTTAGGATCACCACTTTATTTTAAGAATGTGAAATGTCAGAATAATAGTAGAGAGAATTATTTATTTCAGCTTTTATTTATTTGATCACATTCCCAGTGGGTCAGAAGTTTACATGCACTCAATTAGCATTGTTTAACTTGGGTCAAACGTTTTGGGTAGCTTTCCACAAGCTTCCCACAATAAGTTGGGTGAATTTTGGCCCATTCCTCCTGACAGAGCTGGTGTAACTGAGTCAGGTTTGTAGGGCTCCTTGCTCGCACAGGCATTTTCAGTTCTGCCCACACATTTTCTATAGGATTGAGGTCAGGGCTTTGTGATGGCCACTCCAATACCTTAACTTTGTTGTCCTTAAGCCATTTTGCCACAACTTTGGAAGTATGCTTGGGGTCATTGTCCATTTGGAAGACCCATTTGCGACCAAGATTTAAATTCCTGACTGATGTCTTGAGATGTTGCTTCAATATATCCACATAATTTTCCTTCCTCATGATGCCATCTATTTTGTGAAGTGCACCAGTCCCTCCTGCAGCAAAGCACCCCCACAGCATGATGCTGCCACCCCCGTGCTTCACGGTTGGGATGGTGTTCTTTGGCTTGCAAGCCGCCCCCCTTTTCCTCCAAACATAATGATGGTCATTATGGCCAAACAGTTCTATTTTTGTTTAATCAGACCAGTGGACATTTCTCCAAAAAGTACGATCTTTGTCCCCATGTGCAGTTGCAAACCGTAGTCTGGCTTTTTATGGAGGTTTTGGAGCAGTGGCTTCTTCCTTGCTGAGCGGCCTTTCAGGTTATGCTGATATAGGACTCGTTTTACTGTGGATATAGATACTTTTGTACCTGTTTCCTCCAGCATCCTCACAAGATCATTTGCTGTTGTTCTGGGATTGATTTGTACTTTTTGCACCAAAGTGTGTTCATCTCTAGGAGACAGAATGCGTCTCCTTCCTGAGCGGTATGACGGCTGCGTGGTCCCATGGTGTTTATACTTGCGTACTATTGTTTGTACAGATGAACATGGTACCTTCAGGCATTTGGAAATTGCTTCCAAGGATGAACCAGACTTGTGGAGGTCTACCATTTTTTTCTGAGGTCTTGGCTGATTTCTTTTGATTTTCCCATGATGTCAAGCAAAGAGGCACTGAGTTTGAAGGTAGGCCTTGAAATACATCCACAGGTACACCTCCAATTGACTAAAATGATGTCAATTAGCCTATCGGAAGTTTCTAAAGCCATGACATCATTTTCTGGAATTTTCCAAGCTGTTGAAAGGCACAGTCAACTTAGTGTATGTAAACTTCTGACCCACTAGAATTGTGATACAGTGAATTATAAGTGAAATAATCTGTCTGTAAACAATTGTTGGAAAAATTACTTGTGTCATGCACAAAGTAGATGTCCTAACCGACTTGCCAAAACTATAGTTTGTTAACTAGAAATTTGTGGAGTGGTTGAAAAACAAGTTTTAATGACTCCAACCTAAGTGTATGTAATCTTCCGACTTCAACTGTACATACATACATACATACATACATACATACACTACCAGTCATTCCGGATGAAGCTGGTTGAGAGAATGCCAAGAGTGTGCAAAGCTGTCATCAAGGCAAAGAGATAAAATATAGTTGTATTTACAGAAACACTCTGGTTCAATTCATTAAAAAATTACTTACTACAACAATAGGCTCAAGCGTTGACATATTTTTTTTAACATTCATTAAGGATCCCAACAGATTTATTACAGAGAAAATGAATTTCTTCCTATTAATTAAAAAAGAGCAGACCTCATTATTCCTGCTAACACATCTCGCTGATGTTACATGAATAACATTACATCCATCCTTTGTCTGTCAGCTCTTGCTCTGTTTCTGCTAAGTTTCATGGGAAATTATCAGCAAACCCTTTACTTCCCTCCTATGAATATATAATGTGTCAGACCTCTGATGAATACATGTAAATGTTTGTACTGTCCTGAGTTCACTGATTAATAAATATATGTACAAGTTACACGCAATATACAGTATGTACTTTTTTCAAAAACAGAATACATGTTACCGACAGGAAAATTAAGAGAAGGTACACTTGCTGATAACTGTCACAAAAAAACAGCAGCTTTGGCTACAGTGCAAAAAAACTCAATTTTAAGACCAGAAAAGCCAGAGTTTCTAAAATGTAGAAAACATTGGCAGGGCATTAAAAAAACTATCAAGTCCACCCCTAACCCAAGGAAAACATGGCAGAGGCAGAATAGGAGATGCAGCTCTCTTTTTACAGGAGTGGGCCTCTGATCCTTGAGCTGAAGGAGCTTTGCTCTCTCCAGACACGCTTCCTGCACACACAGCATTACAAGTGAACTCAAGCCTGATTGGAAAGGACAGGCAGGCAGACAGAGCCAGCCAAAGGAGAGGAGTGTAGCTCAGGACGCAGTGTACCTACACCAGGCTGACATTCTCCTCACATCCTGTCAGGGACACCAGTGTGCTGGGCTCGGGCTGGACTGTACTGGAAACAGAGACAGACACCACACCTCACTAGCAGCAGAAGCCCAGATAACATCTGGACATTAAGACTTGGGGAGTTCAGACAGATGAGTGGTTCTGAGGTGCCAATGTGGCAGTGAGTAAAGAGATTCAAAAGACACCTCTGAATATGTCCCAGTTGCTCCAGCAGGTTAGCCATGTCCCTGGAAAAGACATCTTTATGTCTTCAGAAAATATCCCTCAACAGAGAAATGGACCTCTCCCTCTCCCTAGTGAGGAGTGACAGACAGGCAGACAGACAGGCAAGGACGCAGACAGCTAGACCTGATTGCTGAACAGATAACCTGCTCTCACTGCAGTCTTCCCTCTACTACAGAGCAGAGGACACGGTCAAAAGGAGGGCATGACACAGTGCCTTTGAAGCCTAATGGCATTAGGGTTTCAACCAGGCAGCTGGTTATTCGGGGCAAGGGGGAGCAAGCGAGGAGCGCATTATTAAGTGTAATGAATGTCAGCCAGCGCATTCAAGTTGTCTGACACATCAGGTGCCAATTATATTGGCAGGCCCATTTTCCCCCTCTTCCACTTTTCCACTCTGTAGCTCTGAGGAGAGTCTTCTTTGCCATACCTGACATCTGCCTCATTAGCTGGGACAGACGGACAGACGGAGCAGGCTGGCCGCTGTGCTCCATGCCCGCCCCAGGCCTCCCTTGGCCTTCACAGGGGAGCAGGGAGACTATCCACTTCCTCAAACTCCTCCACTTAGCTCAGCTCTCTTACCTATTATTGATGAGGTGAATGGAGGATGTTGTGGAATATGAATTAGAGACAGACGGATGGAGTGGAGTGACATTTGAGGTAATTATAGTATTTAGTCCAAAATGGCACCTTAACCCCTATATAGTGCATTCCATTTGACCAGGGCCCATTGGGCTCTGGTCCAATGTTGTGCACAATATAGAGAATAGAGTGCCATTTGGGACGTAGCCATACTGGTACGTGTTGTAGTGGTCCAGTGGTTTGGTATCACAAGCATGGCAGGGGGTTCATTAGTCAACATTTTCATATCAAATATGCATAAAATGGTAAATAAAGCATTCATGGGTATCGTCGCCTCGGGTGTTTCGGAGCAAACACTATTGATTTTGTGAAGCTTTTGCAAAATAATGGTCACAGATGTGTCAAGGCATTCATCAGATTGTATCAATGAACTCAATAAATCCCCCAGTGCAGTAGAAGACCAATAAGCTGTTCTCTTTGATAATCATATGCACTGACTGATCTCAAAGGTATTATAAAACGGGTTGCAGCCAAGCCAGACATTCATAAACTTAATCTCTCCCGGAAAAAAGTGTGTAGACATTATTTCCCCATGCTTATTGGCTAGCATTTGGTTCAGCTGGGGTTATTATAAGCCTTGCTGTGTGCCTATCTGGCCTGTGCAACATCTTGCTAAAAATGTTGTGTGATCTCCACCATGCCATGCATATGAACGTGACAAGACTGACATCTTCTCTGAGCCAGGTGTATAATTATCAGGATCTTTATAATGGACATATTCAAAGAAATGGCAATATAGAAACAAAGGTAAAACAAACAAAAATGCACATAGTTTGCTGTCATTTCAGCTGCTTTATGTTATTGTGTGTTAGCTTGCCTTTAGTTGGCTAGCTAGCTAGCAAAGGAGAAGTAACGTTAGCTTAGCTATCCTCCATAAGTATATTATTGACTTGACAATCAGCTGCTTTTTGCCTATTTATACATTATTTATAAAATCATTCATTATTTATTGGTGCTTGTCTCTCGTCATCATTGAACCTCTGCTAGCTAGCTAGCTACATGCCAATGATTTGTTTAGCATAGCAACGTGTAATTAATAAAATAAATAGAATAAACGACTGGGTCAAAATATCCCCCCAAAATGGTTTGGTTAGCAACTAAGTTGTCTGGTGGAAGGATAATATAAAACCAATTTACTCATTAAAATAAAGTTTCTAATGAAAACACGTCGTTCATCTTTTTTTTTTTTATGTTGGCAACCGTTTTACAAAAGCATTTTATAAAAGCGGTTTTATAAAAACGGTTGCCAAACGCTTCGCCTCGGGCCTAAGAACAGCCCTTAGTCGGGAGTTATCACAAGTAAAGATGGCGCTGTACTGGATTGGGCCGCTGTTTTACAATCTCCGACCCAACTTTGCTATTTTATGTTTATTTTTACTTCATTTTCACGAAATGTATCCGCTATCATTTCTTACAACTGACGAGATTAAGGAGAAGGGAAAACCGGCAACATCTTCCCTCCATTCTACTAATAAGATGGATGACCTTGCTACCAACAGGACTCTCAAAACTGCAATATTCTCTGCAACATGGCACTTAACAAACTGTACGAGGCTATAAACAAGGAGGAAAACTTTAATCCGGAGGCTGCTTTTCTGGTTGCCGTCGATTTTAATTCCGCGTCATTAAGACATGTGATGTCTGGTGGAAGGATGATATACATCAACACGTCTCCTTCGCCACTAGGGGCGATAAAGTCCTAGACCACTGTTATTCTACCCATAAGCAAGCATACAAGGCCCTCGTCCGCCATTCGGCAAATCAGATCATAACTCCATACTCCTGCTTCCTGTTTACAAGCAGAAGCTCAAACAGGAAGTACCCGTGACTCACTCCATTGAGAAATGGTCACCAGAATTAGAGATTACGCTACAGGACTGCTTTGCTAGCGCTGATTGGAATATGTTTCGAGACTGTGCCGATAACATCGACGAGCTAACCACCTCAGTCACCGGCTTCACGAGGAAATGTATCGGTGACGTTGTCCCCACAGTGAAGGTTCGCTGCGGGATTAACACAGAGGTTGGCGCTAAACTAAAGAACAGGGCTACTGCACACAGGGCTATCGCAGACAACCCTGAGGCTACAGCTGAGGACAGGAACCAGTACAAGAAGTCCCGCTATGATCTCAGCAGAGTCATCAAACGAGCAAAAGGACAATATAGGAATAAGGTGGAATCCTGCTACACAGGCTCCAATGCCCGTCACATGGCAGGGGATACAGTCCATTACGGATTACAAAGGAAGACCCAGCCGTGATCTGCCCAACGATGCATCTCTACCAGATGAACTCAATGCATTTTATACACGCTTCTACAATAACAACATCTTGCCAGGTGTGAGGGCCGCCACCGACCCCAGAGGACTGGGTGATCTTGCTCTCCAAAGCCGACGGGAAAAGTCTTTAATCAGGTCAACACCCACAAGGCCTCATGGCCCGATAATATTCCTGGTTGTGTTCTCAGAGCATGCGCAGAACAGCTGGCAGGCATATTCACAGTAATTTCCAACCTTTCCTTGTCGCTGGCAGGCATATTCACGGTAATTTCCAACCTTTCCTTGTCGCTGGCAGGCATATTCACGGTAATTTCCAACCTTTCCATGTCCCAGTCTGTAATCCCCACCTCTTAAGCTGACCACCATCATTCCTGTTCCCAAGAACTCTAACGCTTCATGCCACAATGACTACCACCCTGTAGTACTCACATCTGCAATCATGAAGTGCTTTGAGAGGCTGGTTATGGCACACATCAACTCAATCATCCCAGACACCCTAGACCCACTCCAATTTGTATACCGCCCCAACAGATCCATAGACGACACAATCTCAATTGGAATCCACACTGCCCTCACCCACCTAGGAATACCTACGTGAGAATGCTCCAAGCTCGTCACCAAGCTTAGGATGCTGGGACTGAACACCTCCCTCTGCAAATTGGATCCTGGACTTCCTGACGGGCCGACCCCAGGTGGTGAGGGTAGGCAACATCCCTTTTGCCACGCTGACTATCAACACGGGGGCCCCACAGGGGTGTGTGCTTAGTCCCCTCCTGTACTCCCTGTTCACCTATGACTGCGTGGCCCATTTGACTCCAACACCATCATCAAGTTTACTGACGACCCGACGGTGGTAGGTCTGATTACCGGTGACAATGAGACGGCCTACAGGGAGGAGGTCAGTGACCTGGCAGTGTGGTGCCGGAACAACAACCTCTCCCTCAACACCAATAAGACCAAGGAGCTGATCGTGGACTACAGGAAAGGGGGTGAGCACGCCCCCATCCACATCTACAGGGCTGCAGTGGAGCAGGTCGAGAGCTTCAAGTTCCTCGGTGTCAAATTACTAAGGACTTAAAATGGTCCACACACGCGTGCACAGTCGTGAAGAAGGCATGACAGTGCCTCTTCCCCCTCAGGAGGTTAAAAAGGTTTGGTATGGGCCCTCAAATCCTGAAAATGTGCTACAGCTGTACCATTGAGAGCAACTTGACAGGCTGCATCACTGCTTGGTATGGCAATTGCACCACCCTCGATCACATGGCACTACAGATGGTGGAGCAGACAGCCCAGTACATCACTGGGACTGAGCTCCTTGCCATCCAGGACATCTATATCAGGCGGTAGGAAAGGAAGGCCTGGAAAATCGTTAAAGACTTCAGCCACCTAAGCCATAGACTGTTCTCTCTGCTTCCGCACGGCAAGCGGTACCGGTGCATCAAGTCTGTCACCAACAGGTTCCTGAACAGCTTCTATCCCCAAGCCATAAGACTGCTAAATAGCTAACAAAATGGCTACACAGACTGTCTGAGTTGACCGTTGTATTTTATTTTTGCACCTTCTCTATGCACACTCACAGGGCCGTACACACTCAGGCACACCGACACTCCAACACACACACATACACTCACTTCATAATTTGCTCACACACACATAGCCATACGTTTATACTGACTCTACACACACGCACACCCACTCACATACAATCATCATTAACGCTGCTGCTACTCTGTTTATCATATATCCTGATGCCTAGTCACCTTACCCCTATACATATCTACCTCTATCACTCCAGTATCCCTGCACATTGTAAATAAAGTACTAGAACTGACTGACCCTGTATTTAGTATGCTTACTTACTTTCTTATGTTCTTCTTATTTCTTATTTGATTTATTGTGCGTTTTTGTTCTACTTTATGTTATTTTTAGTATTACATTGTTATTGATTACTGCATTGTTGGGTTTAGAGTTTGAATTAAAGGCATTTCACTGTAGTAGTGCATGTGACATTAAAAAACCTGTAACTTGACAAGCCATGGGTTCTCAAGCCTAATTGCTTAACACTAACTCAGGTCGTGACAATGATATTCACCTATATTAGCACAATATATCCGTAAGCACATCACACCATTCTTAGAAAATAAAGTTCCTCTTCCTCTTTTCAAACCAAGTCTTCTAGAGTGCTTGACCCCAAGGTCCAAGTTGTCTACTCTCCAGATAATATGCAATGGACTCCTGTGCCATAAAACAGCACTAGCACCTCCCTAAGGTACTGCCTACTGTCCCATAGTATATATGCTTGCTTCACACAGTGGCACTCAACACCAACCTACACCCCACTATATTAGGACAATAGATCACTGTTAACGACAGCCCCCTAGTATGACTACGGGGACCTTTTATATCTGTCTTTTGTAAAGCTTTATCAGAAGTCTGTGTCCCAAATGGCACCCGATTACCTTTATAGTGCACTACTTTTGACCAGGGCCCAGAGAACTCTGGTCAAAAGTTGTGTACTACTGTATATAGAGGATAGGGTGCCATTTGAGATGCAGGCAGGATGAATTGACCCCAAGTGTCCACTCGGGAAATAGGATACATGTGTCAGATGGGGGGATAAGAGAAGTGATTGTAACCTCAAGCATTTTGATAGAGTGACTCTTTTGGACATATGTGCAACTGTTGATTTACTTACTTCAGTACATCCATCACATACCACAAAGACTGTGACGAATGTGAACGAATGTGTTTCTACAACTCTGTTTCTACAATTCAGTGTTGGTTTAGTTTACTTTTCAAGCCATGGCATTTTATATGGCCAAAAGAATATTGTCAACTGCGCAAAACATTAGCCCTTTTTTGTATTTTGTTTATAACAAGCTATTCACTGACAAAAGAAGCATCAATGAAAAAACAGGATACTCACCTAAGAAAGTGGATGACGATGCAGAGTGCACATAAAATAAAAAAAGAGAATACATTAATATCAACATCATCCTCCATATTATCGTCACATACAGTATTTATGTTACTCCTAATACTAGCCTACCTCATACATGACCGCTAGACTGACAGCTGGGGTTGTTGAGACCAGGATGCATCATGGCACCATAAACGACCACCTTAGAACAGGTGCAGTCAATCAGTGCCTGGCCTGAGGTAATACAACACTGAGACCAGGGCTCAGCCTTAGAGGCAGTAGCAGATTTATAGGAAATTCAGTATAAAGAGGAAGACTTTGACAGGCACTTGTTATTGCACTTGTACTGTCCATACAACATAATGGCAGCTAGCAGATACAGACCCTCAACCCTCTACACACAGACGCACGCACACACACACACACGTACACACCAATGACTGCATATATGAATGGACTAAGCCACCGATCACGTGACAAAATTCATTCCTATGTGAAGACTCAATAGCGCATTGAAGCCAAATGAAGTAGGTTAAGATGTGAATGTGATGTTGCAGGCTAGCTCAGTGATGACCCCTCTCATTGAGTAACTCAAGTTGAAGGCCGACCAGTGTACTGCAGGCTGCCATTAGCAACTAAATTATCCTTATAACTTATTCTGTGTGAATGGAGACCTCAACCTTTTGTTGGCATCAAAAATACAAATTAGTATATCCACTCTGTAAAGGTTATATTGAAAACCAATTGTTTGGATAGTTTGGATGGAGTGGATATACTCATTTGTATTTGATGTTTAAAAAAGACACTTAAGAGACTGAGATATGCATACGGTAAAACATCTGGTCATGCAAGAAACACAAGATGTTTATGAAAGTTGTTTGGCTCTAGGTCAGCGGTTCCAAAACTAGGGGTCGCAACCCCATGTGGGGTCGCCTGATATGAAAATGGGGTCGTGGGAGAATTTCCAAAATCCTGGTAAAAAACTAAAACATTATAATATCGTCTTTGTCTCTCAAAATCATTGTAATGTTATTTACCTTAAAAATCTAAATGAAAGCTGATCGTGGACTACAGGAAAGGGGAAGGGGGGGCACGCCCCCATCCACATCTACAGGGCTGCAGTGGAGCAGGTCGAGAGCTTCAAGTTCCTCGGTGTCCAAATCACTAAAGACTTAAAATGGTCCACATACGCATGCACAGTCGTGAAGAAGGCATGACAGCGCCTCTTCCCCCTCAGGAGTTTGAAAAGGTTGCGGGAGAATTTCCAAAATCCTGGTAAAAAACTAAAACATTATAATATCGTCTTTGTCTCTCAAAATCATTGTAATGTTGTTAACCTTACAAATCTAAATGAAAATGATTCTAATATAAAAGTTAAAATTCAACCAGAGCCATTCGACCGTTGCACTGGAATCATTCCCACAGTATGAAACCACACACTATTGAAGAGACTTTGATATTACCGTCCACAATTGATATGGTGAAAACAATGTGTGGGGAGGCAGAGGCACAGAAACTCACATCAATACCTTTGTCAGATAACAGTGTGAAACTAAGAATTGATGCTATTGCTAGCAATCAAGAGGAAACTGACTGAATGACTCAAAAACTCCCCACCTTATGCTCTCCAAATGGACGTTAGCTGTGAGGGCCGAGATGCCCATGCATTGACTTTTGTTCGCTACATGTCGGAGGATGCTATTCACAAGGACATATTGTTCTGTCTCACAATTCCCAAGCATGAAACGGCATAGGGGATGTTCAGTGTGCTGCGTGGCTATATTGACAAAAAACTGATTCCATGGGATCGAATGGTGGGCTTTTGCACAGATAGGGCTCCATCTATCACGGGAAGGCGGGCAGGCCTCTGCACTCTAGTTATGAATGTGTCTCCCTCTGCCATATGGACGCATTGTATGATACACCCACTGAGCTATAATGGATACATACCAAGAGCAACTGGCGGCAAAAGAGCTGAGCCAAGAACTCTGAGATATGCAGCAGTTAACTTCCATCGTAAACTACATCGCGCAAGCCTATTCGCAAAACTATTTGGAGATATGGGATCAGAGCATGAAAATGTTATTTTTCACACTGAGGCTTGGTGGTTATTGAGGGGGAGTGTTGGAAAGATTTTTCGAATTGAGAGAGGAACTGTTGTCATTCGCAATGGATGTAAAAAACAGACTGTTGACTTTCTGTGTAATGAAAATAAAATGTGTCTCCTTGCCTAAGTAACAGACATATTTGGGAAACTGAACGAACTGAACGCAAGCACGCAGGGGAAATACAAAAACATTCTACATATGAGTGACCGAATCAGCAAAATCCGATTGACTGTGATCCTGTCTCAGTTGACATGTCGTTAAGTGAAATCAAACAGCTGATCGATCTGTCATTTGACCAAATGCTGCCGACAACGCATTCATGGGTCACCATGGAGGAGTTTTGATTCCTCACTCAAAGGGAATACTGTGTCGTCTCCCTCCGAGAATTAAAACTAATTTTACGCTGATTCAGTGCTCTCATCTGCATTAAAAACAAATATCGATCCAGGCTGGATGTGACAGAAGAGATGAGGTGCACACTGTCGACCACGCCCCCCTGACTTTGAGAACCTCCGACGAGACATGCATCAAGCACACCTATCTCATTAGTGCTGGTGAGATAAGATAAATTATGTTAGACTAATTTGCAATTGACTGTCATAGCCCCACATTAAAGTATATGATGGTGAGTTGAGAATACAATCATAAATACTGTTAGAATGTTTTGCAATTGACTGCCATAGACCCAATTTAAAAAATAAACATTGGCTGTTAATTATATCATATATTTTTTTCATATGGTTGGGGTTAGGGCTGTTATGGTGACCATATTACCGCCACACCGGCAGTCAGGAGTCATGACCACAGTCAAATTCCATATGACCGTTGAGTCACGGTAAATATGCTTCCCAAAACTGCGCTCTGATGCCTCTGATGGTCATTAGTAGCCTACAAAACTTATTAACAGACAGTTGCTGAAGGCCGGTACTCAGCGCTCTATTGTCCCTCTAATCACTCTGACATCAATGCAAATGGCATCGAAAATCAAATGAAACACTTTATGAGAGCCCTGGCATTCAGAGTTTGACCGGAATAGGATTGATCACCTGTTGCGCAGAGAGCCAGCTCCTCATAGCTGGTTGATCCATGGAATAAAATAATTGTTCCTGTTATGCAACGTTTCTATAGGCTATGTTATGCAATTGCATGAGAAAACAGAGTTTTAAAAAAAGGAGGATCTATTAAAAAGAGGATCCTGTCAGCTTTCTATTGGCTCAGCCTACTATATTTATTTCTCAACTTTCCATATATTAAGCACATTGCTCGGCTTTACAAACGGAGTAGCCTACCTGGCTGGCATGAAAATGAACCACGGGAAAAGCGACCTCCATTTGCTATTCAAGTGCATATGGATGACATTTATTTTTTCCTCTGCCCTTGTTTCGACAGGTGCATGATAATGGCCCATTCTAAATAAAAACTAATTTCACACATATTATTTAGTATATGTAAAGACCCTGTGCTTAATTAGTAAATCGGGAGGTGCTGGAACAAAAAGTGAGGTCGAGAGGGGGGTGAACTTGGAAGCTTTGAGGTACCGGAACGAAAATAAAAAAATAACTTTATAATAAAGCATAGCATTTGCGTAGTGGCGTAGAGCAGTAGAGTTGAGGCACTTACAGAAGTGGCACACATGAGGAACATTTGTAGTAGCCTAGTATCCTGGAAAAATGTGCCCATGTATAAACGCATTTCATGCAATTCTAAGTCATTTTACATGACTGGAGACTGGCAGATTATTTTTTTGCACCACACAAATTTGCGAAATGACAAGCTACTTTAACACTGACAAACTGAGAATCTGAGATCAATAAAAATGACCTTGTCTTGAATCCATCAATAGCCTAGGCCTAGGTGTGTGTGGAGACACACATATTGTAGGCTACAATTGAGGAGGAAATTATAGTCCTAAAAATGCTTTCTAGTTTCACTGACTCACCCAATGATGCGCAGCACACTCGCCGGTGATGGACACCTATCTCGCTTGTTT
Source organism: Coregonus clupeaformis (assembly GCF_020615455.1). Lineage (NCBI taxonomy): Eukaryota > Metazoa > Chordata > Actinopteri > Salmoniformes > Salmonidae > Coregonus > Coregonus clupeaformis. The sequence continues at coordinate 49,388,413 of NC_059207.1, forward strand.
TACTTTGTAAAACAATATTTGAAAGTTGAGCAAATATTTTGGTAGCCTACAGCATACGAATTCGAGTCTTCTCTTTTCAGCGGGAGCCATTTGCATTTCAACCTGTGTTTTCCAGCTATTGTATTTGAAATATTGCGAAAGGCCTGTTTTGACTGCATGCTATTATTATGCCTTGTTATTGGGCTACACACAATCCACAGCTTGGCTATTTTTTTAAAGAAGCTATTGATCCTCTGCAGTTAAATTATAAATCAAATCATATTTTATTTTATAGGCCTTCTCATGGTGTAGTAGGCTATTCAAAATTATTTCATTTCTTTCTGAACAGACAGCAGTAATTCTATAACTTTGCCACATGTATTTAAATGTATAAGCCCAGTCATTGTGCTATCACGTGTGAAAACAGAGTTTTGACTGGCCACTACATAATAAAAGCGGATCCCAGCTGTCTCGTGCTGCTATACAGTATTTATTGCTAAATTCTTAAATTAAACACATTAATCCGCTTTACAAACAGTGTAGCCTACCTGGCATATTAAAAAAGTAACTGTACATAACCTCCAACCTCCATGTGACCAGATTATATTGAGAATACTGCGTGTGTATATTATCAGGTCAAATTGTTAATGAGAGTGTGTGCAGCCTGCGCAAGAAACAGAGCAGAGTGCTTCCCTTTCATGCAACTTTTTTCAAATCATATTTCGTCACATCATGCAGCCTTAGTATGTATTAGAAATCTAAACATATAGCCTAATGTTTGTATCACAACTAAAGTTGCATAAATAACTCACAATTAAGCATATAGGAGAACCTGTTTCTTTGTTAACCGCTCAACACAGAATAGCTGCCTGTGCACACTATCTCGAAAATAATTTGGGGAGAAATATATTTTCTATTTCATTCAGCTTTGTTCAATTGTATTGTTCTTACTATAAAATAATGCCACGGGAATTATAAGCAAATCATGCCTGCTAAATGAACCAGTGTAGCCCACAGCCATATGGCATAGCCAGATCAGGGCCTAACTTAAGGACGACTCAGAATATGCTATTCTGTTCTTCTGAAATAGGCTACATTTTCTTCATATCATAATGTTTCTTTCGACCTGCCTAAAATATATAATGGCTGTATTGTGATGGTGTAGGCTATATTAAATGGATTTATTATACTTTTTTAAATGTAGGACGTTCCAAAGGTCCACATCAGTGGCTTGTAGGATATGCGTGGAAGCCTGAGATGCTAAATGTGTTGATGTTAATTAATGGTCAATTACCATGAGACCGGCAATGACAATCACCGGCTGACAACATTTCATGACTGCCACAGTCCTAGTTGGGGTTGCAAGAATTTTCTGATATCAAAAAGGACCCCTGCTCTAGGTCTATATGGTCTAAAAGTGATTCCAGTTAGGGCCTTTGGACTTAACCTAGCAGTGGGAGTCTCCCCAGGGGTTGTTGGACAATCCTGCCTGGTGACACATTGATGTATGATTTCCAGTTTTGCTCTCTCTCCCCCTCAGCTCTAAGGAGCAGATGTGCTGATCAGCGCCACTTGATCTGTCAGTTGGATGGATAAAAATAGCCATAAAGATTGAGCAGAGAGTGACTTGATTCGCTTAACTATTATGTGCATGGAAACTCAACTGAAATCGAAAGGCTCTGCAAGGTTCTTGACCATGGTGAACGAGACAGTATTTTTCACGGTCAATTGTCTAAAGCTGGCTTTTCAATTTTCTGTTCTCAGCAACATAAAACTAATGTGTCAACACTGCTATGTAACACTGCTATCAAGACTTCATTTTTTAAAGATATGTCTCATCTACAGTATAGAAGCAATCAACCCCATTTGGATGGAGAAAGAAGCCTTCTCCGCCCACCTACTGTAGAGAAATCAAACATTTTCAAATCTGCTCACTAGTCCACTATACCTAAACCCTGTATTTTACTGTCAGATTTGCTTGGTATATCCCATCTTTTTGTAGCTGTAGGCTACTATTTTTTGAAAGTTCACGATCAAGTGGGCAGGGACTATAACATGGGCTTGAGAACAGCAGAGTCCGCATTTTGCATTGTGGTGAAGCTGGAGAAGGCATCTGAATAGTAACATCTATTAAACCAATGGATGCCCAAAGTAATTACTTCAACCTGAGGAAAGCTCTGTGCCTTCTTCCCTAAATTCCACTCTGGTTAAGTCACAAATGGCACCCTATTTCATTTATAGTGCACTACTTTTGACCAGGGCCCATAGGGCTCTAGTAGGGATCTGGTAAAAAGTAGTGCACTATATAGGGAATAGGGTGCCAGTTGGGACACACACACACCGAGTACTGCTCACTCACTGAGCAAGGGAGGGGAGGAGGGAGGCAGTGTATTGGTATACTGCTGTTGGTTCATCATAGTTTGTTTGATAGTTCATTACATTTTCTTCTCTCTAAATTGTTTCCCTCACAGTTGAAAAGAAGACAATAATAGACTTAGAGAAAATTAATAGCATGCATGTTAAGGACTGCATGATTAAGCGCCCCCTATTAAACCCAGGTCAATTAGTTATGTAGCTAGGATATCACTTCTTTTCTGACTGAGTTCACTTTTAATGAGTAATTATCTAGTTTCAATTTTCACTTGACGCGGTTCGTATCTAACTTTATCACAGGTGTGAAACAAGGTGCTAAAAGGAACCATGTTACATTAGGTAACCACTTAGAGGTCTCACGGCTACGATTCCAAATACTGAGGCTATTATTATCATCCTCAGGGCCATTAACATTACAGCAGCCAGAGGCCATTCCCACCAGGTAAACAGAGCTAAATTACTGAGAGCAGCACAGTCAGGCTCTGAGGCCCTAAGGATTCAGCTGGCAGAGGTGGGTGAGAGAGAGCGAGAGAGAGAGCGAGAGAGCGAGAGAGAGAGAGAGAGAAGGACAGAGAAAGAGAGAAGCGGTCATTATATAACCGTACACCACACCGCTGAGACCATGAGGCTGATTTCTCTCCCTCAGCCGCCCAAGTCAGACAGACCTGATTTCTCCTCTCTGCAGGGACATTCTGCTTCACCAGGCAACCTCAACACATTCATGCGGCCGGTAGTGACAGTGGCTCCCTGTAGTGCTTAATTAACAGCTGGTGTAAAGAGGATGTTATGATGAGCTTCTGTTAAGTGGGTTTAGCATACAATTGTATGCTAAACCCAAATAGATCATGTCAAATTAATAATCTAATGTTGATTCTGAATGGACATCCTGGACATCCTTCATAGTATCTTTCCCACAGTCGAATTTTCCCAATGTGTATTCTCACTCCAACTGTAGTGACGCTCAGCAGTTTTCAGAAGATGTGGCCACTTCTGCGTGAGGAAGAAACAGATAGCTCTCTTCTTTGACACTCAGGTAGCATAATTGCATCTTAATTAAGTTAATTATGTAAATACTGTTGTTCTATTCCCTTCTCACCGTTCAGTTTCTCGATTCATACTCCATCTGAGAAGGATTATCTGCATTAGTCAAAGCTACCCAACACACCTGAGAGGATGAGGTGTCCGTCTGTTCGAAAAGGATGTACGTGGGGAAAAGCCAATACCAGAATACTATTACAACAGAGTTTAAAGTCTGGATTTTGCAAGGATTAAGAAAATAAGTACTGCACCGTAGTTACACCTTGAGCAATAGGCCCCATCAGGGCCGGTTCCAGGCGTAAGTGGTCGCTTAGGGCCCCCAGCCGCTAGGGGGCCCCCGACCCCTAGAAGTTTTTCTCCTGTTCTGTGAGTCAATGACAGTCACTGACAGTCACTCAATTAGCCAGCAATTTTTAGATTGGTAGTTAGTCTAGCCAGCATCTAAACGTGCCCCGGGCTCTGACCTCCATGGGCCCCCCATTAAATGAGTTAGTCATTCTCACGCAGATATCATATTAACATGTAATAAGTCATTACAAAAATGTATAGAATTGCAAGAAATTAACTTTAAAACTGTAGAAATGTCTCCCCACCCCATGGAAAAATGGGTAGAATTGTATGAAATTAGCTGTAAAACTGCAAAAATGGTATCTCCGCCCCATGGCAAAATATGTAGAATAGCAGAAAATGAAATTTAAAACTACAATGTTTCTCTCCACTGTCAAGAGTCAAATGTTGCTTAGGGCTCCCAAAAGGCTAGAGCATGAAGCAAAATAATCAAAGCATATTATAGAGAGTGGGAAAGATAGACGCTTAGGCCATGTGTTGCAGTCCCACTTGTCCTTAAGCTTTCAAATGGACTGTAACATCTTCATCATACAACAGCTTTTGGATTCATAGACAGTTTCCTCATTTTGTCTGGCTCTATCAAACACCTAAACCCCTCAATGGCTTAGGAGGAGAGAATAACAATGCCTTTCTAGGAATTCATTAGATAGTCAGGAGCCTTTTTGAGGCTGTTTCTAACACAACATTGGCAAATTTTTTACATTTACATTTTAGTCATTTAGCAGACGCTCTTATCCAGAGCGACTTACAGTTAGTGAATACATTTTTATTTTTTTATACTGGCCCCCTGTGGGAATCAGACCCACAACCCTGGCGTTGCAAACGCCATGCTCCATCAACTGAGCTACATCCCTGCCGGCCATTCCCTCCCCTACCCTGGACGACGCTGGGCCAATTGTGCGCCGCCCATGAGTCTCCCAGTCGCGGCCGGCTGCGACAGAGCCTGGATTCGAACCAGGATCTCTAGTGGCACAGTTAGCACTGCGATGCAGTGCCTTAGACCACTGCGCCACTCAGGAGTAATATGCTTTGTGGTTATATATGCATTAGTCAAATAAATACGCTAGCACTGACACAAACTGTAAACATTTACATAAAATAAGGAATTTAGAGCAAGCATAATAATGACACCAGGGAGTAGTTTAACTCTAAAACACCACACAGCAAGCACGGGAGACAGGAACCATGTCGAATCAGAGGAAAGGGGGAAGAATTTTAACAAGATAAACCAGTATATTAGGAACAGAGATTGAGATGGCACAGGAAAAAGAGGACATTTAATCTCCAGAGTTTTTTTGTTGTTGAATAAAGCCACGCTTTGGTCATTGGAGGGTTTCCTGGCAACAAGTAGGGTAAATCATGTCCAATAGGGCCCCTGTCTCTCAAACAGCCTCTTGACATTTGTACTGACTATGCAGAATAAGTCAGCATGTTGCTCCTGCTTGGCTGGGCCCATTTGAAAAATTAAAGTCATGGGAGCCAGCACCACAGAGAGATAAAGCCTGTGTCCCAGATGGCAGCCTTTTCCCTATATAGTGGACTAATTTTGACTAGGGCCCAAACGGCTCAGGTCAAACGTAGTGCACCAAATAGGGAATAGGGTGCCATTTGTGACACAGAGGCTGAAGTGAAGGCTAGTGTAATCTCAACAGAAAATAAATAAACCAAGCATGGACATTTAATTGGTCCCTCTAACTTGGCCTGTCCCTGGTCTCCAGGGAGGGAGAGGGAGAACAGGTCTGCTGCAGAGGAGAGCTGGATGGCCATCAGAGAGAGCGATAGGCTGGGGCCTGGCTGGGAAGTGTGCAGAGAGAGAGGCTTAGGGCTGCGTCTCAAATGGCATCCTGTTCCTGATATAGTGCACTACTTTTAACCAGAGCCCTATGACCAAAGCCTATAGGCTCTGGTGAAAAGTAGTTCACTATAAAGGAAATATGGTGCCATTTGGGACATAAACTTAAGATTTAGCCTGGGTGGCTGAACTCTTAGACACAAGGTCATGTGTGACTCATAACTCTGATTTCTCCTCTATGGCCTATGACCTCTCTCTCTGTCTACTCAGAAGTGAGTGAGTGTATGTGGAGAGATCTCACTACTATCTCCTGGTTTAATAAGGGACTGACATTGCCGGTAACATTTGCCTTCTATTGATAGACCATTAGAATTACATTTTGATTTAATGAGATTTTGATTTAATTATGATCACGTACCTGCACAGATTGATGACAAATCATGTCACCTCCTTCGAATAACATTATCACTTTAGAACAATGATGTACACAGCAATTCATAACACTGACATAGCCTGATCCGGCTACCGTTCAAAAGTTTGGGGTCACTTAGAAATGTCCACAAATTGATCAGAAATACAATGTAGACATTGTTAATGTTGTAAATGGCTATTGTGTTCCAATGGCACGTTGTGTTTGCTAATCCAAGTTTATCATTTTAAAAGGCTAATTGATCATTAGAAAACCCTTTTGCAATTATGTTAGCACAGCTGAAAACTGCTGATTAAATAAGCAATAAAACTGCCCTTCTTGAGACTAGTTGAGTATCTGGAGCATCAGCAATTGTGGATTTGATTACAGGCTCAAAATAGCCAGAAACAAATAACTCGTCAGGCTATTATTGTTCTGAGAAATGAAGGCTATTCCATGTGAGAAATTGCCAAGAAACTGAAGATCTCGTACAACGCCTCACAGGTCCTCAACTGGCAGCTTCATTAAATAGTACCCTCAAAACACCAGTCTCAACATCAACAGTGAAGAGGCGACTCCAGGATGCTGACCTTCTAAGTGACCCCAAACTTTTGAACGGTAGTGTATGTGTACAGCAGGGATATTCCGAACAGCATCATATCCCCTATATACTGCACTACTTTTGACCAATCGTGCATTGTTTCCTTTCCTGGCCCCTGTAATTTTCTTTCGATTTCCTCCATTCAAATCCCGGCGCAGTAACTCTCAGATCCTGTATCTCTCCCAGCTATAACACGTCAAGGCCCCTAATGTTTTTTCATCCTCTCCCCCCAACCCCGAGGGCTTGAGATCATAAACAAACAAACACACCCATTCCCTGAAGAGAACGAGCCATTAGGCTTATTCAGCAGCAACATACCCTACTTATCAGAACACAATGCCAGGTTGTTGCTGCTTATCCTAACATTTCTCGTTAAATAAAAGTCATTTCGGAAGCATTGTATGCTCCAGCTGTATGCTATTACTGCAGCTATAATGGTATAGAACACTATTTAAATGTTCTCTACTCAAACAAATGAAACTGCTTTTCCTCATAAATAAAGCATATAACTGAGTTGAAGGCTATTAACATTTCAGCAAGACAGGAACATCAAAAACAATCATCTAGCAGAAAGAAAACTAATTTTCTCTATTCTGACAGCGAGAGGGAGCCGATTGTCAGCCTCATTAGTTATTCATTGCCTCTGACGTCCGAACATCTGGTAAATCACTGCAAATACTCCACGGATCACTGAAGTTGCCGGCATCACACACGAGAAATGTACCCCAGAGCTATCTGGAAATCACATAGACTACACAGCTACACATTCAATGCAGCTCTGCTCTGTTCTGGCTGCACCCAGCCGCTGAGTTTATCAGCATTCCTTCAAGTTGTTTGTGCTGTGGATTTTGCTAACTACACCACATACACTGGAAATCGTGCAGTACAATGTCAGTCTGTATGTTACTGATAAACTCATCTTTTAAAGGGGCAGTGGAGTTAACATGATTTTCCTGTATTTTTTTTATACAGTATTTCCTTTTTTTTGTACAGTATTTCCACACTATGAGGTGGAAATAACACTGACATTTTGAAAATTATTTGATTTGTTAGACATACGTGATGATTTAAAAATAAAAGTACAAAGACTGCATGGGGGCTTTAAAGTAAACATTCTCTCTTTGGTGTATGTTATTTGGAATTCTGGGTGCAGGTGTGACTGAGATGGAAGGGATTGGTACAAGCCTTGGTTTATTTACTAGTGTGGAACTTTCAGAATGTTGCAGACAGACAAATAATGTATTTAATGGATGCAATATTTTATTTATCACATTTCTTTCTGCATCTCTCGGAACATTCCATTTAATAAGCCCCAGTTGGATGAACTCTGACCAAGCTGCTAAAAAATGTACATCACACAAGCGCTGCAAACATGACCATTCTTGATGGAATGGGGGAACTTGGAAGTCAAAATACCTTTTAATAAGGGTGTTAAAATGTAGCTCTCTGAGAAACACTAACTAAATCTCACAGAAGCAAGAAAACCAAGAAGAGTGTGATTGCGACCCGCAATTCAGGACGTTCCTGCATGTGGGGGTGCCTACATCTTTATACTTATATTGGTACATTTTTCAGCTAGGACTCCGGTACACAGGCAGGAGACTCCAGTACAGTAGTAGGTGGCGGTAATGCACCATATCGTTGAATGCCAAATGCCAATAAATCCCACAGAAGAAAAAGACCGGTGGGAGGCAGGGGCGACACCCCTAGCTAGCTAGCTAGGACAACGGTAGACAGTGTCCTTCGCCCCTGACTGCCAAGGGCAGGGGCGAAGGACACTGTTTAATTATGTTCATGCTTCCCCACCTCTCCCTGGCCTGACCTGAACAGCAGGTAAACTGTCTGTATCCTAAATGGCACCCAATTCTCTATTTAGTGCACTACCACAGATCTCTAGTCAAAAGTAGTGGACTATATAGGGTATAGGGTGCCATTTGGTATGCACCCACTCCTTCCTCCACAGCAAGAGGCAGGTTAATAAAGGAGCATGTTTGCCTGCAAACTTACCCAGGTATGAGTCAGCTAAGGTCTAAGAAATCGAAACTTCTTAAAAACGAATGAGGAAGGATAATCCCCAACTAAAATACTAAAAGTTTTACTCAACTCAAGAATTGAATAAATTATGACTTGTCTGGCATCAACTGTTATCATCAAAATGCATTGAAAGGTAAAATTATTTAAGGATAATGAGAACTTTTAAATAAATAACTTATGTGTTGTGGCACAAATTGTGGTAAGAGGTAATCAAGTGGAAAAATGTGTGTCAGCTATTTCAGACAAGCCGAGCACACATGATACAGTGCATTTACAAAACAAGGGGATGCTTATACAATGCCACATCTCTCCCATGGCCTTAAACTAACATTGAGAGAATGGGCTTACACACAGCAAACACGCTTTAATGCCACTGCTTTAGGCTACTGAAGATCAATACATCTGAGATCTGGTTATAAAATAACCATGTACTCTCTTTTCTATTTGCAATCGAACACATTGAGTATGGATTTTATTCATTATCTAGAGCACAGCACTCGTGCAACAATTCCTGTAATGAATGACAATGCAGAGTTTTGTGTCACCATTGCCTTCAACTGGAACATTGGACATTCCCTCTCTCTTCCATTTCCTATGCTTTATCATGTCTGCCAAAGCTGCACAAAGCATAGCCAATGCTAATTAAGGTCAAACAACATTCACTTATCTGAGGTCTGGGAAACTTAATAAGGAAAGATTATCTGAAATTAATATGATAGAATGTATACAGACAGTATATTCACACTCAAATCTTGGCAAACTTTCAAGGCCATTATTAAGTAGGCCTATGCACCAATGGTATAGCCTATTATGTTGGGTAGTGGTATCTGAATCTAATGAATCTGTGAAACATTGGTTACTGTTTCATTAGAAACTATGTGATTACCAGTCAGAGGTGCTGTGTTGTTGTGTTCCAAGGTAAATACACTCACACCAGCTGGGCCAAGGTTGATGGTTTGGGCTGTAAGGCTTTGCGCAGCGGGAGCTCTGTGTACTGATGAAATCGCATAAATAAAGCTTCAAACAGCCGACTAATTGCTGTAAGCAGCCCTTACCCTTGACTGAAGGTGGAGTTTGAAAAGACAAGAGACAGTTGCATAAATTGGCACTGAAAAACTAGCCAATTCGAAGCGTCTATTAGCCTAAACCATACAATATACCAATCCTGGTGCCATGTGTGCTGTGAGGAGTGAATTGGCCAGAGGTTAGGGGGATTTAATGTTTTCTCTAAAGATGGCTATGAATACAGTCATGGCATTGTTGCTGCTAAGAGTTACAATCATCCAAATAAAAGGTCAGGAAGGAAAAATAGATTTTCTGTTGCTGCTAAACTGGATTGGTCCTATTACAGTATGCTGTCAGAGATTTGTTGAAATTAACTTTGTGCCCTCGTCTGTGGCAGGTCACTACAGAGACATATCAATAATTCAGTTGGCAGCTCAACTCCCTTCCCTGATCTGAAATAAATCTTGTTAGCAGGTCCTGCCAACACGCTCTGGTCTCCCTACTACACTGGTTATTTGTATCCCAGCGTTGGCTTTGGAGAGATTATCAAACTAAATATACATGTAAAAGCCATCTTCTGGAAGCTGCAAATTAAGGAGATCGTGTCTGTCTTCTATTCCTTCCCTAACTTGACACTAACTTCTGTGTGTTTTTCACTACTGTATGTCTTCTGAAAAAGCTCCTACTATGGATATGGTATAGTACACAATCTGCATTTTATAGGTCTATATGAAAGTGATGAGAGAGACCTAGGCCCTCTGCTCTTGTCCTAGCAACATGCCTTTTCCCGATATGTCTTCAGCTCATTCCCAAACAGCGAGGAGCTGTCAGTGGAAAGAGAGAAAGAGAGAGAGAGAGAAAAGTGGAGCACTGCTCAATGTGCCACTCTGATAAGATCCAGGGAGACCTCCCTTAACCTCTCCCGACTTCTCAGTTAGAGGAGGAGGACCACAGTAACCTTTACTGTCAATGAAAGCCCAGAACAGCAGGGGATTATGTACAACTACTTTCAAATTAGTACCGTTCTTCCTATGGTGTCTAACGTCTTCCTAAAGTGCCACATCTGGGAGGATAAGGGTTGCTGTGTGACCATTTTATTCTCACTGAGTCGAGGTGCTGTTATAATATCTTTCCCCCGTAACTGGATGTGCACTCTATGTGAATACACCTTGATATCTATCTAGAAATTGATATCTAAGTAGGTTTTGATGACAAGGCAACAGCTTAAAATCAGGGCCGGCCCTTATTTGTATTTATATTTATTATCTTCCTGGGGTCCAGCAAAATTAAGGCAGTTCATACAATTTTTTAAACATTACAATACATTCACAAATTTGACAACACACTGTGTGCCCTCAGGCCCCTACTCCACCACTACCACATATCTACAGTACAAAAATCCATGTGTACGTGTGAGTATAGTGCGTATGTTATCGTGTGTGTGTATGCATGTGTCTGCGCCTATGTGTGTGTTGCTTCACAGACCCCGCTGTTCCATACTGTGTTTTTGTATCTGTTTTTTAAATCTATTTATACTACTTGCATCAGTTACTTGATGTGGAATAGAGTTCCATGTAGTCATGGCTCTATGTAGTACTGTGCGCCTCCCATAGTCTGTTCTGGACTTGGGGACTGTGAAGAGACCTCTGGTGGCATGTCTTGTGGGGTATGCATTCGTGACCGAGCTGTGCGCCAGTAGCTCAAACAGACAGCTCGGTGCACCCAACATGTCAACACCTCTCATAAACACAAGTAGTGATGAAGTCAATCTCTCTTCCACTTTGAGCCAGGAGAGATCGACATGCATATTATTAACATTAGCTCTCTGTGTACATCCAAGGGCCAGCCGTGCTGCCCTGTTCTGAACCAATTGCAATTTTCCTAAGTCCTTTTTTGTGGCACCTAACCACACGACTGAACAGTAGTCCAGGTGTAACAAAACTACGGCCTGTAGGACCTGCCTTGTTGATAGTGCTATTAAGAAGGTAGAGTAGCGCTTTATTATGGACAGACTTCTCCCAATCTTAGCTACTGTTGTATCAATATGTTTTTTATCATCAATTTCTCTCAGCCAATCATCAGTCATTTGTGTAAGTGCTGTGCTTGTTGAATGTCCTTCTCTATATGCATGCTTAAAGTTTGTTGTCAATTTGTTTACTGTAAAATAACATTGTATCTGGTCAAACATCATTTTTTACAATAGTTTACTAAGGGTTGGTAACAAGTTAATTGGTTGGCTATTTGAGCCAGTAAAGGGGGCTTTACTATTTTTAGGTAGCGGAATGACTTTTGCTTCCCTCCAAGCCTGGGGGCACACACATTCTAGAAGGCTTAAATTGAAAATATGGCAAATAGGAGTGGCAATATCGTCCGCTATTATCCTCAGTAATTTTCCATCCAAGTTGTCAGACCCCAGTGGCTTGTCATTGTTGATAGACAACAATACTTTTTTCACCTCTTCCACACTCACTTTACGGAATTCAAAATTACAATGCTCGTCTTTCATAATTTGGTCAGAAATACTTGGATGTGTAGTGTCAGCAATTTTTGCTGGCATGTCATGCCTAAATTTGCTAATCTTGCCAATGAAAAAATCATCAAAGTAGTTGGCAATATCAGTTGGGTTTGTGATGAATGAGCCATCTGATTCAATGAATGATGGAGCTGAGTTTGCCTTTTTTCCCAAAATTTCATTTAAGGTGCTCCAAAGCTTTTTATTATCATTCTTTATGTCATTTATCTTTGTTTCATAGTGTAGTTTCTTCTCTTTTTATTCAGTTTAGTCACATGATTTCTCAATTTGCAATATGTTTGCCAATCGGTTGTGCAGCCAGCCAGACTTATTTGCCATTCCTTTTGCCTCATCCCTCTCAACCATACAATTTTTAAATTCCTCATCAATCCACAGGGATTTAACAGTTTTTACAGTCATTTTCTTAATGCTTATTAGTAACTGGAATAAACCATTTCATAAATGTGTCAAGTACAGTGTCTGTTTGCTCCTCATTAAACACCACGGACCAACATATATTCTTTACATCAACAACATAGGAATCACTACAAAACTTATTGTATGACCTCTTATTCACAATATTAGGCCCAGCCTTTGGAACTTTAGTTTTCCTAGATATGGCTACTATATTGTGATCACTACATCCAATTGATTTGGATACTGCTTTCAAACAAATCTCTGCAGCATTAGTAAAGATATGATCAATACATGTTGATGATTTAATTCCTGTACTGTTTGTAACTACCCTGGTAGGTTGACTGATAACCTGGGGGCGCTAAGCAACATTTTGTTGCGCAAATCACATATCTGACTGTAGGCCTATTTGAGTCATAGTGAAATTGCATCCCAGCTCTTAAGGTAACATCCAAAACTTTATTAATAAACAAACATTGTAAACTACAGTGAGCTCCAAAAGTATTGGGACAGTGACCATTTTTGTTTTGGCTCTGTACTCCAGCACTTTGGATTTGAAATGAGGTTAAAGTGCATACTGACAGCTTTAATTTGAGGGTATTTTCATCCATATCGGGTGAACCGTTTAGAAATTACAGCAGTTTTTGTACATAGTCTATTTCAGTGGACGAAAGGTATTGGGACAAATTCACTTATATGTATATTAAAGTAGTCAAAAGTGTAGTATTTGGTCCTATATTCCTAGCACGCAATGATTACATTAAGCTTGTCACTCTACAAACTTGTTGGATGAATTTGCTGTTTGTTTTGGTTGTGTTTCATTTTATTTTGTGACCAATAGAAATACATGGTAAAAAATGTATTGTCATTTTGGAGTCATTTTTATTGTAAATAAGAATAGATTATGTTTCTAAACACTTCTACATTAATGTGGATACTACCATGATTATGGAGAGTCCTGAATGAATTGTGAATAATGATGAGTGAGAAAGTTAGAGGCCCTGGTCAAAAGTAGTGAGCTATAAAGGGAATAGGGTGCCATTTGAGATGTATCCCCTGTTCTAGTTTAAATTAAATCGACAAGGGTAAGCCAGGTCTAACAGAGCCCCCTATATTAGCTTGTTAATGAGGTCCCAGTGTGATGCTTTTTAATGAAACCATCCATGAGGCCAATTGGCCATAACTAATTATCATATGCTAATCGACCAACCAAAGTGGTGGAGAGCAGAGGACTGATCTTATTTATCTCTAGTTTTTCATTTCATATTTCAGTCTCTGTGTGCACATTGTTTCAGACGTGATTAATGGTTGTAATTAAGGGCTAAAATGTGACGTAAAGCTAATGTTTCTTTAATGTGACTGCTACTGGAACCTTCAATAATAATGAGGAATTCTTTATACATTATATACCTCGTCTCCTCATGTAATGTGATATTGAAAAGTATAAAAAATGTGAAAGTCTGCAGGAATTAGGAGGGAAAACAACATAAACTTTGTTGGTTCAACCTCTCTCTCTCTGCCTAGGGAGACGTCACAGTCCAATCAATTTAGTGTGTAATTATCATTCCGATCGATGATTCTCATTCAGTCGGTGGTGGTCTTGATAAGCCAGGTGTAACAAATGCTTCATGAAATAACTTATATTAGGCTATTTGCCACCTTTAGACCTCTGTGAATTTATGTCTCATATTATTTCATACTTCAGTGTATCTTAATGTTTTATTTAAAATAAAATAAAATGAGTGGAGGCTGCTGGATATGGTCCATATTGATTTAGATCTGGTTCAATGTGCCTTAAAATAGGACAGAGACCACAAACAAATACAAATGGTACCTAGCTTGCTTTAGGGACTATGTTGTTTGCCTTGTTTCACAGACTATGTAGGGCTACAGCCAAGGCATGGTTCAATGGTTAATACATAGTCAATGGCCGTGCTAAAGCATGTGGCAAGGCTACACTCCAGTGAGGAAATGGCACACCAAGATTGGCCTTGTCATTGCAATGGTGTATGACTGACCAAATTGGGATTCTAACGGTGCCATGAGACTGCTGACAGGCTAGACAGCCAAAACAGGCACAGCCCAATTCCCAATGACAAGGCTAGGCTCTGTGTTCAGTTGTTTATAAGCCTCAATGTCGTTTTTCCATGCCCAAGTGCATACCACCCGCATACACTCCCCTACGTATTTATTTGGGCAGTGAAGCTAAAACTTTTAATTTGGCTCTATACACCAGAATTTTGGATTTGAGATCAAATGTTTTATGAGGCGACAGTAAAGAATGTCACCTTTTATTTGAGGGTATTTTCATACATATGTTTTACTGTTTAGAAATTAAATAATTGAATGTAGTCATATGTATTTGAACAAATTCACTTATACACATTTCAGACTTAAGATGTGGTTTGTTACCTGTACAAATATAAGGCAATGTTTATATGGCCCCCTTTCAAACATCCCCTTATTTACCATGTTCTTGCAGGTTATACCCCTTTTATACATATTAGTGGGTAACTGGCTAATTGGGAGGGGTGGGGGCAGGGGGGTCATGTTAAATTAGGGAGGTGTTAAACAATGGAAGTGTTCATGAATTGACCTGCAAAAAAAGCAGAGAACCATTCACACAAACTCTATTCCTGTATTTTGGCTACAGGGTCCGTGAAAATGTAGGAATCATGACTAGGTCTTTAGGTGGCTTTTATTTTTCCTTGTTTTATACCACATACCCCTTTCAGATAACAAAAAAAAAAGCAGGAAAAAAGAAGCAGGCATAGTAAATAAGTGGGATTTTGGTCTGTGTATGAAAGGGATATATTATAGTGTTTTAAATTTAGTCAAAACGTTAGTATTTGGTCCCATATTCCTATCATGCAACGACTACATCAAGCTTGTGACTACAAACTTGTTGGATGCATTTGCAGTTTGTTTTGGTTGTGCTTTGGATTATGTTGTGCCCAATAGAAATGAATGGTAAATAATGTATTGTGTCATTTTGGAGTCACTTTTATCGTAAATAAGAAAATCCTAACCTTCCCTGTTATTGGTAATGGTGAGAGGTTAGCATGTTTTGGGAGCATGATCTTTGTACGTCTGTAACTTTCTCACTCATCATTCTTCACGATTCATTCATGATTATCCGTAATCATTGTAGCATCCACATTAATGTACAAGTGTTCAGAAACATATTATATTCTTATTTACAATAAAAGTTACTCCAAAATGGAAGCTTGATGTAATTATTGCATGCTAGGAATATGGAACCAAATACTAAACTTGACTAAATGTAATACACTATAAGTGTATTTGTCCAAATACCTATGACACCTTCAAATGGAGGGACTAGATACATAAAGTGCATTCATTTCTAAAACAGTAAAACATACAGTGAGGGAAAAAAGTATTTGATCCCCTGCTGATTTTGTACGTTTGCACACTGACAAAGAAATGATCAGTCTATAATTTTAATGTTAGGTTTATTTGAACAGTGAGAGACAGAATAACAACAAAAAAATCAAGAAAAACGCATGTCAAAAATGTTATAAATTGATTAGCATTTTAATGAGGGAAATAAGTATTTGACCCCCTCTCAATCAGAAAGATTTCTGGCTCCCAGGTGTCTTTTATACAGGTAACGAGCTGAGATTAGGAGCACACTCTTAAAGGGAGTGCTCCTACTCTCAGTTTGTTACCTGTATAAAAGACACCTGTCCACAGAAGCAATCAATCAATCAGATTCCAAACTTTCCACCATGGCCAAGACCAAAGAGCTCTCCAACGATGTCAGGGCCAAGGTTGTAGACCTACACAAGGCTGGAATGGGCTACAAGACCATCGCCAAGCAGCTTGGTGAGAAGGTGAAAACAGCTGGTGCGATTATTCGCGAATGGAAGAAACACAAAATAACTGTCAATCTCCCTCGGCCTGGGGATCCATGCAAGATCTCACCTCGTGGAGTTTCAATGATCATGAGAACGGTGAGGAATCAGCCCAGAACTACATGGGAGGATCTTGTCAATGATCTCAAGGCAGCTGGGACCATAGTCACCAAGAAAACAATTGGTAACACACTACGCCGTGAAGGACTGAAATCCTGCAGCGCCCGCAACGTCCCCCTGCTCAAGAAAGCACATATACAGGGCCGTCTGAAGTTTGCCAATGAACATCTGAATGATTCAGAGTAGAACTGGGTGAAAGTGTTGTGGTCAGATGAGACCAAAATTGAGCTCTTTGGCATCAACTCAACTCGCCGTGTTTGGAGGAGGAGGAATGCTGCCTATGACCCCAAGAACACCATCCCCACCGTCAAACATGGAGGTGGAAACATAATGCTTTGGGGGTGTTTTTCTGCTAAGGGGACAGGACAACTTCACCGCATCAAAGGGACGAGGCCATGTACCGTCAAATCTTGGGTGAGAACCTCCTTCCCTCAGCCAGGGCATTGAAAATGGGTCGTGGATGGGTATTCCAGCATGACAATACCCAAAACACACGGCTATGGCAACAAAGGAGTGGCTCAAGAAGAAGCACATTAAGGTCCTGGAGTGGCCTAGCCAGTCTCCAGACCTTAATCCCATAGAAAATCTGTGGAGGGAACTGAAGGTTCCAGTTGCCAAACGTCAGCCTCGAAACCTTAATGACTTGGAGAAGATCTGCAAACAGGAATGGAACAAAATCCCTCCTGAGATGTGTGCAAACCTGGTGGCCAACTACACTGACCTCTGTGATTGCCAACAAGGGTTTTGCCACCAAGTACTAAGTCATGTTTTGCAGAGGGGTCAAATACTTATTTCCCTCATTAAAATGCAAATCAATTCATACAATTTTTGACATGCGTTTTTCTGGATTATTTTGTTATTATTCTGTCTCTCACTGTTCAAACAAACCTACCATTAAAATTATAGACTGATCATGTCTTTGTCAGTGGGCAAACGTACAAAATCAGCAGGGGATCAAATACTTTTTCCCTCACTGTATGTATGAAAACACCCTTAAATAAAAGGTGACATTCTGTACTGTCACGTATTATAAACATTTGTTCTTGAATCCAAAATGCTGGAGAATAGAGCCAAATTAAAAGTTTTAATACGTAAGTGAGTGTAAGTGCCTTCCAAATGAGCATATACAAGTGTCCATATTCGACTTTCCTAATTTAGCGTGTTCATTAGAATAGTGAAAATTAGCCATGGGCAATCAGCTTCAGAGGTAGGACAGAGGTATCATGCTGCATTATCTCATTATCCCATCTCCATTACCCATTAGTGTGTAAGGCCATTTGTTGGAGCGAGCTGGTTGGGGCCCGGGCTGTTGTTTGTTGCACTGCAGTCAGGCAGTCAGCAACTGCAGCATACAACAGGGAACAAGGACGACGTCCCAAATGGCACACTGTTCCCTATTTAGTGATCTACTTTTGACCAGGCCCCATAGGGAAGAGGGTGCAATTTGGGATGCAACCAAGGACTGGAAATGGTCTAGAGACTGATAGGCACTTTACACTTCAGTCACACTTAAGAATGAGGATACCTCAATGTTAATGATCATGAAACACAGCTGTTCCTTTGAGAAAAAGTCATTAGAAACAACCTGTTATAAACATTAGGAATAACTGTTCTTGCGGAAAGCATATACTTAATTGCCTCATTGAGCAAATTACAGCAGCTACTGTTTAGAATGTTTGTTGAACAACAAACGCATGAGATAGATGCACACATCTGAATCTCAGTAACTTTGAGTGTTATTTGTTAGAACTAATCAACCATGCTACCAAAATACCATTCAAACCCTAGGAAATATCAACAATATTCTCATTGCCGAAATCCAAACACAGTAGCATGAGGGTTAGCTAGCTATAGATGGATGGAAAACAAACATTTCACCACCGGCCGTTGATCCTTTTCCTGCCAACTAATTCAGACGAAAATATTGATGTTCTTTGGTTTCCCAGTATGATGTGTCACAGATAGCAGCTGGATATGGTGACAGCTTATACACCTCTATGATGGACCATAATGAGGTAGGACCAAACCCCTTTAGAGCAGCAGCAGCACTGTCCAGCCAGGCCACTTGGGGTGTTTCTCAAATGGCACCCTATTCCCTTTATACTGCATTATTTTTGACCAGAGCCCTGGTCAAAAGTAGTGCACTAAAAAGGAAATAGGGTGCCATTTAGGACGCCACCTGATTAAACCAGCCCCAGTTACTGGCTGGGCTGAGAGTAGTTCTCATTCCTCTTAGCCAACCCCCAACCATCAGCCCCCACCCAGACCCCCTTCCTGATGTGGAGCATGGTAGTTTCTGGGAGCAGTATTGACTTATCAACCCAAGAGACAGCATGACTGACAGCATGAGGGAATTTCAAGCAGGTTCCTGGAAACCGAGGGCTAAAAACATCCATCACTCTGGGCCTGCTTCAAATTCAGACATAAAAAAAGTAACCTTTTCGATTGATCTCTGTGATCATATAATGGATTTCAGCAGTGAGATTGACGTGTGTAATGGGTTCCTACTACTCTCCCTATCGGAGGGAGTTTTGCGCTGTCGGTTCCTCAGGCTTCCTTCCTACTGGAATGTTCCATACATTTGCCAGAGGCTCCTAGAACCTGGTCCTCAGAGGCCACTTCAGAGCTAAAATTGACTTCAGACTCACTCACTCACAAAAAAAAAAAAAAAAAAACTATCTGAAATGATCCAAAATTGCTAATTCATACGCTATCTCTTTAATCAGCCATGCTGTCTTCAGTGTTGTGTTCGAGGCCACAGAAAGCGAGGCCGATTCAAGACTGCAGAAAATCGAGTCTGAGTCAAGACCAAGACCGGAGGGGGGCGAGACCAAGTCAAGACCAAGACCAGAAAAATGCGAGTCCAATTCAAGACCATGATTTTAATTTAGTCAAATCACCACCATAATAAGAGTTCAAAATGTCCAGTATTTCTGTGTTCATATTTCAGAACAACATATGGTTTCTTTAGACTTTCAAAATAGTGAAAACATGCATGCTGAGGGAAAATAGAGCCACTCTACAAATTATTACTAACCCAAACACAGTGGGGAACAATGGGCCTTCTACACCTTCAGAGAAGGGCTAAGGATTTATAAAATAATAATAATAATAATGATAATTATATTATTATTTTCAATGATGTTCTGATTTAATCTCTTCAGTTTTTGTTGGAAAGGAAAGGGTTACCACTGAAGAGAAAATAACATCCAATCAGGATTTTTCTTTGCTGTCTCTAGGGAGATAAATCTAGCTAGCCAAGTCAGCCATTTGCTAGGCCATCAGAAGCTAGATAGAGGCATCTGTCATTAAACTGTATTAGGGCAAAATTTGGGAGTGACAGTGGAATCAACCAATAATATTTTCACTTAATGGGTGGGACCGTTTTTACCAAAACATATGGAATCTTCTGCCTTCTTGAAGGCCAACAGGTCACTGCGCAATAGTGAGCAGTAGTTTTCCGATTGTCTAGCTAGCTAGATTTTGTTGTCGGCTTGTTTGCAGCACCTGCAGCAAGTGTTATCAAAGAGGATGTTATTGCTAATTTGTTAGCTTCTCATTTTTCAAGAATAACTTTCAACAAGAAGTAAAGTTTCAAATTATCATCATCTGGTGACTGTGTTTATTGCAGCGAGCTTGCTGTTGTTAGCCATCTTGAAAATAACTTTTGTGTGTGAAACATTGTTGCATTTAAAGTGGATCTGACAACATTTTAGCAACATGAAATCTTCTTATAATCTGTTCATATGCACCCCCAGAAAGTATTCTTATGATTGGAACCTACTGGCTTATTATGTCCGAGTTTATGGACTGCTTATCCTTTAACTTCACGTTGTGTGTCACCACTGTTGCACAAAAGTCTGTGAAGTATTTGTAGTTAATCGTATATATATATATATATTATTATTATTATTTTTTTTTTTTTTTTTTTTTTACAGTAACATGTAAAACACTAAAAACAGAACAGCCAGAGGGATTACAAAGATGATAAGATAATGTTTTTTTTAAAATAATAATACAAATCCACATGATATCAAATCAAATACAGACATGTAACGAATACATTATTTTGACATTTTGTTTTGTATATGTTTTAATGATGAAAAAAAAAAATATTTTGTGTATGAAACATTTTCCTAATAAAATAAAGAGATTTATGACATACTGACGTTCAATTGTGGAATCAGTGTAGTAAAATAATATGTAAAATATATTTCAATGGTTGTATGCATTTTGTTGCCAAGATATAGTTGTACATCAGTGCAGAACACCTTACTATGTAAACAATTACAAAATAAGTGTTCAATAGATTCAGTTTCTAGTTCACAAAAACTGCATTCACTAGTAACATCAGGTATATATTTAGAAATCAGGCTATTACACGGGTAGAATCTATGGATAATCTTAAAGGAGATTTCCTTTACTTTATTGGTCACCATAAATTGAGCCAAGCACGGCGCCAGTTTACATCAAACGATGAAGCCCAATAAAATATAGCAGAAGGAATAGAATTCCTGTAGAAATGCTTGTGTTTTCCCACCAGTTAGCTTTCATTGTGTTAGCCAAGGCCAGTGTGCGTCCTTGTTGACATGTAAGTACATATTTAATATCTTTCAGGTGTTTTTGTCTGAAGATGCACTCTGCATATTTATGGTTATGCTAATTAGTCGTTTCTATTGCAAGCTAGCTATTGTGAGCTGGCTAGCTCTGTTTTGGTTGTCATATCATTTTGAACATTTAACCCTGTATTTGTAAAGGACAATGTCCCTCAGTGCATTGTTTATATGCCCTGTAATTGTATAGGTGTATGGTACATCATTATATGGGTATTAAATTGTATTTCACTTTTTAGAGGTATTCAAGTTCATTGTGCAGTTGTAGCCCTGTACTGAAGATGATGGTGCTATGCGGGGGCGGCAGGTAGCTTAGTGGTTAAGAGCGTTGTGCCAGTAACCGAAAGGTCGCTGGTTCTAATTCCTGAGCCGACTAGGTGAAAAATCTGTCGATGTGCCCTTGAGCAAGGCACTTAACCCTAATTGCTCCTGTAAGTCGCTCTGGATAAGAGCGTCTGCTAAATGACTAAAATGTAAAATGTAAATGTAATGCTTTGTAGTACATGTGCGGCGGCACCCCTTTGATCTCAAATTAGTGCAGTCACAGTCACGTTGTATTGCGCTGTATGGTCGGTCCTGTATAGCATTAAGTCATCATAGTCATGTTATAGCCATGCATATTGTTTATAAATGATGTGAATTGGAGATTGTACTCTGTCATTCACTATTGTATCTTTATTTATCTCTTTACTTGCAGACCACACACACACACACACACACACACACACACACACACACACACACACACACACATTGGTTGAAGCAAGTTGCCAGACCACTAAGTGCCTTAACCCATCCATACTACATACACTGTGCGGTGCTGTTCCGTGCCTGTGCATCTTCAGCATTATTAAACCACCTCAACTGGAATCCGACCTGTCTGTCATCTGTGCCCTTACCTGGACACGGGAGAGAACACAATGTAAAACCTAACCTAAAGAATATACAGTCCACCAAGTCCTCACTTACAACTGTCTTTCCATCGACCCAAAAAGTTCCCAAACGGCCCACCCAGCAAAGGAAAGGCACCATGTGAGAAAAATCCTATGTTTTCCTATGTTCCCTATAGATTTTTCAGATTTTCACTCTCAAAAACACTTTTTCTGTAGAGAAAATACACATTTGATGGTCTAAGTCCACAACAATGATTAAACCACATCCATCTGATGTCAGGGCCAGGCTCCCCAGTGGGTGGGCCGCTGTCCACCCAGGCCCATCCATTGCATGATGACAATTGCACATCACAAATAGCCTACTAACTAACACTTCGGACTAAACTTTTTCAATATCTGGTTTGCATACGCATTATTGCCTTAGTTAGCATTTACTGGTAGATAGCATAAATTGAAACGTCTTTCCTACCCTATCGGCTACCGATGTCATTCTTCTGTGAGCTGCTCCATGCCAAACCTAGATGAGAGCTGGCTACTCTTGCTGCCTGCAGATTATATTCAGTTGAAACAAGGCTGTCTGCTGCGCGCATATGAATATATTTCACGTGCTTTGCGATTGTGTAGGCTACTTTGTGCATGATTTCTCTATTGTACTACATACTTGATAAATCGTATACCTCCACTACACTACTTTGATACGCATCAGTATGGATTAAGAAGTGAGTATAGGCAATGCCCACAAAAAAAAAAAAAGTGGTTATACGGTTTATACCTGCATATAGCCTCCACTACACCACTGGCGCTTTGTGTTTAACAAAAAGTGCACTCTCCTACATGAGTGCGCTGGTATTACGGTTGCTGTCCTTTCAGAATGACGAACCTGTCACACAGACGGCCTATGGGTTCGCCACTGCGCAAACATGTCTAATAGATATAAAGGCTGTTAAGATACTGGCGAAGCGGTTTTATGCGCTGACTGAATGGAAGCTGATAATTATGAGTTTTTTGCTCAGCTGGTCTCGGGAAGAAATTACAGTCCTCACTCTGAGACCGGGTTAAGACCGAGTACAAATGTATCTGACACTGAGACAAGACCGAGACACTCAATATGTGGTCTCGAGACCAGACTAGAGACCAGGACCGGTCTCGAGTACTACAACACTGGCTGTCTTATCCTACATCCTCCTTGCTAAGATGTAGAAATAGATTTTCACTCAAGGTTTGAAAGTTCATCGCTAACAGGCACATTCATATTCACTGCATTCATTCGGTGTGGCCATCAGGAAAAACAGGATAAATCATTCTACTTCTGATTTCACACAGAATGTTTAGTTTGTTAACAGAAGATTATTCTAGGTTGTTGTGCTTCGTAAAAGATTGGTTCCACATGGGATCAAATTCACCCAAATGGAGCACATGACAGTATTGTGAATATGCTTCTTTCTTTTTTTAATGGAACAATTTCCTTTCTACTCTGATGATTGATTTTCCAGTTAAGTGAGTGTGAATTTGTTCTGTTTCTAGACTGTAGCCATTCATTTTCAGTAGACAGTAGCCATTCATTTTCAGTACTTAATCTAGCAGAGGACAGAGCACAGATTTCAATTAACTCATCAAATAAACCAGATGACACATCCATCATGTCTATGACACCAGCAGTCTGGCTTTCATCTCCTCAACTATTCAGATGGAAAATAATGTTTTACACTCTGATATACTGAGATTGTTTCAATGCCGTGTCTTGAGCTAGTAATATATTAAAGGTATTCTAAATTGGCATTTTTAATTAATACAGATCATCAATTCATATGCAATTTGAATCAATTTGTTAATCACACCTGCCAAACATGGCATATGGTTCCTCAGTGAAATAAAGTTTAAATGTGAAGATTCAGCGCTGACATTGGCTACATGGATAAAACAAAACGTATCAAAATTAACAAAGAGCCCTTAGCAAGAGTGAGTAACAGAAATCCGTAAGCAAAGATAAGGTTTGGAGGGGGATGAGATGAGCCGTTTTTGTACCATGCCAAAGTAACAAACTTCAAAACGACCAAATGATGCCTTCAAGTCCATTATCAACCTCATAATTAAGGTTGATTTGGTAATTTGATAAACATAATTGCATTTTCAGTCTAACCATATAGCAGGAGAAGATGTGGGGTATTTCTGAACCTGGGGGTAGAGAACATCTCTACTTCAACCTGATGATTCACTGAAGATGCTTGGGGTACAGCTAAAACACCCTTCTTGGAAACAGATAACTTAGCTATAATCATGCAATATTCGTACAGCAATGGAGGCATCTAAGTCAAAAGGTGATATGATTTAAAAAAATTGAAAGTGGAAGTTAGAGAAGTGCTATAATTTTTGGTCCCGCTTTAAATGAAGTGCAGCTTATAAAGGCTTCATAATGCCTTGATAATCATTACATAAATGTGTTACAAATCATCTATAACTATGTCATGCTTTATAAAGTGTTCATAAATGTGGCATAACTGTGACATAACCACCAATGTCAAATATGACATAAACCTGTGTTTTATAAAGGGTGGCATAAGCACTGCTTAATAAAGGCCTTATAAATCATATTAAACTGAGGCTTCACAAAGCATTTATAACGCTGTCATGCATCTTGCTAGAGCGTTGCAATGCCAGGATAGCAAAAAACATTGGTAGGGCCTTTATTTATTTTTTTATTTTTATTTTTTACATTTTGTAATTCAGTTCTCGGTTTTGTTTATCCAGGTTTTGGATTTCCCAATCGTTTTTCTGGTTTTCCCAGTTTTCTGCACTTTAATAGAAAAACAACCAAATTAGATTTTCTGTGTTCACAACAATGCCGAAACCACATCAGGGGATGACTTTTGAGGTCTGGGAAAAATTAAGAAACTTTGAGTGTCGTTGCCCTTTCAATTCAGTGAGCATGCCCTGCAATGTTGTTTGGTTAGCTGGTTTTCAGTAGCTCAGTAAGCGCACATGTGATGGTTATGTATTCTATATACAGTGATTCACATTGTGGCCACCAATGGAATGGGTGGAGTAAAAGGCAAGCAACACTCCGTATTGTTCAAAGCCCCATGAAATGACACCATATATACATGCTACAGACCCTACTGAGTATTCCCTACAATACTGCTATTGGCACATGGGGTTACCAACATATTCAAATAACCACTGACATATTTTCATTAAAAACTGTATTTTTTATTCATTTATTCATACTATTTAATCCTTCCACAAGATATAGTCCCAGCACAAATCTAGGGTTGATATCCAAGCCGGCTGGTCGTTCAGTCTTTTTGTTCTGTATCTAAGATGCCGTAGCAGTGCGGTCGTGTACTCTCTTGTGTCCGTGTAAATAGCCAGTTTTTTTGTTGTTGTATATAATCCCCTATCACACTTTTCATCCTTCTACTAAATATACTTTCCTGCAACCCGCCTCACTCAATGTGGAACAGATTCTATTATTTACTTACCTTTTATCTAGAATCTTCAGTTGAAACTAGCTAGACAGCTAACTAGCTACTTGCTATTAGCCACCGTTAGCGGTTTTCACCCAGAACATCGGATTTTCTGCAGGAATAACTGAATCACTGGACCTTAACACTGGATCGCAACCAGCTAACCGCAACCGAATGGATGTTGCTGTTGGCTAATCACCACTGCCCCCGACGCAAGCACCAATTAGCCTTGAGCTAGCCTCGAGCCAGGCCCATATCCCGGCTATCTACCTCTCTGTCTACCGGATGGAAGTAGCCAGCTAACTAGCTACTTGTTATTAGCCACCGTTAGCAGGGTTTTTTCACCATTGTCCGTGGCCTGCACTACCTACCAGCCAGCTCTAGCCTGGACTATTATCGGTCAGTCTGCACAGCGCGTTATCGACCCAGAACATATCGGATTTTCTGCCGGAATCACTGGACCTTTAACACCGGATCATCGCAACTAGCTAGCTGCAACCGAATGGATGTTGTGGTTGGCTAATCAGCCTTGAGCTAGCCTCGAGTCAGGCCCATCTCCCTGCTATCTACCTCTCTGTCAACCGGACAGGACCTCCTAGTGTCGACACGGAGCCCCGCGATCCATCACGACTGGTCTGCCGACGTAATCGTCTGTGGTTTCAACAGGCTTCCCGTTGCGACGACCACGAAGATCCATCTGCTAGCCCCGGCCCGCTAGCACACGCAATTCAACAGCCATGCTTCCTGATCGCCTGTGCTGTAGCACCAATTCGAACTGCTCTCGGACTCACAATGCTGTTCACTGGACCTTATGATCACTCAGCTGCACAGCTGATGCCTGCTGGACTGTTCCTTTACACAGTACCCTGTCCTGTTTTATCTGTTCTCAGCCCAAACTTTCCTTGCCATTACCAGTTGTTGTCTTAGCTCTCTCGAATAACACCTGTGATTGCTTTATGCCTCTCTCCCATGTCAATATGCCTTGCCTATTGCTGTTCCAGTTAGTTCTTATTATACAATTTCACTGTAGACTCCCAAGTCCCTCTCAAACTGCCTCAAATAGCTCCTTTGTTCCACCCCCATACATGCGGAGACTGGCTCAATCGGTGCCTCCAGTGATGCTATCTCTCTCATTGTTACCCAACGCTTAGGTTTACCTCCACTGTACTCATATCCTTCCATATCCTTGTCTGTACATAATGCCCTGAATGTATTCTACAACGCCCGAAAATCTGCCCCCTTTATTCTCTGTACCCAACGCACTAGAAGACCAGTTCTTAAAGCCTTTAGCCGTATCCTTATTCTAGTCCTCCTCTGTTCCTCTGGTGATGTAGAGGTTAACCCAGGCCCTGCAGCCCCAAGTATCACTCCTACTCCCCAGGCACTATCATTTGTTGACTTCTGTAACTGTAAAAACCTTGGCTTTTTGCATGTTAACATCAGAAGCCTTCCTATATTTGAGTTATTCACTGCATTAGCACACTCCGCCAACCCTGATGTTCTAGCAGTGTCTGAATCCTGGCTTAGGAAGGCCACCAAAAATACAGAAATGTCCATCCCCAACTACAACATTTTCCGTCTAGATAGAACTGCCAAAGGGGGTGGAGTTGCAATCTACTGCAGAGCTCTATCATACTATTCAGGTCTGTGCCCAAACAGTTTGAGCTCCTACTTCTAAAAATCCACCTTTCCAGAAATAAGTCTCTCACTGTTGCCGCTTGCTATGACCCCCCTCAGCCCCCAGCTGTGCCCTGGACACCATATGTGAATTGATTGCCCCCCATCTATCCTCAGAGTTCGTACTGCTTGGTGACCTAAACTGGGATATGCTTAACACCCCGGCCATCCTACAATCCAAACTAGATGCCCTCAATCTCACACAAATTATCAAGGAACCTACCAGGTACAACCCTAAATCCGTAAACATGGGCACCCTCATAGATATCATCCTGACTAACCCTCTAAATACCCCCCGCTGTCTTCAACCAGGATCTCAGCGATCACTGCCTTATTGCCTGTGTCCGTAACGGGTCCGCGGTCAAACGACCACCCCTCATCACTGTCAAACGCTCCCTAAAACACTTTAGCGAGCAGGACTTCCTAATTGACCTGGCCCAGGTATCCTGGATGGATATCGATCTCATTCCGTCAGTAGAGGATGCCTGGTTGTTCTTTAAAAGTGCTTTCCTCTCAATCTTAAATAAACATGCCCCATTCAAAAAATGCAGAACTAAGAACAGATATAGCCCCTGGTTCTCCTCAGACTTGACTGCCCTTGACCAGCACAAAAACATCCTGTGGTGTACTGCATTAGCATCAAATTGCCCCCGCGATATACAACTTTTCAGGGAAGTTAGGAACCAATATGCACAAGCAGTTAGGAAAGCAAAGGCTAGCTTTCAAACATAAATTTGCATCGTGTAGCACTAACTCCAAAAGGTTTTGGGACACTGTAAAGTCCATGGAGAATAAGAGCACCTCCTCCCAGCTGCCCACTGCACTGAGGCTAGGAAACACTATCATCACCGATAAATCTACAATAATCGAGAATTTCAACAAGCATTTTGCTACGGCTGGCCATGCTTTCCACCTGGCTACCACTACCCCGGCCACCAGCTCTGCACCCTCCGCTGCAACTTGCCCATGCCGTAGTATGTGCTCCAGCAGGTATATCTCACTGGTCATCCCCAAAGCCAACACCTCCTTTGGCCGCCATTCCTTCCAGTTCTCTGCTTGCCAATGACTGGAACGAACTGCAAAAACCTTGAAGCTGTCCAACATAACATAACATCCAACAGATGTTATTCATTACAACTGCTCAAAACACCCACATACGATCACACCTACTGTACATCTATAGAAATAGAAAAATACACACAATAAGACTTGAATCATAGCATATTTCTATGGGGGCTTTGAAATCAAATTGTTTTGGAGCGTTTTTTCCGAACTCTAGTGCGTTTTCGCCCTTAGTTCAGTTCGTTTGGACTGGTGTGAACACTATCTGCACTCGGAAGCGCACTAAACAATGCACTGTGGTTCACCCAAAAAGGATGGTCTCGGTCTGATTCCATTCATACTGTGGTGTGGTTCACGCAGTCCGGACCAAACACAGGAAAATAACCAGAGGCGTGCAGTATTATTGGTTGTTTGACTGCGAGCATTTGGTGAAATGCACACAGTAGTTTATGGTGGCATATTGCTACCACTCAGATTTTAAAAAATGGTATATCATTATTATGAGATAGTTCAATAATAAATAATTCAATACCTCATTATAAAGAATTAATCCATTATCTCGTTATTATGAGAAAGATAACGTTATAACGAGAAAGTTGACGTTATTAGGAAATAATCAGGTTGCAAATTATTATGAGAAATAGCCTTTATTATGCTGAAAATGTAGCATAGGCTACCTTACCTTCATAACCAAGTGGACATAGCTGTTCCTCTTAGGTAAGTGTCCTTGTTGTCTTGTAATTTCACATTTGGAAGGTCCATTGAAACAATTAACTAGCATGATTATATCATTTCTAGCACAACCAATTAGATAGCTAGCAAGCTATATCTGAATGATGCACAGAAATTAGCTACTCTCGAGGGGATCCCTATGGTAGCTATGGCTATTCCCAAGAACAAGCAAGCCCCTATCTAAGAAAAACTTTAGTCATTATTTTGATGTCGCCAGATTGACTTTAGATGCAGTTTAACCTTAGCTAACTAAAATTTAGGGGAGACCAATTCAGATTTTAGTTAGCTACCGTTAGCATTGCTAGCTATGTTTGACTAACTCTTTTAGCTAAATGACAACATTGCCATCCATTCGACGACATGATGATGATGGCATGGTTCATTCCTACTAAACATCTGCCTGCTTTATCAATGTCATCATATTTCTAGGTCACTATAGTGTTATTTAGACTAAACAGTCGTTAGCCTCCATCTATCATGACTTTTGGGGACCACTATGGTGCCGCCGCAGAAGGCGGCTTGATAACGTTCATAACAATGGTGGAGTTTGTTTTGCATGGTCTGGTGCCCCGAGTGGGCAGAGTTTGCACATTTTTGACCATTCCATTAATCCTTAAGTGAAATCTCCACCCACCCAGAGTCCCGGGACATGCAAAATGAACTCCACCAATGGCATGATGTGACCCAATGCAACCTATGAGACGCACTGATACTGTGTGTGTGTGTGTGTGTGTGTGTGTTTGTGTGTGTGTGTCTGTCTTTCTGCCAGCCTGTGTCTGTCTGCCTTGGTGTTTCAGATGTGGCTGGAGGAGTGGTGGTGGCAAATTTACTGGGGCACATGTATGAGCGCATCATCATGAAGTTCATCTATAACAGCTGATACAAGTATCCTACTGTATGTAATGGGGAATTAAAAAAATCAAAGGGCAAACAATTCACAAAATGTTAGGTACTACTACTACTACAGTGCTATGGATTTACAGTACAAATCATACACTATATACAAAGGTATGTGAACACCCCTTCAAATTAGTGGATTCGGCTATTTCAGCCACATCCGTTGATTACAGGTGTATAAAACAGAGCACACAGCCATGCAATCTCCATAGACAAACATTGGCAGTAGAATGGCCTTACTGAAGAGCTCAGTGACTTTCAACATGGCATCGTCATAGAAAGCCACCTTTCCAACAAGTCAGTTTGTCAAATTTCTGCCCTGCTAGAGCTGCCCCGGTCAACTGTGAGTGCTGTTATTGTGAAGTTGAAACGGCTAGGAGCAACACCGACTCAGCCGTGAAGTGGTAGGCCACACAAGCTCACAGAACGGGACCGGCAAGTGCTGAAGCACGTAAAAATCGTCTGTCCTCAGTTGCACTCACTACCGAGTTCCAATCTGCCTCTGGGAGCAACGTCAGCACAAAATGGGTTTCCATGGCCGAGCAGACGCACACAAGCCTAAGATCACCATGAGAAATGCCAAGCGTTGCCTGGAGTGGTGTAAAGCTCGCCGCCATTGGGCTCTGGAGTGATGAATCATGCTTCACCATCTGGCAGTCCGACGGATGAATCTGGGTTTGCGGATGCCAGGAGAATGCTACCTGCCCCAATCCATAGTTCCAACTGTAAAGTTTGGTAGAAGAGGAATAATGATCTGGGGCTGTTTTTCATGGTTCGGGCTAGGCCCCTTAGTTCCAGTGAAGGGAAATCTTAACACTACAGCATACAATGACATTATAGACAATTCTGTGCTTCCAACTTTGTGGCAACAGTTTGGGGAAGGCCCTTTCCTGTTTCAGCATGACAATGCCCCCGTGCACAAAGCGAGGTCCATACAGAAATGGTTTGTTGAGATCGGTGTGGAAGAAATTGACTGGCCTGCACAGAGCCCTGACCTCAACCCCATCAAACACCTATGGGATGAATTGGAACGGCGACTGCGAGCCAGGCCTAATCGCCTAACATCAGTGCCGACCTCACTAATGCTCGTGGCTGAATGGAAGCAAGTCCCCGTAGCATTGTTCCAACATCTAGTGGAAAGCCTTCCCAGAAGAGTGGAGGCTGTTATGGCAGCAAAGGGGGGACAAACTCCATATTAAGGCCCATGATTTTGGAATGAGATGTTCGACAAGCAGGTGTCCACATACATTTTTGCTAATGTAGTGTATTTCATTAATGTACAAGGTCCACTTTCAGCCAAGAGAACAATCCAGACTAAGAATTTGCAAAAGGAAAGATCATAATGAATTCTAGTATTATATGGAAAGCGTGGACCTGGTTCTAGATCAGCACTCCTACTCTGATGGCGAATATTCTCTCTCCCTCATTCTTTCTATAACTTCAGATTGACCCCCTGGTCTATGATTAATAGATGTGGGTGAGTGGACATACAGAGCCATGTTCATCGCCATGCAACGCTCTACTGACCGAGGTAGACTATGCTTTGAGTAGCAACTGACTGACAGGCAGTCAGGCAGGCAGAGACACACACTTGACTTTACCTTATATTGACAGCACTCTACTCACAGGTACCCTCCTCTCCCTTCCCATTCATCCCCCTTTCTCCACCCTAGGTGCCACATGGTCTCTCAACCCCTTCATAGTGGCCTCAGCTGGACCCCACCGCATAACCTCTTGGTTTAGTTCGGTGAATCAAGAGCTTCACCCCGGCCCGGCCTGGCTTTGGCTTCCAGGTGGGTTACAGTTACAATCCCCTTTGCTTCCACCCACATCAATTATCTACTAGGGGCTTCACATTCTTCGAAGCACTGATATTACTTTCTAAATTAAATGTTATCATGGTCGGATGACTTACAACAGTGAATGATTATATTCCCTCAGGGGACAGTACCAGAGACTGTAAGGGGGCTGTTGCCTGAGAGGAAGTTTACAGAAGTTATTTTTTAGAATAAATGATGTTCTATAATAGTTTAGGGTTAATCTAATCCCGATTTGACAGTGTGCCTTTCAACTAATCAGTTTTGTTTTCCAACCCTCAGGAGACTATGAGAAGGGAGTGGGCCACCTGACCAATGCCATTGCTGTGTGTGGTTAACTCCAGCAGCTCCTCTAGGTGCTCCAGCAGACCCCCTGTCTTTTAGATCCTAGAACTATGTCCACCTGTGTATGTGGTCGATTACCTCTTACGGCAGCGGGGGAGTAGGAACGATTCCGTGGCGCTTGGGTCCAAGAAACAAGCTGTCGAACATTTAGAACACCTTCCTAATGTTGTTCTTGCTTGTTTTGTAACAAACTGAAATTAGGCAAACAATTAGAATTTTAGCAACTAGGAAATTGTGGAGCAATTTCTACATAGTGCATCTTTAAAAATACTTATTTAACCTGTCTCCTCCCCTTCATCTACATTGATTGAAGTGGATTGAACAAGTGACATCAATAAGGGAGCATAGCTTTCACCTGGATTCACCTGGTCAGTCTATGTCATAATGTTTTGTACACTCAGTGTAGTTTGCCCTGCATTCAGGGTTGTCGGCTATCGTTGTTTTTGTATATCTTGCCCCAAGCGCCACTCTACGTGCTCTCCCATGCTCGGTGTGATGGTGCCTTCGCTAAGGTATTTGTTATGATTATGAGATGTAAAGTAACTTATTGCTTCGTACTCCAAGGTATTTATAGTATTGATTGACTAGAGCGCAAGCCACCATACGGGTAGTCTCGGAAACCCAGACCAAGGCAACAGCAGTGACTAGGTTTGGGATTAATGATGGACTCTATGGGTAACTTCATAAAAATCGAAATTCTGGGGAGGGTCCTCTTCAGACAGACAACTCTCCCAACAAATCACAAGTTTGGGTGGGCGGGGTTTAAC
Source organism: Coregonus clupeaformis (assembly GCF_020615455.1). Taxonomy (NCBI): domain Eukaryota; kingdom Metazoa; phylum Chordata; class Actinopteri; order Salmoniformes; family Salmonidae; genus Coregonus; species Coregonus clupeaformis. The sequence goes on from NC_059207.1 coordinate 49,421,180, forward strand.
ATGCAGGAAGGAATTGAGGGGATTAGATTTCTGGCCCGAGTTACCCCGGTGGGAGGAGTTTGACCGGGAAAAAGCAAAAGTGATTCCTTTTGATAAAAATGCTTTATCTGCCTTCCCAATGAAAACTAGTTTGAAAATGTTAACATATATTTTACGGAAAAGAGATGTGTTTCTGGACGATGCACCATGCTGCCTTGTTGACAACATAACAGAGCGCGGGCAAATTACTGTTAGATTTGAGAAGGGCGCTCCTCCCTCACCACTTTTGACCGTTCACGTCACGGGCCATAGACCGGTGCACCGCGGCTCAGGTTAATAGAACTCCCTCATTGTGCAGGGGCAGTGTTTCCCAACTCCATTCCTCAAGTACCCCTCATCCGTACACATTTTCGTTGTAGCCCCGGACAAACACACCTCATTCAACTCAAGGGCTTGATGATTAGTTGACAAGTTGAATCAGGTGTGCTTGTCTGGGGCTACAATATAAATGTGTACTGTTGGGGGTCCTCGAGGACTGGAGTTGGGAAACACTGTGCTAGGGCAACAAGCGGATAAGGCAGTGACGTAGGAACGCCGGATATCCCAACTCCGCCCTTTCCTCTATGACAAACTGACATTTTTTGCGTAGAGACATGTAAGCCGGAACATTGGTACATTGTGGGAGGCAACCCGTCGGTCTAGAAAGACTACTATCCGGGTATGTATTATTGATTGATGACTGTTGGAACTGGCTAACAAACAGAAAGTGCCAGTGGTTTAATCTTGTAACTTAAAGACAAAAATTATATATTTTTGATATAAGTGTTGTCTGGTCCACTGTAATGCTCAGAACTCATTATCCAACTCAATAGGTGGCCTGTCACGAACCGGTCTTCCTATGGTGGAGGTGTTCCCCCACAGTAAAAAGGAAGTGCCATAGTCTGGTAGTTGTGCCATTTTAGGTAACCCTATAGGCGGCAGGTGTTACATAGTGTTACGACCTGGCTCATAGTTCGTAACAAAGGGAGGCCACGCATGACTTATATGTAAAAAATAATAATAAATACAAACTGTGGACGTCTGTAGGATCAGTAGTGTGTGGATGAGTGGAGAGGGTGTTGTATGGTGAAAACAAAACAAAAAAACATTTTATGCTGGAAACCATATTCACGGAAACCTAGTTGCACACTACTTATACAAATTGTAACCTGTTTCTTGAACACCAGTGCTTTTTTAGGACAAGAATGACTGTGTAACCTTTAGGACAATGTCTCCATCACAGGTCCCCAAGGGTACAGTAAGGGTATATCGTTAACATAACTTGTGATGGTTTAAATGTTCAGATTAGGAATGAAAAATCAATGAACTAATGATATCAACGTTGTTATTTACATTATACCTCACACAACCTTTTCATGTTGACAGTGGCAAGGAAAAACTTGATATGCTTTGAATGTACAGTTAGCACATACATTATTTTATCGAACCCACAACCCTGGCGTTGCAAACGCCATGCTCTACCAACTGAGCTACATCCCCTGCCGGCCATTCCCTCCCCTACCCTGGACGACGCTGTAAGTCGCTCTGGATAAGAGCGTCTGCTAAATGACTAAAATGTAAATGTAAATGTAGGATTGTCACCCTTGTGAAGTAAGATGTATCTTTAAAAGTATTGACTCAGTCAACAACTTTATTGTTCAAGCAAATATGGTGTAAACAGTAGTGGAGGGGCAAAACAAGCAGGCGGGCTTCCTTCATCTTTGGGGATACATTGAGGGTGGAGTTTCAGGATCCCCGGGGTGAAGCCAAACATGGTGGATAAATGAAGATAGTTCACTCTGCCGTTTACCATTGTCTACTTAAAGGGGTGGCTCTCCCATAGACACCCAATGTGATAGCAGCTGGGTCTGGTCTACTTAGTTAATTGACTTCAATTGAAACAGAAACAATTTGGGAGTGGGATGTCTCGCTTCCTCTTCCGTCTCTGGTGAAGCTCTTGATTCACCTGGCTAGACCAACAGGATATGCGGTGGGGTCAATCTGAGGCCACTATGAAGGAGATGGGAGACCACGTGGCACCTAGGGTGGAGAAAGGGAGATGAATGGGATGGGAAGAGTGAGGGGGGTACCTATACCTACGAGTGCTGTCAATATAAGGTCAAGTCAAATGTGAGTGTGTGTGTGTCTCTGCCTGTCTGTCAGTTGCTACCTCGGTCAGTAGAGCGTTGCATGGCGATGAACATGGCTCCTACTTCGGCAGGCGGACTTCTTCCTGGACTCAGCGATGGTCAGCTGACTGCACCAAGGGATGAAGGACAGCAGGGGGATCTGATACTGTAGGCGCTCACCTCTACTGCAATAGAAGTGTTGAATACAGAATAAAGAATCTCTCATGGTGATTGGATGTCAAATAACTCATTGCCAATAGCTGAGAAGAGCTGCTGCTGCTAGGCTAGTCCCAGATCTGTCTGTCCACTCACCCACACCTACTAATCATAGACCTGGGGGGCATTCTGAAGTTATAGAAAGGATGAGGGAGAGAGAGAATTCACCATCAGAGTAGGAGTGCTGATCTAGGACCAGGTCCACTCTATATAATACTAGTATTCATTATGATCTTACCTTTAGCAAATTCTTAGTCTGGATTGTTCTCTTGGCTCAAAGTGGACCTTGTAAATTAATTAACTATGATTAGTACTGTAAATCCATATGTACATGTACTAGCTAGCACTGTAGTAGTACATAATATAAGATACTTATATCAGTTGTTATAGATTAACTTCATGAAGATTAACTTCTACATGTGCTCCAGTAAAGTTGCCCTCCAGTGGCCACCACGACTCCTCCAGCCACATCTGGAACTCCAAGAAAGACAGACACACACACACAGTCTGGGAGTTGGGCAAAATAGACAAATGCAAAACAAACGTTGCTATTCATAGGTTGCACCTCCGTCACTGGGTCGTGTCATGCCATTGGTGGAGTTTGTTTTGCATGGCCCGGTGCCCCGGGTAGGTGGAGATTTAACTGAAGGACCAATGGAATGGAATAAAATACACAAACTCCACCATTGTTATGAACATTCTCAAGCCGCCCTCTGCCGGCGGTGCCATAGTGGTGCCCAAAAGTCGTGATAGATGGAGGCTAATGACTGTTTCGTCTAAATAACACTATAGTGGCCTGGAAATATGATGGCATTGCTCAAGTAGGCAAATGTTTAGTAGGAAACAACATTGCCATCATTATCATGTCATCAAATGGATGCCAATGTTGTCATTAGCTAACAAAGTTAATAAAAAAATAGTTAGCAATGCTAACGGTAGCTAGCTAAAATCAGAGTTGGTCTCCCCTCGATTATGCTATATTGCATCTAAAATCAATCTGGCGACATCAACAAGATGACTAAAGGTTTTCCTACTAATTATTTGACTCCTTTTGCAATGTCGTATTTCCAAGCCACTGTAATGCACTTTTGATGAAATCAGCGCTCATTGAGTACGCTCGATCAGTCGGACATGTTTATATAGGGGCTTGGTTGTTCTTGAGAATAGCCATAGCTACCATATTGATCCCATCGAGAGTAGCTAATTTCAGTGCATCATTCAGATATAGCTTGCTAACTAATTGGTTGTGCACAAAATTATATATTCATGCTAGCTAATTGTTTTAATGCACCTTCCAAATGTAAAATTACAAGACACTTACCTATGCTGTTCCTCTATGTCCTCTTGGTTGTGAAGGTAAGGTAGCTAGCTAATCTCCTTTCCAGAGACTTCTGCCCAAATGTGTAGTCCATGGGGGTCTAGAATATGAAGTAAACGCTTGACTGTGTTTTGGGTCACCACATAACCCGTTTGGATGCATTTAAGATGCATTAGTTTGTATCCATGAAGCTTTCCATGTCTGCCCAGTTGATCAAGAAGGAATAACGCCATGTCAAGGAGGTCCGATTGTTTTTTCTGTCTGCTGTAGAGCCATAAAGAACTCAGACTTCTCCGCAATGTAGGTAAACTAATGACAACATCATATATATTGCTCAATGACAGTAATATCTCCCAATGCCTCAAACCGAGGAGAAAACAAAAGTTGATCTACTCAAGCAAACCGGCCATAATGTCTGACTGTGCATGAGAGGAAGCAAAACTCGCCAAGTAGCCTATGCTAACATTTCAGCATAATAAAGGCTATTTCTCCTAATAACGTACAACTGGATTATTTGGTAATAACGATTTATTTCTCGTTATAACGTTATCTTCCTCATAATAACGAGATAATGGATTATTTCATTATAACGAGTTATTGAATTATTTCTTAATAATGTGATCTTATCTCGTAATAATGATGTATAGACATTTTTTTATCTGAGTGGCAGCAATACGCCACCATAGTAGCCTACCATAACTTGATATCTCTGAAACATTCTGTGAGTAGCAGCGCATTTATGAGCGCATCCGATGTAGATTAGGGGAGATGGGGGCTATACCGGGGATATATAGGCTACTGAATATAGCCTATTCACGTCGCAGTTAGAGCGGCTATTGTGCGGTTTCCTCTCGCATGTTGTTGGAAAAGCAAAAGTAATATGAAATTTGGGACACACAAGTTCTGCTTCTTGATAATCATAGATGCATTTAATGTGAGCATTTTTCTCTAACCACTAAGCGTTGGGCCAGTAACAGAAAGGACGCTAGTTCTAATACCCGAGCCGACAAGGTGAAAAATCTGTCGATGTGCCCTTGAGCAATAATTTGCTCCAGGGCCGCGTACTACTATGGCTGACCCTGTAAAACAACACATATCACTGCACCTATCTGTTGTTTGTGACAATAGGCATTTTAGTTTGTTTGACATTTGACAATGTGAAACCAACCGGACCAAATGGAAAAGATAAAGTGTAACAAATAACCAAACTCTTATTCGAACTATAGCTCAGAACTGTGTGAAAATGCCCTAAGTAATTGATTGTTTGTGGACAGGGAATACAATCACAGGCACATCATTGAGGCAGGCCTACTTCAAGAGAAAAAACCCATAGTTGACACCCTAACTTGGGTGACGTAGGTTCTGCTCTGGCCCATATCAATCAGGTTGGTTGGGAGGGATTGGGACAAGAAAATGGATTCCCCTTGGCTTAACACAGCCTTGTTTGAGAGAAAGCCGTATTGACGCTGCAAGCTCGCTTGAAAATAAACTAAGTCCCAAATTGACCCCTTTTCCCTATATAGTGTACTACTTTTGACCAGGCCCCATAGGTCAAAAGTAGTACACTATATAGGAAATAAGGGGCCATTTGGGACTCAAACATAATGTCTGACTGCATCGATTCGTGGCAAGCTAAACAGAAGGGTCAGGACTTATAGTAGCTCCATGTCCTCCATCGCTCAGCATTCATTCATTCATTCAGTGTGACCTTAACGTGGCGACGTGGCAGCAGCAGAGCACCTCGCTCACCTTGAAATGAATGCTGTCCGTCTACGCACCTTAGACTCTAGAGGTGCTGTTCAGCACTTAGACAAGCATTGCCTTATCAACAGCCCTGCCTGCTGTCAAAGTGTCAAGGCCACAATGTGGCAGCCAGGAAGCCTGTACTGTTAGACAACTGCCACAACCAACAACATCTCGAAACCACTGGGAGTTGGGGAGAGAGAGAGAGAGAAAAGTGATGAACCCCAAATAGCAACCCATTTCCTATATACTGCACTACTTTTGACCAGAAACCTGTGGGCCCTGGTCAAAAGTAGTGCACTATTTAAGAATAGGATACCATTTGGGACACACCCAAGGTGTGCAATAAGGTCCTGGCCTGAGGAATATAATAAATAATAAAGTAAATAAATAAACAGAAGTAGTGGGATATTAATGTCCTGGGGTATTGGGTATAAGCTGGCTTTAGACACACAGAGAGACAGCACTACAGTACTAATCTGCGATTAGACTCTCACCTGCTACAGTACACTTGTTTCTCAAAGCAAGAGGAACCTGCTGCTGGAACTGGGAGTAATTGTCTGCCATCTCTGCAAATTAACAAAGTTTCCAATATGTGTAGGATACTTTTTTTTAAGTCAACAAACTGCTGGGGCTGGACTTGAGGGGTATACAAGGTTGTCATTGCACATTAATGGGTTATCCCCAATGGCAGCAGGCGGTGATACACACAACTTTCTTCTGATCGTTATTTGAGGTATTGCCCTATATGGAATCTATCTAGCAAAGGACTCTGACATTAATTCAGCTAGTAGGGCAATGATTATGTAGTAAAACCATCAATGACCCATTACATTCTGTGGGTCATGGTGTCATCTATAAACAGATGTTAAGTCCCGAATGGCACCCCAAGTCCCGAACGGCACCCCATTCCCTGCATTTTGGGAAGCAACCAGACAAGTAATGTTTTGTTTTGGTTCCTAACCACAACTACTAAGAGCCTAGATAGGCTACAACATAAAGGGGGATTTAAATGCTTTGCTAGAAAGGGAAATAAAACTAAGAGTTCAGAATAGCCTCATTGGCAGACTCACAGGCAGCCTGTCTCCACCATATGGGATTTGAACTAAATTAGAACACCCAACTCCACTGTGATCCCATGGGAACGTATTTAAATCAGCGTCAAATATATGTTTTCATGTCAACAAATTAATGGATGAATGACAAAACAGGACAGGGAGGATTGAGCTGCAGACAAATCTCTCTAGAGACAAATAACTGCCTGCCTTTTTTTCAAATAAAACAAGCATCCTTGAATGGTTTGATCATATTCATGATTTGAAAGTCAGATATCTAATTAGGGATATTCAGATCAGTGATCATTTCCATTAAGTGATAATAAATGGGTTTGGCCAGCTCTTACTAATGAAGTGATTAGCGTGAAAGGAGGATTATTTAGCTGTTATTGGTAGCAATAGCAGTAGTTGAGTAAGACTATCAGTGATATTATTGTTATCATTCCACAATGAACAGGACCTTGGTTGTGTCCCAAATGGCACCCTATTCCCTACTGTATAATAAAGTGCACTACCTCTGCCCAGTGTCCTATGGGCCCTGGTCAAAAGTAGTGCACTATATAGGGAATAGGGTGCCATTTGACTCCCAGATCTTCTTCTTCTTCTTCTTCTTCTTCTTCTTCTTCTTCTTCTTCTTCTTCTTCTTCTTCTTCTTCTTCTTCTTCTTCTTCTTCTTCTTCTTCTTCTTCTTCTTCTTCTTCTTCTTCTTCTTCTTCTTCTTCTTCTTCTTCTTCTTCTTCTTCTTCTTCTTCTTCTTCTTCTTCTTCTTCTTCTTCTTCTTCTTCTTCTTCTTCTTCTTCTTCTTCTTCTTCTTCTTCTTCTTCATCAAACCTCTAAGTATTACAGAAGTTGTTGGTACCAACAGTAGTAGCACAGTATTAGTGATATTACTGTTATTACATTTTTTATTTAACCAGGTAAGCCAGTTGAGAACAAGTTCTCATTTACAACTGCGACCTGGCCAAGATAAAGCAAAGCAGTGCGATAAAAACAATAACACAGAGTTACATATGGGGTAAAACAAAACATAAAGTCAAACATACAACAGAAAATATATATACAGTGTGTGTAAATGTAGCAAGTTATGGAGGTAAGGCAATAAATTGGGTATAGTGCAAAATAATTACAATTAGTATTAACACTGGAATTATAGATGTGCATTATGATTGCACAATGAACAGGACCTTTTCCTTCTTCCTGTTGGAAAACATGATTGGTCAAACCTCTGGAGTGTTGCATCCCAAATGGCACCCCATTCCATATATAGTGCACTACATTTGACCAGAGCCTTATAGGCCCTGGTCAAACATAGTTCACTATATAGGGATTAGGGTACCATTTGGGGGCACATCCTCTTGTGTTCTATGATGCCACTTCCTCGTTAGCCCTCCTTCACCATGTTTCTGTGTTGGTGGTCCGTGGGGTTTGCATCCTTCATGGAGACTGGGGATGACTCAACTAAACCAGCTTTGATGTTCATTTAAAAGAAGCAAGTGAGGAAGTGAAGTGACATCCCAGTGGAAGAAATTATGATAATCTGGAAGATGTTAATTAAGGCCAAAGGGTTAATTTCAATTCCTTTATCGTCTTGGAAGACTTTTAATCGGTTTGGTTGAATGTAGTGGGTGTATGGTGGACTTATCTGCCGAAGCCCGAGCGGCATGCCATGCCAGTGCTTTAAAACGCTTAGAAATAATCACTGTGTGTTGTGCATTTGGAAACATTACTTTTCCTTTGCTGTAATTAAAAGTTGTATTAATCCTCCCACTTTGAAATGTAAATTGGAGACAGTTCCACTGCCAAGGAGAGAGAGAAAGAGCTAAAAGAGAGAGCTAAAAGAGGGTATCTGGGTCCCAAATGGCACCCTATTCACTATATAGTGCACTACGTTAGAACAGGGTGCCATTTGGTATGCAGGCAGTGTCAGTTGACTCATAGAAGAGCATAATCCATGTGAACTTTGTAAGGAGACAAAAAACATACATTAAAATAACGATGAACAAAGCTGGTCTTTTTATTCTCCAGAATTCATAATCAGTGCTTATAAAATGTCTACAAGGCATAACTTAATAAAAGCAATCAATGCTAATTATCATCTTTTAAAACACAGTTACAAACTTTCCTAATGACGAGAGAGAGGACAAATGCATGTTTAAGCAGCCATCAACAACAAGTCAATTTATAAGTGCTAACAAACAATGTCTGATGATGATGTTCTGTAAGTACATGGGAGAAAAAATAACAAAAAGGGACCTACATGCTGCTATCACTACTTTGTACTACCACAGCAATATGTTTGCTGTGTGGATTGAGTTTAGGAATCACAGAGCCTTTTCAAATGAAGAAAATGACGACCCAAGACACTCCTTTCTATTCTCTTTTTCTGTCCTCTTGTTTTCTGTCATGTCACTCTCTCATAGTTTGGGCACCTGCAGGCTATACCTTCAGCATGAGCCCATTACTTCCCCTGTCATTTCACTGGGATTAATTCACATGCCTGGAGGATGTAAAACCTACAGAATCAGATACAGGTTGTAAAACACAGGCAGTGTGTGTCCCAAATGGCACCCTATTTAATATATAGTGTACTACTTTCACCAGATGAAGGGTGCCATTTGGGACGCAACCAGAGTGAAAGACTAGCCTGGGTCTCACAGCTCAAACTGATTGATGAACAATGTTCTGATGTGGCAGATAACAGTAATGTATGGGTACTTATCCAGTATTTGACACATTGAAATGGTGGGCATGGCAAGAATGTGATGAATTGTACAGTGAAATTACATGCAGAGGTTGTGTGTGTGTGTGTGTGTGTGTGTGTGTGTGTGTGTGTAAGGTAAGGTAAGGTAAGGTAAGGTAAGGTAAGGTTAAATCCTTTACACAGTGAAAAGCTGAGAAATAAACAGGCAGTGTTTGTGCAAGTCATACCCGTGGTTGGTGACTGGTCACACATGCATTGAGAATTCTCAGAACCACCTATCTTACTGGTGATGGTTTCAGACACACTCAGCCTCTATTAACACATGCATACAGCCAATAAAATACTGACTTGGTAATATCATCCTAGTCTTTTAATATCAGGAGGATAGGGGTGGGCAGGTAGCCTCGAGGTTAAAACGTTGGGCCAGTAATGGAAAGGTTGCTGGTTCGAATACCAGAGGCAACAAGTTGAAAAATCTGTCGCTGTGCCCTTGATCAAGGCACTTAACCCTAATTGCTCCAAGGGCGCTGTACAAAGGTGACCGTGGCCATGACCCCTGCTCCCTGCAGGTGTCTCAGGGGGAGTTTGGATATGCAAAAAGCACATTTCCAATACACACTTGTGTGTAACAGGACAAATATAAGCACCCCCCAAATTATTATTATTATTAATATTATAGGACTGTGTGTGTGAAATCAAGAATAACAAGGGAATCAAACAGATAGCTTTGTGCTACAATAAAAGAGAAGGTCAACTGCTCTATTAAATCAAATGACTTTATACTGCCTATGAAAAAAAGAGCCCCCTCAGAGCACTCGAGGATTAATACACACATATGCTTACACACACACACACAAGCTCACAAAAGGGCAGACAGAGACATGCAAGGAGAGAGAGAGGAGAGAGAGAGAGAGAGAGAGAGAGAGAGAGAGAGAGAGAGAGAGAGAGAGAGAGAGAGAGAGAGAGGCAGCGATGGTGAGAAAGAGAGAGAGAGAGAGGGAGGCAGAGATGGTGAGAAAGAGAGAAAAGTGAGAGAGTGTTTGTGTGTGTATTGGTGTTCTCACAACCAATGCAATGAGTTTTATTTAAGGCATATAATAGATTTTGCACTGATGTCTATTTCCAGATGCAGAAATGGGATGCAGCAGGAGACTGGCAGGTGCTAAAACTAACGGTGTATAGGGGAGGCTGTGGGAGGGAGGGATGTATCGACACAGCTCGTCTTCCTGCCAAACTCAATCAGCAGGAAACTTCACAGAGCAGTGGAAATGTATGGCTGACAGATGATAAACACGTGCCTTTCTAAATAGGGAGATGGTGGAGCATGGTTCCATGCGCTGTAAATGCTGTTCAAAACAGAATGCGTGCGCGATTACTCTTTTTCCCACCGCCGCCTCCCACTGTAATATGGTTAAGCGCTCATAATTTGCACCCGTCTCTTTCTCTCAATTCCCTCAGGCATACCGTTAGAGGAATGCAATCACAAAGCTTAACAGTAGGTGGCATCAGGGCTTCTGACTCACTCAGCTTAAAGTTAGTGTACCACTCCCTCACTGATTCAAAACTAAAGGAGTTGGATGGAGAAGGACAAGTCTTTAGTAAGATGTTTAATTAAGTAAGATGTTTTATTGTCACATACACTGGATAGGTGCAGTGAAATGTGTTGTTTTACAGGGTCAGCCACAATAGTATAGTGACCCTGGAGCAAATTAGGGTTAAGTGCCTTGCTCAAGGGCACAGACTTCATCTTGTCGGCTCGGGTATTCGAACCAGCGACCTTTCGGTTCCTGGCCCAACGCGCTAACCGCTATGCTAACTGCTGCCCATGACAAACTCTTTCTAACTAATATGAGTGAGTTTGACACTTCTGTAGAGTTAGGAGCTATCCATGAAGAAGAAGTGGTGAAGTTTAGATATGATCTGGGTGCCATTGCCCCGCCTTATGAGATATACAGTGCCAGTCAAAGGTTTGGACACACCTACTCATTCAAGGGTTTTTCTTTAATTGTACTATTTTCTACATTGTAGAATAACAGTGAATACATCAAAACTATGAAATAACACATATGGAATCATGTAGTAACCAAAAAAAGTGTTAAACAAATCAAAATATATTTTATATTTTAGATTCTTCAAAGTAGCCACCCTTTGCCTTAATGACAGCTTTGCATTCTCTCAACCAGCTTCCAACAGTCTTGAAGGAGTTCCCACATATGCTGAGCACTTGTTGGCTGCTTTTCCTTCACTCTGCGGTCCAACTCATCCCGAACCATCTCAATTGGGTTGAGGTCAGGTGATTGTGGAGGCCAGGTCATCTGATGCAGCACTCCATCACTCTCCTTCTTGGTCAAATAGCCCTTACACAGCCTGGAGGTGTGTTGGGTCATTGTCCTGTCGAAAAACAAATCGTTGCAGAATGCTGTGGTAGCCATGCTGGTTAAGTGTGGCTTGCATTCTAAATAAATCACAGACCGTGTCACCAGCAAAGCACCCCCACACCATCACACCTCCTCCTCCATGCTTCACGGTGGGAACTACACATGCGGAGATCTAATGTCCATTGCTCGTGTTTCTTGGGCCAAGCAAGTCTCTTCTTCTTATTGGTGTCCTTTAGTAGTGGTGTCTTTGCAGCATTTCGACCATGAAGGCCTGATTCACACAGTCTCCTCTGAACAGTTGATGTTGAGATGTGTCTGTTACTTGAACTCTGAGAAGCATTTATTTGGGCTGCAATTTCTGAGGCTGGTAACTCTAATGAACTTATCCTCTGCAGCAGAGGTAACTCTGGGTCTTCCTTTCCTGTGGCAGTCCTCATGAGAGCCAGTTTCATCATAGCACTTGATGGTTTTTGCGACTGCACTTGAATAATCTTCTATTTGCTTATTTGAGCTGTTCTCTCCATAATATGAACATAGTCTTTTACCAAATAGGGCCATCTTCTGTATACCACCCCTAACTGATTGGCTCAAACACATTAAGAAGGAAAGAAATTCCACAAATTAACTTTTAAGAAGGCACACCTGTTGATTGAAATGCATTCCAGGTGACAACCTCATGAAGCTGGTTGAGAGAATGCCAAGCGTTTGCAAAGCTGTCATCAAGGCAAAGGGTGGCTATTTGAAGAATCTCAAATATAACATATATTTTGATTTGTTTAACACTTTTTTGGTTACTACATGATTCCATATGTGTTATTTCATAGTTTTGATGTCTTCACTATTATTCTACAATGTAGAAAATAGTAAAAATAAAGAAAAACCCTTGAATGAGTAGGTGTGTCCAAACTTTTGACTGGCACCCTTGATATAGATGAGCAAAAAAGACTGTATAAAATAAATAATTCAAATACTGAGCTATGTTGTATGATCAAAGAAAAAATTGCATTATACTAATACAATTACTCATAGAAAGAGATTTTATTGATAAAGTAATCATTTATTTTCTCCAAAAAAAAGGTCAAAATTATTGGCATCCCTGTGCAAGGATTACGGGACTGAGCCTTTTACTAAAATGTTTTCTGAGATTGGAGAACACATTGGGAGGGATCTTAGACCATTCCTTCATACAGAATCTTTCCATATCCTTGATATCCTTCAGTCTGCACTTATTGACTGCCTTCTTCAGTTCAAACCACATGTTTTCAATGGGGTTCAAGTCCGGAGACTGAGATGGCCATTGCAAAATGTTGATTTTGTGGTCAATTTAATTTCGCAGTCCATAAGCACAGACCGAAGGGTATCAAGGACCTGGAAAGATTCTGAATGGAGGAATGGTCTATAATCCGTTCCAATGTGTTCTCCAATCTCAGAAAATATTTTAGAAAAAGGCTCACTGCCATTATCCCCGCAAGGGGAGGGTGCACAAAGTATTGAAAACAGGGGTGCCAATCATTTTGACACTCATATTTTTGAGAAAATAAATGATTACTTGATAAACAAAATCTCTTTCTCTGAGTAAATGTATTAGTATAATATAATTTTAAAAAATGTATCATACAATATAGCTCAGTTTTTGAATTATTTCTTATATACAGTCTTTTTTTGCTCATCTTTATCAAGGGTTTGAGGGGACTACTTATTCAAGTAAACATATTGACTAAAAGCTCATCATGCAGTACTCATACAGCCATCACTGTTGGTCTACAGACCTTTTCGGCTTAAAAAGGAACAGAGCATTCCCTGTTTGAGCCAGACATTGAAGGTCAGTGAAGCTGTGCCACAGAGAGACTGCTGCTGATATATTTAATTAGAAAAATAACTATTGGTGGATTAGTGATAAAAACCTAAGCCAAAGAATATGAGCAAATACTCCAGGACACAACTCATTAACAAAGTAATTCTACACAGAGGAGCTACCCGTCATGTTTATCTTCACAATTAAATTCTCAACACTGGTTTCCAAATTGGACAATCCTTGGACAGTTGAATTTAAGTGATCTATAACAGCATGAGTGTTTTTTTTTTTGTTCAATATCATTCACAGGCCGTTACCATACACTGAGTGTACAAAACATTATGAACATCTGCTCTTTCCATGACAAACTGACCAGGTGAATCCAGGTGAAAGTTATGATCCCTTATTGATGTCACTTGCTAAATCAACTTCAAATCAGTGTAGACGAAGGGGAGGAGAGGTTAAAGTAGGACTTTTAAGCCTTGAGACAATTGAGACATGGATTGTGTATGTGTGCCATTCAGAGGGTGAATGGGCAAGACAAAATATTTAAGTGCCTTTGAACGGGGTATGGTAGTAGGTGCCAGGCACACCAAATTGAGTGTGTTAAGAACTGCAGCGCTGCTGTGTTTTTCATGGTCAACAGTTTCCTGTGTGTATCAAGAATGGTCCACCACTCAAAGGACATCCAGCCAACTTGACAACTGTGGGAAGCATTAGAGTCAACATGGGCCAGCATCCCTGTGGAACGCTTTCGACACCTTGTAGAGTCCATGCCCCGACAAATTAAGGCTGTTCTGAGGGCAAAGATAATAATATTAGGAAGGTGTTCTTGATGTTTTGTACACTCTGTATTGTAAGTCAATTTCCATGAGAAATAGACTGATATATCGAGAATTGAATTTATAGGACAGAAAAGGACGTAATAAGCATATCATATATGTACATTTTAATGTACTGTAAAAGCATTTGGCTGAACTGAAATCATATACATTAGACTATGTGGTGGCATATTCATCTGAAGGTTAATATAAAAAAGCAGCTTCAGCAGAATCATAAATAGTACCAAGTAATATGAGGATCTCTAACAGAAATCATCCAAAACAAATATAGTCCATAATTTACTACTATCTCAAATTACATTTGGTAATAATGGCAGTCCTCCTCGTTACTAGTTAGGACCCACCACATAGCCTGATTAATGAGATACAGGATTCTCTCTCCCAGAATGACTGGTCCTTAATTAGCTACCACTAGATCAGAGGGTCTTCTCCACTGCCCACCAGCTACACTGCTTTTTCTCCTCTTTCACAATTATTGAAATGTCCGTCATCTTACAAGAACGAGGATTAGAAGCCCAGAAATGGAGCCATCCTCCTTCAGCAATAAGGGTTTAATGAAGTCCCCTCTCCTTTGTGCAACAATCCAGCCGAGAGAAAAAGGACGTATGTAATGCGTTTATGTCACTATCTCAGCTCAGGGCTTCTACTCATTTAAGGTGTAGGTCAAGAGGTGCTCTCTCCTTCTCATTCTCTCCCTCTCTTTCTCCCTCTGGCTTTCTCTCTCTCTTCCCTCTCTTATGAGGGAACGGTTGATAATAAACCAAACAAGGCTCCAAAGGAATATTTAACTCATGAAAAGCGCTCTCCTCTCTTGGCTGCTGGCCCATCCTCTGTACTGCCCTCCCATCTCTCAGCATGGATCCTGTGAAATGGAACTGAACTGGCAAACAATAAAGCAGCCCCCCGTAGTGGCTGGCGGTGCCAAGATCTAGCTCTCTGGTAAGAAAAATGAGTCAAATTTCTTTTTTACAATTCTAATTAAAGCATAACGCCTAATATTGCACATAGTCAATACCGAATCACTCAATTAGCTTCAATCAAAATAATATATATATTTTTTAAAGAATCACCTATTCCCTATATAGTGCACTACTTTTGATCAGTGCCCATTCTGGTCAAACATCTAGTATCGGTCCTGGTTAAAAGTAGTGCACTAAATAGGGAATAGGGTGCAATTTGGAACTTCAACTAAATCAGTGCATCAATACATGAGTAACAAGAGACGCATTTAAGCCATGCTCCGACCTACAACATCTGACTCTTTATTGTGGCATAAAAGGAGACATATAGAGAGCTGAAGTTTATCTGCATTCGAAACAGCACCATATTCACTAAATATTGTACTACTTTTGACCAGAGGTCAAAGGGCTCTGGTCAAAAGTAATGCACGATGCAGGGAATAGGATGCAATATTGGACACGGCCTTGGTCTGTTGAGAATGACATGATGGCTTACAGGGTGATAGTAGGAGATGGGAGGTGGCAGGCTCACCTGAATGGATGGTAATAGTGACAGGAAGAGAGGAGCCAAAATGACCCAGCTGAGTCAAAGCTGACTCATCTAATCACATTAGTAAGAGAGAACCACAGGATGCTGTACTGAGGCCATAGACACCATCTGAAAGTGACATTGATACCTGCACTAAAGTCAAAGAGTGATGTTGCAAAGTCATAAGTATGATGAAAACCAAATTATTTCCAAAAGGTAAAAGGCATTTATGGTAGCTTGTGTTGTTGCACACTGTTTACTTCAACTCATTTTTTCAGACAGTCAGATAACATACTGTTTAAGTATGCAGTAGCAACAACTAAGCAGGAAACTGGTGTTACAGTAAGACATTGTTGGCCATGCCATGTCCACAGATTAGACCATCTGATCTTCCATCATGGCTGAGATCTGCAACATCAGTAATAAAACGACCAGGGTTGTAGTCTTAACGTTAATAATAGTTCCCTGTCTGTAGTAGAGGGATGGTTGGCATGGTAATGCATCATGTCACATGTGCCGGATGCCATTCCTGAAGATCTCTCACTGCAGCACCTCCGTTCAGCTCAGTGCAGAGCTGCCACCGTCTGCTGTTTCATTAGGAATTATCTGCAGCTGATTAATAAATGCAGCGTTGGCTGTGTCCCACAGGACGTGGGGCTAGAGAAGCAGGCCCTGATAATGGAGGGGTATCCATCATATATGCCTGTCAAGCTGCCCGTATCTGCCACCCAGGATACCGCCCGTGGCCCAATACAAGTACCGTACAAGAAAAGTAGATTTCTTTTACAAAAACACATTTACTCGAAGAAAAAAGTGCATTGTTTGGTAATAGAATGACGGTAAAATCTCCCTCAGTTTTTTATGTGACCACGTTTAACAACAACTCTTAAGATTCAAAGATGTCTGCAGAAAGAATGGTGTGTCAGCTATGATATGAAACCTTGAGTTTGAAAAAATATATTTTGGTTATTGAACTACAGTAAATTAAGTGGATTAAGACCCAGTTAAAGTGGGTCCCTGATGTGTACTATACAGAAATGTATAATTATGAATATCATTCTCTTCATGGTTATGTATCCTGAGTACACAAAGGTAGAAAAATGTAATATCCTCTATTACATGTTTGGGAATTATTCTAATGAGCTCCTCCTCCAAACAAGACCAAATTTGGTTGGTCCGGACCAAATCTGTACCAATCATAGAAGTCTGTTTCACAAGTTTGGACATCACAGGTATAGCAAGGTAGAGCACAGTAGGGTACAGTACCGCACAGGACAGGACAGTAGAGTACAGTATAGTTCAGTACACTACATTAAAGTATAGAGTTCAGTACAGTTAGTAGGGGTGTAACGATTCGTTTTAACAACGATTCGATTTGTATCACGATTCGTGGTTGTCGATACGATTCAAGGACGATATTGGTTCATTTAGAACGATACGATCCGAAACGATTCAGTGACTTGAAATCGATTCAGTAACCTTTTAGCCAAAAATTCAACCAGTGTGACTGAAATAAATACCTGGTAACCAGTTGCATTTTAATGGCTGGCAATAGTCTTGATATTTTTAACAGTGTTTCATGCCTCCATGCAGACCATCTGGTATTATGAAACTTACCCAGTTCCACAAAGGAGATCCCATTTTCTTCACATAGCTTTATTCAGTGCAGCAGTTTTTTTTGCTCTAGCATCGCTCACACCATCAGCGGGAGTTACGAGCCAAGTTGCAGTCTGCTGAATTTTGGGGGCTGCTTTTTGATGGATCTGATGTTTAGCTTTATGGAAAGAGAAAAATATTAAACAGAGCTTGCCGCTGTTCTTCATTCAGCTTGTCTCGCCATCTGGCAAGTGGGCGACTGGACATTTATTCTCGGCTAGCTTTTAGCAATGGCTTGCGCCACATTCGTGTGCTCCTTGCTCTTTTCATGTTTGTCAAATAAAGGATGGTTGAAATTCTTTGAGCCTTTATAAAATGCACCTGTTTTGTCTGCTAGATGTGGATTTGAGCGGCAAATCTTGCACCACATTTCAGTGCGCTCATCGTTAGCTTCAAGCCACTGCACATCTTGGAGCCACTTTTCCGAAAAAAGTATTTTCTTCGGCTCTGGCTCCAGTTGGCGTTTCTTTGTAGGTGGCGAAACGCCAAAGAAGCTGCTTAATGTCTGTTGCTTTTTGGACATCCCTGACAGTAGTTGACAAGCAACATGTCATGTGTAAGGTTAGATGAGAAGATCGGTCAAGTACGCAAAGGCGCGTAGTAACACAAGTGGCATTACGCATTCCTGATTTTTGTCGCGCTTGCGTATCTGCGTACCAGTTATGTGCACCCCTGCATATAAAGTCTGACGTGCTTAAATCCAATGGGTTATTTCCTAGTATCGATACAATCGATTTATTACATTTTAAAACGATGTTAGATCGATATATGTTGTCCAAAAGGCCAACTCGCCGAGCACAGATCGATGTAGTTGGATCATATGAATATAAATCGATACATCGATGTAGTAGATGGATCGTTACACCCCTAACAGTTAGGGATGGGCATTTGATATTTTTTTACTGTTCGAGTGGTGGCAAGATTTCACATGACTGGGCAAAGGCCCACCCACTCGGGAGCCAGGCCCACCCCTGGCTGCACCCCCTGCCCAGTCATGTGAAATCCATAGATTAAAGCCTAATGAAATTATTTCAATTGACTGATTTCCTTATAACTACTGTAACAGTAGATGGATTATCTTGACAAAAGGAGAAATGTTCACTAACAGGGATATAAACAAATTTATGCAAAACATTTGAGAGAAATAAGCTTTTTGTGCGTATGGAAAATATCTGGGATCTTTTATTTCAGCTCATGAAACATGGGACCAACACTTTACATGTTGCGTTTAGATTTTTGATCAGTATATATTCAAGTCAATAAAAAAACAAGTGCTATTTAAGATTCATTTATTGAAACCGTAATATCAACTGGTTATATTATATTGTGGAACACAATCTAACCTCAACAGTGGGTCTTGCTTGTAGAAGCTGTATGTTAGGAATCAAAAGGACTACATAAAAAGGTAGGCTAAGTAATTAAATATGAACTGAAATCAAATTGCCCCATATATATTAGGCCACGGAAGCCTTCTCCCTCCACAAAGCTGAGAGGCAACATATCTTGCGTTATCATTGACGTGATGAGCTGTGTTATCTGCTCGACTCTTGCGGGGTTAAAGCGACACTTGAGTGGTTTCCCTTCCCAGCTGTGCTGTGTGGGCTAACCAGAGAAGCAGCACAGCTGGAAACCGCTGGAGTTGCACAAAATGGAATATGCACTACATTTGGAAAGTATTCAGACCCCTTGACTTTTCCACATTTTGTTACGTTACAGCCTTATTCTAAAATTTATTAAATAAAAATGTTTACTCAACCTACACATAATACCGGATAATGACAAAGCGAAAACAGGTTTTTAGAAATTTTTGCAAATGTATTAAAAATAAAAAACAGAAATACCTTATTTACATAAGTATTCAGACCCTTTGCTATGAGACTCAAAATTGAGCTCAGGTGCATCCTGTTTCCATTGATCATCCTTGAGACGTTTCTACAACTTGATTGGAGTCCACCTGTGGTAAATTCAATTGATTGGACATGATTTGGAAAGGCACACACCTATCTATATAAAAGGTCCCACAGTTGACAGTGCATGTCAGAGCAAAAACCAAGCCATGAGGTTGAAGGAATTGTCCGCAGAACTCCGCGACAGGATTGTGTCGAGGCAGAGATCTGGGGAAGCAAAACATTTCTGCAGCATTGAAGGTCCCCCAAAACACAGTGGCCTCCATCATTCTAAAATGGAAGAAGTTTGGAACCACCAACTCTTCCTAGAGCTGGCCGTCCGGCCAAACTGAGCAATCAGGGGAGAAGGGCGTTGGTCAGGGAGATGACCAAGAACCCGATGTTCACTCTGACAGTGCTCCAGAGTTCCTCTGTGGAGATGGGAGAACCTTACAGAGGGACAACCATCTCTGCAGCACTCCACCATTCAGGCCTTTATGGTAGAGTGGCCAGACTGAAGCCACTCCTCAGTAAAAGGCACATGACATCCCGCGTGGAGTTTGCCAAAAGGCACCTAAAGACTCTCAGAACATGAGAAACAAGATTCTCTGGTCTGATGAAACCAAGACAGTACTCTTTGGCCTGAATGCCAAGTGTCACGTCTGGAGGAAACCTGGCACCATCCCTACGGTGAAGCATGGTGGTGGCAGCATCATGCTATGGGGATGTTTTTCAGCGGCAGGGACTGGGAGACTATAATAATAATAATAATAATAATAATAATATGCCATTTAGCAGATGCTTTTATCCAAAGCGACTTACAGTCATGCGTGCACACATTTTTACGTATGGGTGGTCCCGGGGATCGAACCCACTACCTTGGCGTTACAAGCGCCGTGCTCTACCAGCTGAGCTACAGAGACTAGTCAGGATCGAGGGAAAGATGAACGGAGCAAAGTACAGAGATATTCTTGATGAAAACCTGCTCCAGAGCGCTCAGGACCTCAGACTGGGGAGAAAGTTCACCTTCCAACAGGACAACGACCCTAAGCACACAGCCAAGACAACGCAGGAGTGGCTTCAGGACAAGTCTCTGAATGTCCTTGAGTAGCCCAGCCAGAGCCCTGACTTGAACCCGATCGAACATCTCTGGAGAGACATAGCTCTGTAGCGACGCTCCCCATCCAACCTGGCAGAGCTTGAGAGGAATGGGAGAAACTCCAAATACAGGTGTGCAAAGCTTGTAGCGTCATACCCAAGAAGACGCGAGGCTGTAATCGCTGCTAAAGGTGCTTCAACAAAGTACTGAGTAAAGGGTCTGAATACTTATGTAAATGTGATATTTCCGTTTTTAATTTTTTATACATGTGCAAAAATGTCTAAAAACCTGTTTTTGCTTTGGCATTATGGGGTATTATGTGTAGATTGATGAGAAAAAGCAAAAAAAAACATAAATTTTTGAATAAGGCTGTAACGTAACAAAATGTGGAAAAAAGTAAAGGGGTCTGAATACTTTCCGAATGCACTGTAACATTGCGGATAAAGTTCGGAATGACACAACTTCATGTGTACAACATCTAAACACCTGCATCACTATACTGAGAGCTTTGTGTCTCTAAAAGGACATATTTGGTTGTTTAAGGAGCCTTTATCCATGTTTTCCCATAGCCACAATACTGCAGAATGAGCAATGAGGAAGTAAGACTTTTGCAGGTGGGGATAGTTTCTCAAAACCAAATGAAATGGCAAAAGAAATTGTCATTTAGATCAAAAATAGAGATTTGGTTCAAAAATACTGAACCAATCCTTTAACTGGAGAGAGCGAGAGAAGAGAGACAGGGAGCGAGAGAGGGAGGGGTTGTTAAACTCTTGCATTGACCACCATGTGACAGAAAGCAAAAGAAAACAGTTATGAGCTGAACATAACAGTATGCCAGTGGAGGGGATGACAGTAGCAGGTGACCCAACTGTGGTTTGTGACTACATTTACATTTTAGTCATTTAGCAGACGCTCTTATCCACTACTATGGATTCCTATTGTAGCCAATTCAGTTGCAGTCATTCTGTTACAGATTTAGTAACATAATGACATGTTTTAAATCACTTAATAAATCATAAACCAAATTGTTATCAGTAAAAACACTATAACTAATTGGTAGGTCTACTGTGTTACTTCTGTGAACTTTCAACCTCTCTACTCATGAGGGAGAGAAATTTGAACATATCTTAAAGATATGTGGGTTTTTGGTAACAGAATGATAAGACACTAGGCAATATTTCTTATAGGCCCAGTTTAGTCAAAAAATTAGATTTTCCTGTGTTTTATATACATTTCCACATGACGAGGTTGGAATAACAATCATTTTAGATTATTTTGGCAAAACTAAATATAACAATTTTGATATTAGTTGTCAGGGGTCTTTACTTCAACATTATTGTGTTTTGATGTGTTTTTAATACCTTTTAAGACTTTTTCCTGGTAGATGTTTTTTAAGACCCCTTTTTCACCTGTTTGACCAGAAATCAAAGCCTTTGCTTATTCCAAAATGTTCTGATGTAAAATGGATGAAAATGTACATACAGTATGTAGTGGGCAGTAATATTTGACATGTGTATATACACAGTATATTTTATATTACAAATATCTCACATGCGACTCGTTATAAGACTACGTAATTAGCCTATTAAAATGTTTATCTGACTCCATAAGATAAATAGCAATATGCAAGAGACTATAGTAGTTCCAGTGATCGGCAATGAAGAAATGTCTGAAAATGGAATTCTAAATACAAGTGTATTTCATTACTTTGTAAAATGAATGATAAAATTATACAAGGCATAAGCTTAAGTTACAAAGCATTAACAAGCATTACAAGGCATTATTCTAAGCATGGTCAGAGAGAAAGAGAGAGGGACAAAGAAACCATGGCATAGCTCATGGGAGAGGGAGAGAAAGAGTGTAGGTATCTTACCACAGCATGTCAGGAACAAATAAGAGAAAGATTAATTGTTCTAAGACCCTTTTATAAGCATCGGAGTTGTTTGGAGTCAAAAACTGAGTTGTTGACCAATAGTATTACTGTAAAGTTAACCTCCAATCAGATATCAGACGTACAGGATGTAACCTCTGCTTCTCAGAGTTGGGACAATGGGGGTTGGCAAGATCAACACAGAGAATGCTGAATTCCTAAGACAACAGAGGAAATTCTTGCATACAGTTGATAAGAAGAGTCACTTCGAGGGCTGCCCTAAACATATGCCTTTATTAAATACAAGTAAAAAATATATACTCTTAGCTTTCATTTGACACCAAATTTGTGGTGCTCCTATGAACTTCACGTTAGTGCTCATGGGGCCTTTTTTAATGGAAATGCCCATATCTAATTGTTTCTGATCTGGATGGCAATCTGTGA
Source organism: Coregonus clupeaformis (assembly GCF_020615455.1). Classification (NCBI taxonomy): domain Eukaryota; kingdom Metazoa; phylum Chordata; class Actinopteri; order Salmoniformes; family Salmonidae; genus Coregonus; species Coregonus clupeaformis. The sequence continues at coordinate 49,443,818 of NC_059207.1, forward strand.
GTGAATGATGAGACGTGAGAGGAAAGATTAATTTAGACAGCTGGAAGTTAAAAGCAGTATTACTCCTTCTAATCAACTTAATGTCACAGAAACAACTTACTAGAGTGCAGCTTCAAGAACTGTGCAAAAGTAAATAAGGACAAGGCATTATTCGAGCGCAGGAAGATGCATAGATGAAAATGTATTTGCATAGGTCATTTTCTTCACCAACCATGTTACTGCTCTTCTTTGACCTACTGTTCTTTGTAGACCCCCTGCTAAAACCAAAACCCCAGAAGAATGGGGGTGAGGAGGGTCAGAGGGATATACAGTATATTGCATGGGAAACACATTTACATTGATAGCTCAATCTACCTCAGCTGTCTCTTCACCTTGTTGTTGCATCTACAACTCAAACAATGTTGTTACCATGATAGAACAAGCAATGTTATGATTATGTTGTACAACTGTCATATCTATAGGCTATTGTTAGCCTACCCTTCTGTTTGCTGCATGATGTGCAAAGTGAATTCTGTGGTGACCATCGAAATATCAGCAACAGAGGAGGTTTCTTGTTTGTGTTTAATTCACTCACCTAACCACCCCTACCTTTCCCCTTTATAGATAATCATGTTTGGGATATGCTGTTTGTCTAGGGGAATACAGTGACACTGACAGCTGTTCAATTCTCTGAACAATAACATAATATAGTTAGCCCTAGAATTGAGGCTAAACACATGCACATTCATTTTCAATAGGAAATATTCCAGTGGTGTATGAACACAAATTGTGTATAAAAAGTGCTGAAGGCAGACAAGTATCAATACATAATTTCCTTCACGCCAACTAGCTAACACAATTTGAGGGGGGAAAATTGGGTAATTTTATGTAACAGTTTCTAAAGGCAATGCATTTCAATATTTAAAGGCATACATGATTCAAATGCGTAAGCATGAAAGGCCTCCCTTTACACAAATGAATTCAGTTCAAATCATCACAGAATTCTCCTAGGACAGCAGTGGAGCAGGCAATTTTTCTGACACACCATGAATAAAAACGAACAAAGGTTTTTGCAATGGCCTGCGCCCTGCTGCAAAAACAGAAAGCTCGCTCGTTTTCCCCCAGTGAACTAGTAATAGGCCGGTGGAAATAAACGTAATCACAACGCTTTGTTCTCCCCAGTGATATCATTTCTTATTATTACTTTTCACCTCGTCCGCCTCTGAGACTACCATCAGAATCTCATTTGATTGTGTTTACATTTGCTTTGGATCCCAAACATGCTGATAGTAAAAAGTGATTACTGCTTAAAGTCGTATCAGACCTAAAGAAAGACACATGAGATCTCTTTGCAGAACAGGAACATGGAGGATTCACACAGCTCTAACGCTAACCTTTACAATTCTATCTATTCCCAAAAGTATTGTTCAGTACATTAAAAAGAAAATAACTGATTATGACAAACATGGCCTTCAAGAGAGGCCTTTGACTGAGAAGAATGTAAAGAAAGTAACATTTAACAAAGTCTAATACCACCCCAGTTCAAAGCTACTGTGGCAAATGTCATTTATCAAATTGTAAACACTTCGAAACTGTACATGTAAAATGGCACTTTCCTTTCTATCTTAACTTTAATCAAATATACAATTGTCACATTAACTGTAACATCCACTCTCTAAATTATGGTCTCAGGGCATTCATCTGTCATTAATAATGAATTTAACTTAACCCTTTAAACTCGTGGGATTTGGCATATATAGATTGAAACATTTCAATTTGTCCCTAACAGAAGAAAAATGAGAAGCATATGCTTAACCGTGGTAGCAATTAAAAGGGAACCGTTTGGAGGTTATGGGGAAATTATCAGACCAAAGGCGAGGATACAACAGTTCACCTGACACAAGACTGAATTCAAACATTACACTGTTGATTTTATGTGCATTTTACATTTACTGTACTTTTCGCAGCATTTGTCGATAACATTTTACTAATGTACAGCCTCTGTGTTCCATTTAGGCGCTTATCAGTGACCAAACCCATATACATTTAATAATGACTATCCTAGAACTAAACTACCACTTCAAGGTTGAATGTCTTCAGTGTCCTACAGAGTTCAAAACCGCAGAGCCACGCAGTCCGACTCTTACAACTTAGCCAATTAAATTAGGTTTGTAAATATGTAATAATGGACTCATTATAGAAGTACTGCTAATTTTCTTCTTTCTGATGCAGCTATCTACTGGACAAATTGTGATAATTATTCATGAAAGTAAAGGGGCCTTTAGAATTAATCAATATGGTATCTAAATCATGATCAAATAAAACTGTTGTTTATGAAGATAATTTGATTATAATGAAAGATCACACTGTTCTCTGTGGTATAACCCTTAATACAAATCAAACCCAAACTCTTTCCCACTACACCCTCCTCTGGGAAAACTTGACAATGGGAGGATGTCCATGTCATTAAAAGGCCATTTCTTAAGCAACCCTGTTTCCAATTGATTTAGCCGGTTGCAAATGGAGATGAAATTACGTTCTTCTTCCAAGTGAGTGCAGAGCTAACGGTCTACAGCCATCAATAGAGGCCCTGCTTGGAGACAGTCAGTAGCAGTAGTGGCTTAGCCAGATAGTCAGAGCTCCTTTGCTGTGCACTCTGTTAAATTACCCCAGGTTAGTGTAGCATACTAAAGACCGACAAAGCAATTAGTTTTGGACCAGTGTTGCTCAACCTTCGTTAGAATAACCATTGCAAACAGTTTTGACAGGTCATGCATCAATACTATTGAATGGGTTGGAAGCTTTTATTTCCTAGCAAACAAGTTAAACTGATCATGGATTAGGCTACTAGTGGGGCATGAACGACCAAGATTACTTAAAGGGTTTCTCAACAACAAATGAATGGTCAATAATGAATACGGAGGTCACCCTTGGCAACCGGCAACCACAAAACAGTCCTCCCAGCATGCAGTTATCCAAAATAACCTTCATGGGATGGCACCAAAATGAGTCGAGGAACTAGTGCACTATATAGGGATTAAGGTGCCATTTGAGATGCAGACAAAAGTTTCACCAAATGGGGTTAGGGTGGTGGAGGGGCATTGTATTCCAGCAGTGGTACTCTAAGCATCATAACGGCTTGCAAGTCTTAACAGCAACCAGAGGACCTCTCATTCAGCCTACCAATCACAATGAAGCTTTTACTATCAGTATTGACCTCCCAGCCATTACAGAGCAGTAATGGAGGCCCTCCTTACAGCTTCCATTAAAATAATGAGGGGCACTCATAAGAATGTTAGGGATTTTTATGATTTTAACCTAATCGTATGATGGATATTTACATTTATTTCAGTTGGAAGTTGGACAAAGAGATGGAGATTAAAGCTCACTGTTATTCTACAACAATATACAAGAAAACGATTCAGAACATTTAATATGCACACGTCACAGAGCACAGGGACTGCTGTCAAGGGTAGGCTATGTGTTGGGTTTCCATGAACACATAGGTGCACTGGTCCAACTGTAAAACCACTGACCCACCACTTTTGATTGTTTGTATCCTAATTGTATAGTTATAGTTGATCTACAATGTTCAGGAGATGAATGCATAAGAGTAAAAAAACAAAACTTGAAATGAAACATCTAAAATGAAAGAGTAAACGCCAGTATAATTCCATTCCATTTCATTTTCGTGTGGATTCCTTTTCCCCTGTGGCAGATAAACAGTCAAAGCCGAGCTGAGAATTAATCTAGAAGGCCATTGAAGTGCTGCATAATTCTACACTGGTCTGTGCTTTCCTCCATTTTCTGCAATTACCTTTCTGTTTCACATTCAGCCCCGAGGACTGCTCATTCCTCAAGGTGCTGATACACTACTTGTCTTCTTTTTTTTTTTACAGTCAGTGTGGATACTCATGCAGTTATACCTAAATGTAGACTTGTATTGTACAACACATGATTCCAACTACTGTACAATTGCTGTAATATCCTCCAATATATGTAATATCCTGTACAATTGCTACAATATCCTCCATTGCCAATGGATCAACAGAAATGTCTGAAAATGTATAGTCTGCTGCAGTATACAAGTTGTTACAGTAATAATACTATATTGTCAGGGTAAATCAGCTTAGAAAATATAGAAATGTTGTTCCCCTTCAGTTCTCCATCAGATTAATGTTTATTTGTAATATTTATCAAATGTCTGGATCCAGTTTGGATTTATGCAGTGAAGTGTGCAGCAGTGCACAGTTCCCCCATAACCTGTTAGCTAAAATCAGAGCTGCTGTGTAAATATATCACAGAGTGCCTATTCATCATCAGTTGGATTTGGAATGCACAACAGTCAATGATCTTCCATTAATTATGCTTTATTCTAAATTAACATTTGCATAAGAGCTTATTGATAGCTAGCTATATTTACACAACACATATTATGACCTGTTAATCATTAGTGATGTTTATGTGTTCATTGCACAATGAGTTCATACAGTATAGAGAGGCTACGGCACCAGTCTCTATGTCCTCAGATCAGAAACACGGCAGGGTGTATTCTTGTCATGGCAAGAGGGGTGACGTTAAAAGCTTTTTACTGTTAGGAGGTGATTTCTGCCCCCTCCATGAGGGATAGTTTTTCTTCAGGGAGGAAGTGGATGGGTTTCACATGCCCTGGGATATATAAGAGGGCAGAAAGGACTCCTATAAAATAGAAGATGGCTCTTATCTCAGTGTGTGTCCTTCCACTAAGAACATGACATTAAATCACTGTGAGCTTGGATGCCTCCTGCCTCGGGCCGACACTAGGCTACTTCATTGCACGCAAAGGACAAGTATAGCTCAGTCTGATACAATTTAGAAATGTGAATATTTCCATTCAATGCTTATTACAGATTCAAACAACAGATATGATCTTGGCGCGTGTGGGTATGGAATAAAACCAACAAAGCTGCAGCGTGACCTGAAAGGGTGAGATGAATACATCATGATCTGAAATGTGAGGTTTGTGTGACCCACAATGGAGCCAACCCTCAAGAGATATTTAAGAACAAAAACAGTATTTTAAGGGGAAAAACTCAAGAGGATGCCTTTAGGGAAATAACAAACCAAAAGTCACTCAGCTTGGAGTACAATGCCGTTTTCGTAAATGCTGACTGAGTCAGAGGAAAATCAATAAACGCCACCACAGATCAAAGTCTACTGTTATCCACCTCCTACACATGCTCATTAAAAGGCCTACCAAAACAAAGCCTGTAACTACATTGAATGAAAACTTGATCGCAAAATAAAACAAAAGAAACAACAGAAAAGTCCTCTTATAGGTATAGCTTAGACAAACGCAACTGTTAACTCTCCTAGACATTCAACCATGAGACTTTGAGAGCCCTCTAACCAAGAGCCATGGCATCATCAGGATGTAGTGGGAGATGTACCTCTTCAGGTGTTGTATCATAATGTTTTTGACATCCAGCTGAGGAGCGGTGAGGACTTAACTGCAGCTGTCTCAAGTCTTCACCACATGTACCGTCTGCCTCATTATCCTGTCCAAAACCCTGACTTTAAATATGCTGAAACAGTCTCTGCTCCTTGTAAACTGATGCCTGATGCTTCCACCCCTGTGACAGTTTTTAAATGTGTTTTCGTATTACTCAGTTTCACTGTAGCCAGCACCCTTGAGGCATACTCTGATCATTCATCAGTTCAAACTCACAGTGAGTGATTTTATATGAAAAGGGACGGTAAGGTAGGGAGGAACAGACTGCCACAAGGAGATAGAACATAAAACAGATAAGCAGTCAAGAAATTGCAAGTCTGGAAAAGTTTACAATCAAGATGACGGTGTCTATAAAACATAGTAATAGTAAAACAAATTCAACAGCTGACATAAAACTGAGGCAAAATCCCAGGGGAAAACAAAAGGATAGGGGCTAACTGGGATTTGGTTCTACGTGAATAATGGATCAAAACTGTCGGTTCATATTCCATTTAAATTTGACAGCACGCTCAAACTGATCAGCTGTGCATCAATCTTCATACTTCCACATCAATCAAAATCTGGTGGTACATATTGTAGAACTCTAATAATGTCAGAGGAATAGTAGAATGCTCTCCAAGTCTAATTTGCATAAAAACACTTCTTCACTTTTCAAAATGGATACTGCTGCATTGATCAAATAACCCAATATCCAGGCTGAATCCCTGTTTTCCTTGGCAGTTCTCTTCTCTGAACTAGTTTAATCTCAGTAGCCTCTATATGTTACCAAGTTGGATTGAAAAGCCCACTCCTAAACTTGAAATGCCTCCAACTATGCCACCAAATTGCTAGCTTTTCTGTGTGCATAGCTGGACAGTCAAGTGTGTTTCTAAGACAGTGGACCCGAGATCACTCCCAGTATTGGGCGTGTCTCAACCCACCTGGGCACAGTCGTCAGTTCAACATCTAGTTTTGGATTTACATTTGGTTGAGCTCTGACTATCTGTCAAAGTTGGTTGAACAAAATACGAAAGTCCCTTACGTTGATTACTATTTTCATATCCAATCAGTTTTCCACGTTGATTCATAGTCATCACATTGACATTTTTGGCTGAAATGACGTGGAAACAACATTGATTCATCCAGTTTTTGCCCAGTGGGATATAATAGAACCAATAGTCCAATAAGGTGTCTGAATAGCTACCATGGACCCATTATAGAAACTGCTTGGTCCACCAGAATAGTGTGCTTTGGCTGTGTTTCTGCACTCTATTTATCACAACTTGTCCTACAGCACTGACTGTTCTGCTCTGTTCTCTCTCACTGAATTTGCTTGATGGATCAACAAAGGACATGTTTGAACAGCTGACCCCCGGGCCTCAGATGAGGAGGCTAAAGAAACAGTGAAAATACCATCAGACTGACTTGTGGCAGTAGCAGTGTGTGGGTAAAATCACTGGGGATGCCAAGCCAGAAAAAAAGCCATATTACAACCTGTGTGTTGTGATAATTTCGTTGTTTGCTCTGTACCCTGTTCGTTCATATGCCTTCCGACCGTGATATATGCCTAAGGCCGAGACAATAAGAAGACACAGTGGCAGAATAAATTCAAATACACCTTTGTTTCATCACAAAACTGGAGAGCAACCTCTGTCTGGTGAAGTCCACAAAGCATATTGCATGTAACATGGTTAAGCAAGTTAATGTTTCTGCCATTTCTGGACTTCTAAACAACTATTGATTTGTTTGTAAGTAGAAAAAACATGTTGACTCACCCTAAAACGCCAATGCCATCCTCCTTTCTTTCATGTTGACGAAACAGTCTATGACTCTGCCATACAGTACACGCTTTTATGTTTTGTTGTCCTAGGCTACCTGGCAAAAATGCTGGCTCATTAGCCTAACTTCCTTTCATGGGCAACGTTAGCTAGTTAACGTTAGCCTTCTACATCTAGCTACATATTGAACTTCCATCCTCTAAGTCCAGGGGCACAATATATTTTATGGTTGGATCAGAATAGCCAGTACAGAGAATTCAGTACAACCACAAGTCCAAATCTCTATCTCAATCCATGGCTAATTTAGGAAAGGGACAATTTTAGCTAGCTAGCCACTGGAGGACAACGCTACGAAATGCAACAATACAAAGTTGTTTCTGTCGAGAACGTTTTTCTCTGTGATAGGAGAGAAGCCAAATCCAAACTGGCTTCCCTTGACACTTTGTTTTGCTGCGCCAGGACCATTCACAGTTGAGCTCACTCAGATTAGCTCAGCGCTGATTGGCTATTCTTTTATAATTTTTTTATCAAGGGAGGCCAAATGCTCACTGGCATCCCTTGCATTCAATGCTACGGGTGGCAACAATGTCATACTCTTTATGACCCGACAGCATCAGATAGATGGCCTACACATACACAGACAGAGGGGGCGCTGTTTCACTCGCTCTGATGCTTTCTCCGGTAAGATACATTCATCCTCTTGCAAATTGAAGGAAAATTATGAAAAACACAGTGAGACATTTTTTAGGGAAGCCTGGCTTCCCTTGGCATCCATGAATACACACCACTGACTTGTGGTGGTCACTGGGACTGGGCATGCAGTCAGAAATAGCACCCTATAACCCATGTAGTGCACTACTTTTGACCAGGGCCCAAAGGGCTCACTGTTGGACATAAGACACCAGGAAGACACCAGAGGGGTATCCTACGAAGCAGGTTTGATGAGTTAGCGAGGTAACGTTGGTCAACTCCGAGTTCAACTTGGGATAGCCTGTCATACGAAAGTGGCTCACCTTTTTAGCCAGGTAAATTTCTATGGCAACGGATCCTTCAGAATTAACCTGGTCTGGGGCAGGCTAACTCAGGGCTAACTCCACTTACCCTGAATGAAATGACTTAGCCACGAGTTGAGGACCAATTAAATCAGATTCCCTCCCTCTTGCAAAGATTGTCTTTCACCCCCTTCATCTGATAAAATATTATATATATTTTTTTTTATTGTGTGTTAAAACATAGTCATGTTAAAATATATCACATTACACATTTAGTAATAATATAATACATTTTAAACTTCACGCACAGTAACACTTTTGTATAACTTAAAAGCTACAATATGTAACTTTTTGGGCGACCCGACCAAATTCACATAGAAATGTGAGTTATAGATCTTTAATTCGCATTGAAAGCAAGTATACCAAGCAGTAGATCTGCTTGGTACACCAGTTTAAAACAGCTGAAAATACAATATTTTGGGTTATGGAAAATATATTTCACAGCGGTTTAGATGGTACAATGATTCTCTACAGAATGAATGCTTGTTTTGTCACATAAACTGAAATCAGGCGAAGTATTTGAATTTTAGCAACCAGGAAATGGCGGAGCGATTTCTGCATAGTGCATCTTTAACACAATTATTTTATCGATAGGAGTGGGAAAAAAGGTGCTTGTGGTTGTACATTGATAAGCACACCAAAGTGTGCTAAGTTATAAAATAAAGACGGCTCTTCTAAAAGCCTATTTCAGACCATACATAGGCTGCTGAATTTGCAAGATAACTTTTCTTTCATTTTGATTTCGGCACAAATATAAATGTGGCACTGACTCGCCATGGATTGATGTTTCAGCATGGTTTCAATGAAGAGTCCGGCGTTCGACTAGCCATGTGGGACATGCATGCGCTGTTACAAGCCTGCTAGTGTTAGCGGCAGGCGGACAAGCAATATCCACCATCGTAGTACGGATGAAGCCTGAGCTGGAATGTGAAGCTAACTGAAACTTGTTAGCTTTAGAAAACCCTGATTAGACTTAGCTTGCTTCGTAGGATACCCTGCGGGAAAATCAGCTCCAAGTGATTTTAATTTAGGAAATCTGTTCCAAAGTATTCCCACGCGTAATAGAGAGACACGTGATCGTATATAAACGCAAGAAAGGTTTGAAATGATTATGTTTTAGTCAAATATTATATCTGTTTGGGCTTGTTACCATCTTCACCAGCAGGTGGTGAAGACGGCCCAGTACATCACTGGGACCGTGCTTCCACCCATCCAGGACATCTACTCCAAACGGTGCCTGAGGAAGGCACGCAGCATCATCAAGGACCCCACACACCGCAGACGGTATCGGAGCATGAAGTCTGATACCAACAGGCTCATAGACAGTTTTTATCTACAAGCCATTAGACTGCTGAACACTTGAACTAGACTGACCACCTGCTCTGATTCTCTGCACCTTAGCACACATGCACTCACTCATGCACACACATACATTTATATATTCATGCTACACACATCCACATTTATATATTCATGCTACACACACACACACACACACACACACAGCTGCTGCTACCAGACTCTTGTTATACTGCTCAATTTATACACTTTGACTATTAATTCCTTCCTGTATTATACTTATGCTCAAATGTATTATTCTATTCTACTCTACTGAGCCATTTACTTTATGTTTGTATTCTTCTCTTTTAATTTTTCTTATGTCGAGCATGAACCTGCAAGTAAGCACTATGTTGGACGATATATACCACGCGTATCCCTTACATACGACTAATAAAACTTGAAACTATTTGTAATTATATTCTGGGCCCCCGACCATCCGCTCAAGAAAAAAAAATCTGCCTGCAGCTGAATCTAGTTGATGATCCCTGTAATAGGGTGTCATTTTGGATTAGGGATGGGCATTTCACATTTTTGGACTGTTCGAGTACGTGCATGATTTTTGCACATGTACAAATGGAACACTAGAGTCAAAGTAAATGAACGTTGTCTTCAAGACAAATTTCACAAAGAACATTCCACCAAATAGTTTTACAGTATTTGAAAAAAAATGTGACCTCTGGTTAAAGACCGAGCTTTGACGTAAGTTCGAGTACTCAATTACTCATTCCCCATTTTGGTGGTCTGACTGAGGATGGGGATTGTGTACTAGGTACGTAATAGGTCACCATTGGGGCCAGCTCACTTCTTAGCTCACCGTGACACTGTCCATCCATCCATCCTCACTGAAGGGTGAGGTGTTGCTCTCTGCACTTTAACTACAAATGTCAGTGCCCCCTATATAAAAATGTCAAATTATTAACACCATGCTCATTAAAAATCTATTATTGTAACTGTTACTGTGAATAGAATGGCAAACAATAGAGGTGAATTAGCATAGATTAACCTTATAGTATGTTAGGGTCCTTTATTTGAAAGCTAGTGGATTTAATATTCCCTACCCCCTACAGAGCTGTGGATTTCACAGCTGTATTACTGTCAAAACACACTATTAAATGCCTTTTTAGGTCATCCAACTCAATACTGCCCCCCCCCCCCTACACTGGTCAATAGAATAGAACTAACAGGTTCATAGGACGGCCCACACTTTACTGAGGAACCTCACTATCAAAAGGCCATTTGTTTGAGATAGTCAAATATAGATTTCATCAATGCACCCATACATCAACATGACATGTATTTTGATAATAATATTGAATTCTCTGACAGAATGAAAGATGTGGGCTTTCTTTTGACCTGTAACTACATGGAGGCTTATGGCCGGATTCAATCAGAGATCTGCCTTAGAAGTGTTTGTGCAATAGCGAATTTGATACTGACCCTCCACCCACGGCCTGTTCCGAAAATACATGGGGTAAATGCTACAGCATAAATACTGCATTGTATGTTGGATTGAAGTGAGCCCTTGAGAGAACCTTTGGACAGGTTAATTTTCTATTTCTGATCATTTCTGATAAATGGACCACTTTCAACCTCTCCAATCAGTAGTCCTTTGTTCTGAGGGACAAAGAAACCCAACATTATGTTCTGAGGGACAAAGAAACCCAACATTATGTTCATGCTAATTACACATAGCTGTTGCTGACAAAGGTTTTTCATAACGCTGTAAACTTTCTTACAGAAGTGTGTGTGTGTGTGTCCAGTAGGTGTTATGGTTGCTTGGCGTTTTGCTAAAGAGGATGCTATCGTAAACCAACCTTGTAAAAAGCGCATCTGGTGCACACCATCTGTAAATACTGATATGGAAAAGTTAGCTTAGCCTGTCTAAAACAACTAGGCACCTCCGTATTTGGACAACATGGTCAAATCAGTGTGTTAGACACTCGCACTATCACAAAACAAACAAAATTATTTCTACAAAATGTGTAAGGAAAACATAGCCGTGCCAATTCTGATAAAATTATAACAGGTAAACCATAAACCACCCAACACTAAACAACCCGCATGACACTCATACAGTGCCATCTGCTTCCAGGGTGAATCCAAAGACAATTATTAGCAAACAAAGATTTGCATTAGCAAACTATTAGAAAAGATTCTTATTCAAACAAAGTTTTGTATTAGCAAACTATTCAAACAATTCTTATGAGCAAACTATTCCAAAGTAATGTGGCTAACAGTTAACCTTGTCACGATTCAGACAGACGACCAGAGGACCACAATTGCGTCACACCAGAAAGTTTATTAAACTTAAGGGAAAAGGGAAGTAGGGAGTGAATGAAGGCTCCAGGGGTAACAGGGATCCCGTCCAATGCGCTGGGTCTGTGCCCCCCCAGTGGCAGCGATGCGTCCATGAAGCCGGTGGTGGGTGGTCCAGAAGTCCTGGGGGGAGACACAGACACAACAGGGCGGAATGAAACCAGGCAGCAGTACAGTTCAAGGGAATCCAAAATACGTAGTAGCAAGGCAGAAGGCTGGTCAGAGTTACCGGGATTGAAGAGTAGTCAGGAGTCGTAATGGCAGAAGCAGGTCTGGATCTCCTAAGGCAGAAGAGTATCCAATAAACAGGCAGGTCCGGGGTCACAAAACCAGGGTGAGCCAGAAGCGCGAGCAAACAGGTTCCGGGAGTGAGCTTTGCAGACGATCTGACACCGGAGAGCTGAAAGACAGGGCCTTAAATACTGGGAGAGGTTAGTGGGTAATGCAGCGCAGCTGGCAGAGTAATTAGAGCCGAGCAGAGCAGGGACAGGTGGAGCTAGTTAGGCTGAGTAGAGAGAGGGAGGTGAGCAGAGTGGAAGATAGTGGAAACCAATTAAGGTGGTAACCCGGTGGAGTGAGAGGGCTCATGACAGAACCCCCCCCCCAAGGGACGGCCCCAGAAGTCCCAAGAGCAACACCACGCCGGGCGGGAGGAGGGGAGCCGGAGGAGGGCTAGAACTCCTCCGAACGGTCCGAGTGAACGTCCTCATCCTCGGAGGAGGCCGGAGGGCCGTGGTCGGGAGATGGGACAGGTCCCGAGACAGGATCAGGCACAGGACAGGAATCCGAGCGGGCCGGACGGTTAGGGACCCCTCTGGGGCGGCCCCTACGGATTGCAGGTTGATCAGGATGCCGTTGGTGGAAAGCGGTGATGAGAGTCCTATCCACAATCCGACTAGCTGGCACCCAGGTCCTTTCCTCAGGTCCATAGCCCTCCCAGTCAATGAGGTACTGGAGACCCCTACCCCTCCGTCTGGACCGAAGCAGGCGGCGGACGGTGTAAACCAGACCACCATCGACGAGCCGTGGAGGAGGAGGACCAGGCGCAGCAGGGACCAGCGGACTCTCATGGATGGGCTTAATCTTAGACACATGGAAAGTGGGTGCACCCTCAGGGAATTAGGCAGTTGGAGCCGGACAGCAGTTGGGCTAATCACTCTTATGATAGGGAATGGGCCAATGAACCGAGGTGCCAGCTTCTGCGACTCCACCCTGAGTGGCAGGTTCTTCGATGACAACCACACCCTTTGACCAACATGGTAGGTGGGAGCAGGAATTCTCCGACGGTTGGCCCCGGTAGTGTAGCTGGCAACGGACCTGAGGAGTGTGGCTCGGGCTTGTGACCAGGTGCGGCGACATCGACGGGCAAAAGCAAGTGCAGATGGGCAAGTAACCTCCTCCTCCTGGCTGGCAAATAGAGGAGGCTGGTATCCATAAACACATTGGAAAGGGGACATACCGATGGCAGAGCAGGTCAGAGAATTGTGTGCGTACTCCACCCATGTCAATTGCTGCGACCAGGAGTGGGGGTTGCGTGAAGTCATGCATCGCAGTGCCTTCTCGAGCTCCTGATTAGCCCGCTCTGACTGCCCATTGGATTGGGGATGGAATCCGGAAGTCAGACTGACTGTGGCTCCCAGCAGGTGACAGAACTCCTTCCAAAAAGCGGAGGAGAATTGTGGACCACGGTCAGAAACAACATCCCTTGGCAGTCCGTGGATCCGGAAGACGTGTTCCAGGACCACCTGGGCGGTCTCCTTGGCGGTTGGGAGCTTGGGGAGGGGAATGAAGTGTGCCATCTTGCTGAAACGGTCAACGATGGTGAGAATGACGGTCATGCCACTTGAAGGGGGGCAGCCCCGTGACAAAGTCAAGGGCGATGTGAGACCAGGGACGTCTGGGCACAGGCAGGGGCTGCAGCAATCCGGCTGGGGGCTGGCAGGACGACTTGTGTTGGTTGCAGATGGGGCAGGCTTGGACGAATTCCCGTACATCCTTCCTCAGAGAGGGCCACCAGAACCTCTGGGCGAGCAGGTTGTAAGTGCGGGTGGAGCCAGGGTGACAAGCTAGGCGGGAGTCATGTCCCCACTGAATGACCTGGGACCTCAGGTCTTCGGGGACAAAAAGGCGGTCAGCTGGGCAAGTGCTGGGACCTGGCTGGTTACGGAGAGCCTCCAGCACCTGTTCCTCAACAGCCCAGGTCAGAGCTGCAACGATGCAGGGACTTGGCAGAATCGACACAGGGTCCTTGGAGGGGGTGTCATCCTTCTGGAATTGACGGGAGAGGGCGTCTGGCTTGGTGTTGCGTGATCCAGGCCGGTATGACAGAGTGAAATTAAACCTGGTGAAGAACAGGCCCAGCGGGACTGCCTGGAGTTCAACCGTTTGGCCGTGCGGATGTACTCCAAGTTCTTATGATCGGTCCAAACGAGAAATGGAATGGTGGACCCCTCCAGCCAGTGACGCCACTCCTCCAAGGCAAGCTTCACAGCCAGCAGCTCCCGGTTCCCTATGTCGTAATTGCACTCAGAGGGGGACAACCGACGTGAGAAAAAGGCACAGGGATGGAGCTTCCTATCCTCCGCAGCCCACTGAGAAATCACAGCACCAACTCCCACATCCGAGGCGTCCACCTCCACAATGAATTGCCGGTCCACATCAGGCATCTGGAGGATGGGAGCGGAGGTGAACCTCACCTTGAGGGTACTGAAGGCTTTGTCGGCTGCTGGGGTCCAGGTGAAGGGTTGCTTGGTGCTGGTTAGAGCAGTGAGAGGGGCAGCAACGGTACTGTAGTTCCGGATAAACTTCCTATAGAAGTTAGCAAACCCCAGAAACTGTTGCAGCTTCTTTCTGTTCTCCGGAACTGGCCACGAAGTGACTGCTGATACTTTGGCAGGATCCATTTGGATACTTCCTTCTGCCACTATGTACCCCAGGAAGGCCACTGTCTTGACGTGAAACTCACATTTCTCTGCCTTGGCGTAGAGGGAATTCTCCAGAAGACGATGAAGGACTTGCTGGACATGGCGGGTGTGTTCAGACAGGTTTCTGGAGTAAATTAAGATGTCATCCAGGTAAACGAAGACAAACTTGTTTAACATGTCCCGCAGTACATCATTCACTAGAGCCTGGAACACAGCAGGAGCATTGGTGAGGCCAAAAGGCATAACCAGATACTCGTAGTGGCCTGTTGGTGTATTGAATGCGGTTTTCCATTCATCTCCCTCCCGGATCCGCACTAGGTGGTAAGCGTTTCTGAGATCCAACTTGGTAAAAACAGTGGCTCCCTGGAGCAACTCAAAAGCAGAGGTGAGCAGAGGCAGAGGGTAACGGTTTTTCACTGTGATGTCGTTGAGTCCCCTGTAGTCGATGCAGGGGCGAAGAGATCCGTCCTTCTTCCCCACAAAGAAGAAGCCAGCACCAGCAGGAGATGAAGATGAACGGATTAATCCCTGCGGACAGAGAGCCATTGATGTAGTCCTCCATGGACTTTCTTTCAGGAGCAGACAACGAATAAAGACGACCCCTTGGAGGAGCTGTTCCAGGGAGGAGGTCGATGGCACAGTCGTACGGTCGGTGAGGGGGCAGAGATGTGGCTCTTGCTTTGTTAAACACCTCTCTGAGACCATGGTAGCATTCTGGGACATTGGAGAGGTCCGGAGCGGAGTTAGTAGGTACTGGCCGAGGGGGTAGTGCGGCAGCAAGCAGGCAGGTTCGGTGGCAGTCCTCTCCCCACTCCCTGATCACCCCGGTCACCCAGTCGAGCTGAGGGTTGTGCCGGGCGGAGCCATGGGTAACCCAGGATGAGGGGTTGGCCTGGAGAGGGGAGCAGGTGAAACTGGATAGTTTCTTGATGGTTTCCGGACAGACCCATCGAGACCGGGGCCGTGACATGAGTGACCGATCCGAGTAAGTGTCCGTCCAGTGCCCGGGCAGGAATAGGAGGTGTCAAACGGAGGTTCTCCAGTCCCAGTTGGCGTGCCAGCTTGACGTCCATTATGTTGGCTTCGGCGCCAGAATCCACCAGAGCAGCCAGGGTGTGAGTTGAGTCAGAGAGGCGGAGGTGAACTTGCAGCAGGGGTTTGCGGTCGGAGGACTGGATGGTCATTGAACTCGACCGGACTCCCCCTACGCCCGGTGAGCTTCGGCCCTTTAAAGGGCAGGTTACCACACGATGTCCATCACCTCCACAATAGAGGCAGAGGTTTGAGGTGAAGCGGCGCTGGCGCTCTGCAGGAGTGAGGGAGGCTCGCCCAATCTCCATAGGCTCAGACTGATCAAGCTGACCTGGGTGAGTGGCAGTAGATGACAGGAGCCCAGTCGGATCTCTCCGAATGCCGGTAGTAGGTGGACCTTGGCGCCCCCTCTCACGACGACGGGTCTGTATCCTTCTGTCGATCCTGACAGTCAGTGCGATGGCTTCATCAAGAGTGGAAGGCAGTTCATGGGAGACCAACTCGCCCTTGATATAGTCAGCCAAACTATGGAAGAACGCGTCCACCAACGGTGGTGTGTTCCAAGAACTTCGTCTAGCCAGGGTTCGGAAGTCGATGGAATGGTCTGCGACTGTACGTCTGCCTTGTCGAATACTGAACAGTTCACGAGACGCCTCTGCGGTGGGTGAATCCAGGTCAAACACCTTCAGCATCTCCTCAGCAAACAGGTCGAAGGTTGCACATGCGGGGGTTTGACGTTCGAACTCTGCTGTTCCCCAGAGTCGAGCTCGGCCCGTCAGGTGAGTGATGGCATACCCAACTTTAGCCCCTCCGTGGCGAAGGTCCTTGGCTGCAAGGAGAACTGAAGTCGGCAGCTAGTCAGGAATGGCCGGACCTGGGTTGAATCGCCGTTGAACCGCTCGGGGTTTCCAATCTTGGGTTCGGAGCAGCGGCTGCAATGACCGGGGCAGGTAACTCGGGGCTGGGCTGGTGGGCAGACTGGCTGGGGTAAGGTTGGTGAGGAGTTGAATGAGCATGGCGAGTTGTTGTTGCTGCTGCTGGAACTGCTGCTCATGCTCATCGGTTTCCATGTCGGGGAAAGTGTGCGCTGAGTCCATAATGGTCAGATCGTACTGTCACGATTCAGACAGACGACCAGAGGACCACAATTGCGTCACACCAGAAAGTTTATTAAACTTAAGGGAAAAGGGAAGTAGGGAGTGAATGAAGGCTCCAGGGGTAACAGGGATCCCGTCCAATGCGCTGGGTCTGTGCCCCCCCAGTGGCAGCGATGCGTCCATGAAGCCGGTGGTGGGTGGTCCAGAAGTCCTGGGGGGAGACACAGACACAACAGGGCGGAATGAAACCAGGCAGCAGTACAGTTCAAGGGAATCCAAAATACGTAGTAGCAAGGCAGAAGGCTGGTCAGAGTTACCGGGATTGAAGAGTAGTCAGGAGTCGTAATGGCAGAAGCAGGTCTGGATCTCCTAAGGCAGAAGAGTATCCAATAAACAGGCAGGTCCGGGGTCACAAAACCAGGGTGAGCCAGAAGCGCGAGCAAACAGGTTCCGGGAGTGAGCTTTGCAGACGATCTGACACCGGAGAGCTGAAAGACAGGGCCTTAAATACTGGGAGAGGTTAGTGGGTAATGCAGCGCAGCTGGCAGAGTAATTAGAGCCGAGCAGAGCAGGGACAGGTGGAGCTAGTTAGGCTGAGTAGAGAGAGGGAGGTGAGCAGAGTGGAAGATAGTGGAAACCAATTAAGGTGGTAACCCGGTGGAGTGAGAGGGCTCATGACAAACCTAATTGTACGATTTCTTGTTAAAAACTGACCAGTACTGTTTATTTTTGCAGATCTGGTTGGCATACTCAAGACTCATTTAACTCTAAAAACTACACTGAACAAAAATATAAATGCAACATGCAACAATTTCAAAGATTTTACTGAGTTACAGTTCATATAAGGAAATCAGTCAATTGAAATAAATTAATTAGGCCCTAATCTGTGGATTTCACATGACTGGGAATACAGATATGCATCTGTTGGTCACAGATACCTTAAAAAAAGAGCACACTTCTCCAGTGGCCATCGAAGGTGAGCATTTGCCCACTGAAGTCGGTTACCACGCTGAACTGCAGTCAAGTCAAGACCGTGGTGAGGACGATGAGCATGCAGATGAGCTTCCCTGAGACGGTTTCTGACAGTTTGTGCAGAAATTCTTCGGTTGTGCAAACCCACAGTTTAATCAGCTGTCCGGGTGGCTGGTCTCAGACCATCCCACAGGTAAAAAAGCTTGATGTGGAGGTCCTGGGCTGGCGTGATCTGCGGTTGTGAGGCCGGTTGGACGTACTGCCAAACGAAGTTGGAGGTGGCTTATGGTAAAGAAATGAACATTTAATTCTCTGGCAACAGCTCTGGTGGACATTCGTGCAGTCAGCATGCCAATTGCACGGTCCTTCAAAACTTTAGACATCTGTGGCATTGTGTTGTGTGACGAAACTGCACATTTTAGAGTGTCCTTTTATTGTCCTCAGCACAAGGTGCAGGGATGTAAACTAATTGTTACACAAAATTAGAGAGAAATAAGCTTTTTGTGCGTATGGAACATTTCTGGGATCTTTTATTTCAGCTCATGAAACATGGGACCAACACTTTACATGTTGTGTTTATATTTCTGTTCAGTATACAGTATATTTACAAAACGATAATCTAAATCAGTTACCTGTGGAGTTACAATTTTAATTATATGCCTCATTTTAAATCCTAATTACATAATTTCACTCTAAGTCATTGACAAATTAGGCAATGGTATTAACCAAGGAAGATTTGCAAATGAACTAGGGTGCCTGCCCTGTGTTAAGCATGGCTGCTTGGAAGTAATTGCTCTTTAGTACAAAGTCGGATTATTTCACGCTTGGAAAGAGAAAATATGCATGTGACGAAGGGAACACATGTATGCAACTTTATTGTGATTCTGTGGAGTTTTTTTCCTTACTGACAAGTGACAACTTACCAGTGACTATTTCTCACTACACAGAGAAGCTAACTGGGGGCTAGACAACTAGGGTGTGGACAGATTCAGTAGAGACATGAACAAAGACCATGATCTCTTCCACAGAGACGTTACAGTGTTGGTTCTGTCTCTGAACTTCATGACATAAAGGAGTCATACAAGCACAAGGTTACAAGCTGCAAGCACTTCAGACCTTGCGTTAATTAGTCCCTAGAGTGGCCACATTTCTCAAGCTCCCAGAAAATAATATTCCCCCGACCAGCCCAGAAAATAATACTCCCCCGCCCAGTCCAGAAAATAATATTCCCCCGCCCAGTCCAGAAAATAATATTCCCCCGCCCAGTCATCAAGTGTCCGTTCTCCCCTATGATGCTCCGCTCTCCTCTCCATATTTTCACTGTCTGTTAACACTTAACTGTTAACATACTTTCAAACCGTCTCTTGAATTTAAGCACTCTTCTGTTGTTCAGAATTACAGCATCGAGGAAAGGTTTTGTATGCACTTATTCAAGCAGCTCTCCAGTACATAGTAGGTGGGTGCAGTAGGCAATTAGTGTATAATTTTGAGAGCTTGGGACTATAAGGTTCTCTGTCAAACTTGAGTTATTGACTTGTTCTGTTCAATGTTCTCTACCAATATAGTACTCTAAATACCCCAAATTCATGTAGTTAAGTTAAAAATAATACAAGATCAAATTTGCTGACACCATTAAAACCAATGAGGGTTCGGAACTTTAAAGCCAATTATCATATTTCTGCAGATACAACCTTATAGTTCCAAGCTCTCGATGTGTATATACTGAAGATAAGCCCATCATGACAATGTCATTGGCTATTCAAATTCAAAATAATGCTGTTTTTTTCTTCCTTTCAGGCAATGCCTATATTGATTTTTCCTAAATGTCCAAGTTGTCGGAGAGAGTGAGAGAAAGCGCTCACTCACAGTAACACCATCTGGGGTGTAATTTGAAGCTAGTTATCCACTTTAAACACTTTCTCTCCAAGCCAAACAGATCTATTAGAGCTGGATAATGATGCACATTGTCACAAAGAGAAAAGCACAGGGAAGAGAGTAGTGCGCCCACGTATATGGGCTGTACTGTATGCTCATACAAAGAAAGAAATCAACAACTGAAATGGATGCATGTATTGTATTTAATAATCCTGAAAGACGAGTCATAAAATACCTGCAAAGTGCCTAAAACGACAGCAATCTCAGGCAGTAGCTACTAGCTGTTCTAACAGCGCAAGGGGGCTGTGCTTTTAATACCGCCACCATCACTGTATATCACTTCTGAATGTACAACCATTTGGTTTCATTTAAATGTAAATCTGGGCACTGAACTGCACACTTTGACACCCCATGCAGACAGACTCTGATGACTCATTCTAGAACAGAACAGCAATTGGAAATATCAAAGCCCCCTACTCTCGCTATGAGTGAAAACAACCGATTTGACCTTAGTCTCATTTCATCAATGCCCTGCTACCCTGCAGAATAGAAATGTAAAGATTCTGCACCAAAATAAATGTATATGGAAATTTCAGACCAATGTGTATTTTTATTCTTTTTTATTGTGTGTCAGTTGTTGTTCCAACTGTGTCAATCATATTAAGGACAGCTAACAGAGAGAAGCACCATCAGCAGCCTGGTTCACGGGTGAACTGATGTATGAAGCTATTTGACGAGTCTCCATGTCAAACGTCTCCAGGAGGGATAGAAAAAGAAGGGGGTGGGGTGATGGTTTTAAGGTGTGCATCCCAAATTGCACCCTATTCCTTTATAGTGCACTACTACACAGGGCTCTGGTCAAAAGTAGTCCACTATAAAGGGAATAGGGTGCCATTTGGGACAGAGACAAGGTTTGATCATGAATGTACTGTAGTCTGCCTGACTGAGCATCCAGTGGGTGATCTGGCTGTAGAGCTGACAGCTATCTGTGCGTTTGAGAGAACAGCACCTCTGGATGAGGACTCAGATAAAAGATAAAAGAAATGCATTCACATGTCGCTGTAGGGCCAGTTGATTCTGCACTGACTACTG
Organism: Coregonus clupeaformis; assembly: GCF_020615455.1. NCBI lineage: Eukaryota > Metazoa > Chordata > Actinopteri > Salmoniformes > Salmonidae > Coregonus > Coregonus clupeaformis. The sequence goes on from NC_059207.1 coordinate 49,464,746, forward strand.
ACTCGGGGAGCCAAGGGATGGACTGAATAATGCAAAGATTGTGATGAATTAGACAGTTTCCTTATCCAGTCTTCATTGCACTAACTGTATAATAACAACTAAATAGTACTCACTTCTAAGGGTTAAATAAATAAATCATGTTTCAGGTGCATTAAAAATCTATTATAAATGCATGACGTGAATTAAGAATTTATACAAAGGGTATGTATATTCCATCAATGAATGGGAAACACAACTGTGCTTTGTAGCACACTAAGTCAATAAAAATGTATGCAGAACTTATTGCTTAGCTAATTTGCCCATCCTTCATTTATCCATGGGTAGAGACTAAGAGCTCAATTTTAAAGCTGCAATATGTAACTTTTTCCACATAGAAATGTGTGTTATAGATCAGTCATTCTCATTGAAAGCAAGTCTAATAAGCGGTAGATATGTTCTATGTGCGCTACTTCTATGCTTCCCGTTCTTAAGTTTCATCAACTGAAATTAGGCGAACTATTAGAATTTTAGCAACCAGGAAATGGCAGAGCGATTTCTGCATAGTGCATCTTTAACAAACCTAAGGCAATTGCAAATTTAAGTGCTGGCGGTAGCGCTATAGGTCATGGGGTGTGTCAGAAAATGTTTTGCTATTTTCACAGCTGTTATTATGAGCGCAATAGCTGGCAGTAGTGCGCAAGAGCTGAGTTTTGATTAATAAAACAAGTTGTAGGTGTGACAAGGGCTTGGCCACTCACTGGCCAATCAAGGTGTTCCATGGCTTAATAATGCATGCCTTTGTCTCAAGTTCTGTAGGTTACATTTTTTACAATTTTAGTCATTTTAGCAGACGCTCTTATCCAGAGCGACTTACAGTTAGTGAGTGCATACATTTTCATACTGTTATTGACGGTCTTTGCGTTGTCATCAACTCCAATTCCGTTGTCCATTCCTAGTCCATTGTGGATTGATACTACAGTTTATTAAATAGCATAGGCTACAGTAAAGAGTGAAAGCAACAGTAACAAAAATATGTTTGGAGTGTTGACAGTCAACATGGTTGTAATTAGCTTCAACGAGTATAGGCCTTTACACATTGCACTTCTCCTCAAATAAAAAATACTAGCAAGGCTCCCATAAATTGTATTGTATGTGTAAGGCCTGATCTCAATAAGAAAGATATAGCCTTGGCCTACTGTTGATATGGCGTTATAGGACTGAACATTTAGAATTAGGGCTGGGCGGTATACTGTATTTAACTTTATAAACTAGGTGGTTCGAGCCCTGAATGCTGATTGGCTGACAGCCATGGTACGTCAGACCGTATACCACGGGTATGACAAAACATGTATTTGTACTGCTCTAATTACATTGGTAATCAGTTTATAATAGCAATAAGGCACCTCAGGGGTTTGTGGTATATGGCCAATATACCACGGCTAAGGGCTGTATCCAGGCACTCCGCGTTGCGTCGTGCGTAAGAACAGCCCTTAGCTGTGGTATATTGGCCATATACCACACCCCCTTGTGCCTTATTGCTTAAATATACCGGTATTGAAACACGGACCAGTTTGAGTTTTTACTATACCAGTGGTGTAAAGTACTTAAGTAAATATACTTTAAAGTACTACTTAAGTAGTTTTTTGGGTATCTGTACTTTACTATTTATATTTTTGACTACTTTTACTCCATTACATTCCTAAAGAAAATAATTTGCTTTTTACTCCATACATTTTACCTGACACCAAAAAGTACTCGATACATTTCGAATGCTTGCAGGACAGGTCCAATTCATGCACTTATCAAGAGACTATCCCTGGTCATGACTACTGCCTCTGATCTGGCAGACTCAATAAAACACACATACTTAGTTCGTAAATTATTGTCTAAGTGTTGTGCGTCTGGTTTGCTTAATATAAGGAATGTGAAACGATTTATACTTTTACTTTTGATGCTTAAGTATATTTTAGCAATTACATTTTCTTTTGATTCTTAAGTATATTTAAAACCAAATACTTTTAGACTTTTACTCAAGTAGTATTTTACTGGGTGACTTTCACTTGAGTCATTTTCTATTAAATGTCTTTAATTTTACTCAAGTATGACATTTGGGTATTTTTTGCACCACTGTACTTTACCTTCTATAACAGTATTTAAATGTTTGGTTTGTTAAATGAGATACGCAACTCCTGCGCATTTAATGTCTGTGTGTATAGTTTACTACATTTACTACTTGCAAGTCGTCTATCTCCCTCTCCTGCATGCAATGATTTGTATATACACACACATCATTGCCTGCATGCCGCTTCCCACAACAAGCCCTGCCCTGTCACGCAAGGAGAGCAGTTGTTGGTGCTGCTCGACCACGGAGTCACGAGCACTTCACCAAAGACAGTACAGCTGAAACTGCTTCTCCCAATAGAAATCACCGATCACGCTTGTAGGCGATGTCATGGCGACGTCGGCTAGCTAAACTCATACGCAGAAACACGTCATCGGGACTAACGGTCGTCTCTCACCGAACTGCGCATATGCAGGCCATCAAAGGCACTCCTTCGACATAGTTATTTTTTACCAAAATAATAATAATAATAATAATGTAATGCGTCAGTTTGTCACTTTCACGCGATTGGAGAAATAACATGTTCAACTACTTAAGACATTGGCTCGAATCTAGGTTGTGCCTTTAGATTTCGAGAAAATTAACTACTAAGAAAAAAAAAAATCACTTCTCTCTGACTACTCAAATCCCAAACGCCGGCCTAGTCTGCTTGGTTTGTTTCGCAAGCGTTCCAGGACATCTTGGGATGTTGGCCCTCTGGGTTTAGAAACTATGACTGACGCATCAAGATGTTGGTGATAACTACGCTGCTTTCAACGCGTTCTATAATTACACTATTTGTTTAGTTTGTATTTTCTTAACAAGTTGTGGCTGAAAATATATCGTGTTAGCCGCTAATGCTAATCGCTAGTTAAATGTAATAAGTCAGAGCAAACCTTGCTAGCTAATACAGCCTGATATCAGTGCTGGTGTAGACCTAGATCAGCATGTTGTTTGTGCAACAGTATCTTCTGAATCAAAGAGGAATAGGCGAAGCATGAATATGTTAGCTAGCTACAAGAAGAAGAGGAATGTAACATTGTATAGGGTCCCCTAGGAAACTCTGACCAACACTTCGTATTCCTACCCTGTCACAATAATTCCTCCCTGACTGATTAATTTGTCATGTCAAACAACAATATATTCCAACAATTATTATATTTCCATGATTCCAACAGTACACCAATAAACTAGGCCTAGATGTTTTTGCCCATATCATGCAGCCCTACGTGGCACAGTGTGGAAAATATTTTTACAATCAGATCACATAATTAATGTGTTGCCACCCTAGGGTCATGAACTACTCATAAAGCATATTTAGAACTTGTATTATTAAAGACCACAAAATACCGTCATACTGTCAAAAATGTAAAAAAATATTGTGATGAGATATTTTGGCCATATCGCCCAGCCCTATTTTGAATAGCCTATGTTTGGAGGAGAGCGTCTTTGGTAACGGACAAGAGGCGCTCTTTGGAAATGGGGGTGGATACCAGCCGAATGGAGTATGCACTGCAGGTAGGCCTATGTGAAGTGTGAGTAATACAAAGCATGTCGGCAAAAGCCTCACGAGTAGACTGTTTAGAAACCTTATTTGGATAGGCTCCTTGGCTAATGCTTGGCCAGGATAAGAATGACACCAGACGCATTGCTGTTGAACCAGCTTTCGTTCTCGTAGGGTAAGGGTAGCATACTATAAGGGCTTCTTTTATGTTTCTAAATACGAGGTTTACGGGTACAAAAAGCACATTTTTCTTGTTCCATGTGCATATGGGCACTGTGCATCACGGCTGGATAGGATGTGCTTTCGCATACTGAAATTGGCACTTCCGCGCACGTTTTTAAGGACACCACAGATATTGCCACCCCTCCCACCTCAGCGCAAGTGTGCTCATTTAAGACAAGTAAATTACCAATCCTGGCACTAGGGTTTGAAAATAGAACAGTGCCAGCTTTAACAGGTCGAAATCGCAAACGAGCGTGCATTTGACAATTGCGCTGGCTTAACGCAAGCCGAAAATAAAGCCCTAAGGCCACATCCTAAATGACACCCTATTCCCTATAGTGCACTACGTTTGACCTGCGCCATAGGGCTCTGGTCAAAAGTAGTGCACTATGTAGGGAAATGGGTGTCATTTGGGACACGCCCTAATAATACACCACTGAGAATTAAATCTTCCTTCGATAACATTTACTTATGGTCGGCATCTCCAGCCAACATCCACTCGTTATGATGTCAAATCTGCATCATTCTCTGACAGTTACCAATCAATCCTCATCAAATCCTCATTATGGAAAGCAACATCAACCAGATATTTAGCTTATCAGAAATGCATCATAATCATATTCATGACCATGATTATCTATTGAACACATCGTTTTCACAATCTTCACCCAAACAACACACTGTGGTTGAGTTTTTCATATCTAAATACCATGCTCCATACTGATCAGGCATGATAACTGATCAATAGAAAAGTCATATTTTTCAGTAGCCCGTGTTAACTGAGTCGCAAACACTGAATACAAATGTTTACAAAAATAAAAAAACATCATAAAATGCTGTAATCCACATGCAATTAGCCTGGTATATAGGATAATATGGCTACAGTATATGTCATTCGCATATGAAATCATATTGGCCTGTAGGCTACTTCATCCCTAAAAGAGGGAGAACAGAACACTATCATATCCTTGCATGTGATGAGGCAACATTGGAACTGTCAATCACAGACTGGGTGGATACAATTGAATTTTTTTTTTTTAAGTTTCCCCAGGGCCTCCTGCACTGTGCTTGCTTCAAGTAGTGTTGCACAGGAGGAACCTCCGTTCATGACCCCTTGTGTGATTCTCATTCGCTGCAAATAGGGATTTCCACATCTCCATTCATGCTTAAAGGGATACTTCAGGATTTTGACAATGAAGCTCTTCCCAAGAGTCAGATTAACTTGTGGATACCCTTTTTATGTCTGTGTGCAGTTTGAAGGAAGTTGCTAACTAGCGTTAGTGCATTTGCTAACTAGCTTTACCACAATGGCTGGAAGTCTATGGTAACAGCTAGCATGTTAGCATTGGCGCGCAAAATATCAGCAAAACTACCTCTAACCTCCTTCATACTGCATGCAGAGACATACAAATCGTATCCATGAGTTCATCTGACTGGGGAAGTAGATAAAGGGCTTTGATTGCCAAAATCCCGAAGTATCCCTTTAAGAGCTTAAATCTGTTGCGTGGTAGCGGGCACCTGGGTTAGGTCCCAGTGCCTGAAAGGCTACTGTGTTGGTGCCTTTTAGTTAATAGAATCAACCATGTGAGGAAAGGTGCATGCAACACTTGTTTTGACCTCCTTTGAGAGTAATGTGTCACACGCAAGGAAGGGAAAGGAAGGGAGTTCTCTCTTCAGAGCTATTAGGCTACTGCAATAGGCCTCTACCAAGAGAATACATAGGCATTGTCACAAATGTCACCCTATTCCCTTTATGGGCCCTGGTCAAATGTAGTGCACTATAAAGTGATTAGGGTGCCATCTTAGTGCACTATAAAGAGAATACCATTGGGGGACACAGTCAGTTTTGCCTCTGGTTTGAAACAAAATGCATCTCATCCACATCCAAGTTTTACTGGAAATAGCTTTCCCACCAGGAATGCGAATAAAAGCACAGTTTATGCCTACATTACACAAGGCATAAAGACATTTAATATTTTCAGTAAGCGATAGCTGACAAGCCAATGCAGCACTACAGTCAGTGCACAACACCTGAAGCACATCTTAACAAAATCAGCAGTAGCACACCGCACCTAACTGTTGGGGGGCATTATCTGTCATACCCTTGAAGTACTATGGATACAGTAGGGCTAAATCCCAAATGGCACCCTATTCCCTTAGGGCTCTGTTCAAAAGTAGTGCACTAGGGTGCGATTTGGGATGGACCATAAGGGTGTACTCATTAAGCCAATTCTGTAGCAAAACGTTTCTTAAATGGTTGAGGGACCTACCTTCTTTGGACTAATGATTACATACATGCATACATACATACATACATACATACATACATACATACATACATAGATACATACATACATGCATACATACAAGGTAGGGCTATAACCCCGGGCAAATCAGACATGGTCGTTCATTGTTAGAATAATGTCTATTGGAAAGTGTGTTCTGTCAGTAAATGTGTTATTGCCATGGTTAAAGTTGCTTTAAGGTAACATTCTTGCAACAAATTGATAGGCATACTGTGACTCAATAAGTAAGTTAACAGACATAGGGTACCACAAAATTAATTTTTGATTGCTTGATGGTGTATCACTTTCCTTTCTTCAACATCTTTATAATTTGATCTAGCTTTCTATATTTGCCTTTGAACTTCATTTTATTCATAGCCTACTTAGCCATTGTGTGTAAAATAATTTCGCTCGCTAAATGTATAGTAGATGATGATTATGATGGCACCATTATTGCGCCTGTTGAATCTCACACCACACATATTGCTGTAAAGCAAAGGCTATTCAACCAGTTCAATATAAGACAGAAGGCGTTAGTAAGGAGGGAAGGAAGTAGCCTGTATTAAGAAGCAGCACATGCCGACATGACCACGCAATGCAACATGGACAGAACCGTAGGCTATGTCCTTCTAGTGAAGTGATGACAACAGAGAAGACATGTTGATGATCAAATGGTGCTCAAATTTTTAGCAAACAGTGTACAACATACTCAAGTAGTCATTCAGAGACACTAGGCAAAACACAGGCAACGTCAAACTGATGGGTAAGTGCGCAACTGAGAAACCTGCATCTGTCAAGTTACTGGACCCAATGTTGGAGACATTGTAGCTCAGTTGGTAGAGCATGGCGGTTGCAACGCCAGGGTTGTGGGTTCGTTTCCCACGGGGGGCCAGTATGAAAATGTATTCACTCACTAACTGTAAGTCGCTCTGGATAAGAGACTAAAATGTAAAAATGTAAGTAAATACACACAATCACACAGTGATGGACAAATACCCAAATTATGTGGATATATCTGAAATATGTCTTGTTTGGAATCTTACCTTTAGATTTCGTGCAAGTTGTGCAATAAACAAGAAACACGAAGCCCAATGAGAGGTAGCGTCCCTTTGTCAGCGCAACCATACTGTAGTTGCTGCTTCACTTTCCAGTGGATAAACTGAACCGGGAGAAATTCTCCCGTTTTCACCCTCTTCTTGCAAGCCTTCACAAGGTGCTGCCAGTAACAGGTTCCTGCATAATTATCATGGACCACGGAACAGTCACTCTCACCGGCTGGAACGAACCTTGCGCTGACACACCGGAGAACTGCATCTTCTATTCACTTTTTACGGTGTAAACAGAAGAACGCGGGGTACTGCTCGGACTTTTCTAACACCTCGCATGCCACAGTGTATTATGACAAACCAGTGTTAGCCAATGGCACATCGCGGTGGGAGGGGAAAAGAGCAGACCAGCGGTGACGCCCCAAGAGCTGGGAGTTTTTACGCAGTTGAACATTGGGCATTCTGAGTCTTTTCGGTGAGCCGGCTATTTGGCTCCGTTCACGTAAAAGAGCCGGCTCATTTGGCTCCCAAAAGGCTCTTCGTTCAAAATGCTTAAAAATCGACTTAGAACAATAAATAAATTGGAAATCTCCAATGTAAAGACCAAAAGGTAGGCAGGCTACCATTATGTCAGATAGTGAAATGCTCCTTCAAACACATTTTTACCTGGCGAAATTATTAGATGGCCTGCAGAAAAATGAACCGGACCAGATTGAAGCTCTCTCCCCCTCTTTAGATAATTATTTTGTAATTTATCTGCAGAAAAACGTTGTTTTGAGATCAAAAACAGTAGTAGCAGTATGCAAATTAGGGAGCCAATTTAAAACTTGCACAAGACTGTTCACAGAATTGGCCATTTAAATAAATGTTGCCAATTTATTAATTACTACATTTAGCTAACATTAGATAGTTAATCCAGAGATTCTTACCTTTGCCTCGATTAGGCAGTCTCGGCCAGATCATCATGGCATTTGTAGTTCTTTATAATAGCCACATTAGTATTTAATTAGCATTTCATTTATTTATTTTTTTGGGGGGTAAATACAGGCAAATATATTGATAAAAGTCACCTTGTCCTAGAGAGATTTACACAGTTATCAAACCGTCATGCCAGAGTAAGCCTACACAAAACACAGCCCTTATTTTAAGTGTTTCTAAAATCCCCTATGGGAAAAAGGAATGGTAGAAAAACTATTGGAACCATTTCTTCTTTATCATGCTCCAGTTTTCTGGCTTCAAATCAAATCATATTGGATATTGGATAGCCCAAATGACTGTTCAAGGAGAGAAAAGAAAGATCCAGGATTTACTCAAATACTAATTTAAGATGTCCACTGTGTTAACATATCAAGCTTGACAGACTCTACTCCGTCACACTCTTATCTCTGCATGTCTGGTGAAAGTGACTCACAGAGAGGCGCATCATCAGACGGCATCACAGGAAATGCTTTTTTTCAAGTCACACTATCTGAAGAGGATAAGGAATCATTTTCACTAGAACACTTGCTTGTGTGAGATCATAACATACTTTATTGTAGCCTTGTGTATAACAAGACACACCAATAATAACAGGAAAATGATTATGGCTTTACAGAACAATGCAAAGGCAGAGTAAAGGCAGAGACAAATATTTGAAGTGATTTTCTGCTTTTTTTCTATGGCCTGTATTTGAATTGCAGAAACAGGCTGTTGTCTGAAGATAGTTCTTCACATGCTTCCATTTGTAAATGTACATTATAATAAATGTCACCCACCCATTAGTTGAAAGATATGTACAGTGCATTCGGAAAGTATTCAGACCCCTTGACTTTTTCCACATTTGGTTACTTTAAAGCCTTATTCTAAAATGGATTAAATGATGTTTTTCCCTCATCAATCTACACACAATATCCCATAATGACAAAGCAAAAACAGGTTTTTAGACATTTTACCACTTATTTACATAAGTATTCAGACCCTTTGCTATGAGACTCGAAATTGAGCTCAGGTGCATCCTGTTTCCATTGATCATCCTTGAGATGTTTCTACTTGATTGGAGTCCACCTGTGGTAAATTCAACTGATTGGACATGATTTCGATAGGCACACACCTGTCCATATAAGGTCCCACAGTTGAAAGTGCATGTCAGAGCAAAAAACAAGCCATGGTTTAAGGAATTGTCTGTGGAGCTCTGAGACAATATTGTGTCGAGGCACAGATCTGGAGAAGTGTACCAAAACATTTCTGCAGGATTGAAGGTCCCCAAGAACACAGTGGCCTCCATCATTCTTAAATGGAAGAAGTTTGGAACCACCAAGATTCTTCCTAGAGCTGGCCGCCCGGCCAAACTGAGCAATCAGGGAGAAGGGCGTTGGTCAGGGACATGACCAAGAACCCGATGGTCACTCTGACAGAGCTCCAGAGTTCCTCTGTAGAGATGGGAGAACCTTCCAGAAGGACAACCATCTCTGCAGCACTCCACCAATCAGGCCTTTATGGTAGAGTGGCCAGACGGAAGCCACTCCTCAGTAAAAGGCACATGACAGCCCACTTGGAGTTTGCCAAAAGGCACCTAAAGGACTCTCAGACCATGAGAAACAAGATTCTCTGATCTGATGAAACCAAGATTGAACTCTTTGGCCTGAATGCCAAGCGTCACCTCTGGAGGAAACCTGGCACCATCCCTACGGTGATGCATGGTGGTGGCAGCATCATGCTGTGGGGATGTTTTTCAGCAGCAGGGACTGGGAGACTAGTCAGGATCGAGGGAAAGATGAATGGAGAAAAGTACAGAGAGATCCTTGATGAAAACCTGCTCCAAAGCGCTCAGGACCTCAGACTGGGGCGAAGGTTCACCTTCCAACAGGACAACGACCCTAAGCACACAGCCAAGACAACGCAGGAGTGACTCCGGGACAAGTCTCTGAATGTCCTTGAGTAGCCCAGCCAGAGCCCGGACTTGAACCTGATCGAACATCTCTGGAGAGACCTGAAAATAGCTGTGCAGCGACGTTCCCATCCAACCTGACAGAGCTTGAGAGGATCTGCAGAGAAGAATGGGAGAAACTCCCCAAATACAGGTGTGCCAAGCTTGTAGCATCATACCCAAGAAGACTCGAGGCTGTAATCGCTGCCAAAGGTGCTTCAACAAATTACTGAGTAAAGGGTACAGACTCATTTACTTATGTAAATGTGATATTTACGTTTTTCATTTGTAATACATTTGCAAACATTTCTAAAAACCTGTTTTTGCTATGTCATTATGGGGTATTGTGTGTAGATTGATGAGAAAAACAAACATTTAATCAATTTTAGAATAAGGCTGTAACGTAGCAAAATGTGGAAAAAGTCAAGGGGTCTGAATACTTTCCGAATGCACTGTATATTGGAAGTTACTGGGGTGCGGTAAAAGCTTGAACGATACTGAGTGAACTCAAACGTATTATTGCCACTTGCTGCTTCTTCATTAAGAGCGGTGCAGTATGACATCATTTATTGAGCCAGACATGACAGCTGGTTTCTTATCAAACAAATGTTTTCCCTGGAGGGTATTCAATGTTCACATTTTTGATGCCGTTATGAATTGATTGAGCAGCTTTATATTTATTTATTTTCTGCACGCTATGAGTCAAGGTAGCCAGAAAACTCTAGCAAATATGTCACTGTCACTTTCTATGTCCCAAATGGCACCCTATTCCCTATATAGTGCCTCTACGGTGCTCTGGTCTAATGTAGTGCACTATATAGGGGATAGGGTGCCATTTGGGACTCACACACTGTGACTTTCATGTCAAAACTATTGAGTGGCTCGTAATGTGTAGCATCCTGCGGGGATCAAGGGAACATGTCAAAAATCCATAAACAAACCAGCAGTGAGTGTGTGATAGCTGGGCTGCCTGAAGGCTTTGTCTATTGGAAGATTACTGTAGGTACCCACAGGGGAGGCAGTAACAGATGAGGTGGCCCTCACATGTATACAGATGTGACTGCTGTATGTGCATCAATTCTCAATGAGTGCTAGCTACAGTACATTATGTGAATGCTGTGCTAAGCAGGTAAATGGCTATAATGCAAAGCTTCACTGATATTCACTGGTCATATTCACAGGTCATCAGGAACTGCTGAAAGTGATGGGTATTTCACAAGGAACAACTTCACAGTGCTTTACCAAGGCGGAAATATGCAATTAAATTATATTTTTAGTTAGCTTTTAGAAAGACATTGCACATTTGCTGTATTAGCAAATAGAATTATGTAAAAAAGGCAATATCAAAAAAGTTCATGTTTGTTTTGTTCATTTGCTTTCTCTTCTAAAATCAAGCAATTACAGGCTCAAACAATAATTTAAGCTACATCCTCCCACAATCTTCAGCCTACATTGTCTGTGAAGTTGCCATGAGCACTAAATACATTCAACACCTTTACTTTATGAAGACCTTTATATTACACTCAGTGCTATCTAGAACCTAAAAATCAAAAAATGTAAGGGTTCTTTGGCTGTCCCCATAGGAGAACCCTTTGAAGAACCTCATTTGGAAAGCAACTCATGTGACTTTAAAGGGTGACACAAATGTGAGACGTGTGAACAGAGCACTTCAGATGAGACTCAAGTACATAAATAATCCATGTTAGAGCCAATGAATAGCAAATCAAATCAAATCAAATCAAATTTTATTGGCCACATGCGCCGAATACAACAGGTGCAGACATTACAGTGAAATGCTTACTTACAGCCCTTAACCAACAGTGCATTTATTTTTAACAAAAAAGTAAAAATAAAACAACAACAAAAAAAGTGTTGAGAAAAAAAGAGCAGAAGTAAAATAAAATAACACTAGGGAGGCTATATATACAGGGCGGTACCGGTGCAGAGTCACATCCTACGTTGTCAAGCGGGCAGTTACCTGTGTTGGCGACATTGATTATTGTCATGTTAACCTAACATTATGCAGGATGAATTTTCCAAAACACTAGTTCAGCCTTGTCATGTACTCTACTCTGTGGCCTTTGAATTACAGGTGCTCATCCTCAAGGTCTGGTTTATGGATCAACACATTAGTATTTTTTTACAAAATGACACTCTACTGGTAGTTGAAAAAGTGAGAACGTAATTGATCATGATTCTGACTTGAGCTTTGACTAAAACCAAGAAGTAGGCTTAATTCTTGGCATTCAGTTGATAGAAACAGCCTTGCTTGGAGAGAGACCTCATCCACTCAAATTTGTGTATTTGGCAGGTTATTTGATTATTCACAACAGGATCATAAAAAGGTGTGTTTATGTATGTGAGGTATGTGAGGTGATAACCTCATCCATTCAAGTTGACATCATTTACAGATGTGTTCTGGCCCCAACCAATCAACACTAGATATCTACTTATGTGGTTATGTGGCTGTTCCTCCCTATTGTTTGTCTTTCATTGGTGCAGTTTTAACCCATAAGAGACTAAGCCCTGTCTAAGCTACCTCATGAAGCTGGTTGAGAGAATGCCAAGAGTGTGCAAAGCTGTCATCAAGGCAAATGGTGGCTATTTGAAGAATCTCAAATATAAAATATATTTTGATTTGTTTAACACTTTTTTGGTTACTACATGATTCCATATGTGTTATTTCATAGTTTTGACATCTTCACTATTATTCTACAATGTAGAAAATAGAAAAAAAATTAAGAAAAACCCTTGAATGAGTAGGTGTGTCCAAACGTTTGACTGGCACTGCTCTTCCATATTTTTTTCAACTGGTACCTGGGGACCTTCAGACGAGTCTTGTGAGGCCTGTGAGCGTCCTAGAGCAAAACATGTATGTGTTCGTGAGAGTCTCATCTTTCCATAGAGGGGTCATAATAGTTTGTAGGCTAAACCGTTCGGACCCTACTGACAATTCTGTGAGAAGACAGACTCATGGTCTGACAAACACCGCTCTAGCTCTGTCACCTTTCACCGCAGATGTGGAAGTGTTACATAGGCGGATGCGGTGGATTGAGACGCATCTCTAGCTTAAACGGACAGATATTTATGGGATTTTTATTATTATGCTAAATTGATTTCCGCGGGGGCGCGGACATCGACCTTAGGGGGTTAAAGTATGAACATCATCTTTTATAATGATAATTATTACTCATTTTAAAAGTGATAAGTATTAAGGTGACACAAGGCCATAGTTCACAAGTGATAAACATTTCCCCTTTTCATTCCATGACAGTGTGATTGTGAACAGATCCTTTCAGCACCACTAGCCAGTAGCACTAGTCCTCTCAGCCTGAGTGCCCAGCAAGCTACAAAGCCTTTTACCCTTCTCTTGGCTGCCACTCCCACATGTTTTAAAGACCTATGTTATTCATACAGGTTTACATATTTTTCAAACCAGGCATCCGCAAGGTTTACGCATACAGTATTAAATATGATTAGAATGTTCTCGTAGTGAAATATACCACATTTATGTTTTCCCTCATCCATGGCTGCTCAAGTATCTTGCCCCTGGGCCAAAAACATCAAAATACAATAATACTTGTAGCAAGATATTTTACAACTCTATACAGAAGAGATAGAAAGCAGCTCATCTGCTCTAGACAATACTACTGTCTTACATCTTTCTATATCACAGGCCTCGCCACATCAAAATATTAGACAACATATTCCACTTCAATGCAACTTTCATTTAATTGGGAAATGTATTCAAATGAGCTTGTCATATTTTGAGGAAATCTTGGCACCCATACTTGGAGTCCCTTATAGGCATGCACAGTATACCAAAGATCATCTCACTCAAAACGAATAGCAGCCTCTTTGATAGTGTACTTGATAACAAGATAGATGTCAGTTGAAAGCATAAATCTGTAATGTGTTTTGGTGTTAGATACAACCATCTCAAGCACTTTTCTATTAGTTCCCTGCATGCCTATCAAAGACATGACACTACCTTTTATTCCTGGGTCTGCTTTTGAGGGCTGAAATGGACTGAGATGACAGATGATGGCTTGAACAGGATTAGTAATGACAGTTATTCAGCTGCTTTAATACCTCCGCTTCCACAAGTCTGAATGATGAGATAGTTGGCTATCTGTTATGTTTTTGTCTAAACCTCTACATGAAAAACTCCACAACAAACAAACATTTTTGCGGGGTGGAGAAAATCCAAATCCATATAGTTTTACATGTCATCTGCAACATGTTTTACATCTTAGAGTCATTGGATTTATTTCTAATCAGCAAAGCAGCAGAAAGGGAGGGCCTCTCACCAGCATAACCTGTGAATGACAACCAGATAGTCATATTAATGTGACATGTGTGAAGATGGCAAGTGGCAAGCATTTGGTGAATGTACATATTTGACCTATTTCAGTTGTATTGTAAAGAGTGATTAGCAGGTTTAGAGGCTCTGAGGTGTGACTCACATGGTGGCGTCAAAAATGGCACCCTTCCATATGGGCCCTGGTCAAAAGTAGTGCATTAGATAGGGAATAGGGTGCCATTTCAAATGCAGATTTCATTTAAGGATTCATAAACCTGTCACATGCTAACTTAAAGGGAAACTTCTATTTGGAGTGTTTATCCAGTCTTCCTACATAATTATGAGTGATGAGAGGGTGTTTCAGACATAATTATGTTCAACCAATGACGTCATTGGTTGATTGAGCCTGCTGTCTGATCAAAACATTAATGGAGTTTTGTAGCAATTATTGAGGCCTTTGTATTTCGCCGATTGCACAATCACGCTGGCAGCGAGTAGATATGGTTGTCATTGTTCAATAGAGCCATTGGACTTCCTATCTGCCAGGACATTGCAGAATATCTACGTTTACTTATTTTCCCTGGCTTTGTAAAGACTACAGCCTGACGGGAGCCATACTTCCTTGTTCCCACCCTCGAAGGCAGGCTTTTCAAAATGGGGGCAGTACTACTTTACAGGTTCACAGGAGCTAGATTACCGTGCACTCACTGTCTATCCGAGATTGCTAAATAATTATCTACAATGGCTGCTTCTGATGATTCCTCTTTCCAAGAAGAGCTGGACGATGAAATTTGTTTTGATGTTCTTTTAAATAGGAACATATAGCTCTATTTATTTGAGCCGGAATACACTGAAGAGGAGTTGAGACAGCAAGAAAAATAATTGTGAGACCAGCAAGCAGCGGCGGCAGCCTAGACCAGCTGGACCAGGACGAGGGTAAATTACAAACAAATAAGTTGTTTTGCTGTCGGTAGATAGCTTGCAATATAAGCTCTCTTTTTACATGATGCAGTATTGTTCAGTACAGTACAATTTGGTGATCGATTCGGCCATAACGGGCTTACTAGTACCACTACAAGCCAAGCTAGCCAAATTTAGCTAGCTAGCTAGCTCACTGTGTTTGCTATACCTAAAATGTACTGTAGTCTAACATTATAGCTAGCTAGCTAACTAGCCTAGCTAGCCTCAGTGCCTCTCATTAGGAGCAAAACTAGAGAAATGTTTTCATGATGGCGGAGAGTAAAGTAATGTCTTTGGCTTGATGACTCATATTAGTCTTGGAGTAACTATAGCTGTGTGTTGTAGCTAGCTAGCTAACGTGTGTCTTTGAGATGTCTCATATTCAACACGATGCTGCTACAGTAGGAATACAGACAGTACACAACAATAGCCCATGAATGTGTAATAGCTTTTATCTTTCACTCACAGACAATACCGCTTGGATAAAAATAAGTTGATGACTCAAGATGAAAGGTCCCATAGCAACAATATCCCCTTATATCAAAGTGACTCCAAACACCTCACTACACCACATGCAAGTATTCCCTTTGTAGAACTGTAGTATTTATTATAAGCGTTAGTAGTATATTTTCCTTCAACTGTATATATGTCCAACATTGTTCCTGCATACTGCTGTGTAAACTCACCTCGGTCTCCAGAGCAAATAAACTTTGTCTTGAATACAAGCCATGTCTACTTTTTATTCGCTATACTGTTTTATTAAAACATGTTTACTTTCCAACAAATTAAAGTTTAAATGATAAACCAACACCCTGCATAATTTGTATTAGCAGTAAGACTGAAGCTACGTAGTTTATCCAAATACATTTCATGAATATCACAATTAATTTATCAAAAAGTTGAAGTCAACACTTTATTGGTTTCTGATTCAGTTGGAATCATTTAGTCACTTGTCAGTACACTTGTAAAACATAATATATAAAACACCTATATACAGTGGGGAAAAAAAGTATTTAGTCAGCCACCAATTGTGCAAGTTCTCCCACTTAAAAAGATGAGAGAGGCCTGTAATTTTCATCATAGGTACACGTCAACTATGACAGACAAAATGAGAAAAAAAAATCCAGAAAATCACATTGTAGGATTTCTAATGAATTTATTTGCAAATTATGGTGGAAAATAAGTATTTGGTCAATAACAAAAGTTTCTCAATACTTTGTTATATACCCTTTGTTGGCAATGACACAGGTCAAACGTTTTCTGTAAATCTTCACAAGGTTTTCACACAATGTTGCTGGTATTTTGGCCCATTCCTCCTTGCAGATCTCCTCTAGAGCAGTGATGTTTTGGGGCTGTCGCTGGGCAACACGGACTTTCAACTCCCTCCAAAGATTTTCTATGGGGTTGAGATCTGGAGACTGGCTAGGCCACTCCAGGGCCTTGAAATGCTTCTTACGAAGCCACTCCTTCGTTGCCCGGGCGGTGTGTTTGGGATCATTGTCATACTGAAAGACCCAGCCACGTTTAATCTTCAATGCCCTTGCTGATGGAAGGAGGTTTTCACTCAAAATCTCACGATACATGGCCCTATTCATTCTTTCCTTTACACGGATCAGTTGTCCTGGTCCCTTTGCAGAAAAACAGCCCCAAAGCATGATGTTTCCACCCCCATGCTTCACAGTAGGTATGGTGTTCGTTGGATGCAACTCAGCATTCTTTGTCCTCCAAACACGACGAGTTGAGTTTTTACCAAAAAGTTATATTTTGGTTTCATCTGACCATATGACATTCTCCCAATCCTCTTCTGGATCATCCAAATGCACTCTAGCAAACTTCAGATGGGCCTGGACATGTACTGGCTTAAGCAGGGGGACACGTCTGGCACTGCAGGATTAGAGTCCATGGCGGCGTAGTGTGTTACTGATGGTAGGCTTTGTTACTTTGGTCCCAGCTCTCTGCAGGTCATTGACTAGGTCCCCCCGTGTGGTTCTGGGATTTTTGCTCACCGTTCTTGTGATCATTTTGACCCCACGGGGGTGAGATCTTGCGTGGAGCCCCAGATCGAGGGAGATTATCAGTGGTCTTGTATGTCTTCCATTTCCTAATAATTGCTCCCACAGTTGATTTCTTCAAACCAAGCTGCTTACCTATTGCAGATTCAGTCTTCCCAGCCTGGTGCAGGTCTACAATTTTGTTTCTGGTGTCCTTTGACAGCTCTTTGGTCTTGGCCATAGTGGAGTTTGGAGTGTGACTGTTTCAGGTTGTGGACAGGTGTCTTTTATACTGATAACAAGTTCAAACAGGTGCCATTAATACAGGTAACGAGTGGAGGACAGATTAGCCTCTTAAAGAAGAAGTTACAGGTCTGTGAGAGCCAGAAATCTTGCTTGTTTGTAGGTGACCAAATACTTATTTTCCACCATAATTTGCAAATAAATTCATTAAAAATCCTACAATGTGATTTTCTGGATATTTTTTTCTCAATTTGTCTGTCATAGTTGACGTGTACCTATGATGAAAATTACAGGCCTCTCTCATCTTTTTAAGTGGGAGAACTTGCACAATTGTTGGCTGACTAAATACTTTTTTCCCCCACTGTACTTATGTACAACAGCTGCAATATCTATACCACAATGCAGTTGTGAGTATACTAGGCATTCTATATTATACTACAACATCAGTCTAGCTGAATATGGATGTTGTGTTGGTTAAATGTTCCAGGCAGGTTCCAGAATGTTCTTCAGCTGGTGAACCCCATGTTGGGTAATGGCAGCTGGTTTAGAAGGCTTTGGTGCTGTGGTGATGTTGGCAGGGATGTTGGTTTTGGGGGGCTGTGACTCTGGTTCCTTGTAGACAACCGTCTGGTCCTTTCTGCACTCCACAGCCAGGTGGACAAGCCTCTCGTACACTTTCTTCACCACCCACTGCTTCGACCTCTTGCAGCAGATTTGTTTGTACTGCAAGTCTCCTGGAAAGAAATGAAGACTGATCATGAGGATGTGTAAGCATACAAAAAAACATGTTAATCTGTAAACAAAAAAGGGTACAGTAGACTGGTATGTGTTTTGTTACACTCAGTCAATAATGGGGCATTTAAATGGGCTGTTAGCAAAGATGTGAAAAGCTTGAGCTTGCAGGGCTGACTTGTAGACAGTATAGTCATGTATTGTTGTGTATGAGCACCTACAGTTGTGCTGTTGAGTAGACAAGCGCTGCCAACAATAGGCTGCATAGGCTCGACAAATATTGCAGTTGTAAATGAGAACTTGTTCTCAACTGGCTTACCTGGTTAAATAAAGGTGAAATAAAATAAAATAAATAAAAATACTAACAGCCCTGACTGCAAGGGTGTGAAAAGTTTGAGGATCACTTGTCTTGTATATACAGTGGGGGAAAAAAGTATTTAGTCAGCCACCAATTGTGCAAGTTCTCCCACTTAAAAAGATGAGAGAGGCCTGTAATTTTCATCATAGGTACACGTCAACTATGACAGACAAATTGAGTTTTTTTCTCTCCAGAAAATCACATTGTAGGATTTTTAATGAATTCATATGCAAATTATGGTGGAAAATAAGTATTTGGTAACTTACAAACAAGCAAGATTTCTGTCTCTCACAGACCTGTAACTTCTTCTTTAAGAGGCTCCTCTGTCCTCCACTCGTTACCTGTATTAATGGCACCTGTTTGAACTTGTTATCAGTATAAAAGACACCTGTCCACAACCTCAAACAGTCACACTCCAAACTCCACTATGGCCAAGACCAAAGAGCTGTCAAAGGACACCAGAAACAAAATTGTAGACCTGCACCAGGCTGGGAAGACTGAATCTGCAATAGGTAAGCAGCTTGGTTTGAAGAAATCAACTGTGGGAGCAATTATTAGGAAATGGAAGACATACAAGACCACTGATAATCTCCCTCGATCTGGGTCCACGCAAGATCTCACCCCGTGGGGTCAAAATGATCACAAGAACGGTGAGCAAAAATCCCAGAACCACACGGGGGGACCTAGTGAATGACCTGCAGAGAGCTGGGACCAAAGTAACAAAGCCTACCATCAGTAACACACTACGCCGCCAGGGACTCAAATCCTGCAGTGCCAGATGTGTCCCCCTGCTTAAGCCAGTACATGTCCATGCCCGTCTGAAGTTTGCTAGAGTGCATTTGGATGATCCAGAAGAGGATTGGGAGAATGTCATATGGTCAGATGAAACCAAAATAATAACTTTTTGGTAAAAACTCAACTTGTCGTGTTTGGAGGACAAAGAATGCTGAGTGGCATCCAAAGAACACCATACCTACTGTGAAGCATGGGGGTGGAAACATCATGCTTTGGGGCTGTTTTTCTGCAAAGGGACCAGGACGACTGATCCGTGTAAAGGAAAGAATGAATGGGGCCATGTATCGTGAGATTTTGAGTGAAAACCTCCTTCCATCAGCAAGGGCATTGAAGATGAAACGTGGCTGGGTCTTTCAGCATGACAATGATCCCAAACACACCGCCCGGGCAACGAAGGACTGGCTTCGTAAGAAGCATTTTAAGGTCCTGGAGTGGCCTAGCCAGTCTCCAGATCTCAACCCCATAGAAAATCTTTGGAGGGAGTTGAAAGTCCGTGTTGCCCAGCGACAGCCCCAAAACATCACTGCTCTAGAGGAGGTCTGCATGGAGGAATGGGCCAAAATACCAGCAACAGTGTGTGAAAACCTTGTGAAGACTTACAGAAAACGTTTGACCTGTGTCATTGCCAACAAAGGGTATATAACAAAGTATTAAGAAACTTTTGTTATTGACCAAATACTTATTTTCCACCATAATTTGCAAATAAATTCCTTAAAAATCCTACAATGTGATTTTCTGGATTTTTCTTCCTCAATTTGTCTGTCATAGTTGACGTGTACCTATGATGAAAATTACAGGCCTCTCTCATCTTTTTAAGTGGGAGAACTTGCACAATTGGTGGCTGACTAAATACTTTTTTTCCCCACTGTAGTTTAGTGTATTGGTGATTTGTTTTTCTTTTTTCATATCTATAGATCATGCATAACCTTCACACACAATACCCACCCCCAACAGACACCAGTCAGTCACCCACAGCATTCACTCCTTACTAATACCTCCTTTTCTCCAATTTAGACTAGAAGCCTTGCATGAACAATCAACTAAGCCTCCATAATACAGAGAAAACTATAGTAGAAGTTGTAGCCTAGTTTTTATTTTACCAGGTAAGTTGATCGAGAACACATTCTCATTTACAGCAACAACCTGGGGAATAGTTACAGATGAGATTATGTAGTCCCGTGTAGCTCAGTTGGTAGAGCATGGCGTTTGCAATGCCAGGATTGTGGGTTCGTTTCCCACGGGGGACCAGTATGAAAAAAAAAATGTATGCACTCACTAACTGTAAGTCGCTCTGGATAAGAGTGTCTGCTAAATGACTAAGATGAGGATTAATGAACCAATTGGAAGCTGGGGATGATTAGGTGGCCATGATGGTATGAGGGCCAGATTGGGAATTTAGCCAGGACACCGGGGTTAAAACCCCTCCGACAGGTGTGCTAAATGATGGGTAGCATGGTGCCCTCGAGTGCCAGGGAGGGGCAGGGGGAGCAGGCGTGACACCAATACTGCCTCCAGCACCATGGAAAAGGTGCGGGCAATAGGAAAAGCCCGAAAGGCAGGACCAGAAACTCGTTGGCCTCAACCTCGAAATGAAACCTCAGAAACGTTCTGTGGGGAGAACGTATCGCCACATGAAAATACGCATCCTTTAGATCTATGGGCATGAACTAATCGCTGGGATGCACCGAATGCAATAGCTCGCAATGTGTGATCATTTTCAACTTGTAAACCTTAAGGTGCTTGTTAAAAACATGCAAGTCCAGGATGGGACGCAACATTCCATTGCTCTTGGGAACTCAGAAGTACCGGCTATACCAACCGCTCCATACTTCTGACACGGGGACCACCCAAATAGCCTGCTTTTGAAGGAGAGAGGAAATCTCCTCTCTCAAGACAGGCGCTAGGACCTCTGGGACCATTGACATAATGACGCACAGCAAACTGCAGCCGGTACCCCCTCGTCACCGTCCTCACCGCCACTGGACGGAGCATGCTGCCAGTCTCCCATATATTATCTCCTGAGGGGGCAGAGCGCCACCCTGAGGACTGGGATAATTTAGTTTTTTTGTCATGCTTGTTTTCATATCCACCACTCTTGTCAACCGTGTGTATGAATGTGGGGAGGGAACAGTGTTTATTATGCCCACACCTGGAAAATACCTGGACAACGCTCTACCGATACCCCTGAAAACAGAGGAACCTTGGGAAAAAACAATGTGCTTTCATTGTACCGCCGTTTGGATACCTGGCCCACAATGGGTTCGGGGACTTCGCAAACCAATAACTTGCCCCCATTAACCGAGCCACTTGCGAGCACTGTTGCCACAGTAAATGCTTGGGGAGGAGGGCCCTGAGAACACGCCCCCTCCCTAGGCCTCCAGCTAGGATCACGAGGTCTGCTTCTTAGCCTGCGCCGCGGAATAATCTGCTTTCACCCTGCTCTCCTACAACCCAGCACGCCATCCATGCCAAGACGTCCGCAGCTGCCCAGAAGCACCAAGACGGTCAAAAACCAACCTCGAGCCGCCCCCTGGCCCGGGGCAACCCGCCTCTGGCCTGGATCCTTTCCATCATGCCTCTGGAACTGCCGAGCCATCTCCGCAAAGGTTTTTTGTGGGAAAAGGACCCGTAGAACTGTGTCTTGTTTTTGTTTCTCCTCGAAATGGGCCTGTATTGACTCCACAACCTTGTTGGCGAAACTGGCTCATCCAAATACATCCGCCTGTCCCTCTCAGGAATCCGGGACAATGTCAGCCAGAGGTGGCGCTGAGCCACCACCGTTGCCCCGATTATTTTCCCCACAGCCAGGATAGTACAGCGGGACAGACGCAGCATAAAATCAGTCGTAGCACAGATTTCGTCGAGAACCTCTGAAACCGTCTTCCCCGGCTCCGCGGTCTTATTCAGCTCCTGCAGCAAATCGATAAGATACACACCCTCAGCCTGGTACACTTTGTCCAGCTGATCCGCCCGCGAACCGGCACTGTTTATCCGGAAGTACCGTGCTAGGATTAGCCCCCTTGTGAGCCTCTGGAGCTAAGTAACTCGCCAGATTACCATCCATCGGTGGTGTGCAAACAAGCCTCGCTTCCTCCATACCCTCTACATTCATGAACTCACCATAACCTGGTAGCACCAGCCTGGCTGAATGAGGGGAATCACAGGTCGCCTTTAGCTCATTGGCAAAATCTGTAAACAGTGGTAAGCGACACTTCACCGCTGCAGGCAGGTAAATACCTTCTCCCAAACCTGGAGGAACTCCGCTGCGGGGGAGAAGATGGCCAATCTACCCCGCCCTACAACACAGCTCCATCAAAGGGGAATTAACCACCAATGGTTCACTCTCACCCGCCGAATCCAAAGCCGGGGCTTTAGGCTGCCCCGAATTGATGTCCTCTGATTCACACTCTGAAAACCCTCCAGAGCCAACCAGGGGTAGTATATTATCCCCGGAATCTAGACTTTGAACACTGCCAGAGAAACCGTAATGAGCCTCACTCGGCTGGGATGACACCCTTATCACCAACTCGGCTGGGATGACACCCTTACCACCAACTCGGCTGGGATGACATGCAATCACCAACACTGGACAGTTGAGGAGTGGAAAAACATTGCCTGGACCGACGAATCCCGGTTCCTGTTGCGTCATGTTGATTGCAGAGTCAGGATTTGGTGTAAGCAGCATAAGTCCATGGCCCCATCCTGCCTAGTGTCAACAGTATAGGCTGGTGGGGGGAATGTTCGCTTGGCACACGTTAGGTCCCTTGATACCAACTGAGTAACATTTTCATGCCCCCAATAATTCGGGGTGTTCTGGAGGCAAAAGGGGGTACTCGATGGGTGTACTTATAAACTGGCCATTGAGTGTAAATGCCTGGCTTTCATACATGTCCCCTCTATCATAAGGGTTAATTACTATTACATGTATAATATAGAGCCTAAATATTAAAACTGGCAGTACATCTGTGTCAATGTCTGTCTCTCTGTCTCTGTCTCTGTCTCTGTCTCTGTCTCTCTCTCTCTCTCTCTCTCTCTCTCTCTCTCTCTCTCTCTCTCTCTCTCTCTCTCTCTCTCTCTCTCTCTCTCTCTCTCGCTCTCGCTCTCGCTCTCGCTCTCGCTCTCGCTCTCGCTCTCGCTCTCGCTCTCTCTCTCTCTCTCTCTCTCTCTTTGTAAATGTTAGTAAGCTAGTTATTCACAACATGTATATATCTATCCTTAAATATTCCTTATACATCCTGTAGCAAGCAAGAATCCTCTCACCCGGAAGCAGTCTTTATTGTCACAGGTGATTTTAACCAAGCATGTTTAAAAAATAACATCTCCAAAATATCGCCAACATGTGCTGGACCATATATATATACAAGCATCCGTGATGCATACAAAGCCATACTCCACCCCCACTTCGGCCAATCAGATCAAGTATCTCTGTTCCCACTCCTCGCCTACAAGCAGCAACTCTCATTGGGAACCACCAACACAGAGAATAGTGAGATGCTGGACAGAGGAGGCAGACTCAATGCTGCAGGACTGTTTTGAGAATACTGAATGGAATATGTTCAAAGATTCATCCACCCAGGACTCATCCATTAACATTGAGGAATATACATCGTCATTCACATGCTTAATTAGGAAATGTGCTGAGGATGTTACACAAGCAATAACAATCTTGACATACCCCGGCCGAAACCCCTGGATGAACGGAGATATCGATACCATGCTGAGAGACCGTACTGCAGCATTCAGTGTCAGAAGAATGAACCCCGATGACTCGGTGACGTGTGACGTGTACAAGGCAAGCAGGTACGAGCTCAGCATATACATTAGGGATGCAAAAAGACAATACAGACTGAAACTTGAATTGATGTTCGACAACTCAGACTCGCGACGCATGTGGCAAGGACTCATCCCGGTCATCCTGAAATGCTTTGAGAGGCTGGTCAGACTATGGGAAGTGCAGAGTACTACATTGAGCCATGACTACATGGAACGCTATTCCACATCAAGTAACTCATGCAAGCAGTAAAATCATATAAAAAAAGCGGATAAAAATACACCTTATAGGACAGCGGGGACTGTAAAGAGACACACACACAGGCACAGACACGTATACACATTATAACATACGCACACATGGGTTTTGTGTTGTAGATACATTATAATAATAATAATAATATGCCATTTAGCAGACGCTTTTATCCAAAGCTACTTACAGTCATGCGTGCATACATTTTTTTTTGTGTATGGGTGGTCCCGGGGATCGAACCCACTACCTTGGCGTTACAAGCGCCGTGCTCTACCAGCTGAGCTACAGAGGACCATTATGTGGTACTAGAATAGGATATGGAAGAACTGGGACATTTTCAGCTTCAAGGAAGTGTGTACAGATCCTTGCGACATGGGGCTGTGCATTGTCATGCTGAAACATGAGGTGATGGCGGCGGATGAATGGCACGACAATGGGTCTCAGGATCTCATCACGGTATCTCTGTGCATTCAAATTGCCATCAATAAAATGCAATTGTGTCCATTGTCCGTAGCTTATGCCTACCCATACCATAACCCCACCGCCACCATGGGGCACTCTGTTCACAACGTTGACATCAGCAAACCGCTCGGCCACACGACGCCATACACGCTGTCTGCCATTTGCTTGGTACAGTTGAAACCAGGATTCATCCGTAAAGAGCACACTTCTCCAGCATGCCAGTGGCCATCGAAGGTGAGCATTTGCCCACTGAAGTCGGTTACGATGCCAAACTGCAGTCAGGTCAAGACCCTGGCGAGGACGACGAACATACAGATGAGCTTCCCTGAGATGGTTTCTGACAGTTTGGGCAGAAAGTATTTGGTAGTGCAAACCCACAGTTTCATCAGCTGTCAGGGTGGCTGGTCTCAGACGATCCCGCAGGTGAATAAGCCAGATGTGGAGGGCTGGCATGGTTACGCGTGGTCTGCGGTTTTGAGACCGGCTGGACGTACTGCCAAATTCCCTAAAACGTTGGAGGCGGATTATGGTAGATAAATTAACATTAAATTCTCTGGCAACATCTCTGGTGGACATTCCTGCAGTCAGCATTCCAATTGCACGCTCCCTCAAACTTGACACATCTGTGGCATTGTGTTGTGTGACAAAACTAGAGTGCTTTTTATTGTCCCCAGCACAAGGTGCACCTGTGTAATGATCATGCTGCTTAATCAGCTTCTTGATATGTCACACCTGTCAGGTAGATGGATTATCTTGGCAAATGAGAAATGATCACTAACAGGGATGTAAACAAGTTTGTACACAAAACTTGAGAGAAATAAGCTTTTTGTGTGTATGGAACATTTCTGGGATGTTTTATTTCAGCTCATGAAACATGGGACCAACACTTTACATGCGTTTTATATTTTTCTTCAGTGTAAATACAAATAAATACAAATACATCAACGCCAGCATGCCAGGCACACTGGACCCACTCCAATTTGCCTACCACAGATCTACGGAAGATGCCATTTCTTCCATCGCTATTCCCACGGCCATAACACATCTGGACAAGAGGAACACCTATGTGAGAATGCAGTTCAGCATTCAACACTATTGTTCCCTCCAAACTCGACACCAAGTTCAGAGCCCTGGGTCAAGACACCTTCCTCTGCAACTGGATCCTGGACTTCCTGACGGGCAGACAAAAGGCTGTGAGGATTGGCAACAACACCTCCTCCACACAGGGGCCCCCCAGGGGTGTGTCCTCAGGCCTCTGCTCTACTACCTTTTCACCCACGAGTGCATGGCTTTGCACGACACCAACTCATCAACATCATCAAGTTTGCTGACGGCACCAGGGTTGTAGGCCTGATAACCAAAAATGACAATTCAGCCTATAGGAAAGAGGTAAGTGAACAGGGATTGTGGTGCCAGGACAACAACCTCTCCCTCAATGTCAGCAAAACAAAGGAGTTGATTGTTGACTTCAGGAAGCAGAGGGGGGAACATGCCCCGATCCACATCAACGGGACTGCAGTAGAGAGAGTCAGCGATTTTAAGTTCCTCGGCGTCTACATCACCTTAGCACACATGCACTCACTCACTCGCACACACACACATACACACAAACACACACACACACACATTCATGCTACACACACATCACAACTGCTGCTACCAGACTCTTATTATGATTGCTAAATACTACACAATCTAAACACTTTCCCAAAAAAAACACGTGTAAATATTGGTCTATAAATTGTGCCTTCCTGTATTATACTTATGCCAAAATGTTTATATATTCTACTGAGCCATTTACTTTATGTTCATATTCTTATTTTATTTTGATTATTTTTTATATACCCCCTTTTCGTGATATCCAATTGCGATCTTGTCTCATCGCTGCAACTCCCCAACGGGCTCGGTAGAGGCGAAGGTCGAGTCATGAGTCCTCCGAAACATGACCCGCCAGACCGCGCTTCTTAACACCCGCCCGCTTAACCCAGAAGCAAGCCGCACCAATGTACCGGAGGAAACACTGTTAAACTCAAATCAAATCAAATCACATTTTATTTGTCACATACACGTGTTTAGCAGATGTTATTGTGGGTGTAGTGAAATGCTTGTGCTTCTAGCTCCGACAGTGCAGTAATATCTAACAAGTAATATCTAACAATTTCACAACATATACCCAATACACACAAATCTAGTAAGGAATGGAATTTAAGAATATACACATATATGGACAAGCAATGACAGAGCGGCATGGACTAAGATACAGTAGAATATTATAGAATAGATACAGTATATACATGAGTAGTGCAAGATATGTAAACATTATTAAAGTGACTAGTGTGGCCAGTGATTTCAATTAGCATCAGCAGCCTCTAATGTGCTAGTGATGGCTGTTTAACAGTCTGATGGCCTTGAGATAGAAGCTGTTTTTCATTCTCTTGGTCCCAGCTTTGATGCACCTGTACTGACCTCACCTTCTGGATGATAACGGGGTGAACAGGCAGTGGCTCGGGTGGTTAATGTCCTTGATGATCTTTTTAGCCTGTGACATCGGGTGCTGTAGGTGTCTTGGAGGGCGGGTAGTTTGTCCCCGGTAATGTGTTCGGCAGACCGCACCACCCTCTGGAGAGCCCTGCGGTTGTGGGCGGTGCAGTTGCCGTACCAGGCGGTGATACAGCCCGACAGGATGCTCTCAATTTTGCATCTGTAAAGGTTTGTGAGGGTTTTAGGTGCCAAGCCACATTTCTTCAGCCTCCTGAGTTTGAAGAGGCTCTGTTGCACCTTCTTCACCAAACTGTCTGCGTGGGTGGACCATTTCAGTTTGTCAGTGATGTGTACGCCAAGGAACTTGAAGCTTTCCACCTTCTCCACTGTGGTCCCGTCAATGTGGATAGGGGGGTGCACCCTCTGCTGTTTCCTGAAGTCCACGGTCATCTCCTTTGTTTTGTTTTGTTGACGTTGAGTGAGAGGTTATTTTCCTGGCACCACACTCCCAGAGCCCTCACCTCCTCCCTGTAGGCGGTCTCGTCATTGTTGGTAATCAAGCCTACTATGTTGTGTCGTCAGCAAACTTGATGATTGAGTTGGAGGCGTGCTTGGCCACGCAGTCAGGGGTGAACAGGGAGTACAGGAGGGGGCTGAGCACGCACCCTTGTGGGGCCCCAGTGTTGAGGATCAGCAAAGTGGAGGCGGCCCGTCAGGAAGTCCAGGACCCAGTTGCACAGGGCGGGGTTCAGACCCAGAGCCTTAAGCTTAATGATGAGCTTGGAGGGTACTATGGTGTTGAATGCTGAGCTATAGTCAATGAACAGCATTCTTACATAGGTATTCCTCTTGTCCAGATGGGATAGGGCAGTGCGAGTGTGATGGCGATTGCATGGTCTGTGGATCTGTTTGTGTGGTAAGCAAATTGAAGTGGGTCTAGGGTGACAGGTAAGGTAGAGGTGATATGATCCTTGACTAGTCTCTCAAAGCACTTCATGATGACAGAGTTGAGTGCTACAGGGCGATTGTCATTTAGTTCAGTTACCTTTGCTTTCTTGGGTACAGGAACAATGGTGGCCATCTTGAAGCATGTGGGAACAGCAGACTGGGAAAGGGAGAGATTGAATATGTCTGTAAACACATGCTCTGAGTACGCGGCTAGGGATGCCGTCTGGGCCGGCAGCCTTGCGGGGGTTAACATGCTTAAATGTCTTACTCACATCGGCCACGGAGAAGGACAAGCCACAGTCCTTGATAGTGGGCCTCGTCGGTGGCACTGTGTTATCCTCAAAGCGGGCGAAGAAGGTGTTTAGCTTGTCTGGAAGCGAGACGTCTGTGTCGGCGACGTGGCTGGTTTTCCTTTTGTAGTCCGGGATTGTCTGTAGACCCTGCCACATACGTCTTGTGTCTGAGCCGTTTAATTGCGACTCCACTTTGTCTCTATACTGATGTTTTGCCAGTTTAATTGCCTTGCGGAGTGAGTAGCTACACTGTTTGTATTCTGCCATATTCCCAGTCACCTTGCCATGGTTAAATGCGGTGCTTCGCGCTTTTAGTTTTGCGAGAATGCTGCCATCTATCCACGGTTTCTGGTTAGGGTAGGTTTTAATAGTCACAGTGGGCACAACATCATCTATACACTTCCTGATAAACTCAGTCACCGTTTCAGTGTATTCATCTAAATAATTTTTGCAAGCTACCCGGAACATATCCCAGTCTGCGTGATCAAAACAATCTTGAAGCGTGGATTCCGATTGGTCAGACCAGCGTTGAATAATCCTTAGCACAGGTACTTCCTGTTTGAGTTTCTGCCTATAGGAAGGGAGGAGCAGAATTGAGTCGTGGTCAGATTTGCCGAAAGGAGGGCGGGGGAGGGCCTTATAACCATCCCGGAAGTTCAAATAGCAATGGTCGAGGATTTTAGCAGCGCGAGTACAACAGTCGATATGTTGATTGAATTTCGGCAGCCTAGTCCTCAAATTTGCTTTGTTAAAATCCCCGGCTACAATAAATGCAGCCTCAGGATATGTGGTTTCCAGTTTACATCAAGTCCAGTGAAGTTATTTGAGGGCCGTCGTGGTATCGGCTTGAGGGGGGCTATACACGGCCGTGACTATAACCAAAGAAAATTATCTTGGGAGATATTACGGTCGGCATTTGATTGTGAGGTATTCTAGGTTGGGTGAACAAAAGGACTTGAGTTCATGTATGTTACTACAATTACACCATGAGTCGTTAATCATGAAACACACACCTCCGTCCTTCTGCTTCCCGGAGAGATATTTATTCCTGTCTGCGCGATGAACTGAGAACCCATCTGGCTGGACCGATTTCGACAGAATATCCCCAGAGAGCCATGTTTCCGTGAAACAAAGTATGTTACAGGCCTTGATGTGTCTCTGGAAATAAATCCCTGCCCGGAGCTCGTCGAGCTTGTTAAAAAGAGACTGAACATTAGCGAGTAGTATACTTGGAAGCGGTGGGTGGTGTGCACGCCTCCTAAGTCGAACCAGCAGGCCGCTCCGAGTGCCTCTCCTCCGCCGGCGATGTTTTGGGTCAGCCGCTGGAATCAGTTCAATTGCCCTGGGGAGAGCAAACAAAGGATCTGCTTCGGGAAAGTCGTATTCCTGGTTGTAATGCTGGTGAGTTACCGCCGCTCTGATATCCAATTGTTTTTCCCAGCTGTATGTAATGATACAAAACACTTTCTGAGCTAATAATGTAAAAAATAATACATAAAAAACTAAATTCCACAAAGTTTCCTAAGAGCTAGTAGCGAGGCTGCCATCTTCGTTGGCGACCGAAGTCAGCCTGCAGGCGCCCGGCCCACCATAAGGAGTCGCTAGAGCACAATGAGCCAAGGAAAGCCTCCCCGGCCAGACCCTCCCCTAACCCGGACGACACTGGGCCAATTGTGAGCTGCCCTATGGGACTCCCGGTCACACCTGGTTGTGACACAGCCTGGGATCAAACCCGGGTCTGTAGTGACACCTCAAGCACTCCAATGCAGTGCCTTAGACCACTGTGCCACTCGGGAGGCCCCTATGTTCGTATTCGTATATTGTATTATTTCTTATTGTTGTTGCATTATCGAGGAGGAACCTGCAAGAAAGCATTTAATTGGACGGTGTATACCATGTGTATCCCGTAAACAACTAATAAACCTAGAAACTGAAACTGTGTTGTGTGCTTATTATTTTACCAGGTACTGCAAGAATGTCTATCAATGGCATGCCCATCTTTTTGTGCAAAAATACACTGGTCACTCAGGCATTTATAAAGTATTTATAAAGTATAAATAGTACTCACTTTAGATTAGGGACTGCAAAAATACTTTACTAATGATTCGTAAATGGTTTATTAATGTGGGAGTAATGATTAATAAATGGTGAACACACAATTTATAAATGCCTTATAAATGGGTTATTACGGACCATTAAGTGTTACCCATCCTAGTTGTGAATGAATAAACACATATATTAGAAAAATAAGAAAATCACTGAATAAATACCTTATAGATGACCATTGGCTTATATAAAACATTATAACAGCCTAACTATACATTTGAGTGCCTGTCATGTGTTCATCCCTGTCCACTACAGCCAATGGCTACATTAAGGAACTGGCAGTCTCGCTATCTCCCTCTCTCTCTGTTTACTTAAATGTAAAACCCTCTGTGTTTGTCACAGAACGATGCCGGGACTAGTTTACGTGGATGTTGATAGATTTCCATTTTCTTTTTAAATGTCACTTTGCCACAATTGTCAGATGGCCAATCCGCCCATGCATGATTCTTCACAGAGTCAAAAACATACATCTACAATGCTTGCAGCTCTACCTCCAGTTAGTGCTAGTGGAATGAGCACTGCGCTCAACAATTCCTTCTATAGTGGATAAAAATGTAAAGCAAATAAATACATAAAGCCATGTTTAACACTAAGACACGATCACTGAAAGTAACTAATCAGAAAGATTACGTAGATCTAACGTACATTGAACAAAAATATAAACGCAACAGGTAAAGTGTTGGTCCCATGTTTCATGAGCTGAAATAAAACATCCCAGAATGGATCGACGTGTACCACAGCGTGTTCCAGTTCCCGCCAATATCCAGCAACTTCGCACAGCCATTGAAGAGGAGTGGGACAACATTCCACAGGCCACAATCAACAGCCTGATCAACTCTATGCGAAGGAGATGTGTCGTGCTGCATGAGGCAAATGCTGGTCACACCAGATACTGACTGGTTTTCTGGTCCTTGCCCCTACCTTTTCTTTAAGGTGTCTGTGACCAACAGATGCATATCTGTATTCCCAGTCATGTGAAATCCATAGATTAGGGGCCTAATGAATGTAGTTCAATTGACTGATTTCCTTGTTGCATGTTGCGTTTATATTTTTGTTCAATGTACAATAACAGTTCTGGATTTTATACAATTAAGATCGATCTAGGCAATTTTTGGGATGCTGGACCTAATATATAGGTGTTTGTGAAACACTAAATGGTAAGTCAATTTATATTATACATGTATTATGTTGGAAAAACTCCAAAAGCTTATGCAAATAGTTTAGTTGCCTCATAGAACTAGCACAACATTTTTTAAAGTGCAATTGTCAACCTCCATTGTTGATTGCAGAAAAGCTAACAGGCCTGAAATAAAATGTAAAAAAGTATATATGTACAGTACCAGTCAAAAGTTTGGACACACTTACTCATTTTTACTATTTTCTACATTGTAGAATAATAGTAAAGACATCAAAACTATGAAATAACACATATGGAATCATGTAGTAACCAAAAAAGTGTTAAACAAATCAAAATATATTTTACATTTGAGATTCTTCAAATAGCCACCCGTTGCCTTGATGACAGCTTTGCACACGCTTGGCATTCTCTCAACCAGCTTCGTGAGGTAGTCACCTGGAATGCATTTCAATTAACAGGTGTGCCTTCTTAAAAGTTAATGTGTGGAATTTTTTTCATTCTTAATGAGTTTTTTAATTATTCTTTTTTTAATTTAACCTTTATTTAACTAGGCAAGTCAGTTAAGAACAAATTATTATTTAAAATGACGGCCTACACCGGCCAAACCCGGATGACTCTGGGCCAATTGTGCGCTTCCCTATGGGACTCCCAATCACGGCTGGTTGTGATACAGCCTGGAATCGAACCAGGGGGTCTGTAGTGACGCCTCAAGCACTAAGATGCAGTGCCTTAGACCGCTGTGCCACTCGGGAGCCAAAGCCAATCGGGAGTTTGAGTCAATCAGTTGTGTTGTGACAAGGTAGGGGGGGCATACAGAAGATAGCCCTATTTGGTAAAAGACCAAGTCCATAATATAGCAAGAACAGCTCAAATAAGCAAAGAGAAATGACAGTCCATCATTACTTTAAGACTTGAAGGTCAATACGGAACATTTCAAGATCTTTGAAAGTTTCTTCAAGCACAGTCGCAAAAACCATGAAGCGCTATGATGAAACTGGCTCTCATGAGGACTGCCACAGGAATGGAAGACCCAGAGTTACCTCTGCTGCAGAGGATAAGTTCATTAGAGTTACCAGCCTCAGAAATTGCAGCCCAAATAAATGCTTCACAGAGTTTGGTATTTGGTATTTTATTAGGATCCCCATTAGCTGTTACAAAAGCAGCAGCTACTCTTCCTGGGGTCCACACAAAACATGAAACAAGACATAATACAGAACATGAATAGACAAGAACAGCTCAAGGACATAACTACATACATTGTTTTTTAAAGGCACACGTAGCCTACATATCAATACCAGTACATACACACAAACTATCCAGGTCAAATAGGGGAGAGGCATTGTGCCGTGAGGTGTTGCTTTATCTGTTTTTTGAAACCAGGTTTGCTGTTAATTTGAGCAATGTGAGATGGAACGGCGTTCCACGGAATGGAGTTCCATGCAATAATGGCTCTATATAATACTGTACGCTTTCTTGAATTTGTTCTGGATTTGGGGACTGTGGCATTGTGCCCTGGTGGCATTTCTGGTGGGGTAAGTGTGTGTGTCAGAGCTGTGTGTAAGTTGACTATGCAAACAATTTGGTATTTCAACACTAATGTTTCTTATAAAAAGAAGAAGTGATGCAGTCAGTCTCTCCTCAACTCTTAGCCAAGAGAGACTGGCATGCATAGTATTTATTTCAGCCCTCTGATTACAATGAACAGCAAGACGTGCCGCTCTGTTTTTCCTTGCAGCACTGGATCACACGACTGGACAATAATCAAGATTAGGCAAAACTAGAGCCTGCAGAACATGCGTTTTGGAGTGTGGTGTCAAAAAAGCAGAGCATCTCTTTATTACGGACAGACCTCTTTACAACCATTGAATCTATATGTTCTGACCATGATAGTTTAAAATCTAAGGTATGTCACGCCCTGGCTCTGGGGACACTTGTATGTTGAGCCAGGGTGTGCGTTTCATTGGTTTGTCTAGTAGTTTCATTTCTATGTTGGCCAGTGTGGTTCTCAATCAGAGGCAACGAGTGTCAGCTGTGGCTGGTTGTCTCTGATTGGGAACCACATTTATACAGGCTGTTTTCCCACAGTAGTTGTGGGATCTTGTTTCTAGTTGGTTTGTGTTAGACCGTGAACTGTCACGTTATCGTTTTGTTGTTTTGATCGTGTATCACCTATAATAAATATGTTCGCATTCAACGCTGCGCATTGGTCCTCTCTTACCGACGATCGTGACAAGGTAACAACAAGTAATTTAGTCTCCTCAACTTGTTCAACAGCCACAACATTCATTACCAGATTCAGCTGAGGTCTAGAACTTAGAGAATGATTTGTATCAAATACAATGCTCTTAGTTTTAGAGATGTTCAGGACCAGTTTATTAGTGGCCACCCATTCCAAAACAGACTGCAACTCTTTGTTAAGGGTTTCCGTGACTTCATTAGCTGTGGTTGCTGATGCGTATATGGTTGAGTCATCAGCATACATGGACACACATGCTTTTTTTAATGCCAGTGGCAGGTCATTGGTAAAAATAGAAAAGAGTAGTACACCACACTTTACATGTTTGACATTAGAGAAGCTTCCATTAAAGAAAACTCTTTGAGTTTTATTATATAGATAGCTCTGAATCCACGATATGGCAGAGCTTGAAAAGCCATAACACATACGTTTTGTCAACAACATGTTATGGTCAATAATATCAAAAGGCTGCACTGAAATCTAACAGTACAGCTCCCACAATCTTCTTATTATCAATGTATTTCAACCAATCATCTGTCATTTGTGTCAGTGTAGTACATGTTGAGTGCCCTTCCCTATAAGCATGTTGAAAGTCTGTTGTTAATTTGTTTACAGAGAAATAGCATTGTATTTGGTCAAACACAATTTTTTCCAACAGTTTGCTAAGTGCTGGCAGCAAGCTTATAGGCCTACTGTTAGAACCAGTAAAGGCCGCTTTACCATTCTTGGGTAGCGGAATTACTTTGTCTTCCCTCCAGGCCTGAGGACAAAGACTTTCCTCTAGGCTCAGATTAAAGATATGACAGATAGGAGTGGCTATATCATCCTCAGTAGCTTTCCATCTAAGTTGTCAATGCCAGGAGGTTTGTCATTATTGATCGATAACAATAATTTCCCCACCTCTCCCACACTAACTTTACAAAATTCAAACTTGCAATGCTTTTCTTTCATTATTTGTTTTTTTTATGCATGAATACGACGTCACAGACACATCTCAACATCAACTGTTCAGAGGGAACTGTGTGAATCAGGTCTTCATGATCGAATTGCTGCAAAGAAACCACTACTAAAGGACACCAATGAGAAGAAGAGACCTGCTTGGGCCAAGAAACACGAGCAATGGAAATGTGTCCTTTGGTCTGGAGTCCAAATTTGAGATTTTTGGTTCCAACCGCCGTGTCTTTGTGAGACGCGGTGTGGGTGAACGGATGATCTCTGCATGTGTAGTTCCCACCGTAAAGCATGGAGGAGGAGGTGTTATGGTGTGGGGGTGTTTTGCTGGTGACACTGTCTGTGATTTTTTTTAGAATTCAAGGCACACTTAACCAGCATGGCTACCACAGCATTCTGCAGCGATACGCCATCCCATCTGGTTTGGGCTTAGTGGGAATATCATTTGTTTTTCAACAGGACAATGACCCAACGCACCTCCAGGCTGTGAAAGGGCTATTTTACCAAGAAGGAGAGTGTGATGGAGTGCTGCATCAGATGACCTGGCCTCCACAATCCCTCGACCTCAACCACATTGAGATGGTTTGGGATGATTCGGACCGCAGAGTGAAGGAAAAGCAGCCAACAAGTGCTCAGCATTTGTGGGAACTCCTTCAAGACTATTGGAAAAGCATTCCAGGTGAAGCTGGTTGAGAGAATGCCAAGATTGTGCAAAGCTGTCATCAAGACAACAGGTGGCTATTTGAAGAATCTCAAATATAAAATATGTTTTGATTTGTTTAACACTTTTTTTGGTTACTACATGATTCCATATGTGTTATTTCATCATTTTGATGTCTTCACTATTATTCTACAATGTAGAAAATAGTAAAAATAAAGAAACTCTTGAATGAGTACAGTGAGGGAAAAAAGTATTTGATCCCCTGCTGATTTTGTACGTTTGCCCACTGACAAAGAAATGATCAGTCTATAATTTTAATGGTAGGTTTATTTGAACAGTGAGAGACAGAATAACAACAAAAAAGTCCAGAAAAACGCATGTCAAAAATGTTATAAATTGATTTGCATTTTAATGAGGGAAAAAAAGTATTTGACCCCCTCTCAATCAGAAAGATTTCTGGCTCCCAGGTGTCTTTTATACAGGTAACGAGCTGAGATTAGGAGCACACTCTTAAAGGGAGTGCTCCTAATCTCAGCTTGTTACCTGTATAAAAGACACCTGTCCACAGAATCAATCAATCAGATTCCAAACTCTCCACCATGGCCAAGACCAAAGATCTCTCTAAGGATGTCAGGGACAAGATTGTAGACCTACACAAGGCTGGAATGGGCTACAAGACCATCGCCAAGCAGCTTGGTGAGAAGGTGACAACAGTTGGTGCAATTATTCGCAAATGGAAGAAACACAAAATAATTGTCAATCTCTCTCGGCCTGGGGCTCCATTCAAGATCTCACCTCGTGGAGTTGCAATGATCATGAGAACGGTGAGGAATCAACCCAGAACTACACGGGAGGATCTTGTCAATGATCTCAAGGCAGCTGGGACCATAGTCACCAAGAAAACAATTGGTAACACACTACGCCGTGAAGGACTGAAATCCTGCAGCGCCTGCAAGGTCCCCCTGCTCAAGAAAGTACATATACATGCCCGTCTGATGTTTGCCAATGAACATCTGAATGATTCAGAGGAGAACTGGGTTAAAGTGTTGTGGTCAGATGAGACAAATGGAGCTCTTTGGCATCAACTCAACTCGCCGTGTTTGGAGGAGGAGGAATGCTGCCTATGACTCCAAAAACACCATCCCCACCGCCAGGACAGGACAACTTCACCGCATCAAAGGGACGATGGACGGGGCCATGTACCGTCAAATCTTGGGTGAGAACCTCCTTCCCTCAGCCAGGGCATTGAAAATGGGTCGTGGATGGGTATTCCAGCATGACAATGACCCAAAATACACGGCCAAGGCAACAAAGGAGTGGCTCAAGAAGAGGCACATTAAGGTCCTGGAGTGGCCTAGCCAGTCTCCAGACCTTAATCCCATAGAAAATCTGTGGAGGGAGCTGAAGGTTTGAGTTGCCAAACGTCAGCCTCGAAACCTAAATGACTTGGAGAAGATCTGCAAAGAGGAGTGGGACAAAATCCCTCCTGAGATGTGTGCAAACCTGGTGGCCAACTACAAGAAACGTCTGACCTCTGTGATTGCCAACAAGGGTTTTGCCACCAAGTACTAAGTAATGTTTTGCAGAGGGGTCAAATACTTATTTCCCTCATTAAAATGCAAATCAATTTATAAAAAAATGTTTTGTTGTTATTCTGTCTCTCACTGTTCAAATAAACCTACCATTAAAATTATAGACCGATCATTTCTTTGTCAGTGGGCAAATGTACAAAATCAGCAGGGGATCAAATACTTTTTTCCCTCACTGTAGGTGTGTCCAAACTTTTGACTGGTAGTGTATATATATAATTTGAAGGGCTAATATAAAGCAGATTTGTTCTCTACAACAACGGTCTAGGGCAGAAAGTCAGCATGAAGTTATTGAGAAATGTTATCAATACATTTTGAATGTACAAGAATATATTCCTAATAAAAATCCTCACAGTAATTATACAACTGAAAATATTGTTTTGTGAGAATTTACCTTTGTGTCGCTCTGTTCTGCAGTACTGCTGGAGGAAAGGTGAGTGATTGATGATGGGTTGTTGTGGTAAGTGTCAACACCTTTCATAGCCTTGTTCTTGATTTAGATAAATTAGGATATGGGTATTCAATGGCCATCTGTTATCTCTGGTGCAGAGATGCCTTCTGGATAATACAATGCTATGGCAGTCAGAATGTAGCTCTTGTGATGGATAACATTACAAACAGAGCTGAAATCCTAAGAGAGGGGGAGAGGTGTTCAAACTCAAAGCTACATTCCATATGTGGTATGAACCTATTCTATTCAAACACAAAAGCTGTCACATCTTGTAGGATAAGTTATTTTCATGAAGGTATCTCAATAGTGTAAAGGAAATGGTAGGCTATGTGAAAAGGTATGGAATGGTACAGCAGTAAAGTACTGTAACTGGTAGTAGAAAAGATGACAGTAGAAAAGTGCCCCGCACCACTAAGACCTTTTGTCCTGGATAACTATCCATTTCTGATTTCTATTAATTTCCAAAATTGTACCAGTTAGGCTGTTTTGGTGGCATAGTTTACAGCAGCATTCATTCTGGTGCCAAGGCGATGCCGTCGACAACATTGACAGCACTGTGTCATTATGACGCATTTCTATTGGGGCTAAATGAGCTATAAACTCATCTTCCAAGGTCAAACTCCTCTGGCAACATAGCAACCTCCATCTAAAGTTTGGTTGACTTTTCTGTAAATAAAGAATAATACGAATTCTAACCTATTCTGAGTCTGAAGTACCAATCCTCTATTCAACAGGGATCTGTACATGTATCAATTTACTGTAATGTGATATTTAATTGTATTTTGTGTATAACACTGTATGTGCTCTATCGGGCCAACGTTATCCTGTTAGTCGTCTTTCATGTTATGGTATTTACTTATTGGAAGAGATTGGGGGGCTATGGAGGGATTATGTGTATTTACGCTCCAAGGTGTTTGTCAGCTCTGGAAGGTTGTGTGTGTGTGTGTGTGTGTGTGGGTAATCACCAGCCGGTACATTCCCAGATGCCCATCCTGCGGGGAGGTAAAAGAAAAGCACAGGACTTTGATGGGATTAGAGAGAGACTAAAACACAGGAAGA
Source organism: Coregonus clupeaformis (assembly GCF_020615455.1). NCBI lineage: Eukaryota > Metazoa > Chordata > Actinopteri > Salmoniformes > Salmonidae > Coregonus > Coregonus clupeaformis. The sequence goes on from NC_059207.1 coordinate 49,503,568, forward strand.
AAAACAGAGGCTTCATTTTCTCCACTGCTAGTGTTTGTTAGACAGAAACTGCAGCACTTCTTTATGCACATGTAAGTTTGTTGACAGAGGAAAATGCGTCTTTGGAAGCTAATTAGTTTTCATTGCAAGCTCACACATTGCAGACTCACAGACTGCCTCCTGTCTCTGTTAGTTTATGAGCTCTTGAGGGGATTCTTCTATGAGGTTATTCATAGTATATTTACCCTAATACAGTGAAGTTAAGATATTATGTTGGAGAGTACATAACATTGATTGTTAGAGAAAAAGGGGGTAAAAGAAATACTCCGCCATGAGGTGCCAAAACATGCTGGCACAGGCTTTAATTATGAGCACTCTCATCAGTTAGTCTCTCCCAAATTGCACCCTATTCCCTATTTAGGCCCTAGTCAAACGTGATGCACTAAATATGGAATAGGGTGCCATTTGGGACGCACAGCCCCTCCCATCTGTCAACTTGTCCATCCTTGGCCAATCCACAAACAGTCACTTAAAAGGGACTGAGGCGGCAGTGGTGGTGGTGGTGGTGAGGAGTGCATGCTGTGTTAGGGTTCCAGCCTCCTGCCCCCCAACTGTCTCTCATGGTTGATCTGAGTCCCCCAGCTGTGGTGACCACTGGGCTGCAGTTATCAAGGCTCTCTGATGTCTCTCTCAGTTCGGACTACAGAGAGCGCGCATATCCTTTTGAGCATACCACCCCTCTGTAATATTTAAATTAGTTGTGTGTTGTACATGATAATTAATATGATTCACACACACTGCATACAACTGTCCAAGCACATATCCAAGCTGCAGGCTAAGGTTAAATCGACTTGGTTTCCTCTTATCGTAATTGCTCCTCTTTCACCCCAGCTGCCAAACTAACCCTGATTCAGATGACCATCCTACCCACACTAGATTACGGAGACATAATTTATAGATCGGCAGGTAAGGGTGCTCTCGAGCGGCTAGATGTTCTTTACCATTTGGCCATCAGATTTGCCACCAATGCTCCTTATAGGACACATCACTGCACTTTATACTCCTCTGTAAACTGGCCATCTTCAAGACCCACTGGTTAATACTTGTTTATAAAACCCTCTTAGGCCTCACTCTAAGGGCCAATTTCACGCCATATCTATTACATTTTAAATGAAATTAATCGTAAACATGAAAAAGAAAGTTGAAAATGTAAATATGATATTTTCGAGGAAGGGTGAAATAATGGATGTTGAAATCAAAAACCAAACAACTGAAAGCAAAATGTATAGAATTGTAAACAAAAATAATGACATCAAAAGCAAAACCCAAAAACGTGCAAGCAAATCATTTTAAAGTGAGAGCAAAACTCTATGACAAATTACAAAAAAACATATTTGAAAACAAATGCAAAAATCGTTTTCAGTTCAACTTTCCCAACAACCAATCCTATTGAATCCATTTTGCCTAAACTCTGGCCTGCATTTACTACATTTTGGTTACGCTACTCGTATCTTTGCTTTCACTGCCAGTTTTTTCGATTGCAAGTTTTGGCAATTTTCTTTGTAAAGGGCAAGGGCGGGGTTTAGAGGGAGGAGTAGACAATGAGTCTCCATTGGTCCACTTGTCTTGGAGTGACGGTTCATCTTAACCCAATCAATGAACATGATAGACAGGCTTTTTTTCTATTGGCTACTTAACCAGATGGTCTGATGTCACAACTACGCGCCAAATCTTTCCCCCTGTGCCCGCATGTACTAAACATGGCAAACCAGTTATCAACACCTGCACCGAACTTTGGGCAACAGGAAATTCATATGTTTACCTAAGTAGTTACATGGTTTGTCATTAAATGTATTAGATAGACACGCTTAATATTATATCCGTACATTATTGACCAGTGACTGACAATTTTGAAGTACATTAGCTTAGTTCGCTGGGTTTGGTGTCAGACTAGCTAGCAAAATGGAATGAATCGCAAGAATGTATGCCTGTAACGTTACAGCTAGCCACTGCCAGCCTTAGTGAAAGGTTTGTCCGTATGTTTGCCAAGAGTGAGTGAGTGAGTGAGTGAGTGAGTGATTGATTGATTGAGTGAGTATGTGCACGCAAGCGAGATAAAACAGCTACAACACAAAATGGCTATTCCCATAACAATACCTGAAGCCTAGATCCAATCTTGCCTGATACTAGCTGGTTGACATAATTTC